>NW_028327180.1:100055059-100655059 GCF_987537825.1 Furipterus horrens
GACCTTCGTCACAGTTAAGATTTTAAGCAGATGCCTCTCTGTTGCTTAAAGGAAACCATTCGATCCATCCTGTATTTTTCTGTAGCTTTAGTTCCTCAAAAAAATGTGGCGCCCCTCCTGTGTCCCAGGGAACGTTGACAGTGGCCAGAAGAATAGTTTTTATCAGGCAAAAGGGCAAAAAGTCTCACGACTGTATCTCCTGTGGGCAAACGGGTCACTTATTTCCTGCGTTAAGGACGCACATTCTGATGCAGCGCAGCCGGGCTCAGGAGCAGCTCACGGCCACCTCTGTGGGCAGGTGCAGGGCCTGGTCCTCAGCACAGTGTGACCTGGGCCTCTTTGTGGCCCCCGAGGGAAAGGTGGCGTCACCGTCCCTGCACCTGGCCCCTTTGAGACTCTGCAAGAGACTAGAACACAGAGCAGGCAGTTGGGGGGGATGCACGCCAAGTGCCACCTGTAAGAAAAGTCAGGTGTGAGGTTTTTTCTCCATATCTCCGCCAGGGCCTTTTAAATTTCTCTATTAACCTGCTTGAGTGGTGATGTGCATCAGAAACATCCGTGAAGCCCTGGCTCAGTACAGTGGCATTGAGCCAAGACAGTGGTGTCTCTGGGGACCTGACCCACCTTTCAGGGTTGCAGCTGGAGGACTGTGTTGTGCATCAGAGCTCTCGGGGTTTTAGAAGTCTTGCTCCTAACCCCTACCCCATGGGCGTCTTCTGCACGCTGGGCGCTGAGTCTGAGCCTTCTCTGGCCCAAAGAAGCAGCGTCTCTGTTAAATAGCACTGAAGTCTCGCGGGCATGTCAGGCTTTTTCTTTCTCCCGGTTTATTAACATTTCTTACCCAGGCCTCTTAGAAATAAGGTCCAAATTAATGAAGACATTTACTTATTCCCAACTGCATCCCAGAAGAATTTAAGGTATTACTACGTATCGTATAACCTTTAAGTGAAAATCTCTCCCTTAATCGCCGTTTTCTGTTCTCCTTGCAGAAGAGGTAAAGAAACTCTGTGCGACGCAGTTCAGTAACATATTCTTCTTGGACTGACGGGGAAGGCTCACCGAAACCCCTTTCAAAGATAGCTCAGCAAGCGTTTTGTTTACCACTGCAGGTTATTGGTCATATTATTGACTGGATTAATGACAATAGTAAAGCAATACTTGCTTTGAAGAATCAAATTTCTACTCAATCTGATGATCCCTTGGAGTTTTTAGATTTTAAATATTTATGTGGAATTAGTTAAAGGCAGTTGGCTACATCTCTATCATTCCATTCTTTTGACATTATGTGAATATTTTACTGGAAAATAAGACTAATAAATTGTTAAAGTTTTTTAAAATTGTGGTTTTGCATTGAGTCTCTCTCCTATTGCCTGTTTGTAGGCCACACCAGTCAGTGGGACCGCGCTTGTCCTGGGAGACCTTCTAGCAGCTGCAGCGTCACAGAGCTGGGGTCCCTCTCCAGGTCCCCCGACCTCGAGTGGCAAACTAAGGCGTTTGCCCAGAGTCATTGCCTGACTTGGTTTTTACCCTGAGTACTGTGACTTTTATAGCTCATATAATACAAAGAACTTAGCAGAAGGGCCCCAGTGCGGTGTAAACAAAGCACTTTTCCGGGCCGTGCAGAACTCCCAGGTAGCCACACTCTGCAGGCAGCTTCACAGCTGAGGCGGGGCTGGCCGCCTGTCCCCTAATACAAGCTAACCTCCGGGGGTCAGGACACCCCCGAGTCCGGGTGGAAACTAGCCAGGCACGGCCTAGAAACACTGGTCCCACCGCGCCTGCACGGGGGCCCACGGTTCCCTGTCGCCAGACCCGCGTGGACCTGCTGAGTTAGGGAGGAGGGGAGACTTCTCGCCTCGCGTCTGTGTCGTCTTGCACAAGCAGCAGCTTCCATTATGGTTTTCCCTTCACCCAGGAGGCACTTCAGACTGTATGGTCTCCTCCCCGGTTACAGGAGGCCTGCTGCGCGGTGCGCGTTCACTCCGCCGTCACCACAGCGCAGTCAGCTCCGGGCTCGGGTGTAGCACTGGAGACCTGCACTTCCCAAGCAAAAACGGAGCCGGTGTTGCTTCTCTGTGGCGTTCTGGTTTCTCACTCTTAGTTCAAAGGTGCTACACTGTACCCTGATCTTCCTAATCTGACTGTTGTTTTCTTGGTAATTGTCAGATTTTGCAAGGCCAGGATGTGAGGTGCACGCCAGCACGTTGGTCCGTGTTCATTATTTTTGTTGTTATCTGTACTATGCAGCTGTTTGCTTTAAATTCTCTTCTTGTCTCCGTTTAATATTGCTTGCTATTCTACCCATCTTGATTAGATTTTTGTGGTACATCTTTATGCATATTTTCATTTTCATCCTTTCTCTGTGGCATTGTTGAAGATGTTTCCCTGGTAAAGAGTAACATTGCAGTGAGTTCTGATCTTTAATCCAATCTGAGTATCTCTGGGGTTTGGTGGGAAGGAGTGGGTCTAGCCTGTAGCACTGGCGATCCTGGGAACGCTGCGCACCTCCTCACCGTCTCTTGTCTTCTGTTTCCATCTCTCTTTCTTTGCTGGCTTCCCTTTTCCTGCATTCATGTTGAACAAGTTTCCTTTCTGCTGCTAGTTTGGAACTTACAGATGGTATTTTTATGCTTTTGGTGGTGGTTCTTAAAATTCGAGAACCAGTTATCAGCGCTAACATTTTCTAACAGAGACGTGAAGTGGTCCCTTAACGGCCAGCTGCACACGGGCTCCTGCTCCTGTCGTTGGCCACGGGGTCTGCGGTGCTGAGACTCACGGGGAGGACCCCTGTCAGAGGCGGCGGAGGGCAGGGAGGGCAGGAAGGAGGAGCACACAGGGCGGTTACGAGGGGCAAAGCAGCTGAAGAAATGTTTCGATGGCTTCATCTACCCCTACTGACATCTGACTGGTTTTATCAGATTTTAAACTTAATCACCAACATAGTGAATAAAACTCATAATGAATATACACTCATTTAATACCCAGATACACGTATTTTCATTCTTCTCATTCTTCACACGCAGGCAGCTCGGTGACCCCACCTTAGAAAACGCCGGAACACAGTGGTGCAGGCGGCGGGGTTGCAAACACGCCGAGGTGGGAGTCCCCTGCCGGCGGCTTTATTGGTCAGGAAACCCGTCACAGCGGCCTGGTTCTGAACCCCTTTCACATCCGCTGTCCTTGGGGCTCATCTACAAACCCAGGGAGGAACCTTCACTTCTTCTTCTTACTGAGGGCGGACTTGGACTGGGTCACCACTGTGTCCTCTTTCAGGGGGCTCGGTGTCACGTGCAAGGACAGGGCGTCCACCGGCTCCTTGATCACGGTGATGTTGACCTCGTAGTCTTGTCTGCTGGCCTCTTCCTCCCGCAAGCTGTTCAGCCTAACACGAGAAGCAGACAGAAGGAGGTACTGTTTTTCCTTTGCCGTTTCAAACCAGTGCTTATGCTCTATGTGGGGGAACGCAGTCTAAACCTGGATGTCAGCAGACAGTTTTGTGTGCAGATCTGACCTGTTTCTGTTCACAAAAACTGGGAAGTTTTCATCACTTTGCCTGAACTGAAGTGATGCCATGTCTAGACATTATCTGCAGTGACTTGTGAACCACTTTTCTCTCCGCAACTAGCAGCTAGTAAGTCGCCTTTGAAATGCCTCCCAGTCTTTTCCCGTAAGTCCAGCTAATGCTCCCTTCAGCAGGCCGGCAGGCGTGCGGTGCCCTTTACCGAAGGCAGGCGCTGTACTCTGGCCCCACGTGTCTGCCCAGCACTGAGCCGGGACAGTCACCGAGTGCCAGTCACTGTTCTAGATGCCTAACAAACATGAGCTCACTGAGCCCTCTCCGCAGTCCTATGGGTGTTATCTCCAGCTAACAGATGAGGAAACAGAGGCACGCAGGGGTACCCCTGGCCCAAGGTCACCCACGTGTTCCATGGTGGGGCTGGAATTTGAACCCAGGCTGTCTAGGTCTGCGGGCTGCCTCTCGGCCACTCCGTCACATTGCCTTTTCGTGTGAGCCTCGCGACACAGACATCACTACCATCTGAGACAACGGGAGCAAACAGGCGGCCCACGGGCAGGACCCCTCCTGGTGCCGCAGGTCTCAGTCCCCTGTGAGGACACGCCACCCTGGGGAAGTGGTGTGCGCTTAGTGGAAGCACTTGGTCCTGAAGCTTCCGGCAGCTCCGGAGAGCAGGAGGGAGGGAAAGGGCACTTGGAGCCATGTGGCGGGGGGCGGGGAGTGCTGTTACCTCGCGTCCAGCTTGTCGTCCTCCGTGTCCCTCGCCCTGGCCATGGCTGCGAGCCGTACCCTGTCTTCCCTCACCTGCGCCCGGAGAGTTCCCTCACGTCTGTGTGCCGGGAAGAGCGCATTCACAAAAAACCAATGCACGCGACTGATCCACATGCTGAGCTCCTCGTCCTGCTCATCCTTGGGTCCTTCCTCTTTCTCTAGAAGACAGTTTTGTTTCAGTGAACGCCAAGGCCCTTCTGCAGTAACCCTGGAGCAGGGCTCCCACCCTGCCCCTTCCCGCAGAGGCCCTCGGCCCCGGGCACGTGGGGGCCCTGCCTCTCAGCAGCACCTCGCAGCGGGCCCGGAATGAGGCAGGGTCACGAGGCCGTAGCTACGACTGTCAGCTTTTCCTTCGAGTCTCCTGGTACGTGTACTTTTTTTCTAAATAGCTTAAGTTTTTTGGTTTTCTAAACTTAAAATTTTAGAAAATTTACAACACTTTCCATGTCTCAGGGAAAAAAAAAAGACCTCTTGGCATTTGTATACATTGTCTTTAAAGGCAGTTTTTGCTGAGTTAAAATCCTCTTATTATTTTTTGAATCAAATAAGATAATTATTGACTTGTGAAATAAGTCAAAGAAAGAAAGACAGACATGATATGATGTCACTCATATGTAGAATCTTAACCACCTTAAAAAAAATAGAAAAAGAGATCAGATTTGTGGTGCCCGGAGGCAGGGGTGGGGGTGCAGAATGCATGAAGTGGGTCACAGAGCACAGAACCCCCCCTCCGTGGGGAGGGGTGGGCGGCGTGGTGACCGTTAACCCTGCTGGGCAGTGCGCACGGAAGCCGTTAAGAGCGTAAACCCTAAGAGTTCTCACCGCAAGGAAATGTTTTTCCTTTTGTTTTCTGATGGGTATTAAACACACTGTGGTAACCATTTCACGACATGTGGGAGCCAGGTCACAGCATCGTACACCTTAGACTCACACGGCACTGCACGCTGATCGCGTCTGAACACAGCGGAAAACACACCAGAACAAAACAAACTGTAAGGACCTGCCTTTCAGGCAGACAGCAGAGCTGGGGGCAGCGGTGCCGGCCTGGAGGTGTATGTGCGTCTGTATTTACGATGGCTGTCCACTTTTTATAAACTTTATATAGGTTATAAGCCACAGTTGGTCAAAATTAAAGTTCTACAATGACAATACTTACCATTTTGAGGTAAATGAGTGGTTAGCCCTTTTCCTGGAGATTTAAAATTCATTTTGGAAATTCTGTCTTCACTTTGAGACTTGTTGAACTTGGGCTTTTATGTAAAAAAATTTCATAAAGCAAAATGTTATTTCTGCGTCATAGACTAAAAAGTAATTTCCTACTTTTTAATAATTAGAAAATTGTAACAGGGCCCTTCTCTTTACGCTGACTACTATTAACCTGCATAAAATACTGCTATTCACACTGCTAATGAGATACCAGTTATTGTATCAGCTGCAAGGTGCCCCCCAAGAAGCCGAAGATTTTAAAAAGTGTTTACCGTACAGTTAACTTACATTTGTACACTGATGCTTTAGTCACACCCACACTTCCGTCCCCAGCTAGAATGAACTCCACACCTGGGTACCCAGCCGTGCCACCTGCTGTCCCCGCTTGGATGACATGACCTAATATGTCCAAAACCGATCTCCCCCGCGCCAGCCCTGCCCCCATGGGGAATGGCGACGACTCCTCACACAGCAGGTGCGCGACAGTGGCCGAAGTACAACCACGCGGTGTGCGGGGGCGTGGTGAGAACCCACCTCTGTTGCGTTGGTCCTGCCTGATGGCGACGTGCTGTTGCCGAGGCGCCTGTCGGGTTCCTGGCTCGTTTCCGGACTCAGACTCCTGCTCTGCATGCTCAGAGCAAGCGCAGACCATAGGAGAGTTGGTGGTTTCTGTGGAAACAGACATATATACACACGTGATTTTAATTAAGTAGAACGTACAGTAAGCTACCCCGTAGCATGTCCTACTTGATGAAGCTCAGCATGTCCCCACCTGAACGCAGCGGTCACCCCGCATCGCCTGCGCCCGCGGTGATCCCTCTTCCCCTCCTCAGGTGACCACTCGCTCTCCACCACTACAGGCTACGTGGCACTTCCTAGGAATTCTGTGTAGTTTTACATGATCACAACGGCGTGTGCCCTTTTTGTATGGCTGCCTCCCCCCAGCACAGGTACGCTGGTTCATGCGTGTGGTCACGTGCTGCACCGGTTATTGCCTGGCTGACTCATACACCGCTGTGTGACAACCGTGTGCTTTGTGAGATGCCACGCTGACGACCAGAAGGGAAGCTGGCCCGATGGTGTCTGAGGACAAGCCCTAGGCCAGAGTGTTCGCACTCGGTCACGAGCCGTGGCAGCCCCGTCCGTAAACTCCCCTCCCTCGGAGCAGAGCCCCAGACCCAGACTGCAGCCCATGCCCGGGCGGCCAGGTGCCCTGCAGCAGGCCTGTCTGGCCGCAGGGGGGAACCAGGAGGTGCAGAAGGGAAGCAGGAAGTTTCCGACACACAAGAAGCCCACGGCACAGCCCAGGGCTTCCCCGCGTGAGTCTTCCCTTAGACCACAGTGAGAAGGCTCCTTCCTGTGGGAGCAGCCGTGGGGTCCCCCTGGGCCCCAGCACTCCAGTGTGGCTCCAATGGCTCCAATGGCTCAGAAACCCTGGAAGCCCCGCAACCTGAAACCCCCGCCCCTAACTGGTGTGTCTCAGTTTGTCCCAGCACTGGGGCCATCAGTGTCCTCCTGCCCCGGCCCTGCGCCGCCAGGTCCCCCGGTGAGGCCTCGTGTCTGGTCAGTGAGCAGGACCCCCACAGGGACCCATCCGCGCCTCGCACACATGCAGGAACTGTCCCTTAGCGTCTTCACTCTGGGACACACTGTCCACCCAGGCCGAGACCACATCAGGTGACAGGACATTTCATAACAAGACTCGGGTGTGCTGGGACGCAGCTGCCCAGCGGTTCTGGGCTCCGACCTGCGGTCTCCTGCTGTGGCGAGGAGCCTGCTTCCCGGGCTGGGCCAGGAAGTGCAGGTTCTCTGACTTAAAGAAAAACCAAACATGAAAAGACCACTTAAATGATCCCCTGAAGGGTTACAAAAGCCCAGGACGATTGAGGATGGGGTGACCACCCCAGAGGAAAGCCATTCCTTGCTCTAAATGTAGCATCACGTGTTACCGTATTTGCTGCCACAGAAGCACTTCCAAGTTTGTTTCCCGTGAAGCCATCATTCGGAAAACGTAAACAGGACGTAATCATTTGGTCAGTAACGTAGACGAACGCCAAGCTTAAGAGAGCTTCAAAGAACTCCAGGAAGACGAGCTGAAACAAAGGAAACAGAGCGCCTTACTCATCCTGACACACCCCGGGCTCCAGCGGTGCTTCCTGGCGGGGTTCCTGCCTGTCCTGCGGAGACCCCCGCTCGCTGCGCAGGGGCGCTGGGTGTGCCCCAGGCTGCTGTCAGCCCCGCAGCCCCGCAAAGACCTATTAGGATACATGTTCTCTCGTTAGATTTGTGAGTCCTCTTTTTCCTATTTTGATGGAAACATTTTATATTAGCTAATTGGGGACAATCATTTTTAAAAGTGTTTCCTTTTTTCTTGAACTAGAGAAGTGGCACCTGGGAACCGAGTGTCACATGCGAGAGTTAGCCACTCGGCAGCCATCCCACCACCCCCTCCGTGGTCCCGACACACAGGCCTGCGGAGCAGGTGCACATGGGGCTGGCTGGCTCATCATGTCCACCGGTCCTGAGACTGAACAGGCCCCCCGATTTGACCAGAAGCTGCAGGGCAGCCTCTGCCTGCTTCCAGGGGCAGAGCCTTGCTCCCCGGGAAGAGGCCACATCCCCACAGCCCCACTGCCCCCGGTCGAACAGTCTGCTGAGACCCACCCAGGGACGGGTCTGGCTGGTAAACTGGGACATCTGTGTGCTGCAGGAAATGCCACCAATTCGAGACAAGCATACCTAAGTCACTGGGGGAGGAGAACAGTTAGTGTCTTTGGGTAGATGACGTGTGTACCATGGAACACATACATGCACTGAACTGCGAAGTAAATTACCCATGAACCGGTACGGCGGGTTTATATTCTTTTGATTCTGTTCATTTCCTGACTCCTGAGGTCTTCTTTTTAATATTAATCTCTAGTTTTCTAATACAATCAAGCATGTGTGTGTGCATGTACACACACATATACATATGTACACACATGTGCATATATAGTTTTATGTGTTGGGATTAGAATTCTTTTCAGTCAAATCTAGGTTACTTGGTATCCAAGGAAAAGCGAGGTCTGAGTTGGATCTATACAATTTGTGTCACCTCTTGACAGACCTCAAGTTCAAAGTTGCTGTCCGTTCCGTCGCACATGAAAGGATTGTCCTCTGCTATGACCTCCACAAATTTGGTTGCTGTTAATTCTTTATTTATCATTTTAAAGTCCTGTAAAAGAAACCACCAATCAAACCATGAAGGCCTATACTTACAAACAGCTATATATATTTTTAATGTCAACTTACATCAATAGAGCATTTTAAGAAAATGTACCAGAAATGACTATCTTAAAAAGTGATGACGTGTAAAACGTTCTGTATTAGCATTGGTAGTTACCTCTCTTCTCCAAACCAAATCCTTCAAAATACCAGTAAAGACTGTTTTAGAGGCCTCCACCCAGGACAGAGAGAATGGGAAAGTAGACACTCCAGATGTGAGGGGTCAGCCCAGTTCCTAAGGGGGAAGGGTCTGGGTGGTGGACTCAGCAGAACAGGGACGAAAGCTCAGGGAGGCAGAGGACCTCAGGAGGTAGAGGCGCCCTGGAAGTTGTGCTGCAGGCAGGGCTGGGCGCAGGCGGGCGCCCTAAAAGTCTAGCTGAAGAGCGCAGGGGTGCTCTCTGAGGTCTGACCCAGCGGGCATTGGGCTTGGGAAACACCTGGTCCCCCAAAGTCACGGTGCTGCTGGAACAAGGGTCAGGTGAGAGCGCACCCTGGGACACATCCTACACCTTCTAGGAACTGAAACCAGGCTCATGGCGCCAGGAGTGAGGAGAAACCCTCTCTTGAAAACTGGAACATCCGAGAAAAGGGGTCAGTACCAAGACTTGGCTGCGGAGCAGGGGAGCAGTGGGACGGTCCCCTGGCTTGCGTACCCCACAAATGTATTCTAATCTTTGACAAGTGCCATTTGTCCACGAAGGGCTTCCAACGGGCACAATCCCACATGTGAGTGGACAGGCCAGGTTCACCGTGCATGACAGGGAAAGCCTTGCAACAGCCAGAGACCAAGACCAGAGGGAAGAACGAAGGCCTTCACACACAGAACACCTCAGCTCCCGAAAGCGGTCTGCCCCTGTCAGCATTCAGCTCCTTCGGTTTAGCCCTCATCTTCCCACGAGTATCAACCAGCAGCATCACGAGACAAAAGCCAGTGGTGAGGATGAGGACCTTGTAGGCACGAGATGTTCCTACTCTCTTCCAAAACTGGTAACTTTTTAAAATGCCATTCATCGCCCTCCACCCCGCTCCCTTCGATGGCAGGTCTGCTTCGGTAAAGCCACCAGAGGGCCCAACCACACCGACCCCGTGCGCAGCGCCGTGGCGGGCGCTCCCCGGCTCCAGCCGTCCGCTGCCATAGCCAGTGAGTGACTCTCTTCTGCCAAGAGAGCCCCAGGAAACGTCCAGGGGCTCTGAAAGGTCGTCCCCCACCCTCACCTCTTTCTGCGCAGCACGGCCAGCCTATTTTACCTTCCATCAAAATCAAAACGCCTGTGAGCATCAAGCCAGTGCCGCGCCGAGTGCTTACCTTGAGCATCCAGAGGACGTGTCTCACCTTCGCGGTGAGCTCGTGGGGCGGCGCCGCGCGCGGGCGGCAGTGGGCCACATAGATCTCCCAGCTCGTGTCCACGTACTGCATCGCATACCGCGTCCGCTGCTGCTCACTGAAGAGACGGCCTGAGAACGCCACAGAAGAAAAACATGCCAAAAACGGCCACAAAATCATATTTGGGGAAGACAGTGCTAAAGAGAACCCTATTGTTTTGTATTTACCTTTCACATGGCAGGCATTGGGGTGAATGTTCTCCGCCATCAGTTTTGTAAAACACAAAAACAGGGAGGGGCTCCTATTTCTGTGATTAAAAAGATATGATCATCACTCCTCCCTCCAGCAGGCGGGCCGTGATTCCCCTCCTAGGGGGTGGGGGTGGGCTCGGTAATGGGCTTCTAACCAGAGGAGCGCAGAAAGGGAAAAGCATTGTGGTACGTGTACAGGAGGCACTCCTGGCCGACAACACTGTAACCAAGAGGTCAAGGTTAGCATCTCCAGTAATGAGACGGATCGCCGGCCCAGAGCCTGACAGCGTGGAAGGGAACGGCAGCTCACCTCCTTCATATTCTTCCCCAGACCCATGAGCTCAGTGTAATGACAAGAAAGCATTAGCAGACCAAAGTCGAGGGACATTTTATGGAATAAGTGACCAGTGTTCTTCTAAAGTATCAAGGTAATAAAAGACAAAGTCTTAGAAACTGTCATGGGTTGTAGGGGACTAGATATGACACCTTCACGCAGTGCGGGATCCTGGATTAGGTCCTGAAACAGAAAAGGGGCATCAGTGGGAAAATCGGGGAAACCGTAACCAAGTCTGCAGTTCACTTAAAGGGATGGCAGTCCTGCCAGTGCTTTAATTTTGATAAGTACATCTCGGTTCTGTAAGAAGTGACTCAGGGAAGCAGCGACAGGCATATGTATCAGTTTGGCTCTGAGAGAGACAGGACATTCCGGCCTAAGGGAAAGCTGGTTGTGACTATTTCTGAGTAAGAACCGAGAGCGCTTTGCAGTACTGAAACCTGGTGACTCACGTCTGCAGGGCTCTCACGTGTTTAAGCTGCTATCGCACAGTTCTATGGTTAATGTTCTTGTTTCTAGTCCTTCAGTTCCAGAGGATGTGGCAATCATGATGAATGCCAAGGAAAAGAGGACAAATATTATAACCGCAGTGATGGCTAGCTCTGCCCCCATCCGGACAGCATCCAGAAGCGGTACTTACTGGTATTCTTTGTGATGAATGTGGTAAGCCAACTGCAGGAGATAATTCAGAAATGTTCTCAGAAGTATTTTTGTAAACGGAGAATGAATTTCTTCAACTGGTATGTCATTATTGGCTAAAATTTAAAAATTTAAAGAGAATGCCTAGTATTTTCTAGAACCTTCTGTTTGACTTGCCCCTGGTACACAATTCAAAGATCTGGACATTAGTACACAATTCCGAGAACTGAGTACTTTTCTTCTAGAGAACACTCTGAATTGTATATCCACATCCACTTAAAAATTTAGTCCCACTCGAAAGATCTTTATCTGGTTACTTACTAGAAACTTTCAAGATCCTGTGTCCCAACGTTTTTCACAGTCTTCTGACTCACAATTTAATTAATGCTTATAATTCTAAATGGATGCTAAGCCTATTTCAAACATGTACATTTGAAGTAAGCAGGTATTAATGCTAATATTTTATTTTTCAAGTCAATAACTTGAGGCTTTCAGTCCTCCCTTCCAGAATTTAGCTGAAAGGAGTAAAACCTTCAAAGTTGTTAAATTTATGGGACGAACTGTCTAATTAGAAATCAAGCCCAAGCCCAGGACCACCTACAGCTCTTCTAGGCTGTTCCAAGCCCTCCCTGGCCATCTCTGCTTCTGACCTAACAACTGAGCATGTTTTCACCGCAGATCAGGGCCAGGTGGTGAATACGACGCTGCAGGCTTTGTGGGACCGTCTCTGCCACCACCACTCAGGTCCAGTGTCTATGGGCAGAAGCAGCCACGGACAATATGTTCACAAGTGGGGACGGCTGTGTTCCAATAAAGCTTTATTTGCAAGAACAGGCTGACCCCCTGCTGCAGATGACCTTGGGGTTGCTCCTATGCAATTCGATGGCCTCTGCAAGTGCATCGTAAGCACCTGGAGAAGAAGCCCATGCGGTGACTCCTGCAACACCTCTCCCGGCCTCTGTCCTCACCCCCTCAGCATCTCCTGACTGGTCTCATGGTGATGTCATCACACACTTCTCTTAGAATCAAACCATACGAAGGATCTGGGACACTCACCGCCTAATATCCTGTCCATATCAGCGAGAGTTATTTTATGGTGGTGAAATCTGCAGTCCTTTAGAAACCGCCAGAACTGAAGCTTCGTCATCAGGAAGGTGTTATCCAGGGAGCGGTCACACCCCAGGCTGCTGTAGAAGCTGTAGATTCCTCTTAGTTCTGTGATATTTCTTAAGACAGCATATTCAGCCTGCAAAGAGAAAGCCGTGCACATCTTAACCTCGCCCGGTGAGGACAAAGCAGAAGCAATCAGACGGATCAAGAAGAAGCGGTGCACGTGTACACTGGCATATGCCGCAGCCATAAACACGGAATGAAACCGTGCCGTCAGCAGCGACAGGGGACCCTGGAGGGTACTGTACTGAGCGCAGTGAATTGGACAGAGACAGACAGATGCCAGGTGATTCCACTCGGATGTGGCATCTAAAAAAACAAACCAACAAGCAGAATAGAAACAGACTCACAGATACAGAGAACATTTGAATGGTTGCCACGCTGGGGGCGGTTAAAGGGAGAGACGAAGGGATTAAGAAGGACCAATTGGTGGTCACAGAGTAGTCATGGGAACATAGTCACTGAGATTCTAATGACTATGGTGCCACGTGGGTACTGGATCCATGAGGGTGCTCACTTTGTAAGTTGGGTAAACCTCTAATCCCGGGATTGTACACCTGAAACTAATACAATACTGTATGTTGACTACAATGGAAAAATTAATTATTTTTTTAAATATTTGAGCCTAGAATACAAATTTATAACAGCACAAAAGGCGTTCACCTGCTTCCTCTCCTCTGGCTGGTCTTCCTCAGGGTACGTGCTCAGCAGCAGACGCAGGTCCAGCTCAACATTCGAGCCTAGCACCGAATGGCTTGCACTGCCGTCAAACCTTCTGACAACGTCTAGCAGGTGAAGGCAAATAGAGGGGATAACTGTGAAGAGCAGCGTTAACATTTCTCAGTGTTACGCCAAAGCGTGTCTGCACGGAAGTGTGATACGGGAGTGCTCCAGGCAACCCACTCAGAAGGAGCTGCTCATGGGAAGCCTGTGTTTTCTGAAGCGTTAGGTGTGTTCTGAAGAGTGGATACCATGGGAAATGGAGATTAATCAACTTCCGGCTGACAGGCACCCACTCCCTACCGGCACCAGAAGGTCCTCGGAACTGGCTTCCGAGGGCAGAGTCTGCAGACGGGTCTGGGTCATTTATCAATTCAGCTTCAAGACCTGGAAGCTCCGCTACGCGGTCATTGCAAAACAGGCCAGTATACACACGCCCGTTCTTGAACGTCAGTCGGCCCTGCAGGCAGAAAGGTAGCTCTTGCAGCTTAGGACAAACTTTCTTAGCAAACCACTGGAAAATGTGCATCAAAGTCTTCCTCAAGAGTTTGGAATTTTTTGGTTTAAGGTCTGCACTCAGTCCACACACAGGCTCCTTGACTCATGCCGCTGCATAAATCCTCCTCTCCTCCTCCTCCTCTTCCTCCTGACTCTCCTCTCCTCTCTCCTCTCCTCTCCTCTCCTCCCCTCGCTGTATCTGCTTCACAATCCTGCCCCAACCTGAAGCACCCCGAGGTCACAGAATGTATCTTATTAAACTATGTCAAAATCTCTTGATATTTGTCGAATCCAGGCCAACGGTCCATGTGACTCAGGTGGGCAAAGGACCCAGTTCAGCTCAGTGAGGACGTCCGTGGAAAGCTGCTTGAAAAAGAGCCTCTGCTCCTCCTTTACTTAGTGTGGGATGCGGATGTGAAGGCAGGAACCACGCGAAGCAGGGGCAGCGTGAGGGCGAGGCCCACGTGCAGGAGACGTCGTGGACAGACCGAGGAGAAACCCTGACCCCACTGACGGGCTCAGTCAAACCAACACGGAAGCCCACACTGTTTTTGTGACTCACAGAAGGGTGAGCTAGAGTTTCTATTACTTCCAACTGAAACCGCCCTAACACACCCCCCCAAACACACACATAACACAAACTAATTAAAAAACCTCTAAATATACAGAAAATTGATGATTTATTGGTACTAATTTTAAAATTCATGTAACCCTCTTAACAAAAGAGTAAGTTATCCAACACAAAACAAGCAACGCCCTGTCCTACATAGAGAACGGCACACCTTTTACTGTATCTCAGGTGCTTCCCAGAACCTCCCAGGCGGGCCCTTCACAGGCCTGTACTCACCATGCCATGCTTTTTATTGAGGACCCATTCTCCCTCATACATGGCTCCACTGGCATAGAAAAATGTCCCGTGGCCATGACGATACCCATCCACAAAGTCGCCTCTGTACTGATTCCTCAAAGGGTACTGAGAACGGGGCACTCTCTTCAGAAACCACGTGTGTGTCCCGAAACCATTCTGAAAAGAAAGGAAATTTCCATGAGAAATGCTGAAGATATTTCCTCTCTTCACTTGAGTCTCCTGACAGTTCTGGAGTAAACACCACAACCCATCGGAAGGGGCACACAACTTGGACTTTGGGGTCACACAGCATTGGGCCCAGTCTCAGCTCAGCTCCATACTAGCCAGTCTCCTGACCTCAGGCAAATCCCTGAAGCCTCTGTCCTTCATCTACAAAACAGAAACGCCGCCTGCCCCTGCGCGGGGTGGCCACAGAGACTGAGGACGGTGCATAAAGAGCCTAGCTTGAGTCTCTAAACTCGTCAGCGCAGGCATTTCAGGTTGCCAGTTATGACCGCCCCAAATCCCGTCTGCCCGGCGGGTGCGCAGAGCGGTGGCCTCGGGGCGTGTCTGGCGACAACCAGCCGCGGGGTACCTGCACGCCCCTGTCCCACCGACCGCTGTACTCCTCGTTGGCCGTCAGCCACCTCATCGTGCCTTCCCCGTGGCGCATGCTGTTTTCCCACTGACCTGCGTAGACGTTCCCAGATTGATAACTAGGACCAAAAGGAATTCAAAACAATCAGTGACCTCACACACACTGTTTACCTCTAAGACTTTCTCCTAAACGTCCTCCCTGAACTCTCATGAAGAAATCCAACCCTCCTGCCCACAGAATCTGCCCTGCAGTTAAAGCCAGCGGATGGGTGTGTGGTTGGTAGAAATCATCATCTTAGGAGGTATAATAAATCACTGTCAAACTTTCTGGTCATTTAATAAGGGGACAGAGTGGGTAAGAGCAGGGATTTTAAGTCTTTACAAATAATCCCCTGTAGTACTATAATTAATGTTTTGCCCCCCAAATGGTTTGACTCTATCAGCTCCGTCTTAAAAATCAAGCGAGCATGTTGGCATTCTTCAGAAAATGTAAAACTGATCACGGAAATACAGGAGAAACACCGGGGATGGAGGAAGGCAGTTTCTATGTCGAGTAAAATAAAACAGTGTGATTAGACATCACTGGGTAATATGGTGCTTGTCTAAACTTCCTGTCGAATAACTTCATTACCATGGAGGTTAATGTAAGTATTCCCCCTGCTCAGATAGCAGCTATGTTCTCCGTGACCGCTCACCTACCTTCACACACCCTCAGGGACACCACGAGGGCCGCGCACACCTCTGCCCCCACCCCCGGCAGGCAGCAGGGGTACCTACCGTCTCATCCCCCAGCCCTTCCTGATGTTGTGAACCCAGTTCCCGTCGTAGGAAGAGGTACCCTCTTCATTGTAATAAATGGTGCCCTAAAAGAAATAGAATTTTTTAAAAATCAAGCCTCATAAAACAAATCCTGTCTTATAGGTAAAGTACATGAAATTAAGGGGCCTAAACGATGCAGAAGTCAAACATCCCACTTAGGCAAGACAGGTGATCTGTGTGACGTTTCTGTTTTGCAATCAAGAACATGGGGAAGGACCCGCCACGGGGGGATGGGATCACCTCACAAATCAATTACTCCTTAATGACCAAGTGCCACATGAGGGCAGGGGTACTTGGCTACATTCATCACATTCAGTATATTCATTGTATTTGTAACCAGCAAGCAAGTAAGTACCTAAAGAAACCCTGCTTTGTTGTCACACCTTCCAGAGAACGGAAGGGCACTGTCATAGGTGCCCAAACCATTCCTCTCTCACCCATTTGGTCATCTGACTTTACTGTCTCCCAATATAAGTGACGGCGGCATAACCCTCTGCGATGACTCCTCTGAAGGATGGGCCACTGTCTGGGTATTTGGATCTGTGCTGAATGGCCTCAGATTATTCATTTATTGAGAGAGAGAGAGAGAGAGAGAGAGAGAGAGAGAGCATGTGTGTGTGTGTGTGTGTGTGTGAGAGAGAGAGAGAGACAGATTGTTCTATCTCCCTCCTCATTATCAGGCTAATTTGTTCCTTCCTGCAGCCACCCAGGTGCCACTGGTGAGCGCTCACCGTCCCAGCCCTGAACTGCGCTGCCACGAGCTAAAATGAAACAAAACAAACAGAATACATGACCTGAACAGTCTTGAGCTGAGTCAAGTGAGGACTATAACAGTAGGCTTCTCCTTTTCTGAAAACACTGCCACGGTACTTTCCCACCCCACACCGAAGCAAACAGTAGCACCAAACACCACCACCTCGCTTAAAAGTGAACAGAGCCTCCACCGCTGGGGAGAACGGTGATGGTGTAGCGGCCGTGGGAAACAGACTGGGGCTTCTGGAAAATGTTACACGTCGCGTTACCGTGCGACCTGGGGACTCCACTCCGGGATGTACACCCGACAGATGAGCAGACAAGTCCACAGCGCACCCTTGCACGCGTTCACAGTGGAACTGCTGACAGTAGCCCGAAGACGGAACAGCCCAAACTCCCAGCGACGGGGTGGACGGGTAATAAAGTGCGGTCTACTCGTACCGGGCAGTACCTACAACACGGATGAACCTGAAAGGCATGGTGCTCAGGGCAGAAACCAGACACAACGGGTCATATAGTATATGATTCTGTTTCGTATGAAATGTCTAGAATGAAGTAAACACACAGAGACAGAAAGCAGATAGTTGTGACTTGGGGGGAGGGCGTTGAGGAGTAACTACCTAATGGGTATGGGGTTTATTTGGACGGATGAAATGTGGAGGGACAGGACAGAGGCTGTGTCTGCACAACATTAAGGAAGTATTGATACTCCGGGACACTGAATTGCTCGCTCTAAAATGGTTAATTTCAGCCCTGGCTGGTGTGGCTCAGAGGACTGAGCACCAGCCCGCGAACCAAAAGGTCGCTGGTCCAATTCCCAGTCAGGGCACAGGCCTGGGTTGTGGGCCAGGTCCCCAGTTGGGGGCGAGTGAGAGGCAACCACACATGGATGTTTCTCTCCCTCTCTTTCTCCCTCCCTTCCCCTCTCTCTAAAAATAAATATTAAAATAAAAATAAAAACAATAAAAATAAAATGGTTAATTTCACAAGGCATGAATTTCATGAGACATGAACTTCACCTCAGTAAACCAAAGGCGGGTGCACCTGCACAGCCCCCACCACCCGCCCTCACGCGTGGGCACCGTGCACACGCGGCCGCCCCATGGCTGCCTCGCCCACCTTCCCGTGTCTCTTGCCCCAGCACCAGTGGCCGATGTAGGACACAGGCCGCGTGCCGCACTGGAACACACCAAATCCGTTCCTCATGCCATTGGCCACTTCTCCACAGTAGGTGCTGCCATCCGGCCACGTGTACACGCCACGGTTCATGGGGACGTTCTTCACAAAGTCCCCCTGAGGCAGGATGGCGGAAGAGGGAGAGAGAGAGAAGGCCGCTCAGCCTGTGGGATGTGAGGCGCGTCCCCAACTGCGGATGCCACGCCTGCCTCTGCTCCCGTGGAGGACCTGACCGTCCTCCCAGTTGCCACCCCGTCCCTCCTTCCCCACTCATCCCGCCCTCTCTCCGCTGGCCCCACCACGGGGCGGAAGGCCAGGCAGAAAAGTGGACCTGGGAGGCGGTGTGCACTCTGAGTGCCACACAGCAGGCAGGTGACGCCCTGGCCTTGGGAACTCTGGAGCCTCGGAACCCACCCATGGGAGACTGAGCGTGGGAGCTGAGATCTGTGCTCTCTCCCTAGCAATGGCCTTAAAATACATGTTGCCCTCAACCCCGCGGGACGGGTTCGTGAAGCCCACAGGGTGGATACGGTTGGATCTCTGCAAAGTGCAGGTACAGGAGATGGTGCATAATAACCTGTTTGTGAAGAGGGGAGACCCAGTGCATGCAGAGCACACACAGAACCCTCTGGAATGTACAAAGGACACCGCTAGCAACAACTCCGCAGGGCCCCGGGCCGTGACGACTTCCTTTTCCCCTGGATGCTTTGGCTCTGTGGATTTCTTTAACCCCCGTGCTGAAGTACCTTTGTGAAGGCTGTATGTTTAATTGTGGGAACCTGACCATTGAATCTCATGACTGCAGTTTAGAAAGATCGCATAGTAGGTGCTTTACCTCATATTTCAGTCCATCGGCCCAAATGTAAGTCCCTTGGCCATGCATGAGTCCCTTTGAAAACATACCCTTCAAAACAGAACAACGACAAACCCTCAGAATCGGTCACGGGCTTCACAGGACAGCGGCCGCCGATGGCATCCACCCCCACCCCCCCTTCATCCGCACCAGGTGCCAGTCTCTGCCTTCAGCAACGGCGGCACCACTCTGGCACCCATCCTGTTCCAAAAAGGATCTGAGGGGTCCCTGCGACTTACACCAGGCAGCCCTGCGCAGTCAGATGTTAAACAGGGGCCTGAACTCAATCTGGGTCTGCATTTTTGAAAGTTTTTATGAGAAACTTAACATGTGTTAAGGGGGGAATCGGGCTGCTAAAACTCGTATCTATGGCCTCAACCACAAAGAGTTGTGCTCCTATAATAATCATGTATTTTCCTGATAGTCTGAATGAATGCGGCATTATTAATAAGGACAAAAAATGAGAACACCCCAAAAGTGTCCAACAACTGGGGCATGATTGTGAATATTAAGTTAGAACACTATGCAATATTAAAATAATTATTATGGAGGAGGGAATGGGGAGTAATGCTTAATAGCTCCCCACTTTGGAATGATGAAAAAGTTCTGGAATCCAATAGAAGTGAATGTTGTACAACCTGGTACAAACTAATGGCACTGAGCCACAGACTGACAAACGGTTGAAAGGATAAAGATAAATTCTATGTTATATATATTTATCACAATAAAAAGTTACAAAACCATGTAACAATACAAAGAAGGATTCATAAGTCAAAAAAGATCTAAGGTGTTACCTACAAAATGAATCTGCCCAGGTAAAAATACTGATATATCCATTCAAGGAATGAAAGGAACAGAGCAAATTAAAAACATTTGTGGCTCTGACCAGTGTGGTCAGTGGGCGGGGCATCGTACCACAAACCGAAGGGTCTCAGGTTTGAGTCCCGGCCGGTGCGCGTGCCTGGGTTGCAGGTTCGGCCTGAGTGCATGTGAGATGCAACCGATTAACGCTTCTCTCCCCCTTTCTCCCTCCCTTCCCCTCTCTCTAAAAATAAATAAATAAAACCTTAAAATAAAAATTTATAGTGAAAAGATGATGATCCTCTCCGTTACTTACTGTAGTGACCTTCATGTTGTTCGTACAATAAGGAAAAATCAGTAAAAGAACAAAAATCTAAAATGACCACTTCAGTTGCACTAAGCCATGCTTTTACCTTAACATATGTCATCAGGGCTCAAAAGAAAATCAGCATTAAGTACCTCCAGGGTTTTGAAGAACCAACAGATGTGTCTGAAGACGCAAACCCATGCCCAGGACCCCGCGCCCTCCTCCCCGCCCATTCCCCGGAGGGTAACTCACACGGTAGGTCCCACCTCCTTGGAAGACCGCAAAGCCTTCTCCCTCATACAAGCCTCGGACTTTTCCCCCTTCGTAGCTACGGAGAAAGAAAACCCAAGGTCGCGACTGATGGAAACCTAAGTGACTACAGGTTAAGATACGTAATTAACACCCATGAAGGAGCACATCTCCCATTCATTCACGTAACAAACAGTCCCCGAGGGCCAGCATCTGCCTGTCCCCTCCTCAGTGCAAGAGCTGTGAGCTGTGACCAATCAGAAAGTTCCTGCCTTGGGAGCTTTCAGTTCACTGAGGAGAGACAGGCAACACATGGGAAACAAGTAAGAGAAATTCCTGGTCATGTTCAGTTTCTGTGAAAGACGTGATCGGGAGGAGGCTGCTGTTTACAGACAGGCAGGGTGGGGGCCTCTCTGAGGACACACGAGTTGTACCAAGAGCTAAAGGACCTGGAACAAACATCGCGAGAAGAACCCTGGGAAGAGGATCCCAGGAAGAGGGACAGCAAATGCAAAGGCCCGGAGGCAGAAAGGAGCCTGAGAGCTCAAGCTCAGGAAAAACAGAGAGGGAGCAGCACCGCGGGAGCACACGGAGTGGGGGAGATGCCCAGAGGGGAATGATGGGGGAGAGACTGGCTGGGGCGGCGGGGCCTGGGGCAGACCCTATTCCCATTTAAAACCCTTCTGTAGTGCTGGACTCAGGGCTGGCACACAGCAGCTAACTCATAAGTGGCTACTGATACCAAACTATAAATCTTGACTGAGCCCCTACTAGGTCCAAGGTCTGACCTTTGAATTTCTGGTGTATCTCTGCTACGAAGGCATTTTCAGCCTGGAAGAGAAGTTGAGCCCATAAGTAACTTACAGTGATTCATATAACAGAAAGTAAAATATACGACATATACAGTCAAACATAATGGACAGTGATAAGTACGATAAGCTTTGAGGGAAGTTGCTTCCTACTGGGAAGAATGGAGAAGGTTGGGCCTTGAAAAGGGGGTGGGATCTGGTCATTCAGAAATGAGGGACAAACATTCCGTGAAGGGCGATCTTTGTAAGCCAAGATAAAAATAAACGGGATTGTGGGGAAAAGTCTCGCTGGGCTCTTGTGTTTGGGAGGGAGACACTGACGATGGAAAGAAACCACGAGTTTTTAGGAGGCGGGTGGTAGCCAGCTTCCAAAGAGCTCCCAGAGGCTGTCACCTCCATCGTTTATGTCCTCATGGAGTCCCCCCACCCTGCACCACACACACACACACACTGAACGGGGCTGACCTGTGTGACAACTACAATGCTGCAGAAATGACAGAGTGACATCTGAGATTAAGTCATAAGACACTGTGGCTTCTGCCCTTGCTCTCTGGAATCGCTCTCTGGGGAAGCTAGCTGCCATATCGTGAGGACACTCATGTGGCCCTACGTGGGGAGCCCACGTGACGAGGAGCCGAGGCCAGGCCTCCGGCCCACCGTCATGCAGAGCCACTCCGAAAGCAGTGTCCAGCCTGCCACGCCCACGGATGACGGCGGCCCTGGGTGGCATCTTGATGGAAGCTTGTGAGATCCTAACCCAACCCGATCCAGCTAAGGTGCTCCCAGGCTCCTGACCCCTATAGCCTGTGTGAGTTGATAGTTTTTGATTTCCCTGTTTTAGAGTGAATTGTTACAGACAGATAACTGATACAGGGAGTGATGTAAACAGGAAGGTCACTATTCAGAAGGCCAGAGAAGAGGGGCTAGAAGCAGGAAGTCTTTAGGAAGCGAGCCCAGTAGCCCAGTGAAGAGGCCATGAGTCTGTGCACAGAGAAAGGCACTCACAAGACAACAGGGAAAGAGGTAGGACAGGCACAGGGAAAGGGGAGGGCAGTTCTCCGACCTCAAGCCTGGAGCGACAAGAAAACGGTGGTGCCCTTACACAATAGGGGCCCAGGAGATGCCAGCATCTGGGAGAGAAACCACCCCATTCCAAGGGACCTTCTAAGGTGCGTGTTCTCTCATGCTCCCCAGTTCAGATCCTGAGGCTCAGAAAGGCTCAGTGACGGGGGTGATGCAGAGCTGACTCACATCCAGCCCATCTTGTTTCAAGCGAGCCCAGTAGCCCAGTGAAGAGGCCATGAGTCTGTGCACAGAGAAAGGCACTCACAAGACAACAGGGAAAGAGGTAGGACAGGCACAGGGAAAGGGGAGGGCAGTTCTCCGACCTCAAGCCTGGAGCGACAAGAAAACGGTGGTGCCCTTACACAATAGGGGCCCAGGAGATGCCAGCATCTGGGAGAGAAACCACCCCATTCCAAGGGACCTTCTAAGGTGCGTGTTCTCTCATGCTCCCCAGTTCAGATCCTGAGGCTCAGAAAGGCTCAGTGACGGGGGTGATGCAGAGCTGACTCACATCCAGCCCATCTTGTTTCAAGCGTGGTCCTTGCTTTTGGACATGGGGTGTGTGAAGCCCAGTGGACGGTGCACAGTAAGGGGTTAAACATGTGAACCTGAAGCTCTAGGAGAAAAGCCAGTGCTGACACCAAAGATGCTCACAGAGAGGCCTCTGTAACAGGGGACAGAGCATAACAGTGGCAGGAAAGGCAGCACAGATGAGACCGCCCATGACAATCACCTTTCGACAATGAGATTGGTGAGACCGGGCTCCTCACAGTGCGTGGCATCTTCGTCCGGCCGAGGGCTGCCTGTGGACCCCCTTTTGGATTGCAGTTCACTGAACTGCGCTTCCAACGTGGGGACAGTACTTGGGGACCTTTCTTGTTGAGTAGAATTGCCATCTTGTTTGGAAACCTCTGGATTATCAGAGAGAGATGAGGGAGAGCGAGCAGACTTATCCACTTTTTTGTCTTTTTTCTTTTCTTTCACCATTTCCTTTAGAAGACCTGAAGTCTACTTTCTGTATTTAAGTATTAAGTGATTTCTTTGGTTGAGAGCTGTTTCTTTCAAAGCACTGATGAGTTTTATCTGAAAAATAAAAATGGTCTCTAAATACTTGAGGGCTTCGCTTATTATTAAAGTTTTAGCTTTACAACCCAATGTAATTATCATTCTTCCAAAGCCTGAAAAATGACAAGTAGCAGGTATCACCACTTTATACAAATACTAGCTTCCGTATTACATTGGGTGTCCCTGTGACTTTAAAACTTGGGACCACTGTTTACCGTTTGTTTCCCCATCGTGTCCCAGTTAGAAGGGTGACCCTGCCTCTGGACAACGGCTACCAAAGCCTGATGGTCTGGCATGTGGTCGGTCCACCTTTCAAAGCCCGTCCTGCTACGACAGCACAGCACAGTGCTCAAAGCTGGACTCAGGCTCCCCAGTCCCCTGACCGGCTGTGTGTTCTTTAGCAAGTCACTCAATGTCCTTCTGCTTCAGGCACCGAACAGGAATAACAGCCCCTTGTTTCCTTACAAGGATTAAATACATTGATACACAAAACACGTGAAGTATGGGAAAGGGCACATGACAAAGGAGCGATTATTTTATGTCACTGTCCTGTTGGAATTTGAAATCACTGGCTGCCTGCTCCCCAAGCCAGCACTGCCACTGACCGCGTGGCCCCCATGCGAGCCAAGCAGCAGGGTGTCTAGGGCCGGGCTGAGGGCTCCAAAGCCATGGTGCCGGCGACTCTAGAACTGGCCCCACTGAAAGCATCCAGGCCATCAAGCAGCTGCACAGGGGAGTCCTGGAGTGCAAGGCAACGTCCCGCCTCGCGTGCCGGACGCACCGCGCCCTCTGCAGCCTGGAGGGCATCCTCTGGACACCCCGCCGGCCAGCACTACCACACCTGGAGGCGTTGCGCTTACCTTGTCCTGCTTCTCTCCTTCAAAACCCAGCGCTCTTCCCAGCCCCGCCCCCCGACGGTCTCCCGGGGAAGCAAGCTGCCCTCCTTAGCTCGGGCTTTCGGCCGGTATCTGCGAAACCTGAACTCCAGGGCCAATGTCATTTCTCGTGGCCTGTTTCCCATTCGTTTTTGTTAACCGTCTCCCTGGCTTGGTACCGGGTTCTCCTGTTTATTCGTTCCTGGGACAGCACAAAAGGGGCGTGAGTTCTGAGCCGGGGTTGGGGGGGCGGGGCTGTTCCCGCACTTCCTGGGCACCCCTGCCGCCCACCACACGCCTGCTCAGGTCCTGGGAGGCCGGTCTGCTTGGCGGTCAAGTCCGTGGCGCACGCAGGACCACCAGCCTGGGGCGCGGGAACCCTGTGCCGCGGACTTACCTGGCTCAGGGCACCAGGCCCCACGGAGGTGATGCACTGCCTGCAGCGCGTCCTGACCCGGCCGGTCTCCAGGCAACCGCAGCCCCGCCCCTCCCCGCCCTTAAAGGGGCCGCGCGTCAGGAAAGCCTCTGGGCATTAGGTCTCTGCCCTAAGTCTCCGTAAGGCCAAGGGGAAACCCGGAGCCAATGCACTTGACCTGGGTGTTCCCAGCGGTGCTAGTTGCCGGAACCCAGTAATAATGAACCCAGGTGTTAGTTTTCCTTTGCACTGTAAACAAATTACCCAAACTTGCTTAGTGGCTTAAAGCAACACAAATCTATCATCTGGCGGTTCTTTGTTAGGAATCCAACGGGGCGGGCTCCTGCGGGCTGCTCCCAGGAGAATATTTCCTCGCCTTTCCCAGCTTCTAGAGGCCGCCTCCCAGCACCTCCTACATCAGGGCCTTGCGTCCCTTGGCGCCCCTGGGAGAGGTCCCCAGTGTAAGCCATGGGACAGACTGGGCCACCCAGCCAAGCCAGGAAGTCCCCCACTTCTCAGCGCATTTCTCCACCACACCCGCAGAGCCCATCAAGGGCTGGGGGGCCACCACAGAGCCATCTTTGGGGCCAGAAACCCCAATGTGCAGCGTTCTTGGAAACAGTAAATGAGACCCCGCAGACAGGCATCCCAGCATAGGACCTGACACAATAAATGGTAACAGTTATCGCTTGACGGTCTCGTCACAGATGCGAACGTCTAAGTCTGCCGAGGGAAGGAGGCCCGCGGCCTGGCCGGGGCGGGGAGGGCGGGTGGTGGCCCACACGCGCCTCTGTGCACCGACCACTGCTTGACTCCACAGGCGCATCCCTGGCAGAGTCCAGACGGAACAAGACTCCATGAAAACCTCTCTGATGAACACAGGGCTCTCCCACCTCCAGCACCGCTCGGGGCCAGAAACCAGAACATCCTGCAGTTCACACCCCGAGAAAACCAGCACACCTCCGCATTAAATTAGACAAACCCAGGCCTTTCATTTCCCCTTGCCTACAGCAGTGCCTTACCGCTCTGGCGACACCGGGGAACTTTTAAAGAACGTGACCCCAGCCCCACCTGGGCCATTCTTTTCCGGCCAGGCAGAGAATCCCTACTGAGTTTCCCAGATTACTTCTTTAAAAAAAAAAAAAACGTTTAATGTGCACCAGGGTTGAGAACCACTAACCCATCAGGACCATAATTTTAACTTTGTGAAATTAAACCATTATACATTTAATCATCACAAAGGGCTCAAAGTTGCAGCCTAAAACACGCTGGGCCAGCAGAGTCCTGGGTGACTGCAAAGTGCCCTTGCGTGTATACACCCACGCACTGACAGACAGACAGACGCACGCAGGAGCAGAACCCAAAACACTGTGGCAATGCTCCCCATGGTTAAAGTTCTCAACATCGTTTTTAAATGGCTTTGGTACTTTCTTTTAAGTAGCACATTGATTTTGAAACAAAAACAAACAAAAAAATGGTTAAAACCCTGCCTTTCAAAAAAGAAAAGCCTGCAGTCCACCGTCTAGTCCTCTACGATGAGCAGTGTCAGCTCTGGGCAATGACGTCCAGGTTCGCGATGTGCCTCATGGTCGGCCGGCCGTGGGGACAGTTCCAGGGGTGGTCCATCTCCCCCATGTGCATGACGAGCTTCTTCATCTCACCTGTGCTAAGGGCAGTCCCGATCATCACCTGCAAGGAGACACAACGGGTTCCAGCGTTCCGGGGTTTGGGGCAGAACCACCATCCGGCCGTATTTTTCCGTACCCCAAGGCTGGATGAGAGTACAGCTCAGAAACAACATTCCCTATAGAAGTCCCCCCAAGAACCCTGCCTTCTAACACGCCAGCCTCCACCTTTCTGTGGAGCCCAGCCCCTCCCTGGCCCCTCCACCTTCAGCACAGACGCCGACTGCACCTCCCAGAACCCCACCCATCCCGACAGCACCAGCGCGACCTCAGGGTCGGCGCCCTCACCCGTCAGCTCGGCAGCTGCAGGGACCTCTCTCCGCCTCGCCGCTTCCCCCCTTCCCGCCGCCCACCGACCCCCACACAGCAGCCCTGGCCCCTCTGAGAGGCATGGCACATTTTGCCGCTCCGCTGCGCCCCCCATCCCCCCCAATGAAGGCCCAACGCAGCACGTGACTTGGCCCCACTGGACCCTGTGCCTGCACCCCCATCCCCTCCCCCAACAGCACCCCGATCCCGTGGCACAAGCACGGAGAGTACGCGCCTTCCTCAGGACCTTGGGACTGGCTGCAGCCTCCACTGGAGACCCTCCTCCGAGGCCCGCCTGCCGCGATGCCCTCCTCCTTCGGACTTCTGCGCTGGCCCCCTGCCTCTACCCCCTGCCGCCCGCCCGGCTGCTTCTCCTTAGCACGCGTCCCTGCCTGACAGGTGCAGGGAGGTGCGCAGACACCACAGCGAGCATGGAAACTGACGCCCTGGGACACAGGGAGAGGTGGTGGGAGGTGACAAACCCGAACCTGGCACAGTCCTAGAGGCAGGACGCAGGGCAGGGCTCTGCCACGTTGGAGGCAGACAGACAACAGACAACTGAACAGAAACATGACAAGGATCACCGAGGTGTGCTGTGCCCGAGTGCTCGATGAGGCTGCATCAGTCGGGGACTCAGGACCCAGGACAGGCAGGAGCCGGGGAGGTGACGAGGGCATGTGAGGCAGGGAATCCAGCAGAGGGGCAGGCAGCCCAGCACAAAGGGCTCAGGGCAGGAAGGAGACTGGAGGGACGGCCTGCAGACAAGCGCCGCGCTGGGGCTGCGAGGGCAGGACAGCTGGAGCCGGGTGGCCGCGGGAAGCCCATGGCAGACGGTGGCAGGTGCAGGGGTGCTGCCCAGAGGACCAGAGCTGCAGCGGGAGGGCCCTGCCAGCGCGGGGCGTGAAGGAGCAGCCTGGGGCCCCAAAGGCCTCTGAGCCACACCAAAACGCGATTTAACATGTCCGGCTATCAGCACAGGCCAGCCCCAGCTCCACTCAAACTCTCATTCGCAAACGCCAGGATTAGATCAATATGAGGTCTTCAAGGAATTCCCTGTGGCCGACAGATCCTGGGCCCTCTTCTCTGCTCTCCTTAAACTCTTCCCTTGCGTACCTTCATCCCACCCCATGGCTGTCAGGTGCACCTAAAATGTTACCTCCAGCGTTGGCATTTCCCTTGAGCCTGAAATTCATTAATGGGACTGTTTTAGGTGACACACCCCTCACCGCCATGGACTCCCAAGTGTATAACACGCCTCAGACTGAACCCTTAATCCCAGCCCCCCAAAGGCAGACAAACCGCCACTTGCCCACCTCCCTCGTTTCCGCTAGGGGTCTGTTCTCAGCCGTGACAAGCCCCCAGGGGCCCCCAGCACAGCAACACAAACTCCCAGGTTCTGACCAGGCTCTGCGAGACCTGCTGTGAGTCCCTGGATGCTGTGTGGCTCTCTCTCTGGTTGGTCCCCTGCCCAGACACGTGGATCAGCCTCTGGCCCTGCTCAAACCCCCGGGGTCATTACACTTGCTCTTTCTTCTGTCTGGAAGGTTCTTCTTAGGCGTAAGACCTGGGTTCTGGGAGTCCAGGCCTGGTTTCAGCACGCCCCCAGAGTGACAGCTGGTGTCAGGGACCTCCTCACCCCTGTTAACTCTGCTGCCCTGGCGCCAGGGACTGCCTGTGTCCTTCAAAGGTGTCCTCATCTGCAGACAGGAATTTAGCGACTTCTCTGTTCTCAGGATCAACTCCCGCTCCCCCACCTGAGCTGCCTGCAGAAAGTCCCCCCGACTCCCCCCATCCCCGGCTGCCGCAGACTCAGGTCACCACCAGGAGATGGCAGCCGTTCAACCGCCGACCTGCTGGCTGTACGGGGGCCACGGAGCCCATCCTGTGCTGCTGATGCGTCCCACGTCTCAGGACGCCTCACGCGCGCCCCGCCCTGCCCCTGGCTGCTGGCGTCTGCCCCAACCCTAGCCCGCCGTGGCGCATACTCAGTAAACCATCTTGCTCAGCATCTGACTGCTGACTCTCTACCTCCACCGAGCCCCCAAAACCTCACAGTTCGACCCAAGGGGCTCCATCTCACCTTCCAAGCATCAGCTCAGATGCCACCTCCTAAGCAGCCTTTTCCTGCCCCGCCCTCTCACCTGTTCACCTCATTTTTCTGTGTGCACGCCCTATCCCAATACTGTTTTAATTTCTTTCCTGAACTTACTGGTACCTGAAATTGTCATTTTGCGTATGTCTCTTTCTCCCCATTACACTGTAAGCTCCACATGGGCAGGGACTTCATCTTCCTTGTCCCACCATGTCCCTAGCACCTGGCACAGGGTGGGCCACCCAGCAGGGGCTCAAGGAGTATCTGCTGAACAAATGGATGGCCTTTCCTACGGGCCAGGGCACAGAGATTCACTTCCTTGACCTGGACATGAGGCTAACTATCGACCCCTGCCCCCACTTTCCAGTACCAATCTGAGCAGTGAATTAATGTGCCATGCTCCACGGGGCACCCCGAGAAATGCGTGCTGACCGCAGGGCTCAGGGTGACCTGCACAGCGTTGCTCAGGCAGAGCAGCCGCCAGTCTTCACCTACCAATGACGTTAAGACCCGTAGGGTATTACAGCGCGCAGGAGCGGTGACCTGCACGGGGGTCAGTGACAGGAAGAGAGACTGCGCTCATCAGAAGCAAAGTAAACAGCAGTTGAAGGTTAGAGGTCGGAGGGAACACAGACGTGTGGAGCTGGCAGGTCACCCTGACGGACAGCAACAAGACTCTCTCTACACAATGAACCACGGCAGTCACCGCCGTACTGAGGACGTCTGGGGACCACAAGCTTGGGGAGAACCTCTGGGTCCCAGCAGATGAGCTTTCTTTACTTACAGACTTCCGACAGGCTCTGGAGGCAAACATCTGCCTGACGCGGGAAGGCCGGCACATGACCCCAGGGCTGTCACTAAGCATGAAGATCAGTTCATCTATGTCTTGGGGTCCAAAAGTCCAGTTTTTACTAGTTGGCAAGGAAATCAATTTAGCCCTTTCAGTGACTGGAGCTAGAAGAATAAAATTTAGAGAAACAGTCATTATTGGAAAAATCTGTCTTGTTTGAGTGCTACTTATAATAAACATTTGAAAGATGGACAACCATCACGTCTTTTATAAATGACATGGATCCATGTGACCTCAAAGACTGTCCGCAGCTCTGTGGGGACATGATTCTATCATTCTTAGTAGTAACTCACCACTTTCGTCGATGACAAAATCAAAGCCATTCTTCCTGAATATTTCCAGATTTTCTATCAGGATGGCTTCATTGACAGCAGTTAAGTTGAGAGTCTGGGGTCTGAAAAACAAAGGAGAGATTCAAACCATATCTTGAAGTCAAACATGCAGAAATGACACAATCCCTCCGAGCCCTTGAATTCATTTCAAGAAGCAGTGCACCACCTCTCTATGGAGCTACGCTGCCTTTCCTGTCACAAAACCTCCTGAGAATTCCCTTGTAATTTTCCTTTTTAAAAAAGCCATTGCAGAAGTTAAAGTACAGAAATAGTTTGCTCTTCTTCGGTCTGCCATCTTCCCCCAAGGACCCTGCCTTTTGCTGAATCCTCTCCTTAAACAGCACCATGACATTCAAAATGCTGGTTTTCCCCACCTCACAATATAGACAATTTGAAAGGCCGAGGCAGGCCCTTTAGAGGCCCTTGGAAACAGAGCACGTGGCACCTGCTTCCCCTGCCCCTTCCTCTGTCTGCGCTGCTTATTTCTCCATCCACCGTCCAGCTGTGTGGGCCGCTCCTCCAGGACTGACTGAGCGCCCAGTCAGACAGACACTGGGAAAGGCAGGAGGCAGAATGGTAAGAAAACACAGACCCAGTCTCTGCCCTGGAATAACAGTCTAGTGGGGAGGAAAGGCGCTCAAATAAATGATAGTCACGACAATACTGAGAACCAGGAAGGGACACCCAGTGCCCTGCAAGCAGACAGCAGGTGAAACTTGCCCTGGAGAGAGGAAGGGTCAGGGGAGCTTTCTCAAGGGACATTTTATAAAGTAGCTTATTAAAGGTCTTTACATTCTCTTCTCCTGAAAATAAACACCATTAACACACGCCAGAGGAAATGAGTGCCCCCTAGCGCAGGTGCATCTTTCCAGCTGAGTGACTTTTATGGCATGTTTCTTCATGCCGAGATCTACTTCTGCTGGGATCTGAGTTTATTTTTATGTACTTTAATTTCCCAAAATGAAAACCTGTGCTCTCTTCTTATAACTTTGCTTACGACTTCCGGATGGCATGGTGTACCATCACACCACCATGCAGTTAGCTGCCAACACTCAGTCTGGCAATGGAGGGGGAAATGCCAGAATCTGCAGTGACTCCAGTCAGTGGGCTTATCGCCCACAGCTGAGGACTGACACCCAGGCAGGCGGTGCTGTCCTGTGCAGCACATACGCAGATGTGCTATAAATACATCCACTGCGCACCAGACACTGTCCTTCATCAAAGAGGGTCTTGTGGCCGACCGCTGATGGACGTTCACTGGTAGCTAAACAGGTCTGACACTTATTACCAGGGACACAGTTGGGCTATGTCACCTTCCCGTGTGCCTCGGTTTTCTCATCAGTGAGATGCTGATGGTAATATTAACTACCTCGTAGATTTGTGAGAATAAATTAATACATGGAAACTGCCTGGACAGGGCCTGGCACAAGACAGACAGTTATGACTGTTACTATGTAGAAAGTATAAAACTCTGCTGCAGGGATGCTTATGGCAAAAATAGATGGATGTCAATATGTACACACACAGGTGGGCGACTAGATCTTAAACCTGCGGGGCGCGAAGCCCCTGGAAACCCTGACAGCTGAGGCGAACCCACGCGAGGAGCCTCTGGCCCTGGAGGATGGTGTGCTGCTGCAGCATCTCAAAGTGGTACTTCTCGTCCGCGGCGTGCTGGTCCACGATGAAGACGTCCGCGCCCAGCCTGGCGATGATAAACCCCAGGTTGAACTGACCAACGATCTCCATCTCTGCAAACATCGCTTTGCTGCATGGAGAAAATGTGAATTGGGAGACATTTTAAAACACTATTTTTCTGGTGAAAAAAAATCCAAGAGCCACGATAACAGGGGATCAATAAATGTCTGAATTAACTCAAATCTTTGGTTCTGAAGCCACGGTTAATTTCACTTTGAGGGCTCAAAAAAATTCAAAGGTGAAGGGTAAGCAGCTCAAGCCTGGGGCACCTGACGCCCTCCCCTACCGAGCGCACACTTGATGGGCGGGTGTGGGCGTGTGCCTGCGTCTGGTTAAGAATTTCAGAAACCGACCTTTTAACAACTCGAGATGTTGTACGAGATGCCTGACGAGAAAGGGGCAGTGTTTTCTACTGCCTGTATTAGTCATATTTTCTAACCGACTCCTTTTACTTAGCCTTGTCCTACGCAATCTTCCTGAGCCCCAGGTTTGACAACGTGTTCTTTTTCCTAATGCACGTTAAAATGGGAAATAGCAACAGCCACCAAAAGGGCCATGAATTCCTTGCAGGGAGTCAGTGGGGCAGAAAACCTTGAGGAGGAGGAGTGAAATCGGGGTCAAGAAGGCCCCGACTGACCGGGACCGACGGAGGGGACAGAGGACACGCAGAGGGCCTCTGAGGAAACACCCCTCGCACGGTCCCAGGCAGCAGGACGAGAGCCCCACCGCGACCCGGCGAGGTGCTGTGAGAGGCGGTGAGCAGAAGGCGGTGGTGCGGACAAGGACCAGCGGGGAACCGCACTAGCTCCAAGTTTAGAATCCCCGAGCGGGGGGGACCGACGGAAGGGGAGGCCGAGGGGAAACTGCTGCCCGTCTGACGTTCTGAGAGACAGGTCTGTGGCGCAGGCCAGACCCCGGGGCCGCCGCCCTGACCAGCAGCGGACGCCCGAGGACCAGACGCGGTGCCACCACCGCAAAGCAAAGGACGCAGGACAGCAGCTCCGAGAAGCCCTCACCTTATCTCTTTCCGGAGCTCCTCCTCGGCGGCCTGGTTCTCCCCGGGACTGATCTTCGCCCGGAACTTCCGGAAGCCCTGGCCCGCGCCGCGGCGCTGCGCCTGCTGCTGTGACCGCTTCAGGCGCTCCGCTAAAGAGCGCATGGAGAAGGCAAGGAGCACGACCTTCTTGCTGACCTTTACAGCCACATCGACCTGCGACAATGGCACGTCCCGCCTGCCAGCCGGCTCCTGAGGGACGTCGGAGCTTAAAGGACTTCCTTCTTTTCTAAAACGCTTGGCGCCCGAGAGACTCGCTGGCGGAGGCGACGCTCTCAGTCTGTGCCCCCCGTCCCCTGGGTCCCGGCGGCGGTCCCTGTCTGAGAGCCGCTGCTCAGCTTCAGGGGACTTCTCCCGCGACTGCGTGCACTCCTGGGAAACCCTGTCTTCAGGGGAGCTGGCGGTGCGGTCACTGTCGGAGCGGTCACTGCCGGAGTGGCTGCCCGCGTCCAGGGTGCTGAGCCCTCCCTCTGAGCCCGCGGAGGTGCTGCCGGGCCCCGAGGCCCTCTCCGTCTCCGCTCTGTCCTCCTCCGAGCGCAGCCCCGCGTCCGGAGGGCTGGGCGTCTGCGGGCACAGGGGCTCCGAAGGCCTCGAGGACGGCCCGCTCCCCCTCTGTCGCGGGGACACCCGCCGCAGCCCCACCAACTGCAGGCCCCGAGGCTGGTTCTCTGCTGGGTGACGCAGGGAAAAGGCCTCCCTCAGTCTGGAGATGCTCACCGCCCTCTTCTCCTCTCCTCGCGTCCTCGCCGAGGCGGGGCTCCCCTGCGTGTCTGGCAGAGGCTGTTCCGTTCCTGCCGGAGGCGTTCCTAGGAGGCGGCCTAGGTGGGTGTGAGCAGGGGAGCAGGTCAGGGCGGCGCGGCAGCGGAGCGAGGACGCTTGTACGTGGGCGACACGTCACAAAGGGGGGGCCCACGCTGAGGATACACACGAAAGCTGATCTATGTTAGGCACGACAGGACGCGAGGCTCACCAGGACGGAGAGAACTTAAAAAGCAACAAGCGTTCACAAGGATGCGGATTGAACAGATGCTTCAGCAGAGCCAGGGGCAGCGGGGTATGCTCACTGCTCTGGGAGCACCCCCAAACCTGAACACACGACACCAGTGAGCAGGCGGCGCCTCTCCCGTCCAGAGCGCCCGCCCGTGCCCGCCAAGGCCACGGACAGGAACGTCCACTACGGCTTGCTCGTCGCAGCCCCAGACCAGAAACGACCCACTGTCCACAGAGAAGTCACAGCGTTTAATCACTATGGAATGCCACGCAGCAACGAGAGTGAAGGAGTGGCCACATGGGGCCTGGAGGGCCCTCACAAACACAATATTGAAAGAAACAAATCACCCCAAAATGCACATAGTGGGTGGGTTCTAATTAAAAACAGAGGAAACAAACCCATGGTGGCCACTGGGCTTACGGCATGAAAAGGGGTGCCGGGGCGGATCTCTGGGTGCTGTTCCTTAACCCCGGGGCTGATAACCCTTGTAAGGCACGAACTTCTGATGTCTGCTTCTGTGAAAACGTGGTCAGTGAAACAGCGCATCTGAGGGCAAGGACGCAGCTGTGCTTCGCCGTCACGGAGGGGCTGAGCAGCTTCTCTCTGCGGGGTGGCCCCCCGGCAGTGCGTATGAGTAAGCTCGGACAGGCCACCCCCAGCCCGCTCCACACAGGTGTGTGCTGCCTCCCCCGAGACGCGTCCACAACACCCCACGCAGGGAAGCGCTGGGAAGGACGTGGGACTCACCACGTGCAAGTCAGCAGGCCTGACACACTAACGTCACTGTCTCCGTGCGCCTCCCCCACCGCACCCCTTCGGGGCTTGAGCCTCCACCATGTCCTCTGATCATCAAACTGTCCGTCAAGCCAGCCCAGGAGAGCCAACCCCAGTACCTTCCAAAGCGACCTGTCCCCACCCTTGGGGCGTTAGGAAATGTTAGGACAAAGCCACTCTGTCCCCACCTCTCCCTTCAACCCGCCTCTGGCTCCCAGCACCCTCCGTTTGCAAAGGCTCACCCCATAGCACCTTCCCTTCGCTGGGAGCAACGCTCACCAGCCTCCCTAGCTTCCCACCGAAGCCCCGTTTCAGCCTCCCTAGCAGCTCTCTGGCCTGCACCCCACCCCGAGCGCACAGCGATGGGCACCCACCGCCTCCAACTCCACACACACAGACCTGCAGGTTGCGGGCAGGTTGGCATAAAACAGCATCCACCCCAAGGAGTGGATCTGACCATCAGAGGGGGAACGGCTAACCCTTCCCTCTGCCAAGGGAGGCAGCAGGGACTCAACTCTGGCACCTGTCCCAGACGTACTGAGTTTGAATGAATAAAAATAAAATGAACTACTTCAAGAAATGGCCAATAAATTACAATCAGGCAGGAAACTAATGATTGTGCCCATTATTACAGATGGCAGATTGGCTCTGTGATGGGAGGGAACATGGCAGAGGAGGGCCTCCAAAAACTCCCTCCTCCCTAAAAGGAACGAGAAAACGGGCAGAAACTGTCACAATCCACTTTCTCGGAGCTCCGGAAACAAACAGGCTTGCAGCAAGGCGCTGAGTCTGGGTAAGAGCACAGCCCTGTGCAGCAAATGTGGAAGCTCATGCTCTTTTTCAACAAATTACTTCCTAGCGAGACACATCCTTTCTACCGAGAAGAGATTTGATCTCATGTCCAAAACACTAGGGAAGGTATCACGACAGCTGTTACAGAAGCTGTTCACGTTCTCACAGCCTTTTACCTTCGATGTCCAGCAGGGGCTGCTGACTGACGCTAAGTTTGCTGACATCACTGTCAAACATTCCGACCAGAGATGTCTTTAAAACTGCCAACAAAAGTTTCTCCTCTTGTAGTAAAATTTGCCTTTTATCTGGAGTAACATTGATATCGACACATTCTAAGGCAAAAGAGAAAGGACACTTGTGTTTAAACTAAACTTTAACAATAGAAGTTTTCCCACCCGCTATTTTATCACTTGTACTGACCAAAAGTACTACTAAAAACATTACGGGGTCCAGATTATTGGTAATAAGCCACAAAATTCACTCTTTCCAGTAAACAAAAAAAAGGTGAATCATTTTTTAAGTAGACGAAATATGCAAGGATTTGAATGGGTAAATCGCAAACAAAAAAAGTAAATAAACACATGAAGATGTATAACAGAACTGCAAACTACAGAATGATGTCACTTTGTCACCTATTGAATTTGATTAAAAATCATAACACCTAGTACCTTGTTGGTAGATGTGTAAATTTGTACACCACAATCATATCCACTAATGTAGTGATTCTAATTCCAAAAATTTATCTTAAGGAAATAATCAATTATATAAATAATAATTTAATTATAAGGGCAGTATTTAAATTCTAAAAACTGATATAAATAAATTTAAAGTTAATATAGATCCATACACTGAAATATAATGAAGTTATTAAAATCATGTTTCTGAATAATTTTTTTTAATGACATGGAAAAGAGAATGTTCATATCTAAGGATTAAAAAGTACTACACAAAATTACCCAAAATTATTTTCTTACCCCAAAGAATATGGGTATATAGGTCATATTATACAGTTTTTAAGGTGTGTACATATGTATTTCTAAGTACCTAGAAAAAAATATTGGATAATAAGAAACCAGAATTTTAACAATCAGAAGAAAAATATGAAATAAATTGTTTTCAAAATCAGGGAGAACACAGTCCACATTCTCCCTTGGTTGACATGAAAAAGTCACATTTTTCTAGTAATACAATTAACACACTGTCAAGTAGAAAGCAGAAAAATCTGTATAAAAAACAAAATAAGTCTATACATGGCCATAAATTGTTACTACAAGAGTCTGTTTTCAGTCCTATCAGAGCTTTATAATTTCACTGTATTCTTCTAGAAGTCAGTCCCAGATTTTATTAAAACGTCAGTGGAACTTACCCGAATCAACAGAAATGTGAAGAACAACAAATGGGTACTGATGCCGGTTAAACATGTGATAGACCTCGTTCACAAGTCTGGAAACCTATAAACAGGACGAAGGGTTAGAAAATACGCGTTTCCTTCCTCCAGGGCTCTAGCAATGTGCTGCTCTAACCAACCACTAAAGGGATACATATTCAACAGCTTTCATGGGGCAGAACTGGCCTGCAATCAATCACCCATATTTAAAGTGTACAATCTGGTAAGTTTATAATCAAGATAATGAATACACATCCATCACCCAGAAAGGATTCCTCATGCCCTCCATCATACATTCCTAAGAGTGAATCTTCTTCTAACCTCAAGATGCCCTTGCAAAATGCCAGACAATGCAAGTGCTGTTTCATACTCAAACACATTCCAATGTACACAGGAATGTACGCATATGACTTTAAAAACACACACAAAAACTTTAAATACCTTTGCTGGGTCACAAGGCCGCCAATTGATAAAGAAGAACTGTCTGTCCGTTGAACTCCGTCCGGCGCCGTGAGCGCACTGGGAAATGAAACCCGAGACACTGCGCAGGGTTGGCAAGGGCAGGAGTCCGGAGGGAAAAGGGTTAGAAACACGTGGGATACCGGATGTTCTTAAAGTAAAGAAGAACTACAAACGTAACACCTGGTGGCCTGCTACTAACATTTCAGTTCACGTGCATTTGTGTCCATTCTGGTGGGTCATAAAAAGAACACAGACCTTCCGGAAGGTTCCAAAGCTCCCGTAGAGCAAATCCACGAGGCAATGCCACGGGTTCAAAACTATATGCTTGCTCCCACCTTCCCCATTAAATCATTGGCCTCCACGCCAGGAGGCCAACTCATTCTAGACCCTTCGTGCTCTGCCCCCAGCTGTCCAGGGAATCCCCGCCCATCTGTCACCAGGACCTCTGCCCACACTCCCTGCCTTTTAAAATCTGTCCTATTAGTAAACTTGTATCTACTGAGGTGTTGGTAAGGTGCGTATTCCACCCGAGGTCAACCTCAGGGATATCTGCATCCCCATAAGCATGATGCTCTAACACGAAGAAATGGATCCCCATCTTTAATTCCAGGCATAAGCCAAAGGTACGTGGAGGGAGGGTGAGCAATTCGGACCTCAGAGGCCCAGTCCTGCTTATGGAAAAGGTCTGTTTTTCTTACACTAAAAGTAATGATACTGGACTGGACTTCAGGTAAAGCAAACACAGCCCCTACTGCTCTCTGCCAGATCCCAATAAAGTGAAACACTATACATAATTTTTAAAGTTATTCTAATTGTTCACTCAATACCCCCTCTGCTACAAAGACTAAGTCAACAGAAAACCCCCTAAAATGCATCAGGTACCCAGAATATTGTTTGAATTAAGGAAATCCTCTTTCTCAGCAATAATACTGCTTACAGCTTTATAACAAACAATAGAAACTAAAAGCCTTGATATCACTCCCTTTTAAAAGTCAAAACACTCAAGAAAAAAATTGCTGTCGTTTTCCTGGCAGCCACCGACTCACCAGAACAGACTAGGCAGCGCGCCGGAGCCGCTCAGCCCGAACTCCTCGCAGACCGCGTCACTAGGGGGCAGCTGAACAAAAGGGATGAGGCTCTGCAGCTAGAAGAGACCAAGGTTCCCAGTTACTCCCCGGCAGACAGAAGGGACCGAACTTCAGAAAGGAAGACACGAGGGTTTTTGTGTTTTCTTTCCCGGTCAGCTAGCCACAGGAAGAGCACAGAGAATCTTGACAGCTGCTTTTGCGGCACTAAGATAACTGATTTTTCTCTAGAAAGAAGAAACACCCAGCTCCTACTTCTCCATAAGCAATATATTGCCTACAACATGTTACAACTGTTTCAGAGTAAAAGTATTATTTTATTCTCTACAGGAGTGAAATGAAAACTCTCATAACTCAACATTAATTTTTGTGAGAGGTACCTGATAAAAAAAAAATCAAGCCTTGGCTTTTATGCTCCATTCTATAGGAAAGGACCATAGAAACCTGGCCTAATCACTAGAGCAACAAGATATTCTTCCCTGGCTGGTGCGGCTCAGTGGATTCAGCACCATCCTGCGAACCAAAGGGCACAGGCCTGGGTTGTGGGCCAGGTCCCCAACTGGGGGCACACGGGAGGCAACCACACAGTGGTGTTACTCTCCTCTCTTTCTCCCTCCCTTCCCCTCTCTCTAAAAATAAATAAAATCTTTTAAAAAAGAAGATATTCTTACGATAACTGGCCGTCTTTACCTGTTTCTGCCCAAACACAGACCCAATATTGTCCCTTATGCTGGAGCTGCCGCTCGTGCCCACCACAGGCTGCCGTCTTCCTTGTCCTACTTGATTGGAGCAACTCACGCGGACGCCCGTGGAAATGATGCAGTACGCGTGGAGGACATGGACCATTTTGGCAAACTCCTGTTTAGAAAGCCCAGGCGTGAGGCGCAGCCCGAGAGCCAGCGGAGAGTAGGGCGCCCGGCAGCCCCCGCCGAGTGGGCCCACCGCAGCCCCGGCGCCAACGGCAGCGGGGGTCCTGAGCGGCCGCACCTTTTTAATGTTCCTCTGGAACTCCTTGTGGCGCACCGGCAGCGTGTAAAACAGCTGCTGCACACTGACCGTCGTCCCTCGGGGCCGTGGGTACGGGGTTTTCTGGGTGATTTTCCCATTGTGATCGAACACCAGCCGAGTCCCGACCTTCGCAGACGAGTGGCAGGTCGAAATGGTGACATCACTGGAAGAGAACACCAGGCGGGCGGTGAGTCAGAGGCCCCCCGGGCGCTGGACGCCGCCCGCTCTCGTCCTCACTTCCGTTCCCTCCGTTCCCTCCGGACTCTCCGAAGATCTGATGACCCGGCTGAGATAATCGGGAGTTTAAATGGGTGAGGAGTCACCATAAAAGCTAAGGGCTGGCACCTAATACAGTGAGACAGAGAGTTCTGTAAATGCTTTGTTTTGATAAAAGCTTTGATTTTTATTTTTGTGGTTGAACTGCAAAACAATAGATCTCAAAACTTATATAGTCACAAATGAACATTTATTTCTCAGTTTTGTTACTAGCGTTCTGACAAAAATGTTTTAAAGGATCCAAAAGATATTATAATTCAAATGTATAAGTATTTATTAAAACTTAGAATGTTGTGTAAATTAATGCTTCAGTTACACTTTTTCCTAAATAAAATTAACAGCAACAGCATCTGTCATTTATTATCTATATGTTGTTTGAAAATTGAGAAGTCAGAGCTTTAACAGGATAACAACGTTTTAACAATACTGTTTACGCCATTTCATTCACTCAGTGCTTACATTTCAGAGGTCAGGTTGGCAGTAAAATAACACGGAAACATTGAGATGAAAAGGTGTCAACAATAATGATTCTAATTATACTTTTCAGTTTTCAGAGATTTTTTACAATGAGTCAAGTTAGTGAATAAAAACATTGCATCACCTCAGTGCACAAAGTGAGCTCAGAGCTTCCCCCCGAAAGCCAAAAGTTTCAACCTGAGTTAGGTCAGCAAACTCTTGAATCTTAGAAGTGTGGTGTTTCAGAGCTGAAAGAGAGGTGGACAGTGAGGCCCAGGGCACATTACGTGGGAGAGCGACGAACATACTCAGCACCTTCCAGAGGCACTGGGTTCGAAAAGCTGTTTTTGTGTTTATTCAAAATTTTTAACTACTTTGCCCAAATATTTAACAATAGGGTTAAAAAATTCAACTTACTTAAGCCTTCGAAGTTTTCTTCTTCTACCCCACATCCATTGTCTGAAACTTCAATGAGCTCCACCCCATAGTCTTTAAGCCTTAGATCTAAAAAGGTTAAAAAATTTATTTCTCAAAGAAGTGACCGAAGGAAAAACCTTTATACTGACAGTATGTATAACTTATATAATGCAAACTTCAGTCCTAGCTATACTTACATAAGAGTGCTGTCATTTTCCTTATTTTTTTAAAGTCTTCCTTGACTATTTACTAGCCCTAATAGAATAGTTTTGTTTTTATTTTCTTCCTTGCTCTTTTATGAAAAAAGGTAATTTTCACATACTCATTAACGAGAACAGGCTCTGGAATCAGACTTCCTGGGGTCATATTCCACTAGCTTTATAACCTCAAAAAGAGTAAACTCCCTGTGCCTTAACTTCTTTGTTTGTAAAAGAAAGGTAATAACAACAGTAATAATTCCTTTCTCATAAGGTTCTTCTGCAGGTTAAGGTGTCCCATCCACAGTCCTTAGCAGAACGTCTGCCTGGCACACAGGAAGAACACAGTGAAAGGCAACCGCTATTACTACTACTTCCTGGCTAAGAACTAGGCACATAGTAACTTATTTTATTAACTAAGCTTAATAGTTACTTTTATTTTTATTGAATTTATTGGGGTGTTACCTAAATTTAAGTTAAAAGTAATAATTTCTCACTATCCCAAACGTGAGTCTTATTACAGGAACAGATGTGACTTGAATAAAATAGCATAAACTGACTTTTTCGCGGCTTCAGGCTCCCAGACTTACCTATGTTAGTGGCCCCGGCGTCCACACTATTTTCCACCAACTCCTTCACAGCGGAGCTCAGACTCAGTACCACCTGCCCGGAACAGATCTGATGGACCGACCTCCGATCGATAGGTCTGATGGCCTTAGCAGGTTCTGTGCTAAAGAAACCGGTGACAAAAAACAAAGCACGTATGCATTTATGTATTTTTCATCCTGATTTTAACTGTAGGAAGTGATTAATTTTTGTTACTAGTTAACACACCTAACATGTTTATTTGTTAAACAAATGCAATTATTATAATCGTAAATATGATTGTTCTACAATGCTTAAACATTTGTCAGAAACCCTCCTGAGCCCTGGCTGCTGTGGCTCCGTGGCTCGAGTGCCCACCTGTGAACCAGGGGGTCGCTGGTTCGATTCCCAGTCAGGGCGCAGGCCTGGGTTATAGACCAGGCCCCCAGCTGGGGGCGCGAGAGGCAACCGCTCATTGGTGTTTCTCTCCCTCCCTTCCTCTCTCTCTAAAAATAAATAATCTTTTAAAAACCCTTCTCAGACATTTCAAATGCAATCGATATTTAAAAGTCGAATTATCCTGGGCTCTCCGTGGGAGAGACACACACACATCCCTCAAGCGGTGGGTCAATAATCTTTTGCAGCAATGGGACCTCCTTTCTGGAAAAGTGAAAGCCGCACTTCTCACCCCGTCGGAAGAACCCAGAGCGTGGTGGGAAAGACACGGAGCCCATGTCAACCCCACAACCGTCGTAGAGACGGGACGCCGGCTGTAAAACTACCCCCACAGCTGCCTGTGCGCCCCAGCTCCAAACGCACGCTGCCGTGGCACGTGCCGGCAGACCTTCCAACCCGTCTGTCTAGCAGACGGCCTGACACTTCGGTGCGATCGAACACAGGAGCGGCGGGCCCCCGGCCCGTTTCCGGCGTTTACTTAGAGGGGCGCGGATACAACACAGCGGACTGGGCTCAGGAGTCGGACGCTGAGTGCACGGAGCAGCCGAAGACCCGCTGCCGGGAACTCGGAGCAGCTGAGCAGCCAGGAACCGCACTCCCAAGCAGACAGACACGTTCCGCCCCCTTTAAACTGCGCGCGCCTTGCAGCCTCCCCCAAATAACCCCACTTTTTTTTTCCCAAAAAAGAGAAAAGCCGGGTGCAAAGGAAGTGAATTCAAGTCTACTGGGATTTCAGGACCGACTTCAGGTCCAGGGACGTGCGGCGGCGTCTGGGCACATCCCGCGTGGGAGCGGGCCGATTCCCCGCCGGCCCGACCTCACAGGGCTCCCGTAGTGGCGGCGCAGCGCCGAGGAGTCCGCTCCGGGGCCTGCGTGCGGCGCGCTGGCTCGCCAAACGCCACGGCCATTTCCCCCTCCTTTGCAGGCGCCTGGAACGCTACGCGCCTTAAGAGAGGGAGTCCGCGAGGGGAGACGCGCAAACACCGCTCACCTCAGCCCCTCGCCGGGCTCCATGGATGCAGAGCTGGTCCCACCTCCGAACGCGAGAGTTCCCGCCGGCGCTCCCACGGCTGCCGCGCCTCCGAGCCGCCCATTGGCTGCTTCTAAAGCTGTGCCCCTCCCCTTCCGCACAGGGCGGAAACTGACGCTCCCAACTCCTTCTCGCTGATTGGTGGTATGAAAAGTCGTGACGTCGGGAGTCCGGGCCAATTGGAGCACACGAACTGCGCTTTCCCCCGAACGCACGCAGCCGGGTCGGAAGGGAGGCGGCCGCCGTGTGTGGTGGGCGTTAGTGTTCCGCAGCCGCCACCTTCCCTCCTGTGGCTCCCAGGATGCCGATGTACCAGGTAAAGCCGTATCACGGGGCTGGAACACCGCTCCGTGTAGAGCTTCCCACCTGCATGTACCGGCTTCCCAACGTGCACGACAAAACCAGCAGCCCGGCGCAGAACGCGGTCCACGTGCAGGTAGGAGCGCGCCCTCCCATCCTTTCGGTGCGCAGGCGCCAAGGCCTCCCGTCCGCCTAGCGCGCAGGCGCTGCGGCCGGCCCGCGGGGTTAGAGGACGAGGGGTCGGGCCCATCCAGGCCGGCGTCGTGTTACCTGTTTTCTTTTTTCGCTCTTGACTGCGAACACTTTTTTATTCGGGAGTTTTCCCCGCAGAGGTGAATAGCACCTCAATGCCCATTTTAACAATAGTGGGAACCCTCGTGTCACCACGACCCAGGGCAACACGTTGTCAGCGCCGCGCCTGAACTGCCCTCAAAGGGCCCGATTCCGCGACCACGCCCCGCTTTTCCCTCGCGCTGTGCCACCTGAGGATGCGGCCCTAAGCCACGCGGCCATGCTGTGGCTGGAAGCACGCAGCTCTGTTTCGGGAAACGACCAAGGGTCGTCCTCCCTGCAGTCCGCTCTGGCCCCACGGTTCTGCCCGTCCCGCCGCTCACGGACGCCGGCTGGTTTCCCATCGGGAGCCGCTTCACTCTGCAGTGAAGGCGGCCGCGCACGAGCAGGCACGGGCATTTACTGGGGACGGGATTGCCGGCTCCGCGGGCGGGGCTGGCTGCCGCCGAAAGTACCAGACAAACTGCTTTCCAAGTGGCCGTGCTGACGTCTGCTCCCAGCAGCAGTGTGCGCAGGGGGCGATGCCGGCACCCTCCCCGCGGCTGCTGACTTGGAAGACGGTCCCACTCCTGTGGCAGACAATTAGATGACCCGGCCGTGTGGACAGACAATTAGAAATCCAGTGTGACGAGAGCACCACAGGGAAGAAATGGCTGCAGAGTACATGTAGCATGAAACGCGTGGGTAGACAGTATTCCGAGTCGCAGCCTCGTCTGAGCTAGAAAGACAGCAGGCTGGCGTGAAAAGGGGCGGCAGGTAAGGCAGACCTGAGCGTTCTCCGTTCCGGTGCCGGCGGCTCCTAGTCCCGGGCCGGGCCCTCGTTGGAGTGTGGTGGTGCGCTGACAGCTTCGGAATCCAGTGGGTGGGGATGCTCACCCTGCCTCGCTCAGCGAGGACCCCGCTGCCGTTTGTGGAAATGAAGATTTCGCACAGATAGGTACGGGCCGGGTAAGAGACCGGAAGTACTCCCTGGGAGGACTGCCACTGAGTGACACGAGGAGGTTGGTTAGGTCGTCTCGCATTCAGACTCATTTCTGGTCAGCACCTGATTATTTAAACGGCATACTGAACTCCTCATTCTTTGCTCCACCCGTAAGCCCATCACCTTCTGTTTCTTTAATGTCTCATCTTAAACAAGAGCAGCAGGTGAGGAGAGGTGGGGACGTGGGGGGCTTTAGGATAAAGAGGAGTTCAGACAGAGAAGAGGGAGGAATGCTGCAGGTGGAGAGAACAGAGTAAAAGCCCCGAGGCCACTGGGGGCGTGGTGTGTTTTAGGAATCGGAAGGACTGTGTGGCTGGAGGCAGAGCAGGGGCGAATTATGTGAGAAGAGGCAGCCAGACAACAAATCATACAAGGGCTTTACTTTTCGGCTTAGGAGGTTAGCCCCGGGGAGGAGGGACAGCATCTGCCTTTGTTTGTGTCTGTGTAGCCGCCATCCTAGGGAATGGGTGAGAGGGGTGGACCAGAATGGGAGCAAGGTGACCAGTGGAAGTAGGCCAGGTGGAAAAACTGCTGTTGGACTTGGGCATTGGCCGTGGAGGCAGGCATGCCTGGCAGCACATGAATGCCAGGAAATGGACAGCCCCTGGTGAGGAACTGCATCAGCGTGAGAGGGCAGCGTTAGGAGTGACTAGAGGAGCCACAGATGTTCCCAAGAATTAAACTTAGCAGCACCCAGATGTGAGCCAGTATGCCTACACTAACATTGTCCCATTTATCATAAACTCAAAGTCATTGCCATATTCTTGACTGTTTTGTCTAGTTATGAGCATTTTGCTTGCGTTTTATTTTCTCAGCTCAGAATGGATTGTCTGTTGTGAGGGCTCTTGAATCTGGAGATAGGTTGTACAATGTGACTATGGAGAGGTATCTGGATATTACTCTATAAGCTAAGTCTATATTGAGTTGAGATTAGTATAAGCATTCCTGATAACTTACTGTGTACCAGTCACTGTATCAGGCAAGAGACATGCAAAGATTCAGTGAATGAAGAATGTAAGCGTTCCATGTTTATAAAGTTATATGTATCAGCAGTGAAAAGTTCTAGATGATTCTAAGATGAGAATACTAGTATAGCTCTGAGAATGAATGATTTGGGGAATTGATCATTTGACCTTGTGGACAGACTTCCAAGCCAAAGGACACTTCTTCTTTTTAATGTGTGTGCTCCCTTTTCCCTTCTATTAGTGTAAATTGAGTTACATTTTCACTGCCCTTGTTCTGTTTAAGAAAAGTGTTTTGATGTGAAGAATAAAGAACAATTTGTATTCATTCTCTGTTCTCCATTCTTAGACTAATTACCTAAAATTAGAATCCTACAATTTCAAAGTGGCTTTCAGTCACGTTCTTTGTTTTAAAGCATTTGTGGATCGACTTGCAGGACCCATTGGACTGTGGGGAAAAGGATGTGATGCTGCTGCTTTGTTTTAACATCTTACAAGGTGGGGGGCCTGATGAACTTGGGGAGCGGCAGTAAGTGGGAGCCACGTGATCGCATTAAGCAGACTGCTGGGGTGTCAGAGGAATGACCCCTTTGTGTTGGTTTGCTTAGGGGGAGGCCGACCCATCTCTTCAAGCTCTGGAGTCCCGCCAGGACAATATTTTAAAACGTCTGTATGAATTGAAAGCCGCGGTGGATGGTCTCTCCAAAATGGTTCAGACGCCAGACGCAGACTTGGACGTAACCGACATAATCCAAGCCGAAGAGCCCGCTGCTTTATCAGCCAGTGCGCTGGACCTCACGTCAGTGCTGGGAAAGGTGAGTCCCTCTACAGCTCAGGGGTGTCAGCACGCGAGGTTGTTGTCAGTGCCAGGAAGGGGTGCTCATGGGCGGGAAGCCACAGCGTGCTCGCGCTCGGAGTGGCACAGAGCGGGCTCTTTCTCCCCCGCATGCCTGTGCCGCTGCACAGAGTAGGTTCACGAGCCTCGTGAGGCCAAAGCAAGCTCTAAGTCTGCTTCCTGGCTTCTCAGACTCGCTGCAGAAGGCAGAGAAGGGAGTCAGGTTACAGCTTCTCCCCCTTCAGGCAACATTCCAGCAGCCTGAGCCCTGGAGAAACAGAGCTTGCGGCAGGTGCAGCCGTCAACCCAGGTGCAGCCGTCAACCCGACTCGGAGAGTAGCCCGGATTTCTGGGCTCGGGCTGCCCAGGCACAAAGATCCCACCCACCCTGTTGAAATACATCACTAAGAGCCAGTCACAGTCTCAGATTTCAAGTGTGTTTTGCTTAAATCTGTTTATTAAAATTAAGTTGTATCAGCCCCCTTTAATGACCAGTCTTCAGTGTTCAGCTAATTCAGGGGACAGTGTGACGGGTAAAGAGAAAATGCCTTATTACAAAGTATTAGTTATTAGAGGGTGCAAAAGGGTTTGTCCCGAGAATCCCTGCTAACACCCTCCTTTAGAATGGGCGATAGGAATAGTACCAAAGGACCTGAACGACGGAGGTGGTATGAGTGTCTGCCCGAGGGCTCCGTTTTTGGGAACCTGGGCCCCCACACACACATCCCCCTTCACCACCCAGTACGTCTGCATGCACAGAGGCGCCAGGGAGCCAGGCCAGGCCCACGGGGAGCCAGGCCCGTTGATGCACCAGTGACCACGCACGGCTGTGCTGGTCTCGGTGCCGGAGAAGCTCCCAGGGCACATGCTGCCTGAGAGGAATTTTGATGTCTCAGAAGGCACAATGCGAAGGGACACATATGTCCAGGGAGCTGCAAAGCATGCATCGGAGCGCCTGTGAAGGGCGTGCGTCAGGAGGGCAAGACCAGAGGCCCTATGCGGCGGGCTGTGTCCGGACAGCCAGGGCAGTTGGCCTTCATTGTGCTCTGCAAGTTCACTAGTAAGTAGAGTTAGTATAGAAATCAAGTCTGCATCTAAAAAGGCCAGGGGGGGAGTTCACGCTTTAGGTAACATCTAGTTTTTTAGACACCCCCCCCCACCTCCCATCACCAGTGATATTTTGAGCCAACACCCATTTTCAAGAGACTCTTCATTGACAGGTGATGCAAACATAAATTGATGTAAAAACTAGATGCTGTCAGGTGGTCAGGTCTCAGGAAATTTGGTAAACAGAGTATGTCGCCCCTCCGTATCCATGGGGGACTGGTTCCGGGTTCCCCCTCGGATTCCAAAGTCCACGGATACTCATTTCCATTATATAAAACGATGTAGGACAATGCATGCAGTCAGTCCTCTGCATCTGGGGTTCCAACCACGGATCAAAAATCGTTTCCAGTCCCCAGGTGGCCGAGTCTGCAGGTGTGGGACCCGCAGATACAGAAAACCGACTGAGTGCACGTGGTTTTTTCACACTTAGGGAGAAGCAGAAGTGTCATTCCTAGTGTGTGCTGTTACTAATTTGACAGCAAAGTCAGCTTCTCGTCAGGAGCCAGCAGTGTAGGGACTAAGGGCTGGTGTCGGCTCGTAGCCCAGCCCCCCCTCGCTGAGCCGAGTGACCTTGGATTAGTCCCCCGTCTCCCCAGGACTCGTGTCCTCAGCTGTGAGGCGGGATCACGGCGGCACCTTCTTCACGGGTGCTGGGTCCAAGAATAGCACCTGGTGTGAGGACGCATGCTCAGAGGGCTGTGTGTGGGTTTCCCCCTTAGGACAACGGGGCTCTGAAAGACATCGTCATCAACGCAGACCCCGCCTCGCCTCCCCTCTCCCTGCTCGTGCTGCACGAGCTGCTCTGTGACCGCTACAAGGTGCTGTCCACTGTGCACGCGCACTCGGCAGTCAAGAATGTGCCAGAAAACCTTCTCAGGTGCTTTGGCAAGCAGACCAGCAAACAGCCCCGGCATGAATACCAGCTGGGTTTTACTCTAATTTGGAAGAACGGTAAGTAAAGCGAACTGAGTTCAACTCACATCCCACATCATGAACTGTGCACCCTGATTTTAACGAGAGGCAGCAAGGGCTGGGACGGTGACCTTCTTCCGCTGTGCAGACTCTCTAGCCACGCGCTGTCAGGTCAGAATATCTTAAGAGGAGAACAGTTGAATCCTGACCCAAAGATGTCCTCCTTCCGGAGGGTATCAGGGCCTCCAGTGGAGACTGAAGAATGCCTCCCCTGGTTACGTTCGTGCAGAAGAAAGGCCGTTGTTGTTCGTCCACTAATCCTTACCTGCCCTCATAAATGGAGGGACTGGAGGGTACAAAGGGTCTCTGTCCCGGGAGAGGGACTCCTAGTCTCCAGTCCTCAGCCTGGAAATCCATAGCCATGGGCTGGAGTAGATGTCTGAGGTCCCTTCTAGCTTGAAAACTCATAATCAACTATCAGACACGGTTACGTTCTTAACATATAGTCTTCGTTCTCTAAACAGTTTAAACTTCCTTGACTATTACACCTAAGAGTGTGGTTTTCTTCTTGGAAATACACTTTCCCTTCCACCAGTTTGTGCTGTGATTCCCCTCCCCAGTGTACCCGCTCTGGGTGTGGCTCCTGCTGACGTGCCTCGGGGTGTTTCCCTTTCAGTGCCGAAGACTCAGATGAAGTTCAGTGTCCCAAGGATGTGTCCCATCGAAGGAGAAGGGAACATTGCCCGGTTTCTGTTCTCTCTGTGTGGCCGGAAGCACAGTGCAGTCGACTCGACGCTCATAGACGGCTGGGTAGATACAGCTCTTTTCCAGCTGAAAGAGGGAAGCGGTAAGGAAAAAGCTGCTGTGTTCTGCTCCATGAACTCCACTCTGGGGAAGAGCCCCTGGCTCGTGGGGCCCGAGCTCACAGTGGCCGACATCATGCTGTGGTCGGTGCTCCGGCAGACAGGAGGCCGCGGTGCACCCCCGCCGGCCAACGTGCTGACGTGGATGCGGGCCTGCGACAGCCTGGCCCCTTTCAGCAGGGCCCTCAAGCTCCTTCAGTGACTGCTGCGAGCTGACGTGAAAGGGTGTGGGTCCGTGGTGCCATTTCATGCCTGTTGCTGGTAGGGACTCGTACTGAAGTCCGTCTTTATTGAAGCCAATTGTTGAGTGTCAATAAAAGCACCATGTAACTTGTGGTTTTCGTTTTATTTAAAATTCAGCAACATCATGTGCAGTACACTGTGCCAGCTACGAGGCAGGCACCTTTGGGGCACAGAAATGTATACATCACACAGTCATCTTTGAGGAATGTGGGAGTCGGGCTGTGAAGGCGGCCGTGGGAACAGCGCAGAGGCAAAGGCGGGAGCACTGGCGCCGGGGCGCCTCTGAGATCACTTTGGGGCAAGAAGCACAGAGCTGTGAAAGGGCACAGTGACGCCAAGCTGAAGGTGATGAGAACAGAAACAGGCTGGACAACGTACACTGCTAAGACGTTGACAGTTTACCTTGGAGGCAGCAGAGGCTTTTCAGCCAGGGCTGAACGGAGATGCCCTTCTGGTAGTTAACTGGCCGCACGTGAGAGGGTCAGAAAAAATGGCAGCTGTCAAAGCCACCAGTCCATCTCGGGCACAGGCAGGCCGGGGTAGTGAGTCCCGGGGTGCAGAACACAGGTTTCTGCTGTGGAAACTTCTAGAGAAGGCTTTGGTGGCCAAAGAATGGAGGGTGGTGTCTAAGCTTCTGGTCTGAGAGACTGGACAGGGTAACCCAGGAGCCCGGGAACAGGAGGGTGTGGGGCGAGAGGGCAGCGGGCACAGGGGGTCCGTTCAGAGCAGTCAGCTTCAGAAAGCCAAGTCGGAGAAGAGCTACTAAGGAAAAGGCAGCCTCACCTGCGTAAGCCGTGGGCTGCACGAGCTTACTGCCTACAACTAAGTGTTGCACTACACCCTCTGTCCCCGACAGACTGAACTGGACGTTCCAGCTGACTGGCTTATACAGTAGAGCTGACGTCCCCTCCCTAGTTCCAGAGCCTGACTGAGCTAGACGGGGACGCCTCTATCCTTGTCACCCTTAACCCCTTTGTCCTGAGAAAGGAGGCTTAGTTGCTTCTTTAGTTCCTCGATTTCTTTTTCTTGCTCTAGTATCTTCATCTGCAGGGTGAGATTAACCTGAAATAGAAAAATTTAAGCTCCGTTAAAATGGCTTCCTCCTTTTAAATACCTGGCGTGCCTCACTTTGCACAGGCCCAATATGCACGGATCCCAGTTAGGAATTGAGTAAAGGGAGGCCGGTCACCCGGCAACGCAGTTCGTGTCAGTTACCATGCGGTATCGTAAGAAAGCGGTTTAGTCCACAAGCACTAAATAACCAATACACGTCCTAATCCGGACTAGTCACACCACTAGAAGTCTGTCGGTTGGTCCCAGTGCATGTTAGTTCACACAGGTCACGTGTGCAGCTGTGCCGCCTCCCTGTCTCCCAGTGATAGACCCAAGTGACGCTTTCACAGATGGACAACTGAGAGAGGGAACTGGCCCACAGAGACGGACGTGCGGTGCGCTGTGAACAGCGGTGATGCTGGAAGTGAGATGGCGTGGCCCTGGAGCTGTGCTGCAGAAGAGGTGACGGGCGCTGCCCCTGCCAGCCCTGGACTGGTGGGCAGCCCCAGGGCCAAGTAAAGGGGCTCGGCAGCAAAGCGAGGGCAGCATGGGGCTGTCCAGGCAGTGACGCAGCGGAAAACCACGTTTAAGGAACGCTGGGAGATCCGTCACAGCATTGAAAGTGCAAAAGACCAGATGCTGGAATCCGATCCAAACTGAGTAAGGAGCGGGACTCTCCAGGACACCAAAGAAGCGCTCAGTCCCCCCGAGTTACAGGCCCAGGTACGGCAGGCACTGTTCACGCTCCCCCTGAAACACTAATTCTCCATCAGCGTGCACTAAACAGTTTTACCGTTTTTTTCATTTCCACGTACATCTCTAACTCACAGGGGAGCTCTAATGTGATGAACATTTGTACGGTCATGGAATAATCATAATGTCCCTTAAAGACTCCTTTGCGTAGTTTGAGCTCTGTCTGCATGGTCATTTTTAGTCCTTTCTCTACTGTGCAAAACAAGGACCTCCTGTACATGTGGATTCTAGTTGTGTAGGTATGTTGAGGTTATTTTATAAAAAACTATAAGACAGGAGAATTCTTTACTGTAAATACCAAATAACTGGTCTCTAATAGCTACTTTAACTGGGAGTCAGAAAATCCCTTCCGCCTGAGATCACTTAATAATCACATCTGCCATCTCCAAAGACTCAGAAAATTATCCCACCTACTTGTTTATCGTTCAAGCTAGTAAAATTCAGTTCTACTTGAAAATTAATTAACCATAAATAGGAGATAAATCAACTAAAGCATTACTAAAGTAGTTCCCAAATGAGTGAGTACCAGAATCACTTTGAGGGTCTGTTAAAGCACAGATGACGCCCCCCCCCAATTAAATGGAGAAGGGTGGCGGGCCCTCGAGTTGAATCAAGTTCCAGTGACAGTGCTGCTGGCCTGGGGACGAGGGCAGGAGAGCCACGGCACTCACACAGAGCTGCTCCGGCCCTGGGGAGGGAGGGCCCCCTGGGTCTGACTCAGTGGGTCTGGGGTGGAGCTCACACATCTCTAACAAGCCCCAGGTAACGCCGATCCTGCTGGTCTGAGGACCGCACACTGAGTGGCCAAGTACAAAAGGGTCTGTGAACACATCTTTGAATCAAGCTTTTAACTCAAGAGTTTCTTAAGGAACAGGATGGACGAGTCATGTTGCCAGTACTCGCAGGCTAGAGTGTACTGGGCACCCTTAGCGTGTCAGGAGGAAGGGAATGGGCTGCTGGGGCAACACCCCGCCCCGGGAAGGATCTCCAGAACCACACTGGCTGCTGAAGGCCTCAGGCTGGCCCTGCGGCCTCTGCGCCCCCGCTGTCCTTCACACTTCGCTGTGCGTCCCTTTTTACCAGTAGGCACGTTGCCATCAGTTATGAAAGCTTACCTACCACAGTTAGCAAGATGAGGCCAGAAACTGGAACCTGCAAGTATAATTTAAGAGCAGGCAGTGGCCCCGTCTTGTGTCCTTGAACTGCAAACCAGCGTGCTGCTTGGAACTCTGAGAATGGGTTCACGTATTGTCCCCATAAATCCTATCCTAAGCTCTACTGTTCTTCATAAAACAGGGTTCACAATTTAAACAAATCCTAAGCTTTATATCTTCCCAGCACTAAAAAAACACTATACATACACTTCCCGAATTTCGGAACAGCTCGCTTCGCCGCAGCTGCGCGGCCGACGGCCTCTGGGACGCACTCGCCCTGGTCAGCTGCTGGACACACCGGGCCTGCGCTGGGCACCGCTGGCTAAGGGACTCGGGGATCTGGCCGGTCCTCAGCCCTGTCAGGACCCGTGTGCGCTCCATCTCTGTCCCGAACGGCTGGAAGAGCTCCAGCAGGATCACCCCCAGGCTGTACATGTCAGACTGGAAAGAGGGGAGAGGTCACTTAGCGATGAAACACAATGTGGGCACCGCGGTCCCAGGCCAAGGCGCCGTCCTCTCAAACACGAGATGACGTGGAAGAAAGGACACGGCCATGAAGGGATGCAGCGGACGGGCTCCTCTCCCACGGGCGGCATCTGCCAGCCGCATCTACTGCCCTGAAGAGCGAGGGGACAGATACTGTCACCAACCCCTCCCCTTTAATACCAAAGAGGGGCTCCCAGCACAAAGGACGGATGGTCTGGTGAGGGACAGGGGCGACCCTGTCCCCACAGCAGTCTACCACTCCCACCACGCCCTGGGAATCCAGGCCCCGCGCAGGTGGAGACAGGTGTGAACCCACGCGTACTGGCGCCTCCGGAAACGCCTGTGTTGTGCTGCCACCGCACTTCCTGTCGTTCTCATCACTAACCGAGTAAGTCGGGTCAAAGGGTAGAAGCAGGAAACGCTACCTTGGCGTCATACTCAGACCCTTCCAGCTGTTCAGGGGACGCATACAGGCAGGTACCCACTCGGGAAGTATGCGCTGGTGGTCCTGCAATTTGAAAAGCTACGTATTGGACACTGAGTGTTAACACACTGAAGAACTCTGACTCTGGGCAGGGCACTGTGGCCCCCAAGGGGACGATGGCACGTTCTGTCCTCCACTCACCTTTGCTGGGAAATCTTCATAGTTCTCTAAACACTGGCGTCTTATTCATTTTATTGTATTTCCCCATTAACATCTATCCCTGCCATGCCTTCTTCACCCCCACCCACCCCCTTCCTCCCCCACCCTGCATCCCCCCAAACTTACTCTTCTCACTCCTGCTGGTCCAGTCTGTGTGCTGTATGATGTCTGCGCAGGCCAGACCGAAGTCTCCTATTTTCACTTGCTGGTCAGGACCATGAAGAAAAATGTTTCTGGGCTATAAACAAGAAGAGCAAGTCAACCCCTTGGTGTTCCAGGAAGAAAATAGGAAAAATGTGTGGATGTTAAAGAGCTTCCAACTCAGGAGAAGTGGCCCCTCAAAAATGAAAACTCAGAGCACTGGTCCCCAAACGTGGCCACACATGAGTCTGAGGGAGCTCTAAGGAAATGCCAGTGTCCACGCCATTCCCCAAACCAAGTAAACAAATTCCCGGGGGTGGGCCCGGGCCGGCATCCCGAGCCTGAGAACCACTCGCACACACAGGTGGCCCTCAGCCCCGCCTGGACACCCGAGTCACCAAGCTGCTTTGAAAAACGACTGTCCTCTCCAAGAAGTCAGAGACTTCCATTTTTTTATGTAAAAAGTTTGATTTTGTTTTTAAAGCTCCCCGAGAACTGTCACCTAGAGCTGGGCGTGACCAGGTCACACTGTACAAGCGAACACGTAGCGCTGGGTAAGCAGCTACCACAGACCCAAATGTCCTCCAGGGAGACTCTGCCGACCCCAGGGAAGCCCTGCGCCGTCCTGGGCAGGGGGTTTCCACGGAAATCCCAACAGCCAGGTTCAAAGGTGGGTTTCTTATTTTAAATTAGTAACTTTAATTTCTCCTTTAATGTATAGGTTTCTCTGTTTTAGCTTTGTGAGTTTTTATAGCTGAATGGAAAGAGAAGACAGGCAGCATGATCATGCGGGCGTGCTTCTGCGCTCAGGTGGGAAGTCCTGAGTAAGCACTGCTTGTCGGACGCCACCTGCTACAGGAACGGAGTCTGAAAAAGTCTGGCTCTGATATCAAAATGAGCTGTGTTCCGGGTAGGATTCTCAACAATTCTAGAACAGCTCTAGAACAGAACTGCAGGAATCACAGAGACGCCGAGGCTGACCAAGTCCCTGGCCCCGGAGTCCTCTCCCTGAAGGGCTCCCCATGGGAAGCGTCATTAGGAAAGGCAGCAGGGAGCTGGCTGCTGACAGGGCCAGGCCCGGGGAGGAGGACTCGTGGGCCGCGCCCCACACCGCGCTCTACGAAGCCATCCTGAGAGAAGACTGCCCTGCCGTCCAGGCCCTGCTACAAAGCCACCCCGTCAATCAGCCCCTGACGGTACTGCCCAACTCCGCCAGCTGCGGGGCACTTCGGACCCAGGTACCCTCTTTGCTCTTCGTTGTTTTTAGAAAAAAAGACTCGTGATGCTTCAGGAGGAACCCCCTGAGTTCCTATGAACCCGTCCTGCCTCCCCGCAGCCCTCACCACGCTCGAGGCGGGGCCTCCCCGCACCACACTGATGGGGGGACAGACTAGCGCTAGTGTGGCTGCAGGGACGTCCATGTCAGCCTCTCAGAAACACCAGTGGTGATTATGTCTATGTGATGGAATTCATTTTTCCTGTTTTTACATATAATTTTTCATTTTATAATTTTATTTTTTAAAAGATTTTATTTACTTCGAGAGAGGGGAAGGGAGGGAGAAAGAGAGGGAGAGAAACATCAGTGTATGCAAGAGACACATCAATCAGCTGCCTCTCGCATGCCACCAGCTGGGGACCTGGCCTGCAGCCCAGGCGTGACCGGGCATCGAACCGATGATGTTTCAGCTCACAGGCTGCCGCTCAGTCCACTGAGCCACACCAGCCAAGGCTCATTTTATAAATTTTTACCCAATGAGCATTACGCTACCACTTTTTCTGAAGCGTGACCCTCTCCTTCACCCCCTCTGCCCCGCAGCCGTGCGCACTTAAATCTGCTGAGAACCAGCACGGGCGGCTCTGCTGATCACGGAGCATTTGCTGCGCTACCGCCAACACCCTTAAGTGCAGGTTTTACTGCTGATCCCGTGGCTTTGGCAAGGCCTTAAGAAACATAAAACCTACCTGTCAGCCACCCTGCGGCTTAATTTAAGGACTATGAGGCTTAACAGCCATTGCCATCATTTTACACTGTGAGCTCTTTACAAGAATCAGCTTTCAAAGCTTTAAGTAAGCCGTCTGTGTGGTCTCGGTAAATTTTTATCTGTCACACAGGTTTTATAATAGGAAACTCGTTGGCTTTGGGTCATTTAAAACAGGCAAAAGAAAAGGAAAATTTCAGTGCACGTCCCGAGAACTCCCCGACCGAGACACCTAGAGCGCTTCCTTCCTGTGGACGGGAGGCTCCGTCACTGTCACTTCCGACTGTCGTACACAGGGCTACTTGTAATGCACTTCGGTTCTCTCCCCGATGCAGACGCAGTCCATTGTCCCCATCCACCTGGCGGCCAAACACCACAAGGCGCCAAGTTTGCGCTGTCTGTTGGAGCACGGCGCTGACCCGGAAGTAAGGTAACTCAGCAGGGGACGCTTCTCAACGAGGGTGTGCGGGACTCAGGGTTCGTTTCCCCAGGCATGCTGGACTCCTCCAATCTCCAGAGGGTGTGGACGAGAAATTACCCTGTTCTGAATGGGCCAATTTCTTTACTGATTAGATGAGCTACTCTGAGAAAGTGGGGAAAGTCTAAGAACACCCATCAGCTAGCCCACATAAGCCCCCTGAGTCTAAGTGCTCAGCACGGTGCTGTGGAAGACGCATTGGGTCCTGCTCACAGCCCTCAGGGAGTTTAAATACCTGCCAGGTATGAAAAATAACATGTAAACCGGCAGCAGATGGTCTTCTTTATTACCTCCACGAGAAGGTACGCTTCATGAAAGAGCAGTTTCTCCTGCTCACCAAATACAACGTCACCACCTGAACCAATCGATGCCTGACACTTCGCAAGGGCCTAATAAATGCCACCTGAATGGAAAAAGTCCACGGTAGGAAAATAATACAACTTCTTCCTCCACAGCACTGAAAGAAAGGCAAACGCCAAGTACTGCCCAAGCTCCCGAAGAGCCCACCTGACCCTCCCTCTCCCCCCCAAGCACCAGCCCCGCCCCACCCACAGCAGCCAGCCGGACCAGCACGGACTACCCATACTCCTCCGGGGCTCCTGCACACCTGCTCCTGTCCTTCAGCACACGGCGCCCGGGTCAGGCTTTCGAGCACTCAGTCCACTGGCACGTGTAGGTGGCTGTTTAAACATGGATAACGTCTTCCACCCGGGACTGAGAGGCCTGCAGAGGGGCCCTGCCCACTGTTCCACCTGCACGCTCGCCCAGGGCTCACACCAAACAAATTCTTGGGAACCGAAAACCACTTTCCAGTTTCAGTGAGCAGTCGGATGTTCACAATAGCCCTTCCCCTTTTCTCTGCCAAAACAAAGGAATTTTGGAGGCAATCCTGAGAGATTTCAGGGAAGGAAGAGATGAGGGCCAAGTTGTGAAACATGGATTCCTCCCGAGGGGAAGCAGGGAATGAGGCCGGGCAGGCTTCACTAACCGCAGAGAGACTGTGGGGGTCCAGATGCAACCCTGTCACCAGTCCACCCCCACACCCAGGGAACACGGCAGGGGCGGGACAGGTGTAGAGGCACCGGGCCCGGGGAGCGGTGGCCCTCTGCGGCGCACTGCTATGGTGACACCAGATGGCACTCCAGTCCCCCAACTGTGCTAAATGGCTGCTGACTCAGCTCGGCACTGTGTGAGGAGCTGGGGGTGCAAAACTAAGACACAGCCTCGAAGAGGCCACAGCCACACAGGAGTAACAATGGAAGAGCAAGCTGCCCGAGGAAGCTGGGCACCTTCACGCGCGGCTGCACACCACCCCGACACCCCCTCCTCCAAACACATGCTGTGATTCCCTGAGAAATTCAACAGTCCTGCAGATTTCAAACACTTTGAACCAACTAAGGGCGATTACTCCCAGTAAATGTCACCTTCTTAAGCACTACTTCTTTGCGTGGGGCTGTTCCCAGGTGACCTGACTGTAACCAGTGCTCGCTTCCTATTCCAGGGACACGCGAGGCCTCACCACACTTCACCTCATGCTGCTGCACTGGCCCATCATCTCCACCAAGTGGACAAGGCCGGAAAACAGGATCCAGAGGCTCCTGACGGACATCCAGAATAACGCCATGACGTGTCTCCGCATTCTGTGCGAGCACGGAGCACACGTGAATGCTCAGGTGGACGACAGCCACAAGCATTCGCCCCTCCACCTGGCCATAAGGTACGGGACCTATCCAGCTCTCTCCATCTTAGCCCAAAATGGTGCCCAGGTCAACGCTGTTAACAAATGCGGCATGACGCCGCTTCACCTGGCTGCAGACACACTGAACGAGGAGATGGTGGCCGTGCTCATTGCCCACGAAGCAAATGTCAACTGCGCCGTCCCGTCCACAGGAAACACAGCCCTTAAGCTGGCTGTGTGCACTGCGTCCAGCAAAGCAGGCCAAGTGCTGGCAGCGGGGCTGGGCTGCATCCGTCTGCTGCTGAGACACGGGGCCCGAGTCAATGCCCAGGACCACAACGGCCAGACAGCGATCCACGAGGCATGCTTTGCAGGCAGAGCGGCAGTGATCGGTCTCTTGCTGGAGTTTGAAGCCGACATTAACATCTTAACAAGGAAAGGGGAGTCTCCCATACACATGTACCTCCAGCGCAGCTCCAACATAAGAGACAGGACGCTTCTTGCCAAATTGCTTTACCACTCTTACCCTTTGAGACTGACCAATAACAAAGGAATTCTACCTGCGGGAATCACACTACCAGAATTCCACCCCTTAAGGGCGTCCCTAATAAAGCTGTCTCAAAAACCCTTATCCCTAGAGGATATCTGTAAAAGGAAAATCAGAAACATCTACGGTGAGAGGTACAAACAATACGTGAGGCTCCGCCTCCCGGTGAAGGTATGGAGCTCTGTGTATGGGCATTATGACCTGGCTTGCCTTATGAAATAAGACCTCAGAGTGCCACCGTGCCGCAGGATTTCAGTCACTCCAATCCGGTTTTCTGACTAGACACGTACCCAGAAAATCCTTAACCCATTGCCATATCCATCCCAAACATACAAACTAGGGATTCTTAAACTTCTTCAAAAAATAAAATGAGTTGCATATTAACTTTTTGTTTCTAGTCTTTTAAATGCATTTTCTATGATTTAACTTTTGCCCAAAAGGTAAGGAAGTTAATTTAAAATTCTTACTTAAAGAAGTCAATATATTTTCTCTCTTGATAGTGTTTTGTAGATAAAAAGTAGAATCATCAGATTTTGAAAACAGCGGAACAAAATTTTCTATGTGAAATTTCCTTGGAGAGAGATAATTACAGAAACAGATTTTTACCTTTAAGTTTGAAACAACAGGTGGCTATTTCTGTCAGCATTCAGTACACTCAGCATCATCAGTCACACTAGTGCTCAGAGCACATTTACTGCCTGACAAACAGCGAGACCATTCAAACACGTGAAGCTTACTGCTTTTAAATTCAATCTGAAGTTTTCCTGTCCTGGGCCTACAAACCGATGGTTAACATGGAGGTAACGACGCCCTTCTGAGTAGATGGACGAGGGTGCCTGGTCCCATTTAATTCAGAGAACCAACAGCCAGCCGTCCCTGATAAGAAGCCTACAGTGATCGCATCCTCTCCACCTACCTTTAGGTCTCTGTGCACAATCCCCATGCTATGTATGTAAAATACACCTTCCACCAATTCTTGAAAAATTCTTGTTGCAACACTGGCCATAACATAAGGACCTGAGGTAAAAAAAAAAAAAAAAGTTTTATTTCTCTAATTTTTTTTTATTTTTATTCATTAACATCTAAATGTTAAATGTAGTTCTAAATATATTAACAATCAGACACCTACACAACGTTCAGATTTTCCACAACATTCAGGTTTTCAAGAAAGTCAACACTCCAAAATCAGTTCGAACCTATAATTATCAGGGAGGGCCCCTCAGCTGGTACAGCTCCCAGCCTTCGATGGACTCTGTCACCAGACAGAGACCTCTCATTTCGCTCAGCGTCCCTGTAGTAATTATTTAGTAAACAATTCCCAGGCCCCAGATGGCTAGGTTAAATCATGTTTAAATCCCCTGCAACCCCTGACATCCTGGGGTTTAATGCTAATAAATCTGTTATCCTGGCCCACTGTGGACTGAAGATCCTAATACAAATGACGGAGTAAGAAGAAAGATAAATTATGTTAGCCCAAGGGATGAGTGTCATCATCTGCAAGGTCTGGAGTGCATATTTTCCAAAAATGACCAACAATGAGGTATATGGGACAAAAGTAAATGAATGAATCCATCTGTTGATATAACAACAGAGTATGTGAATTCAGAGGGTGGAGAAGTTTTTAAGACCAAAGCAAATAAAAATTGACACAGAAAAAAATCCTGAAGTTTCCCAGCCACGTAAGTTTAGTAAGATAGTTAAGACCTCACTCGCTCTTCTGTACTGAGTCATTTTAAGTCATCACCCTGCTGCTGACCGTCAAGCACCAGGCCAGCGCCTGCCCCCTCCCCACCCTGAACGAGCCCACATCTCCCCCACTCGCCTTTACACCACCCAGCACACACGTGAGGGCCCTGTGTGTGTGGATGCACACGTGTGGAGAAACAATGGTCCCACTACGAGTGCTTCTGCTGTGACTCGCCCTCACACTGAAGTGACCGAGCTCCTGCCTGGGTAGATACAAGGCGGGCTCTTCAGTGGGATCCGTCTGCCATGACCAATGCACCAGTATCGATTCGAGTCCACAGTTCACTCAGATTTCCAGTTTCTACATGATGTCCTATCTCTGCCCCAGGGCCCTGAGGCTCCTCAGGCCTGTGAGTTTCTCAGACCGTCGTCATTTTTGATGACCTGGATTGACGGTTTTGAGGGCTCCTGGTCAGGTATTCTGCAGAATGTCCCCCAGCTGGGATTTGTCAGATGTTTTCTCATGATTAGACGGGGATTATGGGCTCCGGGGAGAAAGGCCAGAGATACAGTGTCCTCCCCGCGCATCCTACCACGGGGACCTGGCACCAACACGAGTCCTCACGGCTGACGCTGGCCCTGCTCACTGCACTGGTGTTGCCAGCTTCCTGCACTGTGAAGCCCCTTCTTATTAACACCTTTTTAAAAGTTCCCCAGGTGATTCCAAAGTGCGCCCCACGTTGAGAATCACTGTTACAACATTTGACAAACATGACCTATTTCTAGAGGACGTTCAACTGCAGCGCAGGGAGGGGAATCCGGACCTTGAGGGGGGCAAACTTCTTAAAGGTTTCTTTTTGTGAGAAGAGTATCACATTTTCAGGCTTAAAAAATAAAACAAGTATTTATTATAAATTTTTTTGCTTAAAAAATTGTGAAAGACCTTTTCCACCCAAAAGCATTTACCTAAATTCTAGTGCGTTGCTACTTAAATATCAACTATGTATCTATGACAGAGAAAATTAACTTACAATGACTTGTTTTTGAAAAATGTTGTAACAAACATAATTGTTTCTTTGGCTCAAAAAAGGATTCTGCCCGCCCCCCAAGGCACAGTCCCCGCAGGCAGAAGGTGATGGGCCCTCCCGCCTTGAGGCCCCGCCCCGCCCGCCAGCGGCAGGCACTCACACGCGGGCTCGCCCACGCTCTCCCCGCCGCGCAGGTTCCGCTCGGCGATCCAGTCCCACAGCGAGAGCTCGCACAGCTGCATCTGGATGTGCAGCATCAGGCGGTACTTCACCTGCGGGCGACAGGACGCGGGCTCGCTCTGCATCGCTGGCGTCACCCCCGCTGCGGGCCGCGCTGGCCTCGGGTGAACACAGAGGGGACAGGCACAGGCCCGCCACAGTGCGCGGAGCTGGTGAAGGGGACTGAGAAGGGAAGTAACGCTTAAAACTGTCTTAAAACTGTCAGGATACAAGTGGGTGGGGCGGGCCTGCTGGAGTCAGGCGGGTGGCAAAGGGCACAAGTCCTCGAATGTGACTCAGAGGCCCTGAAACTCTGATCTGCTCGCTACATACAGTTTCAAAGGCCAACGTCAAGAGTCAAAGAACGGCCGTCAGGGCCACGCGGCTCCGTGTGCACCCCAACGCACGTGCACACTTCAGCTGGCTTCGCCTGGTACGGAACTAGTAACCTGCCCGAGGAAAGCTAAGCAAAAGTGAGGCCCACGGTAGCCATTGATTTAGGCGTCAGGAAAAATTTCCAAGCTTATTACAGAGAAATAAAGCTATTCTGATTAAAAGTCCCTCAAACTCAACAACTCTGTATTCAGGTGAGTCTGTCCAAGTTACATGTTTCATAAAAAAACCACGTGCACAGAGCCACATGCTCCCGGACGAGTTAATTCTGCGTGTGTGTACTGTACACAGTCTTGTAATCTCAGTGTGACCAATCACGTGCAGACCCTGTTCATCTTTAGGGTTTTTTGATACTAATACTCAATGCTGGCAAGAGTATGTGAGTCCCACCGGTGTACCAGTGTGACCCTCAATGAGCCTCCTAAAAACTGACCTAGTACTCCCACTCAGGCTCTCTCTTAAAGCCATGCTGCCAAACACAGAGAATCTTTCAGCTTAAATATATATGTATAGCATGATGCTCACATACAACAGAATCAGCGTGCACAGCGGTGCCCACTCCAGGGTACGTATGTGAGAGTATCCAGCGGAGGGAATGACCGGAAAAGGATGAGCTGATGAAGTGAGGGAGGAGGGAAGATCAAACACAGGGGAGACATGGGCAGAAGAGACGGAACCCAGGGCGACGGGCCAGAGCAGAGAAGTGGGGAGTGCCAGGCGGGAAGGCCCCTGGCGTGGCGGGGAGGCCATCTCTAGTCCCAGTCCTTCACACAATTCCTACGGGTGCACATGAAGCTGGGAGGTTCTGGGAGAGCAATCTACCTCTTCCTGGCCCACCAAGTGTAGGTTTTCTTCTGAAGACTCCTCGGTGGATGTGAAGTTCCCGTCTAAGTCCGAGTGAACCCTAAGTGGCAGCTGGTTCTCGACCACCAACCTGGAAGACAACTCAACCAGGCCGTTTTCTCGGAGCTCGGTGGACGACTCAGATTCACTGGTGTCTCCTGTGGCCAGATGGGTGGCGTAGTTCACCAGCTTGTTGTTCTGATTCTCAACGCCAGCTTCTCCTATGGACTTTTCTTCTTCTGAGGTGAACTCGGTGAAGATAATGGATGAGCTGCTACTGTCATCATTTTTAACATCATACTGATCTCTGTAGGGGAAAAAAACAGTAAAGATAATAACGAGCGTAAAAAAGATCAAGAGTAACTCAACTGCTCCTTCAGGTCTATGTGAATCTTACTACAAACCCCTGGGAAAAAATGGCATCACATCTCTAGCAGCCACATCTATTTAAAATAGTGACAGGAAATATCTGAGGGGAGAAAATAACATTTTGTAATGAGAACAAGCAAAAAGACGAGTCTAAAACACTCCTGAGCTCCCAACAGAAGGCAAAGCCAACCCAACGCAAGTGGCAGGTTACATTTAGCCTGTATGAAGGCCACACCAGTCCTCATACCTGTCATCTCGGGTAGAGATCACTTTCAGAGATGGCAGCTGCATAGAAATTCTATCTGCAGAACAAAAACAAAAGCAAATCTTCAAGTAGCCCAATTGTCTAATTTACAGTCAAAGGCAGAGCTAAAATATACAAATAATACCAAATTTTTGGTATACCCTATTTTGTATACCAAAAACTATGTCCAAAAACATCATGACCTTTTGACAAAGTAAAATATAAACTTATTCAAACGACTGGCACATTTTAGGAACTATAAAACAGCTGTTCCACTATACAAGGGGTCAGCAAACTCTCCGTGCAGGACCTAATAACGAATATTTTAAGTCTTTCCAGCCCTCAGAGACTCTGCTACAGCTGCTCAACTCTGCTGTTAAGACAAAAGCGGCCACAGACAATTCATATGGATGCGCCCGTGTTCTAATACACTGTACTTACTGACACTGAAAGGTGGAATCTCATAATGTCCAAAAAATAGTCTTCGTTTGATGCCTTTTATTTTTTTAAATGTAAAAAGAAAAATCCTCAGCTTATGGGATGCATAAAAGCAGAGGCCATATCTGGCCCCGGGCTGAGCGTTGCCAGCCTTCAGCTCCGTCTAGCCTGAAACTGCTTACCTTGCTTTGGGGCCACATGGACATGCTCTATCCACGCAGTGTGATAGCCCACAATGTTAGGGTGCTGAAGACCCGCCAGCACCTTCACCTCCCGTAGGACCTAGAGGAGAAACACACTTCCATGGGGTGTGTCCTGGCGATCTGTCCAGTGCTCACGGCATCAAGCACCACCTTCTCCAGAACAAACAGCGGAAGCAATCTAAACTGCGTGACAGCCAGTAAACGTCCATGCATGCGGCACGTGACACTTTGCATACTTCATTTACCATCATTCCCTAGCAGCAAGCCCAGTCCCCAAGTTCAATAAAACTGTTGACTCCACTACCTCAAGGGCGGAAGACAGGAGTGGCTTGGAAGACTACGCCACTTGCCCAGGACCACACAGCACGTCAGGGAGAAGACTGGGACCTAGACTGAGCTCAGGTTTTTCATAACAAGCTGTATTATATATGAATAACTTAGTTAAAAAATTAGTTTTCCCAGCAAAGACCCCAAAATGTGGTCGATCTGAAATGCCTATAAAAAAATTAAGTCAAATAAAAATTGTTTTGATGTTTATGTTACTATAACCCGTTCTTAGTAAACTGGCAATCCACACCACCTAGTATTTGCCAAACACAAATACACACACAGTCACTCTCTCATATACAACTCTTTCAAAAAACTTAAATACTCGTTGATTCAAAACAAATACATTTTAAAAATCTTAGCCCTGGCTGCTGTGGCTCAGTGGATTGAGCATCAGCCTGTGAACCAAGTGTCACTGGTTTGATTCCCAGTCAGGGCACATGAGTAGGTGGCACATAAGGTCCCCAGTTGGGGGCGTGTGAGAGGCAACCACACAGCGATGCTTCTCTCCCTCTCTTTCTCCTTTCCCCTCTCTCTAAAAACAAATAAATGAAAAACATAAAAATAAAAACATTTATAAAAAAACCATCTTACCTTCATGCAATCTGTCTTGGTGGCACCCTTAATCAAGATTTTCTTAATCGCATAATACTGACCATCTAATTTGTTCCTGACCTGAAAAGTGGAGGAAAAGAAAAAGTATATTGTGCCATTAAATTTCAATGGAAAAAGTAGGTTCTTTTAAGCTGAACTTCGATAACCCAAAGTGGCCAAGGATAAAATTACGCTAAAGACACGAGTGCTCTCCACTGTGGTCAGGGGAGGCAATGGCGGGCAGCCAGACAGAAGCTTTTCAGATGGCGCTGAGAGACCAACTCCTGGAAGCCCCCGGTCTGGAGAGTAGGAATGCTGGCAAAGGGGCCCGTAAAGCCCAAACTGGAGCAGCACAGTCCTTTCAGTAATACATTTTAAATAAAAATTAACTACAGAACAAAAGTTCTGAGTTTCCCGCATCCATCGAAACGACCAATGTGATTAGGAAAAAACGAATACCCGCCCGCTTCCCCATGAACGACAAATCTCAGTGGAAAGTAAGTACCCATGATCTCTAGGAATTTTCCTCTGTATACTTTAAATAATAAGAACAACCTCTCAAAATACATTTATATAGAGCAGGTCAAAAATATATGTGACAACCAACCTTGTATACTCTTCCATATCCACCTTTTCCTAAGATGGCAAGCTCTTCAAATTCACTTAAGTAACGTGAAGTCTGTGCTTCAAAGGCTGCTTCCCTTGATCTAAAGGTTAATACAAACAAGCAGGCAATATTAAAGCGTGAGGACATCAGACGTTCTACGGCAGGTCATGTTCACGCGCTACAACTAGGCTGGTAACCTTGTTATCGCTAAACTGGGGGGGTCTGGAAAGGACGAGCTAAAAGGAAACTTCTCATTCCCTATGGAGAAAACATCTGCTAAGCAAATGCACAGGGTGATAAAGACAGCAAGGGGGTCACTAATCTAATTTTAAGTGTTTTACCAGTAATTAGTACTCAATGACTAACGAGCAGAAGTTGATTAGGAGCTCAGTAATAAAGTGACTTAAATGTCTGAATGATTCAGACAAGTTACAGATTTTAAACTGGGATTTCCAAAATATAGCCAAATTCAGTGGTTTTTCCCGACAGAGACTGGATATCAGAACTCTGAATTATGGGTGGGGCTCACGGAATCCACAGTGAATGAGGGGAACAGGGGATCAAAAAAGAAGGAAAATCTTTTAAAAAGAAAATTTAAAAAAACATATTTTTAAAGAGAAATGAGAAGTAAAGCAAACCTGGGCAGTAATTAACTGCTGAGCAGTAATTAACAGCTGAGAACCAAGTTTTTACTTTTCATAAACTATACTAACTGTAATATTCTTTAATCCAAAACTAACTTCTGATTGATTTAGGATTAAGTCTTAATCCTGACTTCTTTTGGACAGTTTAATCTTTAATCACAAAAGTATTATTTAATACATACTTGATATTCTGGATATGAGAATTATCCTCACAGGGATCCTAAAATCAAAACAATTATTTTTAAAAGCATTTTGAAAATTTCATGAAATAAGAAATCAAAATTCAATGCCATATTAATAGTTCCAAATGCTTACACAATACTAGAAAAAAAAAAATCTCCAAGGCTTTTTCAACATTACCTGAAAGTTTACAATTAAAAATAGTTCTTAACCAGATACTACTAAAAATGCTACATTCTTGCTATCCACTGACAACGCTGAGAATGTACCAACGAGCTCCATCAACAAATAATGTTGATTTTACCTTCAAAATATACACAGAAACGGACCATGTCTCACATCACCACTGTGGCCACCCGTACCAAGCCACCACCATCTCTTCTGAGCTGCATGACTGCGCCTGACCCTGCTTCTGCCCTTGGCCCCCCTCAGTCTATTCTCAGCACAGAGGCGCTGACCCCATTAAAACGTTAAGTCAGATGATGTCACTCCTGTGCTCAAACCCTGCAGTGCTGCCTGATCTCCTGAGTGAACACCAAAGATGTGACAATGGTCTCCGGGCCCAACTCCATCACCCTGAGCGCGTCACCCCTCTGGCTGCCCTGCTGCCCCCAATGCTGCCCTTGCCGACTCCAGCCACACAGCTGCCTGTCAGCCCCACACCCGCTCCGCGCTGCCCCCGGGGAATTACTGGGCCCCTGCTCGGAGCTTTTCCTCCAGGGGCTGCGCGGCTCCTCCTCCAGCCTGAACTCCTGACTCTTGTCCCAGCGAGACCCTCCCTGGCCCCCCATGTAACACGCACATGTTTTCTCAGTCCCTTCGCTGCTTTGTTTCCCCTTAACAGTTATCACCATCTAACCCGGGTATTTTCCGTTGCTTACAGGAGAGCCTAACACACAGTGGCCACCCATAAATAGCTGTTAAACAAACAAATGAAAGTCCACATTTTTATATGCATTATAGTCAGGGCCCCACACGCCTTAACCGCAGTCCCGGGAACCAGGACGCCTGGGGGCGCACGAAGCGCGCACTGCGGTGCTCACCTGGCGGACCGCCTCCCTCGCTGACCTCATCAGATGGGTGATGGCCCGGTTGTGGTGGAGCCTCAGCGAGCTGAACTCGTCGCTGCACGTGAACGACGACAGCAGCCCCATCTTGATGAAGGTCTGGCACAGCACTAGGAAAAGAACACACAAAACTGTCAGGCCGTCTGTAAAGTGGCGATTTGAAAGAGGACGCAGAACACAAAGTCACGTTCGCACACACATTCCCACGGGGGACGGACAGCTGTACACCCACTGGCCAGGAACACATCTACAGCTGCTGCTGACACTGGACAGGCATCTGTTTACCCCGCCCGGGTGGGCAGTCAGGTACTAGGCACCGTCTTAAAAAAGGCCAGAACGTGGTCCCCGCAGTCTTCTGAGAGGCAAACGTATCCCGCTTCCGGGACAGGCGTGAGATGAGAGAAGAATACGGGCCAGAGTGGCTAATGAGCACCGACCACACAAGTGAATGCCTGCTGCTGTTTTCTATTACACAGTATCTTGAACCAACATAGAAAAAGCATGTATGCCATGTGTGTACAGACCAAATACTGCAGGGGGTGGGGGGGTCAAGTCTGAAGTCACACTACTGGGCTCCTCAGAAGAGGTTTCTACAGAAGTAGGTGACTTTTACTCACTCAGGGAATCCAGATCCATAGCGGATATCTTTCTCCATGGAAAACTTTGCATTTAGGTTATCAACTAACTGAATCACATCAAGACATTTAAATACTTTGTTTAAAAGTTCAGTCACTTAAAAGGGAATTTTAAAATATCTTAAAATCAGCAAGATTTGCAGATTTGCTTTAATTAGGAGCAAGATTACAATATTAAAATGATTATGATCTTCTTTTCTATGCAGTGAGCCCAAATAATAACCCCCAGCTACTGACGCTTTGAAACCTGCACCCCCTTCTGTGCAATGCACCCCCACCAACACCTACCGGGCACTGTACGAATAACAGTCACCATTTTCATGTGCCAAAAGCTCATCAGAATGAAAATCCACCTTTAGCTAAAACACTGCGTTCTACATCACTCAAAGGTATCTGTGAGTCTGAGAATTTCTAACACCAGACCAGACCTGAAAAGACTTTTTTGGTAAGAAAGACCCTTAGAATCTCCAGTTGGAGCTGTTAAAGAGGCGCCACTGGTCTCGGTCAACGAGCTGAAATACAATCAACACACTCAATAATTCTGCTCACTTCTGTGCTTACGTTCCTCATACAGGTAAGTATGGCAGGAATAAAATAAGCATTTTCAGCAAGTGCGGTATAGTTAGAAATCTACTTGGTCTTTGTCCCTGGTTCCTGGCACGCAGCTCATCAAACTGCTGTAACGCCGAAGTGGTCAGGGTGCTTGGAGCAGCTTCTCTTCCAATATTTGGTCTTTGACCAGGTTCTGACACAAGAGCTCCTAAGAGCCTTGGACTCCCCAGAGCGAGGAGTGTCTTTCTGCATGCTAATGAGGTCGCTGGGGTCCCCTAGACAGCTTCAAGATGGCGGCTGGTCACCACAAAGACCGAGCCATGATTCGAAGCTCAGAACTTCCAGTTCCAGCCCCCATTCCCTGGAGAGGGCTGGAGATGGAGGTCATACTGATCATGCCCACATCGTGGAGCCTCCCTCCGTTAAAATCCCTGAACTACAGGGTTCAGGGCTTCTTGGTAAACACACTCACGTGCCAGGAGGGTGGGGCGCCCCAGCTCCACAGGGAGAGAGCTCCTGTCCGCGGGACCCTCCCAGTGCCTCTTGGCCTGGCCGTTCATCTGTACTGTTCTCGTACCCTTCAGATCTAACAAACCTGTCAGCATAAGTAAGTGTCTCCCTGAGTACTATCCGCCTTTACAGCAAATTACCAAAACCAAGGGCAGGGGGGACAGTGGGCACCCCAATTTATATCCAAGTTGGACACAAGTATGAGTAACCTAAGGGCCCTGGGGACCCACTGCTTGCAACTGCATCTGAAATGAGGGCGGCGTTGTGGGACTGAGCCCTTAGCCTGCGGTACCCGACGCTAACTTCACACAGCAGCAGCGGAACTGAATTAAATTGTAGGACACCCGTCTAGTGTCGGAGAACTGGCTGGTGCAGGGAGAAAACACCCACACCTTTGCGTGGGGAGGAAAACAGTTTCCCGTTCAGCAGCACAAGCACCGCTGTGCCAGGGCCGTGGCCAAGGACGGGGTCGGCCCGTCCCCCCCTCCCAGGATTGCCTTCCCGTGCCCGGGCGCGTGCCTCCGCCTTTCCCTCTCCCGGGATCAAAGGGCCCTTCTCCGGCTTCCCTGCTCGTTCCGGCTGGCTCACTTTCGCCAGCCCTGTAACTTTCTCTTGTAATTAAAAAAAAAAAAAAAAAAGAACTGGTTCAAAATGAGTATCTGTGGTTCTCACTTACCTGCTCATTGACTAACCTTAAGAGATCTTCCTAAATTATATGAATTACCAGGTTATAGATGCAAAAGAACTATCTTTTATTTATTTAAATGTGCACAGTTTTATTAAGCTTTTGCGGGCCCCAGTAATTATGTTCATAAGGAATTAATCAAAGCAAAGGATAAAATGATTTTAGGACCTATAAACTATTAATGCTTACTTCAAATTTTATATGCCGGCTGCTTCTCAGACCCACAGCGTTAAACGGCATGATACTTCTACAAGTTTTATTGAGCAAGATGAATGCATTCTTACTGACATTTGAACACCTGTCTCGAACGCAGTGGGTTTGGTTCGTGCACGTGGCTCAAATGTTCCAGCAGAGAGACGAGCAACAGCTGGTTGGCAACTGCAAAAGGGAAGGTCGGCTGCTGCTGCGGTCCTTTCAACACCTGGAGCTCTGCCGGCACGTCAGACTCTAAGAATCGGAGAGGGACACAGCTGTAACAAGTGGCAGACATGTCTCAGAATGACAAAACCCACATTCTAATTAATGAAACAAGCTATTTGAATTTAAGGCGATACAAACCGAAACAGCAGTTAAGCTGGGTGGGGTTAATCAAGAGAGATGTTCTGGGGTTGAGTTTTGAGTTGAATTCTGGGAGTTGGGAGACTAGCAGAAAGATGCCATCGGGGGAAGGTAGAAAGTTTTGGTAACAGCCATGAGCACAAAGGTAGAAGTGAATGAATGAATGAATAAGTAGTCAGCAAACAAGTGGGAGTAGCGTGGCTCCTGCTGCCAGGAGGACAGCTGAGGCCCAGGCACAGAGACAAAAATTTGGCAGAAGAGCAGGGAGGGGAGGAAGAACGAAAACTTCACCCTGAGCACCTGCTACGCTGTGTACAGGTGTTTCATACGCACGGGCTCAGTCAAGCCTCCCAATGCAGTAAGGGAAGTGCTACCATCCCCGTCCTACAGAGGAGGACTCTGAGCCCATGGGGAGGGTGAGGAAGCTTGCGAGCAGACCAGCTGGACGACTCCCAGCCCACTGTCCTGTTCCCACCACACACGACCCACCAGACGGACGAGCGGGCGATGAAGGCCACGAATTCTCGCCGACTGTGTAGTTACCGTGTTACTGAACAGGCCGAAGGCGCCGCGAAGGAAACTACTTTGGAAACGTGAATAGGGGGCCTGGAAGGAGGCAGGCGACAGTCAACCAGAAGTTAGGGTGAGCCAGGAAAGGAGACTAAGTGGCGGAAACATGGGGGAAAGAACAGGGCGCGAAGAAAGGAAAGGACTGGCCAGGATTTAAAACGCTAGGAATGGGAGGAGGAAGGTGCTAATGAAGAGTGGAAGCTGGCAAGAGGGCTTGTTAGAGGAACCATGAGACACTTCAAAAATCCCGAGAGCTATGGACCCACTCAACGGGAAACGCCCTGCAGAAACAAGGGTCACGTCCCATGCCTGCTGAAATAGTCCCCACTTCAAATATTCTAGTCCATGCTCCTCCATGAACTACCAAAAGTCCTGGAAAAGCCCAAGTTTTCAAACCCAGAGTTCCTTCACAAATTCCCTCTCTCGCCTCTATACCGGCGGCCGAGAAAAGACCTGCATGCACGCAGCTGTGCCGTTCATTCTAAGTAAACACCTCTGAGTGTCAGAGGGAAAAGAATGGAAAATGCGGCCCAAAAACCTCTATGTAAAGGCATCTTAAAAGTTAAACTATAAACCACAAACTCAGAAATAGTACATATATCTGTACTACACATGACGAGAAAAAGGAATGGTTAATAAAAGTTAGAGCTCTTACAAGCTAAAAATGAAGCAAAATTAAAATCCAAATAGCTCCTACTAACTAGTAACTAATGACATACATATTAAAATAACTTTGGTTCTGACTCTGCCATCAGATTGGTAAGCAGTCAAAGCTGGGACTACCTGGTACTGTTATGGGCATAAAAAAGCAGACCACAAAAATAAAGCGAAGAAAGCAGACATTTTCCAATCCAAGGAGGTGAGTGTTTGCAACCTTTGACAAAGCATCCTAAAATTTAAATGTGCAAAACCCTGACCCAGCACTTCTCTTTCTGGAAATATACACCAAGGAAATAACTACACGAAGCACAACAGATATATTCACAGTCTGTCCGGAAAAAGTCCAGCCGTTGTTAATATAACCAGAACAGTTTGGGTGACATCGATGTAACCCGGCAGGCAAGGAGAGGGGACTGGAATGGGCATGAGTGAACAACGAGCCTTCACTGTACTAGTCAGCGGGGGCGGTAGGCACCGCTGAGTGAGCATGTGTACTGTGTGGTTGTTGTATTCAAAATGACTGAGCAAGCAGAGCAACAAATCTACATCAAACTTTCTGTTAGGCTTGAACATCCCTCCGTGAAAATTACTGGGATGATTCAGAAGCCGCAGCTGTGGGCACCTGGCTCAGGCATCACGTCTGGTGCAGAGTTTTTTGGTGAAACATCCCATCACCCAGCTGACTCAGCCCCCCTACAGCCCAGATTTGGTGCCCTGTGACTTCTGGCTTTTCCCAAAACTAAAATCACCTTCGAAAGGGAAGAGATTTCAGACCATCGATGAGATTCAGGAAAACACAACAAGGCAGCTGACTGGGAGAACCATGTGAGGTCCCAAGGTGCCTACTTTGAAGCGGACTGAGGTGTCATTGTCCTATGTACAGTGTTTCCTTTATCTTGTATCTTCTTCAATAAATGTCTCTATCTTTCAGAGTATGTGGCTGGATACTTTCTGGACAGACCACCCACACACCCACACGAGATGTTCAGCATAACACTTTAGAATATTGCACAATTGTTAGGCATGTTATATATATAAACAGAATACGATGCAGCTGTTAAAAACAATGGTGTCTAGAAAGACTGTCATAAATAAGCCATTATCAAGTCAAAGAAATAGACTATAAAACAGAAATACCAATGAATTTGAGGAGAGAGAGACAATTTCACACAAACCAAAACAACCTTTCTGGTAATCATTTTAGCAAAATGAATCAAAAACATTTTTTTTTAAATAACTATTTCTTTGACTCAACAGATTCTACTCTGTGGATCTATTCAGATATTAACAAAGATTTATGTATACAGATGTCAAACACTATTTCTAATGGTTAAAAAAAAAGACAAGCCTATCTTCCAACAATAAAGCAAAGACTAAATAAATGACAGTACACAATGTGATGGTCTTAAAATAATATTTTAAAGGCTAATTTATGACCAAAGAATGTTAATATAATTGTCACATTTAAAAAGCAGAACATGCCCTGGCTGGTGTAGCTCAGTGGATTGAGTGCCAGCCTGCAAGCCAAAGAGTCGCCGATTCAGTTCCCAGTCAGGGCACAGGCCTGGGTTGTGGGCCAGGTCTCCAGTTGGGGACGTGCAAGAGGCAACTGATCCATGTTTCTCTCCCTCTCTTTCTCCCTCCCCCGCTTCTTCCTCCCTTCCCCTCTCTCTTAAATAAAAATAAATGCTCCTGCCTTTCAGAAAAATTTTTTAAAATATGTATTGTATAGCTCTATAAATCTACACACAAAAAAATGGAAAGAACTAAACAGACAAAATATCTGATGTTTTAAATGACCTATCAAGAGAATTTGTAAAAGGAATGAATTACAGTGGACAGGTGTTAAGAGTTATACCTGTAACTCTAGGTGTAACCTAGGTGTAAACCCTTCACATCATACAGAAGACCTTCGAGAAACCACTTAACTATACTGGTTTTACATTTACTATACAAATGAAGCCATATCTTTCACAGACCTTACTTTTCACATAAAAAGATAAGTTATGTCTGGACATTCTGGGCCTCTTTGGGAGAGAAGGCAATATGTAAACAAAACAGTACAAAAATTTTTAGAGAAGCTAATCTGAGATCACACCCTTCAAGAATAATCTTCAACTTGCAGAAAACCTTATCACAAGCCCACAGGAAAGACAAACATGCGTATTTATCGCTGGGCCTTTTCCTATGACGTAACCCTGTGTGTTACGGAGCGGCTCTAACATACCACCTTACATATGGGAAAAACCAGTTGTCCCCAGAAAAACAATCTTACAATTGTCCTGTGAAGGGCCACCATAGTCTGTTTCGGTCTCCCTTTGGAAATCAAAAATTAGAGCTGGGATTAAGGGTGAAAATCAAGGAATTTAAGAAATCAAAACCTTTTCACCTTGGCTTGCGCCCTGAAGTTGATTTTAACGTGTTAACAGCGGCCTGATGCTCCGGCTGAATGTGTGTTCTGTGCAGTCGTCCCATCTGCACGAAGTCAGTGTATTCACTCTTTATTTGTAAGTTAATCTTTACGGTACTTTTCTACACCGCCTTTCAGCCCCTTTCGGACCCCTCCCCCCAGCGGTCACCACACTGCGGTCCACGTCCACGGTACTCACTCCCGGTAGCACACCTTCCCTTTTACAACTGCCCGGACGCCTGGCTGCAGTGCAAGCGCTTACTGCGCTGACATTAAAGTGCTGGCTCCTTGGGCCTGGCCGGAGCCACTGTTTTAAGTGCCTCTCGTTCATGCTGTTGAAGAACTTGCCCGACCATGTCCCTGTACCCAGCGAGCCTCGGGGAAATCTCGGGCTGCTCTGTTTCAGCGGAAGAGGACTCTTTGGCTGCCCCACCGGGGACGCAGGGCAGGAGAAGCAACGAATCAAATCCCGGCCCAAAGCACTCGGCGCGCAGCGTCTGCCGAGGGCCATCCCAGCGGCCGACAAAACTGCTCACCGCCTGGCAAAACCGCGGGCCTGGGGCGGGGAAGGCCCGAGGGAGCCCTGGGTCCGCAGAGGAAACCAAGGAAGAACGGTGAGCAAGCGAGCGGGTCGCGGACACCCGCGTCAGGAAATGTTTACGGGCCCCGACGGCCCGCCCCCCGGCCGTGGCACTGCGCCGCTGGGCCCCGCTGAAGCCCGGCCCCACTCCAGGCGGTCCAGGTCCCGGAGCGGACCCCGCCGCAATGGGGGAAGAACGTGGACGGGGCAAGGGGGGCCCGCCGCGGCACTCCGGGTCCCTCACCATCGTACTTGGGCTCCGAGCCCTCTGTCGGGAAGTCGATGGCAGGCGGCGCAGGCACAGCCCCCGCCACGTCGCCCTCAGCCTCGCGCTCCCGTCCTTCCGAGCCGCCCCCCAGCATCGCGAGCACAGCGCCGGCCGCAGGCGGACGCCCACCAGCCCAGCGCGGCCTCCCTCCTCTGGCGAAGCGACCGCGGCGTATCCGGAAGTGGCCCTCTGCGAGCGGAAGACCCGCCCTGGATGCCAATGCACGGCTGTGGGGGCGGGGACTGGCGTGGGCTCCTCCCCTCGCTGGGCCCCGCCCCTTCCTACGGGAAGTGGACGGGTCCGGCCTGGAGGCACCTCTGTCCTGGCGGCCTGGACCCCCGGCGACCCGGCTGGCTACCGAGCCGCGCCCGGATGAGCCCCGGCCCGCGCTCCCGGGCGCCGTTCTCGTTGTCCCCGATACCTGAGTACCCGCAGATGAATCAGAGAGCTCACATCTCACGCCAAGACTCGGGTACCGCTATAGGAATCGGATGTCTGCAGAGATTCGAACCCAAATGTTTACTCTTTTTTGCAGACACAAGTGACTCTGTCAATTGTTTAAAAAAAAAAAAAAAATCAAAAGCATCTACAAGACCCGTGTCAATGAGCGCTGAACCCGTTTTGGTCAACCGTTAAACCACACAAAACGGGAAATGCCACACCAAAAAGAAAAAAAGAAAAAGAAAAAAAAAACGGGAAATGCAACCATATTCCAAAAAAAATCCGCTGGTTTTGAGACTGAACTTTCAACAGAAATGATTTCAAACTGAGACAGACAGGCTTTTCCAAGTGACAGCACGGTCACGCTGGATTAATTTTTGAAGCCCTTAGCTTCAAATCTCTGTCTTTGCCCTCTGGGGATGCTGGTGGAAATCATTCTTAGATCACAGATCAGATAATAGAGCTGGAATACAGGAGTCCCTCTATATCGCGGTTCACTTATCGCGGCCTCACTGTATCGCGGGATTTTTTAAAATATATTTATTTGTCACGGATTTTTCGCACTATCGCGGGATTTTGCGGTACTGTATACGTATGTTGTCAAAGTCACGTAGGTTTAAGAGTGTAGAACATGTTTAAGAATGTAAGTAGTGTTTATAAAAGTGTGGGAAAGGTTCATGAGGGAGCGGGAACGGTTTATAAGTGTGTGGGAAGGGTATATAAAGCCTTAAAATATATATAAATACTAAAGTAAATGTAAGGTTCCTACTTCGCGAATTTTCGCCTATCGCAGGGGGTCTGGAACGTAATACCTGCGGTAAGTGAGGGAATACTGTACACGCCTTTCAGATCTGGGGCCTCAAAATCTGACTTGCAACGTCCAAAAATGGTATTAAAGAATTTCGTTTGCGCATAGTTTTCAAATAGGATGCATTTAGCCTGATAGAAGTAATCAAAGGTGCAGTCCTCCAGATAATTCTCAGAGATTAGGGATGTCCCTTTCCATGCCCTGCTGATAGGAAGAGCACAGACTTTCTGAAGGGTGATTTATCTACATTTCCACAGCCTTAAAAAGGCGAGTTCTTTTAGCTCATCATTTCCACTTTCAGGAAATTATTCTAAGGAGCAAAAAGATTAAGCTAAAAAAAAAAAAAAAAGGCTATAAACTACAATACTAGTAGTAATACCAGAAAAAAAGAAAACAATATAATTGGTGAAATACATTATGAACATCCATACAGTGGCACACTTTCCAACCATTAACAAACAGTGTTCTCACACTTCTCCACCACCACCAGAATGGAGAAAACAAGCAAACTCATTCTGCTCAGAATATAAATGAAGGCGACCTTTCTAGAAGGCATGTGCAATTTACATTAAAGCTTTTCAACCTACATAGAAGAGTATATCCAAAGGAAATAACCTGTACTGAACAAAGATGAATCTATAAGAATGTTCATCAAAGCATATTTTATAATAGAAAAGCACTGAAGTAAACCAAACTCCAAATAAAAGAGTAGTTAGGTACATGCACGCAATGAAGTCTTATGCAGCCATTACAAAAACTGAAGAAAAATTAAGGAAGAGGTTTCCCTCCTGGCTTTTGGCTTCCATGAGCTCACACTATTCTAGTTTTTCCCTACAGAATTATACATCCCTTTCTGGATCCTCCTCCAAACGTATAATTCTGTAGGGCTCCTGTCATGTTGCTTCAAAGTCTCTAAGGAGATAACCATGTGCATTGCTATCACTTTACATACCTTCCATAAGCTGGCCACTCCCAAGTATATCTCTGTGGCACAGACTTGTCCTCTTGGACTACTCAAAAGCATCTCAAATTTGTCTGAAAGTAAACTCTTGACAGTCCTAAAACTTGTTTTCCACTGTGCCTCTTCATCCATTTAAATAGCACACGATCCACCCACTCGTTCAAGCCTAAAATGTGAGAGTCAACCTTTGTTCTATACCCAGAGTATATCTAGGCTGTCTGCAAATTAATTAAAAAGATAAAAGCCTGATCCAGCATATAAACATATATATTAAACCTACAGTTGGCCAAAAAGGAACCCCAGGTAGCCAATAAACAAAGGAAAAGATGCACAAATTTCACTAGTTACAGGTACATGCAAATTAAACAATGAAATATCATTTTATTTTAGAAATATCATTTTAAACTATCGTATTTGCAAAGTTAAATAGCTACTTAGTGATGCGAAGTAAAGTCAAAAGGTGCAGCCACCATTCGGTAACGAACCCCTCCCTGTGTTCCCTTTGGACAACCCTAGATATACCCACGTATACGTTTACAAGGGGATTTCTGGCAACACTCTAGTAACAAATGTGGAAATGGCCTAATATCCATCAATAGGGAAATAAATAAATGTATTATATATACAAGCAAATATTATAGAACAGTTAGAATGAATCAACTAGATTCACACGTCTAATCAGGGACTTTGAAAACAACAGTTGCAATAAGTGGAATTTTAACTATTTGAGAAAATGTGTACATCCTGCTGTGTATCTGCTAAATAAGTTAGAATGCTAACTATACAAATAGCAAATAGTTATCACTTTTAAGTGTAGAGAATCAGCAGTTGCAGAAGGCTCTACAACAATAATAGCTAATGTTTACTAAGCACTGAGTGAGCCCCACTCCCACACTCTGTTGTAAGTACTTTTACAGGTAGTAACTCCTTCAATCTTCCCAGTAAATTTACAGCTTTTCCTTCAGAGTGAAGCAGAGATGAAAATGTCCTCGTGGCAAGGGCAAGGGCTCTCAAAGTGAAGAGTTGGCATCCCAGGGTAGGACTTCTTTTTGGCAGTGTAGGTGTGTGTGTGTGCACATCTGTGTATCTGTGTCTGTGTGTGCACAAATGCCTACCCCGTCCCTCCTCTCCCTCCCCCATCAACAAGTTCCCTAACATGAGTCCTACACAGCAATATTCACATGGACTTCAAAGTCAGCTCTCTCAATTAGGGGGAAGAGATAAGTAACGTCAGAGGATGCCCTCATTAACTACCTTTGTTAATCATCATGTTACATGAGTACTTGATTATGGCTACCCAACAGAAGGAAAATGCTATAAACCTTAGTGGATAAAATTAATGGGATATCCATACATGTTTGGAAGAAATGAAATTGGAAGAGGAAAAATTTTATCAATTTAATGGGGAGTTAAAAGATATTGTCTCACCTGAAACCTAAATAATTTTATTAACCAATGTCACCCCAGCAAATTGTTTTTTAATTTTTTAAATAAAAGATACTATCTCAACTGGATGAGTCAATAAACAAAAGTTTAAGAATATTTTACAAGATAACTAGTAAAATAGTTTAGTATGTCGTGTAGAACCGAGGTTGTATACATTTTACCACCTTCCCTGAGTATGTGCTTATCTGATGGGAAGGGAACAGCACAGGTGTGGCACAGGGACTCCGTCTTCTCCAGTTTGTCTCTGATTCCTTTATTTCGATTCGAGCTCTAGCCACCCTGTAGGTAATTACCAGCGAGGGAAGAGTTTGGGAAATGGTGCCACACGGTGGCTGCTGCCTGGTCCTCACACCCCTAAGCTTCCTCTGCACTAAGGTGGGTATGTATGATCATGAGCATATGGAGAATTAATGGTATGAGACTCCAAAGATTAGTTTAAAAGGCACTGTGGCTTCCATCTTACTCTTGTGAGCAGCCTCACAACAAGGCCCATGTGACAAGAGGCTGGGTCCTGCCAACAACAGAACCCTAAGGTGAGCACAGCCCAGGACACCTTGTTCCCTGTAAGCTCAAGACAGAGCCAGAAAACACCAAGTGACACCGCCCTCAGATTCCGGACCCTCAGCAACTGTATTAGAAAGTAAACGTTTGTTTGGGGTAATTTGTTACACAGCAGTAACTAAATACATATGCTAACCTAGATTTCAGCACTTTAACAGGGTAGGGAATGGCCTAAGACAAGGCCCTGCGGAAAGAACATCTGTCAATCTGACTGCCTACCAAGTAACAGTTGTGATGTCATCAGGATTGGAACCCTCATTACCGGGATCCAACCAACCACACCTGAAGGTTAGTCCCAGGTGAGCATGTCTATTTCTGCTTTCCTCTTTTCCAAATATGGTGAATAACTAAGGGTCTCAACCCTAAATTGGTTTTTTTTTTCACATTGTTTCTTGATACTCCTTAGGTCAGCTGACACATTTTACATGGCTATTTCATGGGGTTCCTGCCAGTTAAGAGTAGATGACTCCCATTTCAATGCCTGAATTTATATTGTTTTCAGTTCTGGGGCCTCAACCCCAGAGTAATGTGCAAGAGATGTTAGAAACTTTTTGGTTTAACGATTTTTATACAGAGCTACAATATTGTACAATGATCTTAGCAAATAATTAATATTGATAAAAATGAGTAACTTGATAAGTCATAGTTACTATTTTCTAAAGGTAAGCTATAAAATATTTCAACTAAAATATCAGGATGCATATTTGAAAGAGTAATTAATATTACTGATGCCTTTGAATTTCCATCCAATTTGGGTTTGTAATGTAGACCTAGAGCAGTTTTAGGGTAACAATGATTTTTTTTAAGCTCCCCAAGACTAAACGATGAAATACTTCACTGTTTAAAATTACTTTTTATGTTCACATTCTCACAGCCCTCAAATCTTCTTTACCCCTTAATGCTGGATTTTATTTCTCAAATTATTCAAATGCTATTTATATCAGAGTGAGTGCTCAAAGAATAAAATGTAATATTTTTGTCAACTTTTATAATTTTTTAATTATATCAAGTATATACAGTTTATTAAAGAATATATGTAATTTTTCTGGCACATACACACACAATAACTTCACGAATGAGGACAGAGTTCTGTTTGACCAAAACTGCCACAGTCCCTGTGTCCCACCATCCCTCCCCTATTTATGATGGTCACTTCAGTGTATATTATTCCTGTTCTTTTTCTTTTCATTTGGACAAGTTAGTACCACAATACAACAGTATTGTTTTGCGGGGGTTGGTTTTAAAAGAATAAATACATATTGTTCTGGAACTTTCATTTTGTTCTCCACTCCAAAATACATGCTGGAGAACTTCCCATGTTGGTATAATAATAGTATTGCATAAATGGATATTCCAGTTAATTTAGCCATTTTCCCAGCTTAAGGGGAATCAGGTGTCTGCAGTATATTTGTCAAAACTACAAACAACTAGACAGAATACACTTGTATCAAGTTTCATGTTTACCGTGAATCCTACCACTACCAGCTGTGATTTTAAACGAAAAATATTTCACCAGCGGCTCAGTTCTTCATTTGTGAAGATTCCATTACCAGCGAGCCTTACAAGGCTGCAGTGAAGATAAACGAACTGGCATATCCACGGCGGGCTCTTTGTAACTGTTACCCAACACCATTACTTTCTCCGGTTCGCTCCGACCGTTTGGTTTAGGCCCCGGGGAGCCGTGATTCCAGCCGCCGTGCGCTCGGCGTCATCTTCCGAACCCGAGTAACTCAGAGGCTGGTGGGAGTGTCTCCCTCTAACATCCCTTATTCTCCCGCTTTAAGGCGGGGCTTCCTGACGGTCGTGGCTTTTATTCTCAACGGCTAACGTAGGTGAGCCGGACACACACTCTCCAACGCCCCGCTCCTGGTCCGCACGTCGTTCCCTCGGCCCAGATACCCGTCCCGGCTCCTCGCCATCATGCCTGAGGTCCGAGCCCTCGGCCGGGAAGTCGAAGGCAAGCGGTGCAGGCAGAGCCCCGCCTGGTCGCCCTCCGCCTCGCCCTCCCGGGCCCCGGAGCCGTCCCCCGGGATCGCTCACCGCGCTCGGATCGCAGCCTAACGCGCCCGCCAGCCCAGCGCCGCCTCACTTAGCTCCCGCAGAGATCGCCCCCAAACCCGGAAGTAGCGCCTCCGAAAGCGGAAGTCCCGCCCCGGCCCCCGGCGCGCGGCTCTAGGGGGCGGAGCCTGCGTGGAGGGAAGCAGGACTGCCCTGGCAAGGACGCGCACCCGGCGCAGGCGCCCTGGGGGGCCCATCGTCGGCCGGCGCTCGGGCGGCTGGGGGCTAGATCGGGGGCGAGCTTCGCCCTGGTCGACCTCTGGGCTGTCCTCCAGAAGGCCGAAGGTCCCAGCTGACCTTTACGTCCGGTCTCGGTCTTTCTCCCCTCCCCAGAAGTAAGCAGTTTAACTGTTGAGGGTCCTCCTGATTTCTATATTAACGCACAAATATATGGGTACGCAAGTTGCGGATCAAGATGTAAAGTAGCATTCGGGTAGGCAGTAAAACAGCTCCCAGTCACATGTGTTTTCTGCGGGACGCTTGTGGGCATACATAAATATGTCCATATATATATACATGTACATATATACCTATAAATATATTCACATACACACAAATATATGCATATAGTAATATATCATGTATACATACAATTCTGCACAAACCCAATACATATATTTATATCTATACATACACTTTATGTATTTACATATAAGCATTCCCACGAAAGATACATATTATCTGGGGTTTCTGTCTTTATTGTCTTGCTGTGTGCTATTTGACACTGTTCAGCAACTAGCTTTTTCTGCTGGCCCTCCGAGAGCTATCCACCTTAAAGTGGGAGCACTCCTCTTCGTTTTCTTTCATTTTGCTTCATGGTGCCTCTCAATCTCCTTCCTCAGAGCTGTTGGAAGAGAGGGTAGGAACCAGCAGGAAATATTTTTAGATTTCTGGCAAGGGTGGGTTTGTATTTATGGGTAACATGAGTACTTTTAAGCTCCTGCCTCATTATCCTAACTGTAAAATGAAATTGTTAACGATAGGGCTCTCCCAAGCCGGTTGTAGGTTGCCAGTGAATTAAAGTAGGTAAGTCATATAGAAGAGGTACTTGGTCCATTGAATCTTTCAGTACCTCTTGGTCCTTGTTAGTATTTTGCCAGAATGAGTTCTTCTGAAAGTAATTTTGTATCTTCCTCACGCATCCGGATGAGTTTTACAATATGCCTCCTCGTTGGTTCTCCCCTCTGCTCCTGTCCTTGAAACCTGCGGTGTCCTAGGAATGCCAAGGTTGGAGGTGGTATGGTCAAGTTGGTGCGACCACAGGAGCAAACAGGAAGGAGATTTGGAAGGAAGAAGTTTATTATATTCAGAGGTCCCAAAGAAAAGGGGTCACCAATGCCATGCAGGACCACAGGGGGAGCACCAGGATTTGGTCAGGCGGCCAAGGACAGGAGTGAGAAGGAAGCTTGAGCCAGAGTCTATACTGGGGTTTCCACGGGAAAGGCAAGGCATGGTAGCATAAGCAATTTAGGACTGGCTTGTTGGGCTAATTCCAGTAGGCTTGGTGCTTTAGGGGTTGTCTCTAGCTGCCCGGTACCTGGCTCAGGCATGCTTTAGGGCAGAGTTGCATAAGGAGGTGGCTGGGTCTGTAGACGTGGTGTTGGTTGGTTTAGCCGGCAAACTTCACAAAATACAGAAAATTAGAAAAACCATTCATAAATGCAGATCTGGTTCCTTCTGCCCAGAACACTCCCCACCCCTAGCCCCGCCCCGCCCCCCCCCCACTTCACCTGACTTCCTGTTACTTCTCCCTCTGGCCTGTAATGAAATGTGACTTGTCGCATTTATGCATAACATACTCCCTCCCTGCGTTGGTTTGCTGCGACAAAGTACTACAGAGCTGGTGGCTTCAACGACACAGTTTTGGAGGCTGGAAGTCCAAGGTCAACCAAGGTGTCAGCAGGGTTGTTTCCTCCTGGGCTGCTCGGGAGGATCTGTTCCAGGCCTCTCTCCTGGCTTCCGGTGTCTACCTCTGGTGTCCCGTGACTTGGAGAAGCCTCACCCCAATCTCTGCCTTCGTTTTCACATGGCATCTTCTGTGCGTGTCTGTGTCCAGACTCCTCCCTTTTGTAAGAACACCTGTCGTTGCGTTAAGGCTCATTTTAAGGACCTCATTTGAACTTGATTACCCCCATGAAGGCCCTGTCTCCAAATAAGATCGCATTCTCTGGTAGTGGGATTAGGATGCCAACATATCTTTTGAGGGGACACAGTTCAATCAGGACACTCCCCTCACAGTTTTCCCTTCACCCCACTCTGTTAGTGCCTCCACTGCGCAATTCATGGCACTTGTGTCCACCCCCATAGCCTTTAGCACACTTTGTCTTCCCTTTCCTTTCTCCATATCATCTCCCCACAGAAACATAGCGGAAATCCCATGAGTACAAGCGCTGTTGATAAGTCCCTTGCTCGTCATTTCTTTTTCTGTATCACACGCACTCACTTATGCTCAGAGGACACGCAGTGGAAAATTGATGAATGAATGAGTGAACTGTGTGTGGGGAAGATGGCCAGTGTACGTAGCTGCTCTCCTAACTTAATGTGTTTATTGCCTAGAGAGCATTTACAACATGCGTGCTAATTTCCAGAAGGAATTATCTTGGGGTTCATTACATTACTCAATTAAAAGGCATTATGTATGTACCCTATAAGCAATTTATTATGTTCTAGAAAGAGTCCCTTTGGAATCAATTTCATCACGGTTGCGATCTAATTTGGGGACACGTGATGCCTATTCAATATTGAACTATAGTTCCTCATTTGGCAAGTTTCCCTTGGTTATGTTTGATCATGTTTTTCGTTTAAGTTTTACAAGTTATTTCAGTTTATTATTTATTATTTACTACTTTGTTTTAGTCACTAATTATATCATTTTCTCAATTGTTATTATTAATACATGGAGATCAGCTGACTTCACATACATGTCTTTTTAAATCAATCAACCTTGTATACTCTAATAGGGTTTCTATTGATTATATTGATTCTCTCCCTCACCTTATTTTTATTCTTATTTACATTGGTCCAAAAAGACAAGAACCATGTTTAATTATTATGGTGATACCACACTTTATAGTTTTGTTCCTGAATAGAAATTATTTTAAGTTTAAGATATTATATCTTTCTTTTATAAAATTTTTCTTTTTATTTTTTAAGTATATTTTCTTGATTATGTTGTTACAATAGTTCCTATATCTTTCTTTGTATGATTAGTCAGCCAGCTAAATGTTTACTTTCTTAGTTAACGTGTTTCACAACGATGTCTCATTCTTCCTTTGAAACCTTATGCAATTACACATCACTGCCCTTTTCCTGGCTTTTGCCTCCTGACTTCTGTGTCATTCATGTTCGGGAAGGCTCTAGTTCCCAACTCCACTGTTATCAGTCTCAATTTCAACATCTGTATGGATGACAAAGCAACACAAAGTCACTTTGATACATAGTTTCCACCTTTTTTTTTTAAAGAAAGGAGTGAAAATGATGAATTAGAATAACCAAGAGACTAGCCATGAGTGCTCTTCGAACTCTCTGGAAACCCCCAACGACCCTAATTCTCATGTTTCCCATGTAATATGTCAGCACCATTTATATATTACCCCAAGCAAAAATGATAGAGTACAGACCTCCAGGGATGATCTCTTCAGAGAAACACTGAAAATCCTGCTTGAAGATAGTCCAAGGTTTACAGAAACTAAGCAAATACTTAACCATGAGAAAGGTCACTGAAGCAGTCTGGGAGAGGGTCCTGGCACTTAAACTTTTCCTATCTCGTGTCCCAGCACAGCAGCGGTCCAGCATTCCCATCGTGAGCACCTAGGCCGGGAGGAGAGCAGACCTTGATCTGGAGGAATTCTCCTGCTCTGTTGTGACTTGCCAGCACTCAGTCCACTGAGCCACACCAGCCAGGGCTCCTTAGTATTTTTTTAACTCTTGTAAGATTTTATATATTTTTTTTCTAATTAGATATTGCTGGTATGTAGCTTTCAATTGACATTTAAAAAAAAAGATTTTATTGATTTATTTTTAGAGAGGGGGGAGGGAAGGAGAAAGAGAGAGAGAGAAACATCAATGTGTGAGATACACGTGGACTGGTTACCTCTCGCACGCCTGCAACTGGGGACCCGGCCCACAACCCAGGCAGGTGCCCTGGCCTGGAGCTGCGCACCAGCGACCTTTCAGTTCCCAGGCCGGCGCTCAGACCATTGAGCCCCACCAGCCAGGGCTCAACTGACATTTTTATTGTGGTAAAATATATATGAGCTTGATCCTTTTAACCATTTTCAAGTGCACAGGTCACTGGCATTAGGTAAATTCACATTCAGTTGACTTTTTAAAATATTTATCTTTTAATCAGTCTCTTTCCTGAAAACTCTTAAATGGGTCTCGTGTATTTTCTTTTTTCAAATAGCTGTATAATATGCAAATCAAAACAAATCTGTCTCCATTCTGATAGAAATATCTTGTTTTTATAGTGGTGGTGGGGCAAATTTCCAGGATCATGTTTAATTATTATTTAAGGTAGTGTACATTATTGTTCATGAACTGGACAAGTATGGGTTTCTGTTATTTAAATTTGGCAGTGACAGTTTTCTGTATAGGCTCACACAGCCAGATAGGTCTGTACATCTCGGAGTTACTCCTTTGAAAACACAAGTCTGCTGAGCCAAACTCCGTGCTGACCCTGCTCCATGTTATCTGCTGTATTATCAGGCTTCACTTTTGCACATTCTAAGGGGAACAGATCTCTAAGAATGGGACAGACTTTATTTGCTTCTCAATGGCCTTTGCTCCTAAAATCCTGGCATCCTTTTTTCTATTCCTTATTTACCTGGAAAAAAAAATTCCATTTAATCCTCAAGGACCCATTTCAAGTGTCACCTCCTGAATGGCATGTACTTGAGAGTTAAACCCAAACACCGCCTCATAAGTTTTACCTTCCTTATTTGGAACATTGTAACTGTATTCCAAACAAAATGGTTTCTAGAAACCAGGCACAGTATCTCTTTTGAGGTTCTAAATTAATATTTTGGCAATACATGAAGAAGTGACTTGGGACCTGTCACCTAAAAATAAACTAGGTCTAAGATTTGGTGGGCCATGGTCTCAGGGCTTTGTCATAGGGGACAGTGGTCCTCAGATAATTGAACATATCCTTCCTTGAAAACTTTTGGGCTTTAATGTTTTATGTTGTGTTGGTGGCAAGGGGTGTCCATTATCCATAAAGACAGAGTTGGCTTTGATAAATTACACAAGTATTATGTTTCATGAGAATCCAAAGAACCAACTAATAAAGAAAAGCTGGAGCTGGAATTTATACCTAGTCTGTCTGTCTCCAAACAGCGTGCTATGTAATGCCTGCGTCTCAGCTGAAGCTGCAGGGACAGGTCTACTCATGGTGTCATCTGAGCGCTCTTAATTGTGAAAGCTAGGTACCCCTTTTCTTCTTTACCCTTTCTTCATCTTTGTGTGTGTGCCTGGCAAAATATTCTAAGGGTTTCTGTTTACCCAGAGGAGCTCAGAACAAAGACAGACTGCAATACTCCAAGCACTGTTCCATTCAGTTACGGGTGCCCCTCTGCCATGCCGACCCTGCTGCCCACGACCTCAATCATGCCCACCTTGCTTCTGACGAGGAAGTGCTGACACCCAGCTTCTGTCCCGCCAGCATCCCATCTCCCACCCCTTGTTACTAGGGAGCACAGCTCTGTAACAGCACCCGCTATGGTCAGCCCTGGCCAACAGATGACAGCCACCACTGAGTTTCTCAACAAATCTGGTAGGTGCCCCTGCCCACCATGGCCTTGGTAGGCAGAGCGTCTCCCAGGCCTTCTGAAGGCACATAGTCAGCTGGTAGTATCCAGTCCAGCATGCGCACCTCCCTGAGCCGATCGGTCCCTCCCTCCCCTCGAAGCCATGGCCTCTCAGCTTCATTTAATGAGGCTCATTCCTTTCACCGAGTACCATCCATACGGGGTGTAGAAGCAGCCCACTCAGGGTCCTTGACAAAGTGTTAGATTGCTATTCCTGGAGAGTGTCGCCCTATCTACAAATTCTCCTTCAGTCCTCCCCCTTGATCCAGTCCCTTTGGGATCCGTTTCCAGGCTTATTTATAGTCCTGCAGCTCCTCCAACGTGCAGTTCCCTAGGCATCCCTGACACGTCTCCAGTCAGGCCGCACTGAGACCCAACCTTAGAGAGCGGCCTCGTGGCCAGGAGGACTATGGGAGCCAGTCCCGAATAATGCACTGCCTTGTAGGTGTCTGCCTTATCTGTGGCTTCTGCGTGGTCTTCCGGTTGGGGCGGGATGCGCCCCTTCAGCAGGCCCAAACACTTCAGAGGATTCTGCAGTTCTGCCATGGTTAGATTCTCATGCCCAGCCTCGGGCTCCCACCTCTTCTGTATCACGGCCTCGGTTTCAGTGTCTGATGGACCATAGATGGCTGAGGAGTCAACCATTTCTAAAGTTCTGCTCCTTTTAAAGAAGTCGGAGCCTGTCCTTGGGACTGCCTGTCCTCAGACTGCAGGTGATGGTTACAACAGGCTTCCCAGGAGGCTCTTGGGCTTGAATGCTTTGCTTCATATCGGTGACTGATTCCTCCACATCTTCAAACACCTGAGAGCTTGAATAAGCCAATGCATCCTCTTCTACCAGCTCCCACCCAGGTTCCCCCCAGGTGGGAGCCTAACACTGTCACAGTCATCAGTGCAACCCCAGTCACCCGAATCCAATACTTGGACCCTGCTTCTAGCCCACCATCTTAAGTCAGGCTACCTAGAAGCAGGGTTTGAGACCGAACTCAGGTGCACCTGATGCACTGAGGGAGCTCTCTGGGGGGAAACGGGAAGAAGGGAGAGGGCAGGGAGGGGGGTTCAGCAAGGCTGTAGCCTCAGTGGGAGAGGGGCTTCATTCTGACCCCACTGGGGCTCCGGAGTGTGACCTGCACAAGACTGGTCCCAACCTGAGGCAAAGCCTTTCTGAACGGGTGTCAGTGAGCCATTGGTGCAGGCAGTAAGGGGGTGGTGGGTGTGGTTACCCTCCCCAGGAAGCAGCTCCCCTTCAGCCCAGAACAGCTGTGAGGAGAAGGGGACAGCTGCGAGATTTTATCTGCTAACGCTCGGAGCAGCTGGGAGGGGAAAGGTTGTGTGGACCAGTCAGGGGATCTGGGTAGGGCGTTACCGTGCGCACTGCAGGCTTCCTAAGTGCCTGGAGGGCCTCGGAAAACCTAATCTGACCTTCCCGACACCTTTTGCTCTTTGCTCAAGTAATTACCTGGATTAGGAATTTGCCTTTAGCATGAAGACACTTCGGGTAAAGACAACTGGCTAAGTAATCTCTGTAGGTCACACAGCGTGTCAGAGGCAAAGTAAAATCTCCTCCAAACTGCATCCGCTTTGGACTAAGCTCTTGTCTGGAGGACAAGGAGTTTCTGGGGCAAGTTTGCTTCCCGTCCCAGCCAAAGGCCCAGCTGTGAAGGCAGGGGCTTCCTACCGTCCTTTGTAACGTCTCCATTTCTGCTGTCAGGTTACTGTGAGTTAAGTGGCACTGCAACTCTCTGGAGGAGAAGGGCCACTATGTTTGCTTTCAAGGCACCGAGGAAGGTGGAGGGGGCGTGCAGCCCCCTCCTCCACGAGCCAGTTCCGGATGGGGAACGCTAAGGGAGGGCTTTGGCTTTTTGTTTTGGAACCCTTTTCCTACCCACGTCGCTCAGGTACTGTGTGAAAGGAGTGGCTGCAGGGGCCGCTTTTCAACAGAATGTGAAACAGAAAATTCAGTGAGAAGCCCCGCTTCTCATGCGAAGCATTAGAAAGGCAGCAGTTTGAGATACCACGAAGCCCAGGTGAACATCAAGAATCTGGCTCTTCCGTTCCTCCACACTCTGTATTTAATCATCTCCAAGTCACTTGGAAAAGACAAGCAAATGAATGAGTCCATCCGTAGGGCCAGCCTGTTCTTACAGATCCCCTCATAGTGTTGCAAGGGCCGCGAGGGTGAAATTCCATCACTGTCCTTCACCAGAAGATGAGTTATGGCGTTAATTCCGCGAGTGGGCACTGATGTGTGGGGGTTTGAAGCTCACCTTTCCCCTTTTTGTCTCCTCGCAGGACTTCTGTGTTCTGCTCCCAGCACGCACCTGATCTTTGATCCCGGCAGTGATTTCTCCCCCTACTAGCGGAGCAAGTGCTACCATAAGACGCATGCGATCTGCAGGGGGAGTAGTGGCGTTCTGATGGGGGACTCAGGCAGGGCCCCACGGAGGAGGCCCAGGGTAGGCAGGGTTTCTATAAACAGGCGTAGGAATGGCGTGCCCGTGGCGGGAAGTCTGTCTTGGCCGGGACACGTGAAAGAGGAAAGGGAAGCGGCTGCAGGCGCTGCGGGGCGGGAATCACAGCTGCCCGGTGTTTCTGAATGGTCACCCCGGAGTACGAAGGTCCCACGGCGGTGGCGGCCAGCAGGCACGCGCCAGGAAGGAGACTACGGGAATGGGCGTGGCGAGAGGAGAAAGGTCGCCGCGGGGAGGAGGGTCAGGCACACAGCCCCCGGGCAGGTCGGGTGGGTGTGCCTTGCTGTTAGGGGCCAGGCACGTGAGGAGCGAGAGCGGGACTCCGGTGCACGCAGGGGAGTGCCACGTCCGTAATCGAGGCAGGGAGCCCCAGCGAGCGGAGCAGGGTCTCGGCGGAAGGGAGATGCCAGGATGAATCGCTTCGTTCTCTGCTGGACCCCGCGGTGGAGACGCCCAACAAGTAGCTGGAAGTATGGCCCTGGCGCTCGGGAACAAGCGCTGGCCCAGGTGCGCACCCCGCCCCCGAGACTTTGGTAACGCTCGGATCCGAGATGAACCCGGGGCGGCAGTGGCTCGGCCCTCTTCGGACCCGGGTGTGATTTCCACCGCTTCCTGTAACGCAGTGTGGGAAGCCTGACGGCCGGCGTGGCCGAGGGACGAGCGCCGCAGTCCTCGCGGAGAAGCGCGCGAGGGACAGTTTCCCGGACTCATGTCCGTTTTAGGGGCCCGCGCGCCCGGCGTGCACCCGCGCGGGCCAGACCGCGGCGCAGCCCCGGGTGATGGCGAGCCCGCCCTGAGACGCCGGCCGCTCCCGGGAGGGACCGCACCCGGCCTCGGCCCGGCAACCAGCGCGCTCCTCCCCCGGCGCCCCGGCGCTCCAGAGACGCGCGCGCCAGCCCGAGCCCGCGGCCCTCCGGCGACGGCCCCTCCCGCGCCCGCCTGGCCCGTTAACTGCGCGCCGCTCCTCTGGGCGGCGGCGCGTGCGGACGCGGCCCTGGCGCGCCCCCTGGCGGCCCGGCGGGGCGCTGCGGCCGCGGCGCTGACCCGGAGGCGGCGGCGGCGGCGGTGCCCGGATGGAGGCACGTCATTGTCCCCCGCCGGGCGGCTGGGCTGTGTGCGGCGGCGGCGGCGGCGGCCGAGGGGGATGGAGCGAGCGCCGAGCCGGGTCAGGTAAGCTCCCGCCTCCTTCCCGCCCGCTGCTGGCTGGCCTGGGGCCCGCGGAGCGATCCGCTCGCCTCGGCCGCAGCTGGCCCGGCCACCCCTCCGCCGGCGCGGCCCGCTGGGGGCTGGCGCGGCCCCTCGCCCGCCTCGTCCTCCGCCGCCGCGGGCCGCCCGGGACCCCGCCGCACCGGTGGCAGCGCCGCCCCCGCCGGCCGAGCCAGGCCGCTGGGGAGGGGGCGGCGGCCGCGGCTGCGAGGTGCCGGGAGAGCCGGGCTGCGCCGGGAGGCCGGACCCCTGGTTGCCATGGACACTGCCGTCCCACCCCCACCCGGTCCCAGTCCGCCCCCTCGGCCCGGGGCCGGACCGGGCCCGGCGGGCGTCTCCGGGGCGGCCTGGCCGGCACGGGGCCGCCCGGGGTGGGCGTGTGCCGGCCGCGGAGCCGCGCGTCCCCTGGCCGCCCGCCGCCCCCCGCGTGGCTGCCGCCTTTTGCCCCCGAGCGCCCCTCGGAGCCCGGGACTCGCCTCCCTGCCCCCATTCCACCCGAAAAGAGAGAAACTTTCCCACCCGGGCGCCCCTCGGCGGGCCGCCGGCCGCACCGGTCCGCCCTCGCGGGGCCGTCCACCTGGCTCCTCCGCCGGGCGCCGCGCTGAGCGGGCAGCGCGGGGAGAGGAGGGGCCGGTGGCCCGCGGCGCGTCTCCCAAAACGTGGGTCTCTCTGGGTCGCGTTCTTTATGCCCGGGCCGGGGAGAGCCCCGCGGCGGGAGGGGGTGGGAGCGGAGATCGGTGTCGGGTGTTGGAAGGGAAAGCCCGACGGGACAGAAGTTTTACAATGCCGGACTTCCACCCCGGCGCGGCGAGCGCGGGGCACACCGCTCCGCTGAATGGCTCTTTTATGCGCAGGAAGGCCCGAGGGCTGGCTCGTTCGCGGGCAAACACGTCGGCGATGCTACCGCGAGTTCGCTGAAATGACAGTAAACCTCGTGGGAAGACTCGGTGACGCCTCTTTTTCAAGATCACAGCCGTCTTTTCGGCTCTCGTCCGTTTTTGTGGCGACTCCGATTTTGTTTAAAGAGTTGTACTTTTGAAACACTTCTCCTTTGACTCTTAATTCATTCAGAGCGCACTACGGGGTAGGGCTGATCAGTTTCACTTGTTTGTTTGCATTTAAGGTCAGTTTCACTTTCTTTTCTATGTCATTGACTCACGCCTGCCCTGTTGTAAAGGTGTGAGGCTTCGGCTTTTCTCGTCTGGAAACTAAGCCACGGCGGTGTCTCCTAAAGCGGGTGCCGGAGCGTGTGTTACATTGTTTATGGAGAGGCGGAGCGCAACAGTTTCTTCCCACCCGTATTGATACTCCCTCCATGTCTGCGGCGCGCCCCGGTGTTTGAAGAGCAGGTGCTTATTAAAAAGAATCAAGAAAAATGCGTTCTGGCCTTTGGTAGAAACACTAGCGGGGAAGCGCCGTGTCGGGACCGAGCGCTGGAAGCCTCCGGAATGCAAGCGAAGGGACGCGCGAAGTCCGCCCGTCGCAGTCCTCCCCCGCCTCCAGCCTGATTAGCGCAGTCCTTGTTGGTTTGCAGACGTGCCTTTGCAACTTTTTGTAAATCCCCAGAACATGTTGAGAGCAGTTTTAACTTTCCACTGGCGTCGTTGCTTGAAAGCGCCGAGGTCTGTAACTGGTGTTGCGAGGCTTTGCTGCGCCGCGCGCCGCGGCCCCTGCACAGCGAGCGCTGCGGGCTTCGGAGAGGCTGGTCTGCCGCGGACGGGATTTCCTTTGGTGCCTCTCGGTTCTCTGGTGAGAATCCATGGGCTGAGTGTACAAACAAAGACGAATGGGCGGTTTGGTTTGGTTTCCCCAAATCATAATGTTGTAAAGTTACTGATGACTGAGTTGCATGCATTCCTTAATTTTTTTTTTTTTTTTCATGTAAGAGCCCCTTCTGCCCCTCAAAGCAAGCAGTTGAGCCAGTGAAATGGTTTTATTTGGTCATTTGTTAATGATTGTCCCAAAGGGATGTGTATCTGGGGAAAATCAAGTCTGGTTTTTTTTCTTTCAGTATTTAACGTCATTGTAAATAAGGCTAGATTAGCTTTTCCTTGTTGATGCCTTGGCTCTCCTCCTTTTCCTCTTCCTTCCCCTTCCTCCTCTTCTTTTGTTTTCTTACTGTTGTCTCCTCACTGCTTTATTTATTTATTTATTGACTCCTTGATGAGAAATTTTATTTGGGTAATACGGCTCATATTTTCTTCATGAATGAAGGTCCAGTATCTCAGCTTGACTTAAAATTTCAGTTCAGTTTTTACTTTATTAAGATCTCAATAACCTCTATGCTTCTGTTTTTAGGTAAGATTCCAAAAAGTTTCTTTAAGTTATACGATTTGGGGGGACGTAATCATACCTTAACTTAAAATTATAACAAAGTTTTGAGACTTTAAAAAAAAAACCTTCTTGGACTTCCGGCCAAGATGGAGGCCTAGACGGACACGCTCCATCTCCACAACTAAGAAGGAATACAACTACCACAAAACCAGCAATAACCAGAAGTTCCTGAAAATAAAGCTACATGGAAGTCCAACATATGAAGTTATAAACAAGTGCTCGTCTGGATGGGTAGGAGGGGTGAAGCTGGAGCAGAGGAGTCAAGCTGTGCTGGTGGCGGCTGCAGCAGCAGCAGCAACGGCGGCGGGATGGCAGTAAGCACAGACACCCGTGTTTAAGGGGAAGCAAGAGAAACCTGGGGAGCACCCCTGGCTGCAGACCAAACCCATCGGCTTGCGATTCCAATGCCAGGGAAGGCAGACCCCCAATTGCCTCGGGCTGTGAGGGCCAGAGAGCGTGGGGATGGAGGAGGAGGCTCCCAGTCTCTCAGCAGAGAGTGAACGGCAGGAATCCATCTTGGACTCCCTCCCCCGAAAAACACCACAGCATGTTGAGAAGGGTCGCCTGGTTGTGACAAGTGCATGGGGCTCCGCCCCCTATAGTGTAGGAGGTGTGACAGCCCCGCCCAGGAAGCAAAGGTGAACATAAACTGTCAGGATGGCACAGCTCGTGATAGAGATCCCGGTGACACAGCTGACCAGACAGCAAATATCTGATCTAACGGCTCAGCAGATAGGAAATCTTTCTGAGGCTCAGTTCAGAGCTTTGGTTATAAAAATGCTTACAGACCTAACAGCAGATCTTAAACAAGACAGGGAAAGAATGAAGGCTAGTCCTGCTGAAATGAACAAAAACACATACGAAACTAGTGGTGAGGGAAAGAAAACCAAGGATCAAATCAACAACTTGGAACATAGGGAAGGAACAAACAGTCAACCAGTGCAGAAAGAGGAAACGAGAAGTGAGGAAAATGAGGAGAGGCTCAGAAACCTCTGGGACAGCTATAAGCAGGCCAACGTCCGAATCATAGGGTTGCCATAAGGTGAAGAAGAACTAGAAATTGAAAAATTGTGAAAATATCATGAAGCAGAACTTCCCTAACTTGGGGAAGGATATAGACTTACAGGTCCAGGAAGCACAGAGAGTTCCAAAACAACTGGACCCAGGGAGAACCACACCAAGACACATTATAATCAAAATGTCAAAAATTAAGGATAAAGAGAGAATCTTAAAAGCAGCAAGAGAGAAGAAGAGAATTACGTACAAAGTGGTCCCAATAAGATTGTCAGCTGATTTCTCAAAAGAAACTCTGCAGGCAAGAAGGGACTGGCAAGAAATATTCAAAGGAATGAAAAGCAAAAACCTACAGCCATGATTACTCTATCCAGCGAAGCTGTCATTCAGAATAGAAGGGCAGAGAAATTGCTTCCAGGACAAAGTTAAACTGAAGGAGTTCATCGGGTCCAAACCACTGTTATATGAAATGTTAAAGGGACTTGTTTAGGAGAAAGAGAATCAAAACTATGAACATTAAAATGAAAGCTGTATCACAACAACCAACAGCAGAAGCTAGGGAACCGAAACAAAGGCACACTAAGTAGACAACGAGAGTGGGAAAAGAATTATAGGTGTGGGGAACATTTTGGGGGGAGGTCAGCAGGGAGAGGGGGAAGGGAGAAAGGGAGGGAGATGGTGCAGGAATTAAGAAGCATAGTAGGAGGGAGTGGAGTAGACAGGAAGATGTTGGGAAGAACTATACGCACAACCAATGGGCATGGACTAAGGGGGGGGACAACTGGAGGGACATGGGTCACTGGGTGGAGGGGAACAAAGGGAAAAGAAACTGGGACAACTGTACAGCATAATCAATAAAGCATAAGTAAATAAAAAACCTTCCTGTGAACAGACAGTGCATCGCACCTCTTGTTGAGGGCGCATGTACGTGCGTTTTTATCCTTTTACTGTACTAAACATTTTTTAAACAACTTTTAAAGGCTGTTTCTACTTCAGAAATTTAAAGGAGTGAATGAAATACTGTATGCAAATCCCTCAGTGGGAATGGGTGGCAAAGCAAACCCTGGTCACATCCTGTCCCCAGAATGTATCCGCTTGTTCAGTACCGGTATGGGAAGCCGTGTGAACGCGAGCCCAGGTGCCAGTGGGCACATCCATGCTGGGGGGCAGCGCGGGAGCCTGCCGCGGAGCAGGTGCGGAGCGCCCCGGAAATCAGTGCAGGGCGCTGAGGAGCCTGGGAGAGGAGGCTGTGATGGAACGGGGCCCAGGCGAAGTGAATTGTAAACTGAGTATTGGAAGCCTTAACTGGCTGGAGGTGGAAGGGTGGAGGAGAGTTAGGTAAAAAGTAACAGCAATGGGCCACGGGGGTGTTGGCAGGGGTCCCTAGGTCAGTGCCAAGGCTCGGGGTTAGGAGGAGGCTGTGCTGGGGCGGTCAGAGCGCCCCTGGAAGGTTATCTGCAGAGCAGCGGCGTAGTGCGTTTGGTTGCTGCGCGACCGTTTCGGAAACGTTCTTAACAGTGGTCTGATGGCCGGGCTGCTCTAACCAGCGGGAACCCACTGGGACTGTCAGACCTCGTGCCTGGGCCCGGGTGCTGACGAGTTCGGGTTGTAATTGGTGCACTTCATAGACCCTGTGGATTCTGTCCGATCTCTCACAGGTCCATGATGAAAATTAAATAAGTTAATGTATGTTCAGTGGTTAACACAATGCCCAGCACATAGATGTTTGATTAGTGTAGCCCTAAGGCTTTAAGACAGGACTCAAAAATTATAAGTAAGTACTTTTGGAACATGTATCTGTTCAAGTTTGATGTCAGTAGTGTCTTACGGGATTCATTTGAAAAGTCATAAATACCAAATAAATGAGTCTCATCAGAAAAAATGTGCTTCAAAGGTGAGACTTCCTATACATTAAAAAATGTAAAATATTTTCAAACAATGTCTTTTGGACTTTATGCTCAAAATTAAAGCTAGCTTTTCTCTTTGTGTAGTTGAGACTTCCCTGAGGAATTATATATGGATTGAAAATTGAGTCGCATGCATTAGTGCATTTCACGTTCTAGATTTAAGCAATAGAGAGAGAGAAATATGGGTATTTGGTAACTATGGAACTGGAAATTGAGGTACCTGATTATAAATTGAAATACCAGAAATTTAAGATGCATGGAATTAGAATGACAAGATATAATCAAATATTTCATTGAAGGTTTTTAATTAAAAATTGTTGATGTGTTCAGAGTAGCGCAATACCAAGTGTCCCAAGGAAATGATAACAAAGTGAACAATACCATTGCTTTTATATTTGGATGATTTATTTGAAAATAATTAAAAATGGCTCCAATAACTAGCCAAGGTCTAATGGTAGAAGAAGTAGATTACTTTTCTAATCTTGTGAAACAAATGTATGTCTTTTGTCTTTTGCAGAGTTGAACAATGACCATAGTTGACAAAGCTTCTGAATCTTCAGACCCAGCAGCCTACCAGAACCAGCCCGGCAGTTCTGAGGCGGTCTCACCTGGAGACATGGATGCAGGGCCTGCCAGCTGGGGTGCTGTGTCTTCATTGAATGATGTTTCAAATCACACACTTTCTTTAGGACCAGTGCCTGGTGCTGTAGTTTATTCCAATTCGTCTGTACCTGATAAATCAAAACCATCGCCACAGAAGGATCAAGGTACTTTTTCAAAGGCAGAACCGCTCCAAGATGCGCCTGTGTAAATGCTGCCAGTGTCGGGAGCGTCAGAGGGCGGCTTCGTTTGCAAGCTAGAGTGCTGCCCGCGTGGCCGGCAGTTACGGGTTATGTTGCGACGGGCTCATTTTCCTCTGCTGCTTATTCATGATTAACATATGTATCGTTACAAGGTCGATTCGTTTTAGTTACTATATTCCTAGTTTATTTCTAATTTGTTGAAGGATAAACTTTATCTTGGTAAGGATTGAATTGAGATGGGCAAGCATTTTGGTAATTTGTCAATTAACTATGGTTTCCTAAGTAGATGTGCGTCTTTTAAAAATTTAAAGATATTCTTAAAAATCACTGGTGGGTTTTTTGTCTGTTTGTTTTGTTTTGTTTTTGCCAGTTAAACTCATCTGTAGGAATAAAGCTCTTTGAAAGAGCAGATAATGTCAATGTTACATTGGTTACAACTCGCCCTGATAAGAAAGACATTGGCACTTTAGTTGGTACTTTTCTAAGACTTGGGACTTGGAAGCTTTGGAATGCAAAGAAAATAGGTTAGTTCCTACTTAGAACATTGTTTGGCTTAGAATAACTTGGCCTTAAAATTGTTCCGAGTCCTTTTAGTAAATGGGCTATTGTGATAAGGGGTGAGCGGTGAGGCCTGATGAAGGTGTTTGGGGGGCGGGGGGCGGTTTATATCGCAGTACAAACAGTTTAGCTGAATTTTACGCATAGAGGCTTTGGCTCTGCGGCCAGCACTCAGTACACAGCCACACCGGCTGGGGCTACACGTGGAGGTTCTAAGGCCTTCACCAGCAAGACTTTCCGACAGGACATCATCCACCCCACTTCCCCAGCTGCTGGGGCCCCTCTCTCTCACTTAGGACTTAGCTCCCATCACCTCACTGTTCCCTTTCGGGGGCCTTCGTTCTGCCGTCTGCAGACTCATTTCTCTTCATTCCCCACCAAGCTAACGCCTGCCTCACATACGTGCATGCTCGTTAACATCTGTTACAATAGAGACCCATCCGTCTATTGGGCATCTCATCTTCAGGAGCACCAAGGGCCCAGCAGACTTTGGGAAAACTAGTCCTGCTGTAGGTGACTGTAAGCTATCCTAAACAAGCTGTGTTTGAGCTTCACCTGAGTTTTATTAGGATATTGTCATTAACAATCTGTTTATAGGTCTTAAAAGTAAATAAAAAATCTTTAAGACTACATCTCTAATACATAAAAGTGTTTGTCACGGTGCCCAGCAGCCTGAGTTCATGGCTGTTTCCTTGTGGTAAAATGGGGTGACGTTGCTTCCAGCTGCGAAGGTGGTAGGGACTCGGGGGTGACGGTGGCGGCGGCACTGAGTGCAGGTGTCCGTAGCAGGTGCGACAGACTCGGCTCGGCCTGCACTTTCTGTTGGTGGTCGTGTTTATTTTTCAAAATTTGTATTGTGAAAAACTTTATAGATATAAAAGGGATGGTAATTATCATGAATTCTCATGTACCCATCCGTCAACTCTGACATTTATCAGCTCACGGCCGGTCGTACCTGCACCCACTTACTCCTCTCCCCTCTCCCATCATTTTAAAGCGAATCCAAGACTTCGTATTTTATCTATAAATATTTTAGTGTGTAGAACTAAATTCTTCCTAAAAAATAAAACATTTTTATATTAAAAGTCCAGTGTTAAAATTTCCCAGGTTGTCATACAATATTTTTTGACAAGGTCTGCACTTTGCGTTTTGTGGATGTTTTTTAAGCTTCTTTTAATTTGTAAACTGTCCCCCCATTGTCATTCCAATTTATTGAAGAAACCAAATCATTTGGTTTCCTACATTTTTTCTTCTTAAATTTTTATTTATTGATTTTTTCTTTTTTAGAAAGGGGGGCGGAGCGAGAGGAACATTGATTTGCTGTTCTACCCATTTATACATTTATTGGTCACTTCCTGTTAGGTGTCCTGCTGGGGGTGGGTGGTGTTGAACCCACAGCCGTGGCGTATTGGATGCTGTAACCAACTGCGCTAGGGCTAGAGTTTCCCACATTCTGAGGTCTGTCTCTGTTTTTTCCCTCTTTAAACAGTTTTTTGGGGGGTTTTCTTTGCTGTTTTTTTTTTTTCTTCCACTTTCTGTTATTTATTTGCTTTTTTGTTTTTTGAGCTCTGTCTTTAAAAGTGTTCCTTTACCCCCTCTATTTCTGGTTAGCTGGTAATAAGATTGAGAATCACGGATCAGATTCCGGCTTGATGTGTTGGTATTCATTTAGCCTCAAAAAGCACGCAAAGCTTTGTTTTTAATATCTGTTCTTTGTTTTTCTAGCCCTAGGTGATGGCATTGCTCCTCCACAGAAAGTTCTTTTCCCATCTGAGAAGATCTGTCTTAAGTGGCAACAAGCGCACAGGGTCGGAGCTGGGCTCCAGAACTTGGGCAACACGTGTTTTGCCAACGCGGCACTGCAGTGCTTGACTTACACGCCGCCTCTCGCCAATTACATGCTCTCACACGAACACTCCAAGACATGTAAGTGGTCTGTGTTACGTGACACGTGTAGTGTTGCGTGCAGTGTACTAACCTACTTTCATCTCTTCCTCTGAAATGAAAGCGAGGAATTACTGATCCCTACAAAGTTGGTTTACTCTTTTAGAAACCATGCAGGAAGACTTACGCTTTGTATTCAGGGTGTACACAAAGCCTTTTGCACCTAATTTGCCCTGAGAAGGTATTTAAAAAGAAACACTTCGTCAGCATTTGACATTTCTGAACCTCCGCTGGGCCTTCCGTGCCCGTGAGAAAGTGTGGCATAAATGGCCGCCACCAACAGCTCGGGACAAGCAGGATTAAAAACCCAGCCTCTTCCGGCACCCGTCCTGTGCGTGAGGCTTCATTCCCTTACAGGCTTATAAGCCTCATGGAGTGGTAATGGGGAAAAGTGACAATAAAGATTAAATAAAAGTAAATAAATTTTTTAAAAAGTGTACTTAAAAAAAAAAAAAGCCTCAGTGGAGAGGCCCTCTTATTGCTGCCCCCAACCTCCTGGAAAGTCACACAGGACTTTCCCACAGCACATGAGAGCTGTTTTCAATCTAAAGGGCAGGAAATCATTCCAAACATGTTATGGCCCTTAATTAGGTGAAAGCCAGCTCAGTGGCTGACTGGTGAAATTCAGAATTGAGAATAGACCCAGTTTTTGAGGTTTTGGCCTTATACCGATACTGTAAATATCCTTCCCCCTTTGTAAATGAAATCTCCCTGTTCTTTGATCTGCGTGAAGCCCCACATTTGCATATGCATGTTCAGGTGGCTATTCATTAATTATCAGGGTGAAAAAAAGCCCCTTGGTTTCTTTTTGAATAGTTCTTTACTTAATGGAGAATTTAAACTGGTTCTTTTAAAACTATTTTTCCCCCAAAGAGCAAAATAATGCTTATAAAGAATTTGGAAAGTACAGAAAAATTTAAAGAAACCAAAGGAAAATCACCAAGAGTCTCACTGCCTAGAGCTGTTAGTTATGCCAAAGGGTTTTAAATGACAGAACCAACGTTTGTCTGCCCGCATTTTCTTGCTTCCTAAGTCCATATTCACCCCCCACTGGCAGCTTCGCTATCACTGCTGCGCTTAATGAAAGTCGGGCGGGGGTGAAAGCCCGGCACGGGTGCCTGGGCAGCAAGCGGAGGACCGAGGCCAGAGTTCAGCAGCTCCCGGGGCCCACAGCCAGGTGCCTGGCGTTTCGGCTGCTGCTGGTTTTCTCTCTTCTTTGCTGTGTCAGTGACATACAGCAAAGAGTGCGTATTCCAGTTACACAACTTAGTGCGTTCTGACATTCGTGCACACCCATGAAGCCATCACCACAATTCAGATGAGGAACCCGCTGATCGCCCCCCAAGTGCCCCAGTGCCCCTTTGAAGTCTCTCCCTTCCCCCCTTCCCCCCCTCGTCCCCTCCACCCCAGGCAGCCGCTGATATGCTTCCTGTCTACTGTAGGGGTGGTATTTTCTAGAATGTCATATACGTGAAATTATGCACAGTACAGGTTCTCCTATTGCCTGGCGCTAGCTCAGCACAGTTATCCCACCATTATTCCATGTTGTTGCATGTCGGCAGTCCATCTTCACTGCTGAGTAGTATTCCTCTACATGGGTGTACCACACTTGGTTTCTCCCTTCACCTGTGTTGACGGACGTTGGTTTCTCATTTTGGGCCATCACAAACTAACCGGCTCTGAACATCTGTAAACAAGTCTTCATACAGGCATGTTTACATTTCTCTTGGGTAAACATCTAGAAGTGAAATGGCTTGGTCCTATGGTATGGGTGTGCTTAACTTTAAGATACTTTCAAACCGTTTCCCAAAGGGTTTGTGGTATTTTACGTTCCCGCCAGCAGCGAGTGAAATTTCATTTCCTCTGTATCTTGCACAATACTGGGTGTGGTCAGTGTCCCCGGTTTTTGCCACTCCAGTAGGTATGCTGCCTGTAGCACCTTGCTGGAGCTTGAGTTTGCGTTTCCCTGCTGAACAGTGGTGAACATCGTTCTCCGTGTTTCTCTGCCATCGTGCGTTAGCTTTGTGAAGCACCTGTTCGTACCTTCTGCCCGATTAAAACTGGGTCATTTTCTCATGGTTGAGTGTTGAGAGCTCTTTATATTACCTGGCTGGAAGTCCTTTATCAGATATGTGATTTGCAAATAACCATCTCCAGGCTGGAGAAAATGCTCTCTGGACACTGCTGTCGAAGAGCACAGTTTTAGTTGTGAAGAATCACACTTAGTGACTTTCCCCTTTATCAGTTGTGCTCTGGGTGTCATACTAAGAAACCTGCCAACCCAGAGGTCACAGAGCTTTTCTCTGCATTTTCTTCTAGAAGCGTTACGGTTTCACCCTTCATACGTAGGTCACTTACGCGTTCCGAGTTGGTTTTTGTTTATGGTGTGAAGAATCGAAGTTCATAGTTTTCAGTGTGGACGCCCAGCCGTCCCAGCGCTCTGTGTTCAAAGGGAGTCCTTGCTTCACTTCTGTCCAGATCACTTGACCAGATGCATCGGCTTTGATTCTGGGCTCCTTATTCTGTCACCTTGATCCGCTCTTTATCTCGACACCATAACGCAGGGTCTTGATCACTATATATTTAAATTTTGAAATAAGGGAAGCCCTCTATCTTTGCTCTTCTTTTTCAAAGTTGTTTTGGCCATTCTTGGTCCTTCACATTTCCAAATGAATTTTGCAATAAGTTTGTCAATTTCTACAAAAAAGCTTTCTGGAACTTTGATTGGAGTCGTGTTGAATATGTAGATCAATTTGGAATAAATCGGCATCTAAACACTACAGTAATGTCTTCTGCCCCACAAGCAAGGTACGCCTCTTCTTTTATTTAAGGGGCCTTTAATTTTTCTTAGCAGTGTTGTGCAGTTTTCAGTGTGTAAATGTAATGTGCACATCTTAAAGTCACATTTATCCCAAAGTATTTTATTTTTTGAAAGCTATTATAAATGGTAATATTTTTGAATTTTATTTTCTGATTCTTCTTGTTTATTGCTAGAATATAGAAATAAAATTGATTTTTGGATATTCATCTTATATCCTGCAGCCTTGCTAAACGCACTTATTACTTCCATAGTGTTTTTTATTAAAAGGAGTCCTTAATATTTTGTATGGACAATCATGTGGTCTGTGCGTAAGGAAGATTGTACTTCTTCATTACCCCTCCGCGTGCTGTTGTTTCTTTTCCTGCTGTAGTGCACTGGTCGGGACCTCAGTGTTACATGGGTGTGGGGAGAGCAAGCGTCCACGGCTCTTTTGTGACCTTCAGGGAAGCCCTTAGTCTTTTACCTTTAAGTATGAGGTTAGCTGTTGTTTTTGAAGATGCCCTTTGCCGTGTTCATGTTTGTTCGAATGTTGAGCCACGCTTGTATTCCTGAGATGAGCCCCACTTGGTCGTGATGTGTTATTATCTTTTCCATGTGGCATTGGGTTTGCTAAACCTTTTTAAGTTTTTTGTTAACAAGGTGTATTAGTCTGTAGTTTCTTTACCTTTAGAGCTTTTGTCTGGTTTTGGCATCAGGGTGATGGTGGCATTGTGGGTGCATTTGATTCTCTTTCCTGTAGAACTGCTATTATTTCTTCCTTAAATACTTGGTAAATTTCATCGGTGAAGCCCCATGGGCCTTGGAGTTTTCTCCTGGGTAGGTTTTTAACTACATATTTAATTTCTTTAGTGGATACAGCACAGGCTTTTTCAGGTTGTTCATTTTTCTCAGGTCATTTGACTTGAGACTTTCCATCTTCCCAATGTAAGTGTCTATAATGCTACAAGTGTCCCTTCAGATGAAAGCTTTGTTAGGCAGGTTCCAAGCAGCCTCTAGTTTAAGAAAGCATTCTCAGCACCCGCACCGTTGATGGGATCGGGCCGTCCTGTGCTTTGCTGTATGTTTAGCAGCAGTTGTGGCCTCTTCCCACTAGATGCCAGTAGCACCCTTGATCATGAGCTAAGAATGACTTTCACGCTTTAAAAAGTTGTAAAGCCCTAGCTGGTGAGGCTCAGTGGGTTGCGCTCTGGCCAGTGAACGGAACGGTCGCTGGGTCAATTCCTGGTAGGGGCACAGGCCTGGGTTGCGGGCCAGATCCCTGGTTGGGGGCGCGTGAGAGGCAACCAACTGATGTCTCTTTCCCTCTTTCTCCCTCTCTTCTCCTCTCTCTAAAAAATAAATAAATAAAATTTTAAAGTTGTAAAAAAAAAAAAAGCAGCAGCCACAGAGACCACCTGTGTAGCCAACAAAGCCAAATAATTGGAGAGCTTCTCAGGCCCCAGTGTGGGAGAGCGCCTTTCACTGTTTGAAACACACGGGAGTATGAGAAAAAAACCCTCCAATTTTTCCAGAAGAGAAAGTAAAGAACACAGGCTTACGTAAGAGTATGATTTGATTGTTACGTATCTGCCACTTAGTAACTATTTGACATTGGGCAAATTTTTAACTCTGAGCTTCAGTCTTCTCTCTTGTTAAACAGAGGCCGTGTACTTGTCTGTTAGGTTCTGGGAGAATTAAATGAGAGTGAAAAGTGAGCAAAAGTATATGTTTCAGTGCAGCATACGGCAGCTGTTACTGTTATTTCAGGAGTGTGTCCCTTATAATATCCCTTGATGTGTATGTAGAGTCATATTTTACTAATTTGGAGGATTATTTGTTATCTTTCAGGTCATGCAGAAGGATTTTGTATGATGTGTACAATGCAAGCACATATAACCCAGGCTCTCAGTAATCCTGGGGACGTGATTAAACCGATGTTTGTCATTAATGAGATGCGGCGTAAGTATCAGCTACAGTGGTTTATATTAATATTTATTACCTAATTGTTCTTAATGGCCTAACTGGTAAAAGATGAGCCCCTTGTATATTACAAAAAACAAACATTTTATCATACATGAAGATGCTTTTAATTAATGACAGAGTTTTAGTAAAACATTTACCACATAAACAGATTTTGAAATCTTAAAGCCAAAGGTGACAGTATGAAAGGAAGACAGCAATCCGTTTAATATAAGCAAATCCACAATTTTTAAAAACTCAATTTGTTAATAAAATCCTTGATAATTTTACAAGCCCCCACCCCCATATTTGGATTTCGGTACTGAGTAACACTAACTCTGATATTGTCCCACAGGCTTCTTTGAGTTGTTTTGCATGTTTTAGTTCAGATAATGAATATTATACTATACACAGTGACTGATTGCCAAAGTAGTTAGTTATACTTGTAAAGAAACATTTGTGCTCACAGCTTAGCACATTTGTGGATAAATTTTACTTTTTCTATTTAATTTTTAGATGACTTCAAAATTTTTCTCTTGCACTGTAATGATGCTGACAGGTTGCATGAAATTTTCTTATGCACTTTGTATTTTTGCAATATACATCGTTTTAACTAGCTGAGTTGGAATAAAAATGCATGCAAATTAAAAGCAATCAAATCTAACTCTTAATCTGATATCTAGCTAGTTAATTACAAGGGCGGATAATTATACATTTACTAACTATAATCCTTTTGCCTAAAAAGCTGCTGAAGATTAAAGAGGTGTCATATTGGCCCTTAGTATCATTAACAGGCCAGAGCAGACGGCCCAAACACTTTGTAACACCCAGGCATCCTAATGAAATTTTAGCTGAGGGTGATTTTTTTTTCTGTTTAATTACACACACAGACACACACACAGCTATAGCAGACATGATTAATATTTTTAAACCCAGTCTTTAAGAAAATGTCATTGCTGTTTGCACACCCATCCATGAACATATATGTACACACACCCCCTACACGTATATCGTTGAATCATGAAATTGCCATTTTTGCAGGTCAGAACGGCTATAATATCGGCAGTTCTAGACTTAAGCTGATATATATTTATATATATTCATGCATAAAATTCTATATGTCATGTTTTATTTGTATTCATACTTTGGATTTTCTCATTATGTAATTTTGACTTACAAGTTTGTCCAGTTAGAAATAGGACTGAGATGTTGCTGAGGACGTATGTGTGAGTAGTGAGGACGGGCTTCAGTAGTAAGGCTGGGATGTGGGTGTTCTGCATGGATTCCCTAAGGGAGATTAGCACCAGATTCAAGCTGTGGGCACTAACGTAACATTGTGAACACACTCTGAGCCAACGCCGTCAAAGCGGCATTTATCCCAGTACCGTTTGATTACCTTGCTGAAGCCACAGCGTCTCTGTGCCTTCTCTCTGGCTCTCAGAAGCTTGAGCCCACGTGGGCTTTTAATGGTCTCAAGGGCAAGTCCCAGCTCTTCTCCGGGCAGCTCACCTTAGTGCTGGTCCCTTGTGAAACGATTATCAGGTGTTTTCTAACTAACATATTGTTATAAGATGTAACTTCTGGGGTCACACCTGGGCCTATTAGGTGATGATAAAGCTTTGTCTTCAATGTCATAGGTATAGCTCGGCACTTCCGCTTTGGAAACCAAGAAGATGCCCACGAGTTCCTTCAGTACACTGTTGATGCTATGCAGAAAGCGTGCTTGAACGGCAGCAATAAGTGAGTACGCGGCGCCTCGGCCATTCCTCCCGGGGCTGCCGTCCTGCCGGAGCTCAGTGCTGCCGTGTCGGCAAAGGGCCAGAGCTGCGTGCTCCACCTGCACTGGCTCTGCACGGCCTTTTCCTCATCTCACGTGCATTACTATCTTTAAAAAGTTCTAGTAGAAAAAGGTATGCGGGTCAGGAGATGAATATTGGCCTTGCCTTTATTTAACTTCTGAGCACCAGCATCCTTCTGCAGATCCAGACTAACCGCTTCTTTTTGGTGGTGCCCTGTGTTTTCTCTGTCGGCCTCCAGTCTCTGAAACCTGTAGTTGTTCCCTGTGTCTTCCTCACTCTGCTCAGTCACCAATTCCTGCAGTTTCTTCCTTAAAGTCTAAATGTAGACTCCAGCTCTGGCCGGGTAGCTCAGTCGGTTAGAGCACCATCCTGATATGCCAAGGTTGTGGGTTCGATCCCTGGTCAGGGCACACACAAGAAGCAACCAACGAATACATAAATAAGTGAAACAACAAATTGATGTTTCTCTTTCTCACACAAATCAATAAACAAATTAAATTAAATTAAACGGAGACTCAAGAGGAAGACAGGAGAAACCACCCACTCGCTGTTGCCAGACACACTGTGTAAACCTCTGTCCCATTCCCACTGCTGTCCGTGCTTCCAGCGTGCAGGTGGGAATGGGCTGCGGGACAGGAACACGCTCTGTGTTCCTTGCCCTCACCAGCCAGGCCCCACGCTCGGTGTCACGTGCATGCTGGGGGTGTCCTCCTCCTCTTGCCTCAAGGCCAAGTTCCTGCCGTGATTTGGAGCTCCTCCTTCCTCCCGTCCTGCTTCTTGTCCTGCCTCTCCACCGGCACTGTGCCCTGGGCAGGCAAGACTGTCCTCTGGCTGCCACACCTACTGACGTCTCCTTATTTTGTGGCTCCCCTGCCTGAATTCTTTTTTTTTTTTTTTTAAGGTTTTATTCATTTATTTTTAGAGAGATGGGAAGGGAGGGAGAGAAACATCCATGTGTGGTTGCCTTTCACGCACCCCCAACTGGGGACCTGGCCTGTAACCCAGGCCTGTGCCCTGACTGGGAATCGAACCCATGATCCTTTGGTTCCCAGGCCGGCGCTCAGTCCACTGAGCCACAGCAGCCAGGGCTGAATTTTGTTCTTTTATGGATATACGTGCATTTAGGATCTGGCCGCAGCGTCTGCACTTCTGTAGAACCCCTCTCTCACACTGCTGTTCCACTGTTTTTCAGGTTAGACAGACACACCCAGGCCACCACACTGGTGTGTCAGATATTTGGAGGATACCTGAGATCTAGAGGTAAACTTTTATTTAAAAGTCAATATAGTGATATATGCATGGGGTTGTAAAATAATGCCAATAGTAGAAAGGGTTAAAAATGGAAAGTATGTCCTCCTTCTAGCCCCATCTTCTTTCCCCTTTTCTCGAAGACCACCCCTGCCCCAGGGCCTGGTACGCCTCCCGTAGCTTTCCGTGCTGAACAGAGCGGGGCACGTTACTGTTCTCTCTCGTTCGTACCCTAACATGCCAGCACACATAGGCCCAGCGCGGGCTTTCACGGCTCGGCACATTCCGTCTCCTCTAGGCCCCTCTCAAGTGCTACTGAGGTCGTTTCTGACATTTAAAATGATCATCGGTGCTTCACTGAGCAGCCCTGCGCACACGTCCTGGTGTCCATGTAGGGTCGATTTTTGGCATTAGGATTTCTGTGTCCCGGGTGTGTGTAGCTCGACACCACCGCGTTGTCCTTCTGAGAGGCTATGTCAGTGCCAGTCCAGCCAGCAGGGTGCGTGGGCCAGACTCACGGCTCTCGGATCCCCACTGCGCGGCGGTAACTTGTTTTCCCCGCTCTCATAGAAGTGGGTGCCTTGTTTCAGTTTTTTATTTTGAAATAGTATTTTTGCGTTGTCATTTTAATAGTTGGGATCACCATAATAATTACACTTTGCTTATTCTTTGCATTTTATTTTTATTTCAGTCAAATGTTTAAATTGCAAAGGCGTCTCAGATACTTTTGATCCCTATCTTGATATAACGTTGGAAATAAAGGTAAGCTGAGTTGTTCTGTGACAGTCACGTTTAAAAAATGAGTTACTCTTGCCGTTACGTTATGTATCTGTAGCTCATTTATAATTAAGACTAGCTTGTTAGACGAGAGGAATTAAAACATTTAATGTGCTAAGACCTTATTGACAGGTGATTATTTAGGCTTGTAGTAGCGTCATGAAAAACTGAAGCAATCTTCTTACCGTCCTTTGACATTGCACTTTATCTTAATAAAGCCAGACTCTAGTGCCTGTATCAGCCCCACAGATGGTGGTTATTATTTAGAAATTGTTTTGCTTGTTGCATTTTCTAAAGCTTTATTTTTTATTGTTCTTAAGCTTTGTTTTTCCGATTTCAAATCTAATGCATGTTTATGATAAAAAACGATGAGCACTGTGGATGTGTGTGTGTGTACGTGATCCCATCCCACAGAGTGAACTCTTCTTATCGTGTTGCTATTGTATAAACTATTCCAGAGTATGTTATCTACTGTTTATAAAAGTGGGGTCACAACTAAAGCGTGTTTGGCCACTTACGTTCTCACTGCATTGCGCCTGTGCTCGGGGACCCCCATGTGTGCTTTGGCGGCCGTGTGGGGGCCCCGCCGAGCGGGAGGACTCCAGTCCCAAGCCCGATTCCTGGCTGGCAGATACATGGTTTGTTTCCATTGCCATGTGATTTTAAATGGTCCATCAGCAAGCCACCTCTTCCCACGTTTTTGTTCACTTTAAGCTGCTCTTGTTTTAACGGGTGGGGAAACACGTGGTGTGTCCATGAATGAACATGAACGGCATAATAAAAGAAAATTTTCTTTCCACATAAACACTCCCCGCTGCGTCGTCTCCTTCCTGACCAGCGGCCGAGAGAGGTAAGGTGTGATGTGTTCCCTTCCCAGGCCGCTCAGAGCGTGAACAAGGCGCTGGAGCAGTTTGTGAAGCCCGAGCAGCTGGACGGGGAGAACTCGTACAAGTGCAGCAAGTATGACGGGGTGCCGCCCGGGTGTGCCCGGTCCCCTCGGCTGCCCGTGCCTTCTGGGGGGTGGCCGCCCGCCTCCCCTCCAAGGCTAGGGCGCAGGGCCCGCACGTTCCCGCGGCAGACGCAGGGAGGGTGGAGGGAAGCCCGCGCGGCCCACGGTGCCGCTGCCCTGCCGGGGACGTGTCGGTGACCGGGGCAGCACTGTCACGCGCTCTGCTGTCCAGGGTGCAGGAGGGCGCTACTTTCTCCCCGAGCAGTTAAGGCCCCGACCTCGCGGGGGGAGTGGTACATGCTGGAAGCCTCCAGCTTTGATCACTCAGTAATATGCTTCCCCCTGAAGTCAAGAGGGCCTGTTTTCAGAAGCCCGTTCCCTCTGCTGCGGGTCAGCAGCATTTCGTTTTACAGTCAGGACACGGCCCGTTCTTCCCAAACGCTCGTCCTGTGGGAGGAGGGCCTCCTGGGCCCAGGCCACAGGGAGGGGCCTCTCTTCGTGCTAAACTGCAGGGACGCGTCTGGTCACTGCTCCTCCTCCCCTCTGCCAGGGTTACACAGCCTGAAAATGGGGTTTCCAGTTCGGTCCGAATCCACAGGAACTTGTGTTGGCCTGACTTAGACGGGTCAGTGGCCTGCGTGGCTGCGCCCCAGAAGTTCCCCAGCTCCCTTTTCCCTGTTTGAGGTTTCACTGTCCTCACTGTCGCTTGAAAGGGGTATCCTGGTGGAAACTTAGAGTGTTTCAGAGAAATAATGCGGAAAACAAACCCGTAATCTTCTTAATTCTTTGTTTCTGTTTATTTCAAGATGTAAGAAGATGGTCCCAGCCTCAAAAAGATTCACCATACACAGATCCTCCAACGTTCTGACACTTTCTCTGAAACGCTTTGCAAATTTTACTGGTGGAAAAATTGCCAAGGTATGTAGATGTTATATCTCTTACATTGAGCTTTCAGAGCTACGTGTTGGTAGCTAGCAGGGGTTATAAATGACCCAACTGAACAGTTTTGTTACCTGATTTTCTGAATTCTGCCAGCACTTGGTAGTGGAAAAATGTCACAGCATTGAGCATGTTCTGTGTGTTCATGAGTGTGCATTTTCTTCTGTGTCCTTTGGCTGGTTAGACTTCCTGATGATCAAATTGGCAACCGTTTTCCAAACCTGGACTTCACAGTCAGTGAGGTAAGAGCGCATGCAGAGCGAGTGTCCTTGGAAACCCAAGGAGGACTCCTTGCTGCGTCTGCCGCTCTTCCACCCACGTTTGTTTCCGTGGGTGGTTTTCTGGTTGGTAGGTAGTGCGCTAAATTTCCCCATTTCCTTTCCACTTTCTGAAGATTAAAAATGATCCAAAAGTCAGTAATACGAAAGAGAAATAAGCAATGCATTCCTGAATTATTAAAAATGAGTGATGACTGAAGTCCAGAGTTTTCATTCCGTGACTGTCGCCTTTGATGGATTTGAAGAGTTCACTGAATGTGGATTGTTATTTGTTCAAAGAAAACAAAGAATACAGTGGGATCTCATCGAATACACTTAGATTCAGCCCTGGCTTGGCTTGGTTGGGGCATGTGCAGGAGGCAACCGATGGATGTTTCTCTTTCCCTCTTCCCCTCTCTCTAAAACAGTCGATAAAAACATATCTTCAGCTGAGGGTTTTTTAAAAAGCGACTTTAGCTGGCCCTGGCCAGGCAGCTGAGCTATTTAGGGTGTTGCCCCATATGCCAAGGTTACGGTTTGGTCTCCAGTCGGGACCCACAACAATCAGCTGATGGATTATGGGTGGTGGGCAGCGGGTCGCTGTCTCTCTCTCTCTCTCTTTTCCCCCACTACCTCCCTCAGGTCAATAAGTAATTTAAATAAATAAATAAATGCACTTAGATTCAGATCCATTCTGCATTAATCACGTGGCTCAGTGAGTTAGGGTTCTGCTCACACACCCCCGCGAGAGTATGGAAGGACCTGTGCCTTCAGAAATGACACCCCTTTTCCCTCCTCTTGTTTTCTGGTCAGGATGTGAAATATCCTGAGTATCTTGATATTCGACCGTATATGTCTCAACCGAATGGAGAGCCTATTATCTATGTCTTGTATGCAGTCCTGGTGCACACTGGTTTTAATTGCCACGCTGGCCACTACTTCTGCTACATAAAGGTAGGCTGCGACTTTCTCCAGCACTCTGTGAGGTGGCCCCGGCGTTCTTGGGGGGAAGCTGGGGCTTTTACAGTTAAAGTGTGAGGCTTCATTTCTCTCACATTTCTCTGGATGGTGTTTTCCAGTTCCCTAATTATATTGACTGTCTCTTTTATTGGCTGTCTTCCAGGCTAGCAATGGCCTCTGGTATCAGATGAATGACTCTATCGTCTCTACCAGTGACATCAGATCGGTACTCAGTCAACAAGCGTATGTTCTCTTTTATATCAGGTATTGTCAGGAAAACAAATTTTCAAGTTTTCCGTTACATCATTTCTGTTCACCTCATCAACACATTTAAATTCAATATTGGGTTATTTTTAAAACAGCAGCCTGATACTTGGGAGAGGAAGGAATGCAGCTTTTTAGTGGGTCCTGCACTGGCTTTGGCTTCCAGCTCTTTGGCAGGTTAACCATGAAACACATTCAGAGGACAGGAAAGCCGGGAGCTGAGGCCGGCAGGCTGCTGCTGCTGGCCAGTGGCTGGGGGCCCGGGGCCGCGGAGCACCTGGGCGTGGTCCCCTCTCAGCCACTGAGCGCAGGCAGCCAGCCAGCCCCCCTCCTGAGCCAGGCCTGGCCAGCGCCGGGCCCTGCTCACGCCTCTCCCTCGCTGCCGTGGGCCCCGCCTCGCTGGTCCACGGCTGCCAGTGTGTGGCCTTGGACGAGATCTGAGGCGCGCTCCAGCGGGTTTGGCTGTAATAGCTGGAGACTAAGAACATCCTACAACTTCCAACAGTAGCAGAATGAGCATATAAATTGTTGAAATGCTATGCAGCTACTAAAAGTGATTTTTATAAATATTTTTTTTCCTTAATGACATGAGAAAGGGCTCAATATTTACGAAGGAAAAGCAGTTTGAAATTCAGTGTGTGTGTGTGTGTGGCACTTGTAAGGTTTAATGAACTCCCCTCCGCGTGGCTCCAAGCTCCCAGCACACGCCCCACCGACACTTAACATCTCAACGCTCTTCCGCTGCGGAGCTGGGCGTCACCGTGACAGGCCACTCCAGGAGCCTCCCTCCCCAGGACTCTGCAGGGGCCCAGCCGCACCCCGCCAGCCAGGGGAGTGGGTCGGTCCTGCCTCCAGCGGCACTTACCCGTCTGCGCACTGACTGAGCTCCGCAGTTCATCACGTTGATAGTGGGGCAGAAGCTCTGGTTCCGCTTTAAGTGGCAGTGCCTCCTACTGACTTTCCCCAGGTAGCCTGGGGGACATTTGTCGCAGCTGCTCCTGTGATGACACAGCCGCCAGCATGACCTTAGCCTCCTGGGGCTTCCCGTGCCGGCCGAGGTGGCCGTGGCCGTGGCTTGCGTGGCCCCAGAGTCTCTGACTCCTCCTCAGTCTGGACGGCATGTTGGTGGTCGAGATGCAAGAGCAGCAGTTAGAAGTGTCACACATGCCGACAGACCAGCATAAGCTGAGGTGTGGAGGCTCATCTCCTAAGTCTGAAGGGCAGGGGCCTCTGAGGGGTCAGATGGCGCACAATGGATTTGTTTCTTTCTAACTTTCCTGTATGTTACAGATTTTCTGTAATGGTATGTATGTATTAGACTTAGAATAATATAATCAAGCTGAAAAACAAAACAGCTTTCAGATAGTAGCATCCTCAGAATAGACAGTTAAAAGGCCATTTGCCCAGTTCTCCTGCTGGTGTCCCAGCCTGGACCCAGCATTAACCTTGATCTCCAGGAGTGCTGGGCGCAGCTCCCCGCGGCAGCGGAACAGGCTGTACAAAGGCTCTGCTAAGGACGTGTCCTGTGTAACCCCAGGCAAGTCGCACTCTCTGTCCCCAGGTCCCACGATGTGAAAAATGGAGGCGAACTCACTCACCCCGCTCACAGCCCAGGCCAGTCCTCGCCCCGACCGGTCATCAGCCCACGAGTCATTGGTACCAAGCAGGCGGCGGCGGGCTTCATCGGGCCCCAGCTGCCTTCTCACGTGATAAAGGTAACGCCCGCAGGGGGGACAGAGCCTTTGCGCTGACGTTTAAGGACGTGTCGCCCCAGTGCTCGGGCTGGCATTGCACTGAGTGGCCTGTGGCCGCCTACAGAAATGAGTTTCTTGTCAGAAAAGTGTGTTGAAGTGACTTATTATAAAATATTTCAGATGCACAGCACACCTCTGAGCACGGATACAGTGGTCAGGGAGAAGGCCTGGGTGTGAGTGTATTTAAATGCCAAGGAGTTTAGCTCCCACGCTGGGCTTCCATTCAGGTAGCGGATGAAATGTCTGGGGGTCCTTCATTAGTGCTGGACTCCAGGCAAGTGACCCCGTTCCAGCAGAACGCTTCCATCATGTCTGGCTCGCCCTTGCAGGAGGGCGTTCTGTCTGCTGTCCGCCGGGGTCTGCCCGCACTCCCAGGGGCCTCCTGGGAAGGCAGGGTGACGTGCCCGGGCCTCAGGGTGCCCGTGGCTTCGCAGAGCAGAGGGCCAGCTTTCGGCAGGCCTCCGTGCGGGGGCTGCGGACGGCCTGCCACGCGCTGGAACAGGCCCTGTCACCTCTGCTGTCACGTTTTCACAGCCGTTCAGCTCAAGTGTAATTTGTTTGGAACCAGCAGGCCGTCCAGTTGTGTGTTTCCTGGGAACGCGGGACAGAGCTCAGGTATCAGGACGCGCAGAGCCAGTCCCGGGGCTGGGCAGGCAGCGGGCTCCGCAGCGGGGCTCTAAGGGCGACATCGGGGCCCTGGCCCACCGGAGAGCAGGCCCGGGTTGAGGGGTGGCTGTTACTGATTTTTCAAGAGGCCCCCTCGTCGCCCCCTCCCGTGAAACCTTGCACCACTGAGATAGGAACTAATTTCGATGTTGAAGGAAACACTGTGAAGGCCGGACAGAACTCATCTGTAAACCGCACGTCACCCGTGACCTCCGGCTGGCGGCCTTTGCACTGTAGAAGCAGCAGGTGGGGTCGTGAGCAAATAACTGCGTGGGGGGATGCAGCCGTGCCGTGGGGGGAGGGCCAGCCCGGCTCACGGTGCCTGGGGCCGCTCTTCTAGCGCCTTCCGGTGGTGGCTCCCTGCTGGCTCCACTCCCCTCGGCCCACACAGCACTGGGCTCCCAAGGACACCAGCCGAGGGGAACAGACGGGACTCTGCTTAAGGAGCCTGTTCATTTCTGTCCGATGGGAGCTGAAGGAATTTGGTCTGGGCGCTGTTCTCTGGAAAGATAGTTTGTTTGCTGATTAGTCACCAGAAAACAGTGACCTGTAAAAGGCTGACGGCAGGCAGGAGGGGATGAGGAGAGGCGGTGTTTCTGGGCGTGTGAAACGTGCTATTTCTAAGAAGAAAAAGACCACATGGGACAGGTCCGTAGCCAGAATGGACCCTGGGTTTGTGACTTCCTTGCACTGCTCACCAGCGGGCTGTGCTCTTCTTGCTTCCAGAACCCGCCTCATGTGAATGGCACCGGGCCACTGAAGGACACACCGAGCAGCTCCCTGCCGAGCCCCAACGGCAACCCCAGTGCCAGCAGGGCCGGCCCCGGGAGCGCTCCCGCCTCCGTTCAGAACTGGCCCGTGAACAGGCCCCCTGTTGTCCCGGAACACCCCAAGAAACAGAAGATCACCATCAGTATCCACAACAAGCTGCCCGTCCGCCAAGGTCAGCCGCAGCCTCACGCGCACAGCGGCCCCCTGGAGGGCCCAGCCAAGCCCGCGCCCCCCTCCACCATCACCAACCCCTCCGCAGTACAGTCTACCTCGGGCGCGCCCGCCCCGTCCGCGCCCAGCCAGGGCACGAGGCAGCCGACCCCGGGCGAGACCTGCCCCAAGCCCGTGATGAACGGCAAGGCCAAGCCCCGCTCCAGCGTCCTGGTCCCCTACGGGGCCGAGTCCTCGGAGGAGTCTGACGAGGAGGCGAAGGGCCCCGGCAGGGAGAGCGGCCCGGGCGTGGCGGAGAGCCAGAGTGCCCCTGCGCAGGGGGCCGAGGACGGCGAGGCCCCCGCGCACGAGCTCAGAGAGCCGGTCACCCTCAACGGTGCTACGCACGGTGCAGACGGCGGCCCGAAAGAAAACGGCCTGGCGTTCGATGGCGCCGGCTGCCAAGCCCAGCCTGCTCTGCACACGGAAAACCCCTTCTCCAAGGCCAACGGTCTACCTGGAAAGGTGCGCGGTGTGGGGGCGGGCGGGGGAGGCTTCGCTGCGGCCCACTCACGTGGGCCACCCGGCTGGACCTCAGGAGGCATGGAGTGGCGACTGGGGTTGAAGCCTCTCTGTTTTTTGTTGTAGCCGCTGCCTGCTCCTTTGCCACCTCTCCCCGAAGACAAAATCTTGGAGACTTTCAAACTCAGCAGCAAAGGGCAAGGCCCGACTGACGAAGCAAGGTAATGGGCCTGCCGAGGGGGTCCCAGGAGGGCCCGTGGGCCTGTCACGCGCGTGCCCTGCACGAGCCTTGTCCCGCACCTGTAGAATCCTGGAGCGATTTGCATGATCTGTAGGATCCATGGATTTGCCTTTTAGAAAAGTCAAGAAAAACGTATCGGGCTGGTGGTCTAGGAAAACCTGATGGCCATGTTCTCCTGCGGAGCCTCGGCTGCGGTCAGGGGTGTCGTGGGCACACGTCCGCGCGGGGCACCTGGCCCTGTCTCTCTTAACCCTTTCGGGGACACATGGATGAAGATGTGTTAAGTTCATAGGGTAGTGCTCCCCAACTATCCAATGGCACACACTCTGTGCTGCCCTCTGGGGTTCCGAAGTTACATTCACTGATAGGACAGTCGGCCACCACACTTCGTTTTTAAGGAAAAGCCAGTGTATTGGCCTAAGTGTGATGTGATGGCGGTAAAAGGAAAGGCGTTTGTGATACACCTGTGTTTCCGCACGTAAACACCCAGGCGGGACTGCGGACAGGAGGGCCCAGTGCGGCGCCGTGGGCGAGACAGAGTGTGGCCTGAGGTTGGGAGCTCAGCAGCACACACAGGCACTGTCGAGCGGGTCATGTGCCCGTGGCGGACAGCGGTCAGTGACCTCTGACCAGCCCTAGGTTGACACAGTACTCCTGGAAAGTCTCATTTCCGTGGAAACTGCCAGTACCATCGTCACTGGGGCTTCCACGCCCTGCACACCAGGACGTGGGGTGGAGGACACTCACTCGCTATGCAGGCCTGCCTGCCTTGCCCGCTGCCCTTAGTGCCGGGGGCTCCGCCGTCATGGTGACAGCCCGGACACGCGCCCCACATTTCAGGACGGCCCTCACCAAATCACTTTGAGGAGGTCCCCGTACGGAACTGGGCCAGCGTCCGTGCTGAAGGCTGAGGCCCCCACTCCCAGCGCACTGTCCAGATGGGGAAGCTGGTGCACTCTGTCACCTGCATGCTGTCCTCCTCTCTGTTTCTTCCCTGGTCACGTGCGCGAGCATTACTACAGGGGGCTGTGGGCACGGAACGGCGCACGCACCGTGTGTACGCTGGGGTGTGTGCTGACTGAGGACCTCCCACCTGTGCTCAAGATGACGTGTGCCCCTGACTTCACATGTGTTCTCTCTCCCAGAGTTTCCTGCTAAAAAGGGGGCCCCTGTCGGGTTTGTGTGTGTTTCCTGGCAGTTTTCATTGACCCCGAGAACAGCAGAAGCCCTACAGCAGGCGAGGGCGGAGTCCGTGTGCTGCCCGGGCCTTCCCTGCAGCTGCACGGCCTCCGCACGGACGCTAAGGCCTTCCGGGGGCTGGGGCTCCGCCCGCCTGCCGTTTGGCCTGTGACGGGCTCAGGCTGTTATTGAGAAGAATTAGAAGTCTGGGCGAAAGCAGAAGTAGCCTAGGGCCCTGTGAGCCAGTGCCAGGAACCCACAAAGCCGTCTGGGCAGTGAGTAACGCGTGCGTTTCTTTGTTTTGGTCGGGCTGCAGCGCAACTGGAGCAGCGGGGAGCCCGGCAGAGCGTCCCGAGGCAGCGCTGGCGCCCGGCAGCCCCGCCCCCGACCCCCGGGAGAGACTGGAGGTGGTCACAAGCCTTAGCGGCAAATCGAAGAAGGCTGAGCCGCCCTCGGACCCCAGCAGCAGACCTACCAAAGAAGACGTCTTCGAACACGTTTCGGCAACACCTGAGGAGCCTTTGCCCGGCGCCAGCCAGCTCCGCAGCGCCAGCAAGGACACTGGGGAAGATCACCTTTCCAAACTGTGTGACCCCGCAGCTTTGCCAGGTGATCGGAGCAAAGCGTCCCCGGATGTAACGGGGACCTTCCCAGAGGGTCCCCGGGACTTGGCAGCTGTGGACGCCGTAGGGCGGCTGAGCCCGGGTCCCTTGGCGCGCTCCAAGGGCGACAGTGAGCAGGAGCCCTCGGTTCACAGCAGCCGAGGCCAGCGCACGGGCGCGGGGGACGCGTCCGACAGCACAGCTGGCCAGCTGCCCCCCCCTCAGCTGGACAAGGCCACAGAAGGCCATTCAGAAGGCGGCGGGGCTCCTGAGCACGGCGCTGGGGAGCAGCGTGAGGAGAAGAAGGCTGGGCACAGAGGCCAGGCCCACTCTCCAGTTAAGGAAAAAATCAGCAGCCTCCGAAAAGTTGACCGAGGCCATTATCGCAACCGGAGAGACCGCTCCTCCAGTGGGGAGCGCGTGAGGGACAGCAGGAGCAAGGCAGAGGAGCATTATCACAGGAGGCGGCACCCCTACACGCAGGAGCGGACCCCGCAGGGCCGCTTCCGGCCAGAGCCCTGCGGCGGGGGTCCGCACCCCGCCTGCCAGCACCGCAGCCTGGCCCGGCCCTGCCACGGCCACTCCCGGAGCCGAGGCCACTCCGACCAGGACTGGGGCAGGTACCACCCTGCGGAAGGCGAGCACCCCTGGGGCCGGGACAAGTACTACCCGGACAAACGGAGGTGGGACCGCTGCAGGCACTACCACAGCAGGTGCGCCCTGTACGCGGCCAGGGAGGCGTGGGAGTGGCGGCCTCTGCACCCCGACCGGGACCACGGCCGGGCGGCGCAGCCGTTCAAGGACTGCTACCGGGGCGACGCGGGCTACGGGCCGGCGGCCCGGGAGCGGGAGCGGCGCCGCCTCGGCAGCCCACGCGCGGGCCCACCCCACGCCCTGCCGCCCTGCCCCGGGAGGTACTCCCGCGAGAAGGTTGCGCTCGGACCTGAAGGCAGCAGCTGTCACCTGGCCGATCAGTTTCACGAACACAAAAGCGTAAAGGCCCGGAAACGGAGGTACGATAGTGTAGAACGTGATGACACGTACATAGAAAAGAAGGCCTGGAGGAGCTTACAGAGGGACCTCTTAGAAGAACCTAAGGTGAAGAAGCACAAGAAGTCGAAGAAGAAAAAGAAATCCAAAGACAAACACCGAGAGCGGGACTCCAGGTGAGGGTCGGGGCCGCACTGGGGGGGTGGGGTGGGGGGGCAGTGGGAGCCGGGCCCTGGCCAGCGGGCTTTTCTCTTCTGACCTGGCTCAGGGACCTGCGAGGGCCGGGCCACGCTGGGGGTTTTATCTGCATCTCTCTTCTCTGTGGGGTTGGAGATTTCACTATTTTTACAGATTCTTAAAATTTGGCTCTGCTTTAAAGCTGTATCTTAACAATCTTAAAATGCCTACAAAACCTCATTTTCAAAAATTGCCGTTTTCATTAGTACCTCTAGGAGTAAGTGTGCAATGCTCTGTAAAGGAAAACTTGGTGGCTTTGACTTCACAGTCAGTGCCAATATTCTTTTTTTTTTCCCTTAGATTTATTTATTTATTTTCAGAGAGGGGAAGGGAGGGAGAAAGAGAGGGAGAGAAACATCACTGTGTGGCTGCCTCCCATACGCCCCCAGCTGGGGGCCTGGCCCGTAGCCCAGGCCTGTGCGCTGACTGGGAATCGAACCAGAGACCCTTTTGGTCGCAGGCCGGCGCTCAGCCCACTGAGCCCCACCAGCCAGGACGGTGCTGATATTCTTAATGGTCACATGTGCTTATGTTGTCATATCTGTTAGTATTTTCTCCAGACTCAGTGCAGGGGAGCAGACAACGGGAGGCCTGTCCCTAAGAGGGGATCTGAGCTGCAGCCTTTGTTGGCTTCATCTCCTGTCTCCATTTTTCATTTTGGAATCTAATTGGGAAATGCTTTTTTGTATTTTTTATTTATTTATGTATTTATTTTTATCGATTATGCTATCACAGTTCTAATTTCTCCCCCTTTGCCCCCATCCACCCCCAGGCAGCCCCTATACCGTGGTCCATGTCCGTGGGTCCTGCGTATATGCTCCTCGGCCCCTCTGTTCCCTGTGCGGTGCTTTCCGTCCCCGTAGTTTGTGCCGCTAATCCCCTCGCCTTCTTGCCCATCCCCCCGCCCCTCTCCCGTCTGGCAACCGTGAGAAGGTTCTCTGTATCTATGAGTCTGTTTCTTTCCTGCTTGTTCCTTTTCTTTTTTCAGAGTCAATCGTTGACTGATACATATTTATTGCCATTTTATTCATTTTTTTTTCTTCTTAAGACCCTTTAACATTTCATATAATACTACTGTTTGGTGAGGATGAACTCCTTCAGCCTTCCCTTGTCTGGGAAGCACTTCATCTGCCCTTCCATTCTAAGTGATAGCTTTGCTGGATAGAGTAGTCTTGGTTGTAGGTCCTTGCTTTTCATTGCTTTGACTATTTCCTGCCTGCAGAGTTTCTTTTGAGAAATTGGCTGACAGTCTTATGGGAACTCCTCTGTAGGTAACTCTTCTCTTGCTGCTTTTAAGATTCTCCGTCTTTAACCTTTGGCGTTTTAATTATACTGTGTCTTTGGGTCTAGCTTGTTTGGACTCTGCTTCCTGGACTTGTATGTCTATTTCCTGCACCAAGGTAGGGACGTTTTCTGTAATTTTTTTCAAATAAGTTTCCAACTTCTTGCTCTCTCTCCTTCTGGCCCCCCTGTGATGCGAATGTTGGACCTCCTGGCGTTCTCCCAGGGGCTTCTTACACTGCCCTCTGTTTTTGGATTCTTTTTTCTTCTTGCTGGTCCGATTGGGTGTTTTTTGTTCCTTGTGTTCCAAATCATTGATTTGATTCTCAACTTCATTCCCTCTGCTGTTGGTTCCCTGTAAATTGTTCTTGATATCTCAACTAGTGCGTCCTTCGTTTCTGACTGGGTCTATTTTATGTGTTGAGCTTCACACTAAGTTCACTGAGCATCCTTTATAACCAGTGTTTTGAACTCTGCATCTAGTATATTGCTTGCCTTCATTTTGCTTAGTTCTTTTTCTGGAGTCTTGTTCTGTCCTTTCATTTGGGCCATGTTTCTTTGTCTCCTCAAGTTGGCAGCCTCCCTGTGTTGTTTCTGTGTATTGGGTAGAGCTGTTATGACTCCTTCTCTTGGTCGTGTGGTCTAATGTAGTGGGTGTCCTGTAGAGTCCAGGGGCACAGCCTCCCCTATCACCCAAGCTAGGTACTTGAGGTGCACCCTTTGTGTGGGCTGAGTATTCCCACCCCGTGTAGTTGAGCCTTGGTTGCTGTTGGCAGGTCCAAGGTCAGCCACTGCCTAGGTTCTGTCCAGGGTCACACAGCATAAGCTACAAAGTGACCTGCAGATGGCTGCCACTTGTGCTGGGCTTGGAGGTGCCCAGGTGAGGCCAAGCTGTGACCCAAGGCCACCTGCTGCTAGTGTCAGGCCTGGGACCCCTTAGCAAGGGTGCGGAGCTCTCTGAGGCCAGATGCTGCTTGTCTGAGAGAATTTAGGAAAATCTGAGGCATGAGCTGAGACCAGTCATTCGTATGGAAAAGCCACTGGGAGCAGCTTAGGTGGGCCTGACAGCTGGGTGGTGCCAGGCCTCAGGGAGTCACCAGGGCAGGGAAAACATTGGGAGCCAGGCTGATGGAGTCTCAGATACAGAGTTCACCTGCGGGCTCTGTCGGGGGAGGGCTCCGAAAAGGAAAAATGGCCCCTGCCAGCACTCCGGTCTGGGAGAAAGCGGCCCGCCAGCTCTCGCCCTGATGCAGGACACTCAGTTCCTCCCTGTGTGCCCCTGATGCCTCTCATTCTGCTGCCCCAGGGCTGGGGCTCAGAGGGGGTGAGTCTCAGTCAGTCTGTGCGTGGGCCCGTTAAGAGGAACTGCCCGGGAGTTTCTGTCTTCCCCCAGCCTCCATCCCACCGGTGTTTGCAGCCAGAAGTTCCTCCGACTTCACTTCCTGGCACTGGAACCCTGGGCTGGGGGGCCTGGTGTGGGGCTGGGGCCCCTCGCTCCTGAGCTTTCTCCCGATTGACTTTTATCCGCCACACGTGGGTGTGGGGCTAGCCTGCTCTGTGTTTCGGCCCCTCCTGCCAGTCTCGATGTGGCTGCTGCTTTGATTCCGAAGTTGTAGGACTTCGTCCGGCTCCGTTTCTGATAGCTCTGCGTGGGAGCCGCTCTACAGCCGGGTCGTAGTTCTGACACGGCTGCGCAAGCAGGCAGGGCCGTGTTCGCCTGCGTTGCCATCTTGACTGGAAGTCTATGCATAAAATCTTTATGTATTTTAAAAAGCTAAATTGGTCAGCGATTGTCTTGAAAATGACTTATCCATGATGAGAGGGATGAGCACACACAGAATTACTTACATATTTCATGCATTTGACATCTCTTAACATGGAAGGCTTGGGAAGGAGCCCCATGAGACACTGGTAGCGGGCACCTGAGGCGGAAGGGGCCCCGTGGCCGAGACGCCGCAGGACTTGGTCTCCCGCAGCCCCTGGTGTCAGGAAAGGGAGCGCAGCCCTTCCTCTGGTTTGGCCGGCCCCTTAGCGCCTGAGCAGAGCGGGAGGCAGGGGCGTTGGGGTTGGAATGCACTTTGAACTGGACGAGAATCTTACCTGTGTTTGCAGTAAGGACTGGCGTGTGGTTTGAGTTCTGGCTTGTCCCCTGCAGGCACCAGCAGGACTCGGACCTCTCAGGGGCGTCCTCCGATGCTGACCTCCACAGACATAAGAAAAAGAAGAAGAAAAAGAAGAGACACTCCAGGAAGTCAGAGGACTCGGGTAAAGACGCGGGACTGCACTTGGCGAAGGCCGCCAGCGCCGAGGCTGTGGGCCGTCTCCGGAGGCCTGAGGGCCCCCCACTCACCGCCCGCCCGCCTCTGGAAGGCGCCGGGCTGTTCCGTGAGAAAACGAGACGGTCAAGGATGGAAAGCAGGGATGACAGGTGTCGTCTGTCTGAGTATGGCCAGGGTAAGAGGCGATACTGGGAATTAAAAATGTAGAAACAGGTCTTTTGGGAGCAGGTGATTGACACTCGGGAAGAAAACCTGCGTGGCACGAGAAGGTGCGGTTCGGTGGGAGCCCCTCCCGCCCTGTGGCCGCCCCCCGGCTCCCCACCTTCTGCCCCGAGTAGCCTGTGCGGCTGGGGCGGGCGTTGCGCACAGAGCCCTGAGCGTGTGCGGGAGCCCGGGCGGCGTGGACTTGGCCCGCAGAGCCTCTGGGCTCGCTCTGCTGCAATTGAGGGCTCAGGTGTCGAGTATTTGCTTCGTGAAGGAACAGAATTTTTGTTTTAAACCATTTTTAAAATATTCTTTCTCTCCTGAATCCTTAAACCTCCAGCATTCTGAGTATAACCCGGAGGTCACCGTGTGATGACCTGGGTCCCCAGGGACAGCAGCTTTGGCCTCCAGCAGAGCGACACCTTCAGGGCGTGTCTTGTGAGGCTCTGGCTCCTGACGAGCTGACTCACTTGGGGTGTCCTGGTTCCTGTCTGCTTTACACATCAATGTCCCCCCATCATTAGCTGTGTAGTCCCTCCTACTCTCACTGCACTTAGAAGTGTCCCCTCCCGTTCTCATCGGCTCCGGTGACCTTTGGCCCCAGAAAGCAGAACTGAATTTGGGAGCAGGGACATGCAGGGGCAGTCGCCCGAGCCGGGTCGGTGAGCCGCCGCCTGCCCCCGCGTGGTCTGCCGGCTAAGAATGCTTTCAGCATTTCAGGGCTTGGATAAGTCCAAAGATTTCACTTCCCGTGAAAATTACCTGAGGTTGAACGGTCACCATCTCGAGTGCAGGAAAGCACAGCTGGCCTCCCGGGGGAGTTGGCCGCCCTGTGGTGCAGCCCGTGACTCCGGCTGTCGTCCTGGTCGCCCAGAGGCCCTTGGTTCTCGCCTGTGTCCCGGCCGGCCGAGCTGCCGCGTGCTGGGTGTGGTCAGAGGACGGCCCCGCGGGCCGCGCTGGCTAGGACAGCAGCAGACCCTATGAGGCAGCGCGCGCCAGCGGGAGGGGGCGTGCGTGGAAAGTGCCGTGGGAGCTCGAGCGGCACATGGCAGCAAAGAAGGGGAGCTACAGTGGTACTTGCTCTAAGAAATTCACGTGGGTTTTCAGATTGGTTTTCCATGAGCATGTAAGCCATGGGGGGAGGGGGTTGGGGAAGATGGGGTCCCCTCTCCTCCTGCTTCATGCTGGGGTGTGGCAGTGAGGGGGCTGCTGTGCACGGGTCCCACGGCTTTCTCCGTGGCCGCCAGCCCCCTACCCTGTCCAGCCCGGGTCTCTCGCATCAGGACCGCAGCCAGAGGCCCCCCGCGCCTGCCCTTCCACGGGTCTGGCGTACGAACGTCACTAGTTGGCACTTGGTAGTTCTGCTGTGGCTGCAGAGGCTGCAGTCAGGCTCTGCCTCATGGTGGCCCAGTGGTCCTGTGTCCCCCAGGAAGGGCCAAGCACTCGGCCTTCCATGAGCAGCACCCGTTTCCAGGCTGAGGATGGACCCCGTTGTCTGACACCTGTCCCCTGTCCCGGGGCCCTGAACACTCACCCGTGTCCCAGAGCCCTATTCTCTGTCTCTCTCACAAGCGCGCTTTCTTTAGTCCTAACGTTGGGGTGACAGACCACGTCCCCGGGGCTTGCTTTGCTCCTGGGTCCCAGGGACACGGGAGACGCAGCCCCTGACAGCAGAGGCCACTCTCCCCGGCATCGGGCCGCCCAGCACCGGCTCTGCACGCCCCCACTCACGCTGTCGTGGTGCAGGCCCCGCACATCGGCAAGACAGGTAAACTGTCACCTTTGCTTGCGTCCTAGGTGACTGAAAGCGTGGCCTTGGAACAAAGACTTCACTCGCTACGGTAAGCGGTTTACACGTGTCTACTCCGTGGCTGTTTGTAGAGGCGCTGGTGGGACATGACGCAGTTCTGGGGCGCAAGTCCCCCAGCAAGGGCAGCCGACCCTTCTGTCCTCTGTGGCTGCCTACTCGCCCTCCCCATCTGACACTGCCTGGGGGACCTGTGTCCGAGCTCAGGCCATCACTCCGTTCACCCTGTCCCCTGCTCACTGTAAAAAACAGCCGTCATTCAGGAAACATTGGACAGGATGGGGACTCCAGTCTCCAACCCAGAGCACCCAGCGGCCTGAAAGGAGCCCCGGGGTCTCTATCCGCCACTCACCCACCAGTCCCCACAACTGGTGCACCCACAACTCTGAGGCACCCGACTTCACCCCCCATTTCAGACAGAAAGGACTTTGCTTTCTTTGAGGTGGGGTGACTTGCAGGGGAGCAGACCCTCCCCAGTGCCACGCAGCTGAGCCCGGGGACGGTGCCGGCGGCCCCGGGACGCGGGAGTCAGGGTTGGGTGCCTGCTCTGCCTCGCTGAGGGGAGGTGGACCGGGAGTCGTTCGTGCCCAAACGTGTAATTTCTTGGCAGCAAGAGGAATTAAAAAATGAAGTTCAAAGTCAAGTGTCTTCAGGTTACTTTGCAGCTAATTAACATGCCTCAAGGGAAAGACCTAAGCCTAATCAAGGAATTCAGTTCTTCCCTTGAGAGGGAGCGGAAGGGTTGGGGGCCCGTGCCCAGCGCCCAGCAGATGGCGCCTCTTTCCCGGGCTGGCCGCCTGCACACCCACCTGGAACTGCCCGGTTCCCTGGCCGCCCCTCTGCAGGGCACAGCTAGGGTTTGAAGGAAGAGTCCCCCACCCCCGCCCGGCCTGGGGAACCTGCCGAGGAGGAGCCCCTGCGTAAGCAAGGCGGGCGACGGAGACAGGCCCCGCCTGCCAGGGGCTCGCTGGACCCCGTGTCCTGACTTCCTGCCTCTTGTTTTTCAGATTCAACATGTTCAACAGAAGCCATCCCCAACCCAGCTTAAATTATAATATAGAAAATAACCTTGTTCAAATCTGCGTGGTGCTGCTTTAGTAAATACTGTACAGATTTTACCATGGACTTTTTTTTTTAGTTTTTACCTTTTCTTAATTACCCTTATTCCAAATGGAAGAACACTTTCTACAACTGCTGAGCATTGTAAAATACCGTGTATAGAAACCACATTGAAAATAACGCCCTGGACTAGAACATCTCAAATGCTGCTTAATCCCAGACTCAGGTTGATCACTGTTCTCCACGTGATGCTCCTCCAAGTCAGACAGCCGGCGCGAGGCCCGCCGGGAAACCAGAGCTGTTCCGCGTCCAAACAACTGACAGTATGTATATTTAATTTAAAGACTTATTTAAAGATTCATCAGCTCTCAGCTAGAGGTTTGAGAGCAGTCTGTTTTCTGTAATGTCTGATACTAGAAACTAATTTTCTTCATACTTTAGTTGTATTCAAGATTTGAAGGTGTATTTTATAGACAAGTTCTGTTTTTGAACTTTGTGGAACTATTCCAATCAACTTACCAGTTATGATGAGTATTTACATTATGAATGTATAATCCAGACATTATTTGTAAAGCCTACAGTACGTTTTTTATTACATAACACTTTTTTATACATGTCTCTTGTCTTGACTATGATATTGGAGTCTGAGTTGTCAGCTTGGTCCCTTAAAAGTTTCTAGTTACAGACAAAATCATACTGTGATTTTATTTTTAATACGGATATGCTATCAAACTGTGATACACTTAAAATTCACTGGTCCTGCATCAGGAGATAGGGTGGGGAAAACTGTATTTAATACAGTTTGTATCTGAATAATCTGTATGGTTTATACAGTTTGTGTTGTTCAGAGATGTCTAAAGTTTGATCTTTGTTTTTTTAAAGATTAAAGAGCACCTGCCCCACTGTAACATACAGCATGTAAAATTTATAGAGTCTATAAATGGCAGCGGACGAAACACCCTGTGTCTCACTCTCTGCTGCTGTCTGCCCCGTTTGCTTACAGACCCATCGCGTCGCTCCTTCCTGGCGCCGTCACTTTCTTAAAACCGCCGAGGCTCACGCCGCAGACCCGGGCCCCGGCCCGGAGGTGCAGACCGGGATGGTGAGGGGCCGCTGGACCCAGCACGCTGGCTTAAGGACCAAGTCTCAGACAGTCTTGTTTCAACAGTGCATTTGATTTTTATTTAGTGAACATGATATCTGCAATCTGACAGCCACACGCCCTCCAATTTTACTGTTTACAACAAATATCGGTATAGGATATTTTTTCATGCAAGTTGTGGGGGTATAAACACTGAATAAACACTCCAGAAATCTAAATATATATGTACATTATTTACATATTAGCTAACTGGGAATATAAATGTCTTCTAAGAAAAAATAAGAAAACGAGAAATCACGTGTGGCTTCTGGTCTGTAACAGACCTAACTTTTCGGCAAAGCACATCTATGTAGATATATGCATCTTAGCTTTAAAAATATGCAATGCTTCATATGAAGCACTAAATGCTGCTTCATCTATAAATAGCTTGTATTTGATCTCGATCTGGTACCACGTTAAACTGCTCAAAAACGCCCCGAGAACCTGAAGACCCCTGCTTGTCTGGGTCCAGGGCTGTCCACGAAGCCTCACCTGCCGCAAGGCCAGCGGGCTGTGGCCGCCGCCGCGCCCCTCACCGCCTGCTGCCCCGGCTCTCCGGGGGAGCGTGTCTCTGGCCCGCGCTGAGCAGACGTGGGGCGGGAGGAGGAGAACACAATCGGGCTGCGGCTCAGGCTCCAGGCCTGAGGGCTCGGCGGGGGTGACGGCTCTACGACTGTCAGGTTAATACTGTCACAACGAGACCGGGGTTACATGGTCTCACCTAACGCGCTGGTGGCCAGGGACACAGATGCTAAGCACCACGGCCTTCTGCATGGTTCCCGGGAGACGGCCACCAAGCGGGCCTCCTTCCCAGGTGCCCAGGGAAGTGTTTCGTATCAAGTGTTTCCCAGGCTCTCTTCTCCCAGCCCCACTCTGAGGCCAAACCCAAAAGACAGAAGCCCTGTATCCCCAGGGTCCTACCTGGGTCAGACAAGGGACAGAGACTGCCCACGTGGGAAATACTGATCTGTCGGCACCGAGGGCCAGCCTGGGGTCGCGCAGTCTTCAGCAGCGTGCGGGTGGGCGGTCTGGGCGGCGCCTCTGTTGTCACGGGAGACGGAAGGCCAGAGTTGCATATGTACCAGGCAGTTTAAGAACGACGACTTGTCTTTCTCAAAAACTGAAGTTTCGGATCTGAGGTATCAGTTCAGTAACAAAGCCTAAGAGCCCGGGAACAAGCCATGAGCGCCAGTCTGACGCACGTCGGAGAGTCTCAGGCTCGGAGCTGCTGAAGACTAGTGTGACGTAACACCGCGCCAGGGCCCAGGGCCCACAGCCGGCCGGTCTCAGCGAGACCACGCGTGGACAGTGACGCCTGCCGTTGGAATCGCCACATAGTGCGCAGGTCAGTCTGAGGTTTTCTTGCTTGGACTTGGACTGGACGCAGTGTAAATTCAGGGCGCGCCTATGTGCACAGGCTGGGAGAGGAGCTGTTGTGGGGTGAGGGACCCACCACCAGAACAGCCCAGGTGGGCACGGTGGTCCTGGCGATGGCTGCCAAGCCCCCAACAAAAAGAAAAGCATGTGCCCTGAGCCCTGTCCCGAAGGACCAGAGGTGTCCCGTCCCGTCCCAGCGCACGGCCTCCAGCCCCACCCACACGCGCGCCTCAGCCCAGTCGGGGACGTGCAGGGGCCCCAGCAACCTACGCTGACGGCTGGCCAGCCGGCCACTGAGTGCCTGGTCGTGGGCCTTCGCCAGCTCCGCCACCAGTGCGTGCCGCGGGCTCTACGCTAGTCACAGCGCGCCCTTTCCCTCCACAGAACGGGGGTCAATCTCTGAGACAATGGAATAAGGCTATTTCTCCTTCTATACCCACTCATGTTAAGGAATCTGGCCAACGATCAGATCAGCGATACAAGCAGCCGTGTTGCCCAGAGGCTGTGAACGGTGACGACAGTGGTCACCAGCCGGCCTGGAGCGCGTGCTCAGCTGAAGCGTGTGAAAGCGCTGCTTGTGGGGGCGTCGAAAAGTCTAATACTGGCGGTTTCACGTGGTTCGGCAGTCACAGGACAAACGTCCCTAACTGTCCACTTTAACGGTTGGCCTTTTTATAAAGTGTCTGTGGGCCACACCGTCTGAGGCGAGGTCCCAGGGGAACCGGACACCTCAAGGACACAGGTCACCTGCCTGTCCCGGGAGGGAGGGAGGCCCCACGGAGCAGCGACCCCCGGGACGTGCCCTGCGGGGCCCCACACCCGCACCAGCGCCTGCCCCCTGGCTGCGGCATAGTGTCTAGGTAATTTTTTTCAGTGCACAGTAAATACTTGTGTCAGGAGTTAAATTTATAGCTGCCATTCTAAAAATACTATTAGAAAGTATCTTTCATCATAATTTTGAAATATAAAAAGGCATATAAAAGCTATAATCCTATATATCTGAGAAAAAAATCTGAATAAAAACGGTGGCTTTTCCTTTCCTGTTTTGATATGAAACGGCGGCTTCTGGAACAGCGAACAGAGCCACGCGGGGGTGCAGGGCAGGCTGGCGCAGGCGAGGCTTCGTGGACAGACCCCCGGCGCGGCTGAGCCCCAGGCTGCTGCGGCCCAGGGGCGTCGACAGGAGGGCGCCACCAGACGCAGCGCACTGAGGCTTCGGGGGCGCCGGGCGCGAGCGCTGTGCTGAAGCCCCGCATCCTGGGACGCCTCTGGGACAGACCGTCTGGGGTCCGGGGTGTCGTATGGAGGGCTCCCAGTCACTTTCTGCTGTGGGGTTTTGGTTTTTACTTTTACCTGTTCAGGCCAGGAAAGCTATTTTTTATTGGCAATCCTCCTTTTCCGTGTGGCCAGCATGTCATAGAAAGGATCCCTGCTGATGCTCGCTCTGGGGAAGGGAGGGAAAGGACTCTGTTGGGGGCCTCCGAGCAGAGCACAGGTGCCACCGGACAGCCGGCAGAGGCAGGGCCGCCCTCCTGAGTGGAGACGGGCCGGTTCCTGCACACACGGGCAGCGCACACAGCACACGTGTGCACGTGCCGTGCATTCTCCAGCTTCCCGTGTGTCAACCCTGACATTTGTGCCCTCTAGTTCATGCCGCAGGTGCCTGACTTTCTCTTCGGTTGCCAAGGCTGCCACGCCAAGGACGGCCGCCAGGAGGGACACGTGCGGCCCCGCCCTGCCGCGCCCTGGGCTGCAGTGACAGAGGGCTGTGTAGGCTACTGGGGCTCTCCTCCTGCCCTGGGAACGCCCACTCTCATAAGAGTCTCAAGTTCATCAATAAAGAGCGAGCCCTCAAAACCCCAGGCTCCCAGCCTCAACCGCAATGAAAGCAGTACCCACGCCCCGGCTGGGTAGCTCAGCAGGTTAGAGCATCGTCCTGATAAGACAAGGTTACGGGTTCGATCCCCAATGAGGACACGTGCAAGACTCCAGTGAGCGTGTCAACAAGTGGGACAAACGAGTGCTTCTCTCTCCCTCTGTCTCTAAAAACATCAACACAGGGCACCCCGGCCAAGCAAACCACCCCCACCCCCACCCCGCCCGCAGCATGGCCCCAGGTGGACCGTGTCATTTCCAAGTCTTTTCAGTAATAAACCTGCACCTTTTCAAAGTTTCCTGACTGTTACTGCTGAAGGGCCTCTAGGATCCCAGTAAGAATCGCAAGGTTGTTATCAATAACCACATGGATTACTGATAGCCTGGGACAGGAACAGAGCTGGGGCGGGGCTCCGGGCGCCCCCTCACCTGATGGACGTCATCCACTCCGCCTTCTCCTCGGGGCTGGGCGCGGAGATGCGGTACACTACGTGGTTGCCCTCCACCACGCGGCCGTCGGCCTCCGTCTTGCAGGCCTTGATGACCTGCCCTTTGTGGCTCGGGTTATAAAGCTCGAAACAGTTCTGGTGGGGACAGAGAGGGGCTGTCAGTGAGGGCAGGGGACGCGCTCACACGGCGTCCATGCTGCCCACACAGCGGGGAGGACGGAATTGACCAGAGAAAGGCAGCTCACGGGTTTCCGTGGGTCGTCCACTTCCCTGATGCTGAGGTTCTCCAGCGGGATGATCCCCCGGGGCTCCTTGTCCTGCGACACAGAGCGCACTGCTGGCCTCACGCACGTGCGGCGAGGGCCCCAGGGACGGGCGGGGCAGCGGGCGGCCCCCCCACTCACCGTGGTGTACTCGAAGTAGTAGAGGCAGTTGTCGGTCAGGATGAACCACCGCCGCTTCCAGGTCTTCACACGCCCCCCTGCAAGCAGAAGGGCCTCGTGAGGCATTCCCGGGCCGGGCGGGGAGCCTGGGGCCCAGGGGGGGCCCGGGACCACACCAACAACTGTGTCTTCAGAAAGGCCACCAGGAGCCAGGCCTGGTTTTAAGTTTCCTTCCTTGTGAAAATGCTCAGCCGTCCGTCTGACCCTTCACCAAGTCCTGGACGAGCGGGGCGGCCCTGGACCATCCGCGCCTCTCCGGCCCACCTGGCGACAGGTGGGCGCCCACACGGCGCTCTCCTCGGCACGCACCTCGCCCTCTCACGGCCACCTGGGGCACCCAGACAACTCAGCTGCCTTCCGAACGCGCCTCCTGGAAGTGTTAGTCATGATGAACAGGCTTCATTTCCCGACATGGACACGGCGGCGGGGAGGAGTCGGTGCTACCGCCGTCTGTCCAGGACCTAATCCTGTTACGTCGGGGCCTGATCGCATTACCGAGTCCTCTGGGCGGCCCTGGGATCCATCAAAATCAATTACACTCTGGCCCGGGGAATATCAGATTGAATTAATCTCTAAACAGGATCTGGGACACATGTAACACACACAGCTCCTCTGTGTCTCCTTTCCCCGCAGAAGAGAACATCGTTTTTATCTTAAAGTACCCAGCACAGAGCAGCTGGCTGCAAATCCTAGCCCCTGCTTCTGACGCACTTCACAAAAACAGAAGAACACGCATGTGGTCACTCACTGAAGTGACACATGGGCACAGGTAGGAAGTGGCTCTTCCTGCCTGTCACTCCCAAAGTGACAACGATGGCACTCAGGGGAGCCAGCCCACCTTTCTCTACAACACACGTGCAAGCAGGTGCCACTGGGGCTCGGAGTCACAGACGCCATCCCGTCACGGAGGTCGTGCGGGTCACGGGACCTGGGGGGACACCTGCCAGGCCTGATGTCGGCAGAGCCCCAGGTGGGGGCACACCCAGCTGTGGGATGGGAGGGAGCCCTGACTGCTGGGATTTGGTGCCACAGGACAGACCCCTAGAAACCCCTCAGCGACCCCTCACAGCTGCCTCACTGGGGAGGGAGCCTAGGCCCCCCTGTGGAGTGAGGCCTGGCCAGGCTCCCCCTCCTCCCTGGTAGACTCCCCCCACTCCCAGTCCCTGTCCCTGTCCCAAGGGTCTGACCACAAGCCTCCCCGGGACGCCTGCTGCACCCGCCAAGGACCTCAGGCCCCAAGCCCACGCGTCTGTGCCCGCACTCACTGCCCCCGATGTCTCTGCCCCTGGGGTGGGCCCTGGCTCCCCAAGCCCCTGCGTGCAGCCTCCTCAGGCCCCCCGGACTCTGCCCAGGAACGCGGCCTCCCACTCAGCCCTCCTAGGAGCACAAGGAGCAGACCCGGGCACCTGCAGCCGTGGCCCTGCCCCCAGCTCGGGGTCATTCCTCACCTCCACTGTCCAACTTCACGTGGAGGGGTCCTGGGACACCCAAACTCCTCCAGTGGCAGAGGGCGGTGCTGATTAGCGCCAGGCGCGTCCCTGAGCCCCACAGTGCTGGCTGCGCCCTCACCCCGTGCCTGCCCACCGCTGTCGTCCAAACAGCAGCCAGCGGTGTCTCGAAAAAGTAAACTGGCCCATCTCTCAGTGCCTGAGCCCCAGCCCTTCGGAAGGCCGCCCCACTGCCCTCACCGACCCCTCTTCCGGCAGCCAAGCGGGCCTGCGCCTCAGCGCTCCTCCCAGAACCTCCTTCCTGAGCCCCACAAGCAAAAGAATCGTCCCATGAGCCCTGCACTGTCCGTCTGTCCAGCGCCTGTCCGGCGGTCCTACGCCTGCCCTGCCCCGTGTTCCCATCCTGCCTGCCGCTCACCGCAGGCCAGGCCCCCGCCCGGCTCCCCGCCCCTGGGCTCCGGCCGCTGCCCCCTAGCTCAGTGCGTGCTGTGGGGAGTCCCCTCCCTGGCCCAGTCCTCAAGGCCAAGGGGGCTGGCGGCTGCGGACACCGTGTCAGGTGTGACGTCTGGGGGCCCCCCGGAGCCCGCTGCACCCCGGGAAGGCACAGCGGGCCAGGGCGTCACTCCCTCGGCCTTGCCGCTCGCAGACCCAGGACCCGAGCGCGTTCCCGGCCCCGGAAGGAGGCCGCCGCCCCGCTCCCCAAAGCCCTGCGCGCGCGCACAGATGCAGCACAGCACGCGCACCTCACGCGTGTCCTTTCCTCTGGGTGACGAGTCAGCTCAGACCCAGGTTCCCGTGTATTTAACTGATTCGTCCTCAAAACTTAGTGCCTCTAAGGAGCTTACCTGACAATCACGAAGCAACGCCCTGACGCTACTGTACTCTGGTGAGGTGCCCCGGCCCTCGGAAGGCCACCTGCTCTAAGGCTGGATGCGACACGAGAACAACTGAGCGAGGGTCCCCTGGAGCGCGTGCAAGGGGCACACCCCCCCACCCCGCCGCGGATACCTCCGGCCGAGCCTGCGTCCCAGCAGCCAGGGCTGGGTGGGGCCGACCTGGCGCGCCTCCAGCACCGGCTTCCAGCTGCCTGCCTGCCTGCCTCCTCGGCCCGCAGAGGACAGCCCCGGCCGGCCGGCCATCTCTAGGGACCAGGCCAGCGTCAAAACTGCCGGGAGGAGGCCTGTGGGCAGGAGCGTCTCCGGGCACCCGGCGGGAGCCCCTGGGCACGTGCCTCCTACCACAGAACGAGCAGGGCCAGCCCGTCACAGAACGGAAAGGTGGGAGCCACAGGCGGGAGGAAACAACGGGGCTGCACATTTAAACCACGCGTCGAAAGCCAGCCACCCCGAACCACGGGCAGGCACGCAGTTCGCGGAGGCAGCGGCACCGTTTCCCGTGTGGAAAGCTGGGGCGTGTGGGCCTGAGTGAGCAGCCCGGCCCTTACTCTCCGCGTGGGCCTTGCCCGACGGCCCCCTTTGGAGGGTGAGAGTCTGGGGTGTGTGTCCAGCCACCGAGGGGGGCCTGCCCCTGAAGGCCTCCTCTCACACGGCGCTGCCTTCGCGCGGGGTCTCGCCAGCAGGGCCGCGGGGCCGCGGCGCCACTCACCCAGCTTGAGCAGCCAGCCCTCGCGGTCGGGGTTGAAGAAGGTGTGCGTCAGGTCGTTGCCGTCGTCCTCCGGGATCTTGAACGGCTCGTTCTTGATGCTCTCGTACAAGTTCTGCAGGCGGCCACAGCGGGCGGGGCTCAGGGGGGCGGCCTCGGCCCCTCCCGGTGCAGCGGGACAGGAGCGGGGACTCGCTAAGACGCCCTGAGGCCAAGGAGCTGGTGCTACCCACGCTCCCGACAGGCGAGACCCTCCTGAGGGTCAGGGCCAAGCGCGCGGGCCGACGGGGAGGCGCCGGGAGGGGCTGGGCCGCCACTCACCCTCAGCAGCTCCTCGGGCAGGTCCCTGCCCTCGTTGATGCCGCGGTTCATGGTGACGAAGCGCTCGGCCGTGGGCTTGTCCCGCACGTTGTGGTTGTGCAGGCTGGTGTTCAGCATGATGATGGCGAAGGACAGCACGTAGCACGTGTCTGAAAGAGGCCAGGGGCGGCGGGGAGCTCAGCTGCGGCCTGGTTCCCACGTGAGGGCGGCCTGTGTCCAGAAGCGCAGGCCTGGGGGGCCACGTGCCGGGCCGCGCCCTGCCACTGACCTGTGGACTGGAAGACCCCGGGGTTGCACAGGCAGTAGCGGGACGCGAAGGCCTCCATCATGCGGTCGATCTTCTGGGCCTCGCCCGGCAGTCGGAAGCTCCACAGGAACTGCCTGGGGAGGAACGGAAACCAGGGGACGCCCGTGTGTTCCCAGGTGCTGGCCTCCCCCCCGGGCCCAGGAAGGACGCCGGGGGTACGGAGCAGGTGTGCCGGCGGCGCAGGTGAGACGAGGCTGCTTATGGAGACCCCAGGCCCCACCGCGCTCCTTCCGTGGGGCCACAGGACGTGACAGGTGACAGAGAGATGGCGCAGGTCCCTGCCCTCGGCCACCCACGGACACCTGCAGGCACGAGTCAGGGCCCTGTGGCTCTGGCCAGAGACTGAGTGACCAAAAGAAACAGAATTTTGGCCACCGAGACCGCACCCCCAGTCCTGCCCAGCCTGCACCTCTCTGCGAGGCGGAGCTTCCAGAAACTGAATCTAAACTCCGAAGTCTGGCTGCAGCAGCCGGCGTGGGCAGCGCGCGTTCAGCCAGGCGGGCTGCCGAGCTCAGGCCGCACGGACGGCAGCCACACCCAGCCCACCGTCGGCGGGGCCCGCGGGGGGCAAGCCCGCGCGCAGCTGCCAGACCTCATCCACAGTGAGAGGCGGCGGAGGACCGGGGCCAGCCCGCACAGCCCGGCCCTCGAGGCGGGCCCCAGAGGCCCTGCAGAGGGAGGGGGGCCAGCGTCTGCAGGGCCCCGGCGGCCCCTCGGTTCCCTGGCGTGGATTTCTAGCCCCTTCCGCTCGGGCACCAGCCCCTGCCGCCTCCTCTACAACCACGTCTGACGCGATTCTCACCTTAAGGCCTGGACAAGGTTGAGATCAGCGAACTCGTGGAGTCCAACAAAAGCTTGAAGGACCTTGATGTTAAAGTCATCCCTGGAAAGAGAGGAAGCATGCTCTCCAGCACCCTGCACACCAGTTCGACGACCTGAAGACTCGCGTTTCCTGAAGCCCACGTCGTGTGGCAGGAGGCTCAGGCCCTCTCTGAACATCTATTTGTAGCCTTAGTGCCCCGGAGACTCTGCTGGGGACTGACTTTACTTCACAGCTGACAGGAGGATGAGGAGACCGTCATCTGATCCCAAACGCATGCTGGCCCAGAAGGCAACCTCCCTCCAAGTGCTCGGAGCCCCCCCCCCCCCCCCTCCATGGTCACAATCACTGGAGAGGCCCTGGCCAGGTGGCTCGATGGGTTGGAGAGTCATCTGCACCAAAAGGTTGCAGGTTTAACTCCACATCGGGGAATATGCAAGAGGCAACCAGCTGACGTTTCTCTCTCACATCAACATTTGTTCCCCCCCCCCACATACTTTCTCCTTCTCTAGGATCAACAAACATCCTCGGGTGAGGATTTCAAAAATAAAAAAACCCTTGGAAAGCCAGTGCTCACAGCTCTCCCACGGCCTCGGGATTCCGAAGTTCAGAGGTGACAGCCCAGAAGGGGAGGCGGCCCAGCGCAGCGGCGCGGTCTCCCTGGCTTACCTCTCCCCCAGGTAGTCCCCGATAACGGTCTTGTTCAGGCCTTCCCCCTTGTACAGGAACTGGGCGACGTCCTCTGGGGAGCTCTGGAGCAGGTCGTTCTCGATCAGAAACTGAATTCCCTGCAGTGGGACAGGAGTGAGGCAGCGCCACTCAGGAAAGTCACCGGGACTCGTTTTCCAGAAAGAGAAGTGACCTCGTTGCTTTGTACGCGGCAAAAATGACATGGCTCCTGGCACGCCCACCCAGCAAAGGAAAGCACACACATTCTTCCTGGCCGTGTAACACGTGAAAAGACAAACCAACCATTTTAAGTGGTTCTTAGAGATTACAGAATTACAGTACCACCCAGCTTCCCCAGCTCAGGAGACCGGTGTTTACAGCTGAGGGGCCCTGGCTCCCGCTCCCAACCCGCTTCCCTCGCCACCCTTCCCTCCCGGGCCACGTGCCCGCCTCCTGTGGGGCCGGAACCCAGCCCTCTGTAGGGAGGCCGAGGAAGCTGCTGGTGTCCCGATAAAGGGGACCTGGGAGCAGAGGCTTCCACTACCTGCCACGAACACGGTGTGGCGACCAGAGCCCTAACGGCTGTCGTAGGTGGGACAGGCCTGGATGAACACAGGACCCCAGTCCTGCCACCAGGGAGCCAGCGGACCCCGCGCAGACACCTCTGCTGTGTAAGAGGACAGCCCTCAGGCGAGCTCTCTTCATGGGACTGACTGTCGCCTGTGAACACGTTGCCTGACTGCGGTGGCCCCGAGCTACACGCAGTCCCAACCCAGGAAGGGCCCGTGGAGCTGAGCGGAGACAGCCGACCACTCTGAGTGACAGGCTGTCCTGGCTGAGCTGGCTGGGCGCCCCCTCCCGAGAGGCCCCAACAATAGCAAGCGTTCGCCTCTGACACCGCTACCAGGCGGCTTCAAAGCTCCTGCGGGAACGGGATGCCGTCCTCCATTTGCCCGGAGGCGGTTCTGCAGGTTCAGAGACAACCCTCCAGCTGCAACCCAGAGCCCGAGAGCCCGCCGCGCCCTCACACCCCGCGACAAACCGCAGGGGTCTTTCTGTTGTTTTTTTAAAAACATGAATGTCTACAGCATCCTTACTTAGGATTTCTAAGAACCGGAAACACGCCAACAGGCAGTGAACGGAAGGACGGGCAAATGCATCCCGGCACAGCCACACGATGGAGCCCACGCAGCAAAGAGACGGAGCCAGCACTCCGTGACTGGGCGAGCCTGACCGGTGTGACGTGCCGTGACAGGACTCAACATGTTCTAATTCCATTCATGCCACGTTTCCAAAGGCAACCCTGATCTGTGGGAGAGAGCTCACCCCCGAGGAGGAGCCGCCAGAAAGGCGCCCATCCCGGGGGGCGGCCACGCACCCTGGTGGGGCCGCGGCGTTGAGGGGGTCGTGCGTGGGCCCAGCCCCCCAGCTGTCTGCAGAGTCGCTAGCCATCTCTGCACCACAGGCCCCAGCTACGCCTCCGGCCTGCGCCCCCAGACCGACGGGCTGGGGCAAGAGGCTTTCAGAGGTTTCTCCGGACGCTCGTGACCTGCTCCAGAATTCTGCGCTCCCCAGATGCCAGGGAGCTTGTGGAGACTGTTATGAAACATCCTCCAAGGGTTTGAGAACGAAAACAGCTCGAACAAGGTCGCGTCTTCTGTGCTGACAGCGACGTTCAGAGGCCGAGAACACCGCAGGCGAAGCTCCAGTCCCTCTGGGAGGCAGAGGCCCTGGCCATGGACAACCAGCCAGTGGGGGTGCCGGCCAGGGGCTGGAGGAGAAGGCGGAGCCAGAGGCCGGGGCGCAGCGGGAAAGCAGAAAGGGGCCCTGTCTGCTCCATTGCCTCTGCGCTCTGTCACGAGGCCTCGTTTCTGTATCGCAGATAGGGAGCATCCGATCATATGGCTTTGAAGATATTTATAAAATATAAAAATATCTTGCTTCCAATGTTTCCTTCTATTGCTTCTGCTCAGCCCGGCCCCTCCCACGTTAGTCCTGTTGGCGAGTTTCGTGCCTCGTCCACGCGCTGATTCCTGCTGGTGGCCACCCTCGGGTTTGAGACCCCCCGGGACCCTCGCTGGCCACCGTCTGCCTCCGGGTCATGCTGAGGCTGCCTCCAGGGAGCCGGCAGAGGCGCAGGGGACGCGGACAGGTGGGCGCTCAGTAGCTGGTCTCTTCATGGGTGTCTCTCCTCAGGAGGCGCGGCCTGTTTTCAGGGAATCGGCGCCCCTCCACTCTGCCGCCCGGGGGCACACACGACTGCCCGCTAAGCTCAGCACAGGGGGACAGCTCCGCGTCTTTCCCAGCGCCCCTCTCGGAAGCTGGGAATGCACAGCGGCACGGGCCACCCCCAGCTCTGGTTTCTGCATACACTGGTTCTGGCCAGCTAGCGCCCCTGAACCCCCATTCGCTCCGTGTTACCCTCCTGTGACCTAAGCAATGTCCTGCTGGCCTCAAACTGTGCATTTACCCTGACAATAGCCTTGTGTTTCACGGTGTCACATGGTTTACTAGGTACATGGGATGGGATGGCGCGGGGGGAGGGGTAGATATAATTCTGAATGGTGTCTGAGGACGTGAAATCATCTGCTGTTCTGGACAGAAGGTCTGCGTCCCCTGAAAACTCAGGTGTGGCAGCTCCGCCTGCCCTCCCCCACCCCCACCTCCCATCCCCATGACGGCATTAGGCGGTGATTTGGGTTAGAAGAGGCCATGAGGGCAGGGCCCTGGTCTGATAGGGTCAGTGCCCCGATAAGAGGAGACACCAGGGCGCACACCCTCTCCGCCCATCAGGGCACAGAGAGAAGAAACCCGTCTGCAAGCCCGGAAGAGGGTCCCCAGCAGAGTCTGGCCCCACTAGCTCCCTGCGCTCAGACGTCAAGCCTCCTGAGCGATGAGAGAATTCATTCCTATCGGTGGTATTCTGAAACAGCCACCCCCACTGACTAATACCAGTGCTACCACCCAGTCTGCAAAAGCAGAGAATTGCCACCATTTTTCTCAGCAAAAGCCAACCTGCAGACTAAACGTGCCATCTGCTTTTATCGACACGCATTTACAAATATGTTGTGGAATGAAACCAATAATCGATACTTTTAGGGAACCTTACGTGTGAAGAGGGAGACGAAACAAAGGCCGAGGGCGCTTTGCTCAGCACAGGCTCAGCAGGCGGGACAGCCCCTGCCAGCCACGCGCGGGGCAGGTGCGCGCAGACTGGCAGTCGGGATGGCCAGGCTGCACTCAGCTGCGTGCAAGCCCATCCGAGTCTGCAGTGGCTTCAGCCACAAGCCTCCGCGTGGGGTCCCAGCTGCTCGGTGCCTCATTCTCCTCAACTGTGAAACGGCTGCTAAGGACCAGCGTACGTTAATTAAAGTGCCTCCTTCCTTAGCACTGCGCCCCGTAAGCGGTCACCCCGACGGCTGCCGCCCTGACGCACGGCGTCTGTGACATCAGGCGACGGCAGAGCCGGTGGAGACGCAGCCCCACTGCAGCACGTGCGTCCGTGTGTTTCGTGAGCCAGGGGCGTCGTCTGCGCTTCACTGGGAACGCGGGGCGGTGTTTAAAGCGCCCTCTTGCGAAACGTCCCTCCTGAGACGCCGCCTGCGCCTGAGGTCTGCTGACAACCCAACTCTGTGAACGCAGCTTCTGAAGGAGAAAACCTGTTACTAACCCGACAGCCAACCGCCACCGACTGACAATCCCTCCCACGGACAGCGCGGAGTTGGCTTCTGCCCCGCGAGCAGGGAATCGGGAAGCCGCAGGACGCGTTCACAGCGGTGAGAGCACCCCACTGATCGACGTCCCTTCTCCGCCTGCGGACATGCTGGACCTTAAGAAAACCCAGACCCGCAAACCACGGGCCGGGAGGAGTGGCACGTGTTTCCTTAAATAGCGTCTGCAAGCACACTTGCACCTGTAAATGTAAGCTTGCAGGTCAGACCGTGCACAGTGTAATTCCGACAATCAATGAACGTTTACTGAGTGAACAAGCAATAAACCAGCACAGAGTCTCAATGCCAGAAAAGGAAGGAAGGGAGGAAAAAAGGAGAAAACCCAAGAAGGATGTTGAAAGTGAAGGCCAGCCAGACACCAGTGAGGACCGAGGCTGGCCAGCTCGGCCATCAGGCGTCGCTCTGTCTCACAACGGAGCCACGTGGCCCCACAGGTTTTCTAGGTGCTGCTCAGTCCTTTAGCTCAAGCTCAAACAGCAGCAGCTACAAGCTGCAGGTTTCACCACTTTGGGGTGCTCCCCTAGAAAACCCAGTTTGGGGAAAGACCAAGGGACTGGCTGAGGTCTGGTCTTTCACAGACACCTTCCTGGAAGAAGTCACGTCCTCTTGCTTGAGCTTAACCCACCCAGACCACCCAGTCTGCACACTCAGCCGCCGTGGGGACGGGCTCGGCCCAGCATGACGGAGGGGCCGGCTCCCGGGAGACCCGTCCTCACTCAGAGCCACACACAGAAAGAAAGGCCTTTGCTCCTGCACCAGCTCGACGGTCTCTTTTACTTCACCCCATTCATTCGCGGCCCTTTTCTTGGTAAGATTTTAACACCAACTCTGTATTTTTAAGAGGGTGTGACCGTCTTCCCCCAGAGGGCAGAAGGCCTTTAGAAGCAGTCAGTCAATCAGCGTCTCTCAGGGCAGAAACGGAGCTCGTCCTCTTACCTTCTTGGGGTCCATGTTGAACTTCTTCCTCCCCATGGCTATGTGCTTGTTCCTCTGGGAAGTTTTGCTGCACAGGGAAATAACGAGGACACTATCACCGGACGCATGACACAGCCCTGCGGCTCCCGGCCCCCAAGACAAGCCCGTGAAGGGAAAGCCCACCCACTCCTCCCTCACGGTGGAAGCTGCCCTGCAGAGGCTGACGTGGCCTCTCCTCGCATCTGAGAACTTCAGAAAAAGCTAGTGTTAGAGGCAGCGACGTAAGACACGCACAGGGTCCCGCTGCACCGAAGTCACTCCTGTGAGGTTAGTTCTGGGGTGCTGGCTCTCCCTGAGCTGAGATGAACTAGAGGACGCCGGGGCAGGAGCCCCGATGCTCTGCACCCCCCACTCCCCCGCTGCAGCCGGGGTTACCTCTCCTCCACAGAAGTCAGACTGTCGATCTCGGTCATGACCTCAGCGATTTCATATTTCAGTCTCTGCCAAGAGAGAAGGAAAGATGTTGAGGTGTGGTGGGGTCTTTCCCTTCCCCCTCCGAGACTCAAGAGACGTTGGCCCTTGGGTGCTGCTCCCCAGGATAGTCCACACCTATCGATACAGGGTCCGTCTCCTAGCCAGCGCCACCCCAGCGCCACGGAAGGGGACATCACGGCTTGTCTACCCTCATCAGCAGATCAAGAGGCTTCCACGAGGTAGGTTCTTGAGTATTTGTGTGTAAAACCAAGAAGGGCCACGGGGGCGAATGTGACAGGAACCAGCGCTAACACCGGCGATCGCTGCGCTCCCTCGCCGCGGCTGTGAAAGGCCAGCAGCCCAGCCGCCTGCCTCCACCTTCACGCCCGCCCTGGTCTCAGGGAGGCCGGGAGCCAGCGACGCCTCGAGGGTCTGGGAGCAGCCCCCACCCACTTTGCAGGAGGCAGAGCACCAGGGACGGAGCCTGGGAGGTGACAGGACAACGTGCCTGTGGCCCTCCGACATGCCAAGAACACAGAAGGAGCAGACTTCCCGGCCCCTCCACGCGGCTCCACCGCTTACTGGCCGAGACCGGGGCCGGGGCCAACTCTCGAGGCCTCGGCCTTCTCAACTCAGAAGCGAGGCCGGCGGAGCTGCGGCTGCACCGGCTGCGACCGCTGATGTGCAAACAGACCATGAACCTCAACACAGACTCTTTCTTCAACCAAAGCCCCTAGTCTGCGTATCTGATTTTTCCAAGAACGAAGGGCAACCTTAGCAGAACAAGTTCCACGATTAGCATTCCAATACAAAGGAATTTTTATTAGAAACCCTTTGATGTTGTGTGCCAAGGAACTCCAGCCTGAAGCCGTGAGCCCTGGAAAGGGGCTCTGTCGGGACGAGGCCCGGTCTCGCGGCCGGCGGCGCGGGCGGCCACGTTGGCTTCGGCAGGGCGGTGGCGAGAGCTCCTCAGGGGACGGCCGCACGTCTGACCGACGTCCCCGGAGCCCGAGCGCGGGCCTTCCGAGTGACTTCTGCAACAACGGCACCACGCCAATCCCGAGGCCGGCGTCGCCCCCTGGCGAGTCCTCCCGTGGGCGCCTCCCCGCACCGCCCTCGGAGCACGCAACGTGGGGGGCGCGGTGCTCGCCGGCCTGCGCTGCCCGGTCCCGCCGCTCACACCAGCTGGCCGGCCCCCCGCGCCCCGCGGGGACCCCGCACAGTACAGCCTCCGACTCCAAAGACGCCCGAGCCGCTGAGACGGGGACGCCGCTGCACAAAAGCAGCCTCACCGTCCGGCTTCAGAGCCGTACACCTGACGGCGGCTGCTGCTGCTGCGGAAAAATGCCTGCTGTCCCTCTGGAGCCACGTGTCACCTGCTGCTGACGGCAGGTCAGTGGCGTCCTGAAGGCCGCCCGGGGCCCGCGCTGCCTGGCGAGCACAGTCCCTCCTTACCAGCCCGGCGGCCTCTCCCGCTCCGTCTCCACGGGCAGCTCGGATACACACCCACTAGACCCCCATCCTGACACTGTCACGGAGCTACGTGATTTACTCTTTGACCCAGAAGCAAAAACGAACAGTCTCTGTTACCTCGATGTCGTCTATAAGTTCCTTTTTTCTCCGACGAATGTCTGAAAGTTCTTCCCGCTCTTCTAAGGAGAGGTCTTCAGGCACTGAAAGAGAAAGAAGTCGCGTTGAACAGCTGACTGCCGCCCGGGAGGGCAGCTCCGCGCGGCCCAGGAGGGCAGGGGTGGGCCGCACGCAGGTGTCTGCCCCTGCAGCGCCCTGGCACCGCGGCGCTGTCTGTGACGGAGAGACAGCTGAAATCCCACCAGTGGGAAATGCATCAGTTACAGGGTTTCTAAAACAGGGTCCCGCACAATGAGGAAGAAAAGCTGACCTCAGTCTCTCTACACAGACGAGCCTCACAAACCAAGCGGAGCTGCGTGAGAGCGGGCTGAGGGCCTCTGCTGCCCGGGACGCCCGTCACGGGGGGCGGGGGCGGGCCCGTGGCTCCGGAAACGCGCGTCCCTTACAGCAGGGCACGGGTGAATGCACAAGGAGGACAAACACCCAGTTCCTGGTGGCGGTTTCCCCTGAGAAGCCTGGGTGGGCAGAAACACGTCCCAGAAGGAGAGCAGGGAGTGTCAGTGCAGCAGGGGAAGGGTGGCTGGTATGCGGGTATGTGCTGAGTTTCCCGCCGACACCGCCGTTCACGACAGCCGCGTACCAACGACCACCCTCTGTTGCTGTGTCTACTCTCCCCCTTTTCCTTGACTATAGTTATGCTCAATGATGGCGGCGGGGGCTGGGTGGGGTAGAGTCTTCCACTGCTGAATCCAGACTGGCTTTGGGGCTTCCTCTAAGAGAACACGGCCCCAGTGACACTGTGCAGGGCCCAGAGCCTCTCCCACCCTGGAACCCCGAACCACTGTGCTCTGGAGCGGCTCAGGCCAGCAACCTTGAGAATAAAGTGTACTGTGCAGAGAAACCACACACAAAGAGTCCCAGACATTCCAGCCACCTCGCTAAGGCCCCGGACAGGTGAGCAAGGTCTCCTGGGAGGAGCGCAGCCCCGCCTGGCCTGCTGGCTGACTGTGCGCATGGGAGAGGACCCAGACACCTGAAGCCCCTGACCCACCTGCCCACGTACAGCTGAGAGGGAGAGTAACCCAGTGCTGCTTCAGGACAATCACTTGGGAGAACTTTGTTACGTGGCCGTAAGTAACTGAATTTACAATGAACACAGATGGAAAAAGGAGCAAGGTTTAAAACCTGGGCACAGAGAAACAAACAATAAAACCACTGCAAGCATTGTTTAAAATATAAGAGCACCTGGCACCTGGAGGTGAAGGGTAGAGTGAAATACCAGGCAAACCTCACTACAGCGAAGCTGGTGCCGTTACATTGATGCAGGCAAACACATTAAGATAAAGGCTCACTAGATAATGGCATAATATTCAATTAATCACACAATTAACAAGTCTGAATTTATGCATCTAATGAAATGGCCTCCAAATACATAAAGCAAAAATCGGCACATGTACGTGTTAAAATCAGTCTTCACCAGCCTCACAGGCCTGGGCTGACGGGCACAATGACCCGGCTTTGCTCAGCTCTGCAGGTGCCTTGCTGGAGAGCAGAGGTTACTTATTTATGGCTTATACGTCAGTGTGCAAAACCAGACAGGGTTCAAGTGCACAGCTCAACAAAGCAGCGTCGTGCGCCTGTCGCCCAAAGCGAAGTCTCTCTCCATCCCCACTTCCCCCCTTTGCGCACCCCCACCTCTCCCACCCCCTTCCCTCTGGCTGTCACCACACTCTTGTCTGTGTCAGTCTGTCCTGTCCATCTAGGCTTCTCTCTCTCTCTCGCATGCTGGTTCGGTTTGTTCGGTACCTTCCATGTGTAAGTGAGAGCGCCGGGCATGTGTCTGCCTCTGACTGGCTCGCTGCACCCAGCGTGTGCTCTCCCGGCCCACCTGCGCTGCCACAGAAAGTGCTCACAGTGGGGCTTCTGGAGACAACCAGGCTCTGCCCCCGGGACGCGCTGTACAGCGTCGGGCCGCAGGGGCCCGGAGCTGCCCTTCCGGCCTTTCCGTGAAGGCCGCTGCTTGGCTGCCCAGCGAGGGCATGGGAGCCGCGGGCCTTCGGGAGGAGAGTCTGGGCGCCTTCTCTAGCTTCTGGGAACGGAGAGCGTTGCAGCAGCAGCAGGGGTCCTGATTCAGACTTGTGGGCCCCATCCCAGCCGGGGACACATGGGGAGCCCGGTGACCCCCGGGGCCGCCCAGCAGGAGTTCTTTTGGTGACTCGGTCCTGCAGACCAGGCCGGAGCCCACTGCTCCAGGGCCGCGGCAAGATCCCCGGCCCCTGCACCGCATCCTCGCCCGCTCCAGGCACTCGGCGGGCTTCGCGCTTTGCGAGTGGAACTCGTACTGAAACCATCGGTGTCCTGGAGACCACCTTTTCTGACCAGAGAGCAGTGAAGTGAGGAAATCCCATTTGTTTGGAAAACAAGAAACACTATTCTAAACAAGGCATTGGTCCAATAAGATACAAAGGAGATGAGAAAACGCTGTGGACGGAGTGATGATGGAAATACTACGTACCAATACTTACTATACAGCTACAGCAATACCTAGGAATTCACAGCCAAAATGCTTAGACAATTACTAAGTTGAAAATGATAAGCTAAGCATTCACCTTTAAAAACCTGAAAACCAGCTCTTTAAGCCCAAAGGAGAACACAGAAAAGAACTCCCTTTCAGCACGCAGTCCAGCGCAGCCGCCTTGGCAGGCTGTGCAGCGGCTCCTCAGAAAGCCGAGCATGGTCAGTCCGCCTGCGAGCCAGCGGCTCCGCTTCTGTGTGTCCGCCCAGGAGGAGGGGACCCGCCGGAAACCCGTGCGTGACCGCGCTCAGCAGCACCCTTCACCGTCGCCAAAGGCAGCACAGCCCACATGTCCATTGCAGGGACTGATAAAGGGTGGTCTCCCCACACAGCGGGACATTATTCACACGCGCTGGAAAGCGTCATGCCAAGTGAAAGAAGCCTGCTACAGAAGAGCACACGTTGTACGGTTCCATTTATAGGAAGTGTCTAGAGCAGGCCAAAAACAGACAGAACACGTCGGTGGGGACAGAAATTGGAGCGCAGTTACTGGGGGGCGGGGGGCGGTGTGTGTGTGCAGCGGAGGGAACTGGATGACGAAGGGGAGAGGGGCTTCTCCCTGAGCCTCCGGCGGGCTTGGCCCAGTGGCACTGACTCGGGACTGTGGCCTCCAGAACTGCACAAGAATAAATATGCTTTCAGTCACCAAGTCTGTGCTAATATGTTAGAGTGGCCACAAGAAATAAGTACAGATTTTGGCACCGGAAGTAGGGTATTGCTGTAACCGATACCAAAAAATGGGAAAGCGACTTCTGAATTGAATGACAGAGAAGACCTATGTAACCGAGGCGATGTCCGCGGAAAGCTCGGCCTGGTCAGGTGTCACCGGCTCGTTCCCATTCAGTGGCCCATTTCTAGAACAAGCCACCCTGCCGGTCACTCCGTGATGATGCACCTGGACAGCTCTGTCTTTGGAAGTCTGGCGGGGGTTTCAGGAGCGTCCGAACGGCCCCCTTGCCATCCTTGCCATCGGACGCTGTGATGAGCTCCCCGGCTGGAGGGACCACGGTCAGCTCCTGAGCCCAGTTTCCCTGCCGGCGGCTGGCAGGGTCCCGGAGAGCGGGCTGTGCCACTTCCTTCTGCCCCATCCCCAGGGTTTTCCCCTCAGGCGAAGGAACTGTTTTTAAACAACTTGAAAGTTTGAACTAATTCACAGCCAGTTGCAAAGACAGTACGGGGAGGGCTCACCGGCCCCTCACCCGCTGTCTCTGACTGGTCACAGCTCATCTGATCAGCCACTGACGCTGGCGCAGTGTGTGTGCAGGCGGGTCTGACCGAGCAACGAGCCCCGCAGTGGTTCTGCCCCCCAGACCTCGCCCTCTTTCTGCTGCTGCCCCTGAGAGTCACCTGCTGCTCACCGGCCGGCGGTCCGTAACTCCAAGAACAAACCGGTCTGTTTTCCACTCTGTGCTTCTATCATTTGGAAACGTTCTATAAACGAGCCCTACAGTGTGTGACGGTCAGAGAGCGGCCCCCACGCAGCCCTCGCTGCCCGTGTGAGCTGCTGCAGAGCGAAGCCCCACTCGGCTCCTGGCCCAGCGTCCACGGCGCGGCGCGCGCGGCCCATCGCCCCTCCCACGCTGTAGGGCACGTGGGCTGTGCTGCCTTTGGCGACTGTGGAGGGGTAAAAAGATGAGCTACGGACAGGGAGGAAGTATCTGTAAGCCATGTATCTGACAGAAGAGTCTTATCTGGAATTTATAAAAGACTCAAAACTCAAGAGGAAAATGCAAACAATCCAATTAGAAAGTGGGCAAAACACATGAAGAAATGTTTCCTCGAAGAGGCTGTGTAGATGGCAGGTAAGCACGCGAGGACAGGTGCTTTCCTCGTCGGCAGCCCCCGCCCGAGGACCCCTTCACACCAGCACCCAGGAGCACCCAGGGCGGTAGCAGCCAGGCAAGGGTGCCCGCGGAGCGCTGCGGCAAACAGCCCGTGCGGGACACACTGCTGGGCTCCCTACTACAAAGACAGGTCCCCATTCTCGGGGGCGGTTGGTTTTTATTTGACAACAGAGCCAATATGACAGAAGAACACTTCAGAAAGGCGTCCCACACAGCACTCCGGGCGGCCTGCTCATGACACTCAGAGTCGTTAACGGATCGAGCACGAACTAAACCCTCGCTGCCAGCTTCACGGACAGGCAGGCATTTCCGCCAGGACCTGAGTGCGCGCCGGTGAGGACGAACGTTTCCCCGCGGAGAGCAGGCGCGCAGGCGCCGTCAGCGCCAGGAGGGCAAGCGCGGAGCGTGCGTAACAGCCGCCGCCGCCCGCGGCTCCCACGCACACGCGCGGGCCTCACTACTCACGGCGCCGCTCCGCTCGCTCCGGACGGCCGTCTGCTGCACAGAGCGCCAGGCCCCGCTCCGGCGGCTGCAGCGGGGGCGAGGCGGCGGGAGAGACACGGCGGCCGCGGACCCGCCAGGGAGACCGTCACGGCGAACGTCTCAGCCAGTCCTGCCAGCGTGCACGCGCGCGCACACACACACATACACACGCACACACACACACTCTCACACACACACGCACACACACACACGCACACTCTCACACACACACGCACACAGTTTTAAGCACTTTTAACGGGGTGATCCTAATGACAGAGACTCTGATGCGACAGGCAGCGTGGGGTCCAGGCTGCACTCGGGTGGCCTGGTCCATTTCTACTGCCACTTACGTCTCACCATTAGCCCCTCACTCTATCGCTTCTCCTCCTGACCACACAAACTACCACTTTATAAAATACCATTCTGCCCTTTTAAAACAGCTCATTTAAAGATATGGTCATCAATAAAAACAAGATAAAAATCTCAAATGTTATAGAACCAAGGCATGTCTTATATGAAAACTAAGTTTCTTAGGTCACAATCCAACCTCAATCTTTCTTAGTTTATTTTAAATCAAAACTCACTCCCAAAGGGAAAAGACTGTACTCAGTGCAAAAATTAATCTAAATAGCAAGATCTGACCAAATGACTCGCTTTCATACATCCACTTCATTTTTTTTAAGCTTTTCTTTATTTTTAGAGAGAGGGGAAGGGAGGGAGAAAGAGAGGGAGAGAAGCATCCATGAGTGGTTGCCTCTCGCACGCCCCTACTGGGGACCTGGCCTACAACCCAGGCCTGTGCCCTGGCTGGGAATCGAACTGGTGACCTTTCGGCTTGCAGGACGACACCCAATCTACTGAGCCACACCAGCCAGGGCTTCCACTTAACTTCAAATGCTTCCATTTTAAGCGATGTTCAAGCCCTCCATACTTAGTTTACCAAACCAAAGTGCACCAATGTCCGTTATAGGACGGCACCCTCGCCTCCTGCAGGGAGGACCAGTCGGCACTGACACGGGGAGGCCTGCGTCTCTCAGGACAGAGAAGCCTATGCCCTTGACCTCCCAAAACCTTGCTCCTTAAGCCACACCCTCCCTTTTATCTTTACCTTTTCCTACCAGCTTCTTCCCATCAATCTATAAACATAAACACATTCAGATCTCTCCCATCCCATCCCCCTGAACCCACACTCCTTCAGCGTTATCACGCAATCTCTCTTCCCCTCGCATGAACTGTGAGAGTGGGCTGCACATGCACGCTGCCGCTTAAACGCCATGAGTAAGCCTGAGTCAGGACGTGCGCACCGAAGCGCCCCGGAGCTCCAAGAACACCAAGGAGGTGCGGGGCCCAGAAACAGGCAGAAAGGCCGATGGAGCAGAATGTGAAGCCTTAACACGGAATCATGTATACGAGACATTCCAGAGACCAGTCCCTTCACCAAACGGAGCTGGGACAGCTGGGTACCCACATGTAAAAGAGTGCAGTTGAACCCCTACCTCACACCATGTACAAACATGAACTCCAGATGGGTCAACGAGCTAAATATAAGAGCTGAAACCATAAAACTCCTAGAAGAAAACAGAGTTAAATTAAGTCTTCATGATGCTGAATTTGGCAATGCATTTTAGATATGACACCAAAAGCAAAGGCAACAAAAGAAAAAATAAATTGGACTGGAAACTAAAACTATTTGCGCATCAAAGGACAAGATGAAGAAAGTGAGCAAACAACCTGCAGAATGGGAGAAAATCTCTGCAAATCGTATACCTGGTAAGAGTCTAGGACCCAGGATACATGAACTCTTACGATTCAACAACCAACGGGCCAGTTTAAAAATTCAAAGGATATGAATAAACATGTCTCTAAAGATAGACAAATACCCAACCAGCACAGGTAAAGATGCTCAATGTCATGAAGACGTGCAAATCATACCCACAGGATGGCTATGATAATATTTTTAAGACTATCAGCTTGGCAAGGACACGGAGACATGGAGCCTTTGTCCTTTGCTGGTGAGAACGTACAATGGTCTGATCCCTCTGGAAAACGCTTCAGCACTTTCTCCAAAAGTCAAACCTGGAGTCGTTACGTGGCCCAGCAATACCTAAAGCAGGTACTGAGACAAATAACGCACACAAGTGTTCACGGGGCACGATTTATAACAGCCAAGAGAGGTGGGAAGCACCCAAGTATTCCTCAGCAGATGGACGGACGGACAAGCTGTGGTGTATCCACACAGCGGAATATGATTCTGCGGGAACAGCAGCAACGACGACGGGAACTGCTGCCACACAGACGGATCTGTAGAACATGCTACAGGGAAGGAGCCAGACGCCAAGAACCACGTACTGCGTGATCCCGCTGAGGTTAACCAGCCAGAAAAGCTAAGTCCATAGCGACAGAAAGGTTAGGGGTGACTAGGTTGGTTGGTGCAAGGGTTGACGGCCAGCGGGCCGAGGGGTCTGGTCAGGGTGATGAAAATGTGCTAACCGACCAGGCAACGGCTCCACTGCTCTGTAAGTTCGCTGAACAGCACTGAGTTGTGCACTTTAAGTGGGTGGATTTTAAGGTGTATCAGTTGTATCTTAATAAAGCCCCTAGAAAAAATAAGGGCGTGGGTCAGGGTTTGGGTTTCGGAACCCTAGCAGCTGGGACCCCGGTTCCCGACCCCGCACCATGGGCCTGCTCCTCACTTCCACGCTCTGTGCTTTCTGACGGAAACGGAGAAACTAGGGCGCGCAGCACACAGCAGCGGTCCCCAGCGAGTCCCCACCAGTGGCCAGCCTGCCCAATATGGAGAGCATGCCTAATCCTAATAAAGTCTGAATTACGAGTCAAGACAATGCCACATTGTTTACGTCATGCTCACCAACAAGGTGCGCACATATTCACTGTCACACACCCAATGAGCTGTTCGTAGGGACTGCTCTGGGTGCAAAGGTCAAGCTAGGGACAAATACCTTCCAATTAGGCCTCATCTTACTACGAAACTTGTAAGAATTACACGCGGAGAAAGTCTACACTGAAAATACTTCTGAAAAAAGAAAAAGGAGATTTTGTCTCTAAAAGAGACATCGCAAGGTGGCCCAGAACATCAACCCGCGTCCGAGCCTGACAGACCCTGGCCCAGGCGAAGAGGCTGGGCTTTAACAAGGCGACATCCCTGGGCCCAGCTGGCGTCTGCTGGAAGCTGGAGGGGCGAGGCCAGCGCTACCTAAAGACTCCGAGGTCCTCCCATGCCCACCCCACAGCCACGCCTCTAGTGCCAACGACACTGCCCCGCGCCTGGGCCCGCACAGCAGGGCGCACATCTGCTCGCTCCTGCCGGGAGCCTGGGCCCAACTTCCGTCTGCAGCCCAGCAGAGGCAGCTGTACAACATCTGATCCCGCGCTCCCCATTCACAACATCTGAGAGGGAGAGCACGGAGGAATTTCATGTTGCGGGGGGGGGGGGGGGGGTTGGGGGGGGCGGAGTGCTATTTTAGGGCAGAGCCGGCCAGCCCGGTGGAATCATGTGGTTTTTATCCCACAGTCCAGGAAGGACAGTGAGGCCAGCAGCCTGGGCTGCACACGCCAGCCTGAGAGCCTTCGGCTGCTCCACGGCTGAGGGCCTAGGAACCCAGCCCCAGGACATCTTGAAGGTCACGGGAACTAGACAGTTCCTATGGGGCACAGTATGGACAAGGGGGGCAGGCACTTTCAAGTCCCGAGACCGGGTCAGGACAGCAGAGCTGGCACCGGGTGCGCTCGCCCTCTCCTCAGAACCCAGGAAATGACAGGAGGGACTTCTGAAATAAGAGGAGAGCACTGACAGTCTAGAAAGGCTGAAATTGCTCCCCAAAACAATGGACAGGAACAGATCACAGGAGAAACCAAAGTCCAGGAAACACCCAGGCAGCGGCGCAGCAGCGAAGCCTGGACCGAAGGGGCGCTGAGCGCACGGCCGTGGACGAGCTCCGTGCAGACGGGTCAAGAGTCAAGCAGCGCAGCAAGGCTTGTAATGAAAAACACACGGCCAGCCCAACGGGCGGAAAACAGCATTTGATAAAATTCAACAGCCCTTCCGGATGAAAAAAAAAATGCAGTGAACTAAGAATAGAAGATTTCTGAACCACGTGAAGGGTCTGTGGCAGAGCTACGACAGACGACAGACAGTGGGCTTGGAAGCTGTCCCGCTGAGGACAGGACCAAAGCAGGGGCCGTTGTCACGACCGTCGTTTGACACAAAAGGCCTGGCAGGTTTTCCAAGGCCAGAAAAACTCGGGTAGGGCCCTGGGTAGGGAACCAAAGGGAAGCATTTACATCAACTCAGTATTCCATAATTAGCACATGTGTATTTTCCCTCCCAAGTGGACTACTGAATTCTTTGTATATCTTCCAAGCCAACAATATAGCTCATAAACGTTACTGAAAATGTTGTTTTCCTCAAGCAGAAAACTGTGCCATGAATGCGAACAAGTAACCCCCCAGGACCGAGACACTGTCACCACGGGAGATCACGACAGAGCCTCTGCTCTTTGCTCTGGGCCTGCTCCTTAATCATGAAAAGGCGGCAGGTGGACCAGACTTCAACAACCAGATCAACACTCGGGGTCACTCGACTCAAGATTCTCCGATTTAGGAAATTATTTGTACATAATGTGCGTGAAGATGAGAGACGTCCCCTTGTTTCTATCCCGTTTATTTAAGTGCTTCACTCTGCCCAACAGAGGCTCACAGAAGGTCACCCAGAAACAACGGCCTCGCCTCGACCCCCTTCTGGTGCCTTGCACGCCTGCTGCCTGCCTCACTCACCGCTGTCCGGCCGCAGAGGCAGGTGCCAGGGCCAGGTCTCACCCCACAGGGCACTCAGAGAGGAAGCAGGGTCCCTGCCTTTCCCTTCTCACGAGCGCTGGCCTTACAGCTCATCCTTCTCTGCGTCCCCGGGACAGAAGGACATGCCTAGCACGCCCTCTGGCCAGGCTCTGTGCGAAACCCTTGGCTCCAGCAGCGAGTGTTTGGGGGGAGGGCAGGGGCTGGAAAGAGGTCTTTGTGAGGAAAGAATTGAGTTCCCAGGCTGTGTGGGAGAGGGGGACTCAGGGGTCAGGCCGCACTGAAAGGGCCAGGCTGGTAGCAAAGAGACCCCCCCCCACGTGACCTTAAAATAAAAAATGAACAGTTTTAAAGCGAGTGGAGAAGGCAAAAGAACTTCTTATCTGCGTCCAAGCCACACTCAACTTTAACATTTAGCTTCTGAAATGCGGCTGCTTCCCTCTGCGGAGGGCTGTCCCCTCTCCCCGCCCTCCCCCACCCCGCCCCCACTGGCCACAGCCATGGGACACTGGCCCCAGTCACACTCGAGCACACTGCATTTGTAAGAACGGAAAACTGCTCTTCTTTACAGATCTGCCCCTTGCACTCTGCCTTACCTTCTCTTCCTCTGTTCCTGCGATGGGGAAAAAGTACCTCACTTGTTAGACATTTTCTGGTAGCCGGACGTGGTGACAAGAAAACGTGAGACCCCGCGCAGCACGCTCGAGACCCCTCACCTCGAAGACTCTGCGGCACTCAGACAGGACGCGGGGCCCCCCGCTGGGCACCACGACCACCGCACGCCCGCCCGCAGAGCAGGGGCCCCGCTGTCCAACAGCTGCCCGGCAGCGGGATCGGGCAGAGGAGCAGAGCGAGGCTTGAATTAGCCACAGAAGGTGGGGGGGTGTCGAAGGAGGAGACACGCGGGTACTGAAGGAGAGCGGGCAGGGCGCCAGGCTGCCCGGAGGGTCCAGAGGTCCAAATGTTAAGTATGCCCCGAAATGATAAAATGCTTCTGCTTCAGAAGAGCGCGCTGCCCAGCAGACCCCAGGAAAAGGCAGCTGTGGGTGCACAGCCCCGCGCTGCCCTTACGAGCCTTGTGCGAGTTATTTCACCGCGTGAGGGCCCCGCTTCCGCCCCCGTGCAGTGGGGCCTACGGTGCCCCCCTCGAGGACCTGAGAATTGAAGGAGAGCTAATACCCCCAACACCAAGTGCTCGGCGCGACCTCCCGCACACAGCAGATTGCGCACGGTAACCACGGGTATTGTTGCTACTGCTGCTGTTATTGTAGCAATTACTATTAAGATCCTTCATCTAGAAACTTGTAAGAGTAACTTTTCTCCTTCAAGGAAAGCCTCAGGCACCTAAAGCTTGGAACACCTATTCCCACGCTGGCTGCTGTGGCTCAGGGGACCGAGCGCCGGCCTGCAAACTGAAAGGTTGCCGGTTCAATTCCCAGTCAGGGTACATGCGGGCCAGGTCCCCAGTCAGGGGTGCGTGAGAGGAGACCAATCAATGTATCGCCCACACATTGACGTTTTTCTCCCTCCTTTCCTCTTCTCTAAAAGTAAATAAACAAAATATTAACAGAAAAAAGAAAAGTGTGACGCAGAAATGGGAAATTTAGAACTCGCTTTGCCAGGGCCAGCAACCCCAGGGCCCAGCGGTGAAGCTGCTGCAGCCCAAACCAGACGGCCCCTGTGGCTGGCTGAGGCCGTCCTGTGCCGCCCGACTTCCTGTGGCTTCAGTGGCTTTCTGGGCGTGGATCTTTCTAGACTCCTGTAATTCCCCTGTCTTTCCCTGTACAGTTAAATTAGCCAGAGTCGCATTCTGTGACCATCAGGCTCTGCTGCCAGCGACGGCACCTGGCACCTGGCGGCCCTGCGGTCCTCCTCCTTCCCAGGTCCCTGAATCTTGCTGCTCCCTAAAAGTCAGCCCTCAGTCACCAGCTCTCCTCACTCCAGCTTCCCGTGGCACCTCAAACGTCCACACCGCCAGGTGCGGGCTCCTCCAGCACATTCACATGCCGGCCAGACGGCGTCCCCAGGACGTCCTACATACAGATCCGTCAGCGAGTCCAAGAGTTAGTCACTCCCACCTTGTCCTCTAGGTACTGTCCTGCTCTGTGCCTAGACCCAAGTCTTCACTAGGCACCAAGTTAGACAAGCTTTGAGCTGAGTCGCACTAAGACGTCACCAAATCCTGTCAATTCCACCTTAGTAACAAGTTTTTACTTTGTTTCTTTAAGATAGTACACCTGTCTCTTCATCAGTAGTCCCAGTTTCTACCGTTTCAACACCTGATCCCTAATCCAACCTTTACACTACAGTTCTCTCTCTAAAGCACAAAGCTGATCAAGTTGCGTCCCTGCCCACAGAGCCCATTCAGCTTCCCCACCACACAGAGCAAGGCCCGGGGAGGTGGACCTGCTGAGACCGTCGTCAGCAGTCAGAGTTCTTGGCATCAGCCTGCTCTTACGTGCACGAGTATCGGGCGCGTAGGCACACACGCCCTGGAGAAGAATACATTTATCTTCTAATCTTTGACCGAGGTTTGCCCTCCTAATAATCCAAAACCCACGGACCGAATCTGCATCTGGACCAAGGAACCTCTCGGAGAAAAAGGAGAGGATTCCCTCCTGTGAGAAGTTCAAAGGGAGCTGGCGCCCTGGACGTCCCTAACTGGGGTCTGCTGGCCAGCAAGGGGCCCAAAGCCCCAAAGGGGATGTCACCACGAGAGAGGGAGACTTAGGCTTAACACCCAGGCCTGGGAGCCCCCAGGGACCCAGGGACGCGGCTGCGCTCAGCGGAGCGTGTCAGTGCTGCCTGGAGGGCGGTGACTCTGGGCTCCCTCGGCTCCCGGGCCCGCGGCCGCTCACGCCTTCGGACCGAATGAGCCCTGCAGTCCCACAGGACCACTGCTAAGTCCAGAGGGCCATCCCGAAAGAGACGTGGGCTTCCTAGTAAACAGCACTGCGACGGGGTGAAGGCTCGCGGACGAAGTAGTGGGCCCCAGCTGGCGAAGAAGGTCGTTCCGGCATCGGCGGCTCTCCCCTGGCCGCCCACACACGGGGCCGCTTCTCTGGTCCTCGGTGACTCTGCCACCTCAGCTCCCAGCAGAGCCCCTGTCACACAGGGCGCTCCTCGCGAGGACAGCGCACTTCTCCGCTGCACATGGACTTCCTGCTCACAGACGGCCTCCCCCCCCACCCACGGGCGGGCGGACCACGTCCTCCTCCCTTCAGGCTCGAAGGCCACTCTCCCGTGGCTGCCCGACCCCTGCAGGCAGAGCCCTTGCTCCCTGGGACAGCCCGGGACAGGGCGGCGGACACAGGCCCAGCACGGCGTACAGGGACAGCGGCACGTCTGCACGGTGGGACCGTGGCGGTGTGGCCGGGGGCCCAGGCGGCCCCCCACTTCGCGGGCGGGAGCAGGAGCCAGGGAGTGGGTGTGGAGGGAGGTCTGGGAACACCTCCCACAGCTCAGATCCATTTTCCTTTTGGCTCAGGGATCTCATTTTTGAAAACTTCTCAGGCAAACTTGCAGGGAAGGGCGCAGGCACAAGGCTACTCACTGCAACACAGCATGAGGAGGTCGGCCGCGACGCACGTGCCCCCCAAAACAGTGCGGGTCAGATAGGCGGGCGCCTCCGCTCACGGGCTCCACGCAGCTGTCTAAGGAGAGTGAGGAGGACTTCCAGGAAATAAGGGACAGGGGAGGTCGGCGACCCCAGCGCTAAGAACTTGTGTTCGCAACGTAATTGCACATCAGAACGCCGAGGCCGCACAGGAAACCAAGGAAAACCGCCGTTTCCCAGACGCGGCGCAGGGAGCGAAGCGGCTCTCGGAAACAGAGTGGTGTTTTGTTTGTTTGTTGTTTCTTCAGAAGAATTCACAGGTGGTATTTCAGGAATACTTCCGGTACAAATCCCAGGGGAAGAAAGCTCAAATGGCCCTAACACCGAGGAGTCACAGCAGCTCACCCGATTCTTAAGCAAGAGCAGGGTGCTGCCTCTGACTTCTCCGTCCCTTTAGAGAACTCCTTTCTGCGGCCTCCACCAAGGAACTGTGAGTCTAATTACTTAATTCTTGGTTAAAACCTTTTATTACCCTCAAAACTCTCTGCCTTCCGGCCATGTTGCAAAAAAGTCTCAAGCCATCCTGACTTTTCCTTCTTTGGAAAGCGCCCTTTTTTCACCCCCCGCTGACTGGCTGCTTAGAGGGTACTTTTTTTACGCTTGAAGTTTAAAGATTTCACCGGCAACAGTGTTCTGGCCACTAGCTTCGGCCAATGCAGAACGGGCTGGTTTCTGTCTACTTTCAGCGCCCAGATACTTTCCCCCATTGTATCTGTTCTTGTTTCTATTCTGTTTGTTTTGGAAGCTTGTGCAGGAACAACACTTACTTAGATCAAAGCACTAATTTAACTTTCTACATTGTAACTTTTGCTAATGATGTTTAAAATTCATCAGGGCAATTAGCGTGGTGACAGTTTCTTTCAGCTCATTCATTTCAGCTTATCTGCCTCTCAACCAATCAGGTTTCAGTTCAGCCCCCCCCACCCCGCCTCAGCTCATCTTCAGTCACTTATTTCCGAGGTCTTCTTGAACGTTGTTATAAACAGCACAAAGCAGATTCGATTTGAACTTTATTTCCAGTTTCTATAATCTTTTTCAAAATTATACTTTTCCTCTGCCTCAAGGAGCATATCCCCAGACCCCTTATTTTACTGTGACATAGTCTTTTCTTTTTATTTATTACTGAACATTGATACCCCAGCCCCTGGTATTTCTTCACCCTAATCCCATCGCTCATGATTCCGTTTTTCACCTGTTTTTCCCCAAAAAGCCCAGAACGCGTGGCTCTCCTGAGGGCACTAAGTTTGGTGGGTTTTCCCAGCGCGTCTGTGAGCTGTGGGTCTGGCACACGGACAGCTTGTATCACCCACTCGTGGGTGGTCCAGCCTCACGGGGCCATCTCTGCACGTCTGCTTCTGTGCGACTCCCGTGTTAGTTCTGTGATCTAGTCTGTGTATGAGGTTCTGTCTGGGACGGCTTCTGCTCCAGAGAGATGGGCGACCGCCCAGCAGGGGGAAGCCCTCCGGTTTGGAGAAGGCTGAGGTACGCTGTCCCCAGTTCCACCACCCCCGCCCCACACGTCAGCTGCAGCGCAGAAGCAGACCCACCCGCGCTCCGCGCTCCCTGCGGCCACTGGGTCGCTGGGTCTCACCAGGCCTCACTCTCCCTCTTCTCCCCCAAACCAGCAGAGCCAAGAGCACGTCCACACATCTCGAAACCCCGCCCCGAGTTCTCAGGAAACGGTGACTCAGGCCCTGGGCTTCTGTGGCTTGTGCATCAGTTTTTCACCTTTTTCCTCAATCACGTCCACCAGGAGAGGTGAGTCAGGGAAGGAGGCGGGGCTGGAAGGGAGCGCTGGCCCGCAAGTCACACCTTCGCTCCGAGTCCCCAGTGGGCACTCCCACTGCCCCCACCTCCTGAGCGCTCTTCCTTCTGGGGCCAGCCCCGTCTCTGCGGAAGTTTTGTATGAGACTGTCTCTCGCGCTGGTGAGTCCCCATCCCTGCGGAGGGGCCGCTGTCCGCACAGACTGGAGCTGAGCCGTAGCGGGCGGAGGGGCGTCCCTGCTGCGGTGCGCGGCGCGCGCCCTCCCCAGAGTCCCCTCTCCAGCAGAAGGTTTGTCCGGCCTCAGGTCCTGTCCACCAGCAGGCCTCACTGAGGAATGAAAAGTCGGGGAGACCGCCCTCGGGCTGAAAGGCCCCGGGAAGACCCAGAGGGAAGAAAGCTTTACCCCGGGGCTGGCTCACACCCACGGAGCCCCGACCCTGTAGTTACCTGCCTGAGGGCGCTACAACTGCCCACCTCAGAGCCGCGGAGACGGGGGCTGGGGCAGGGAGAGGGCGCTCAGGCACAGCGGCCGCCTCGGACGCACTTGGAAGCCTCCCACTCTGGGCGAGGCCCACGGAGGCGCGGCCAGGAGCCCCACCCCTCGCTCTGGGTCTCCATTCTGCTGAGCCTGTTTGTAGGTGCCCGGTCTCCTGTTTATTCCGAAGTCTGTAGAGCTCTCCCCTTGACCAAAGGTCCCTTCCCAGTGTCTCTGCAGCTCGTTTCCCACCACGTCCCTCCCTGTCGTTGGCCAGGGACTCAGCTGAGTGGGGGAGGGGGCCGGGTCTCCTGTGCGCCCACCCTCAGCTCCCACTGCCAAGGCCTCACGAGCCCCTGAGAAGGGGGCCGCCGTGCCTCTCTGCACAATTTCAGTCCGGCTCCCTGGGGAGTCAGCTGCCTGAACCCACCTCCTGGTCTTCAGAGAGACTACTATTTTCTACAGACAACCGCATTCTGCTCTGGAAGCAAGTGTGCCTGACATTATAAACTCAGGGACCCTCACGGCAAAGATTCAATTCAGTCCTTCTCCAAATAATGAGGCTGGAAGTCAGCACCAGCCTGCTCAGAGGGAAGGAAGCACAGCCCAGCCGAAGTCCTGCAAGACAGCGCCCAGCGGGACAGGACAGCACGCGGGAGGCTCCCCTGCCAGCTTTGAAGAAGCTGGAATGAAAGGGTCTCATGGCGGGGACCTGGGGGAGTCCTCCAGAAACTAAGAACGATCCCCACCCAACAGCTGCCACGGAAGATCAGACCTCAGCTCCGCAGCCACAGGAGGAGAACTCTGCCAGCAACTCATGAGCCGGGGAAGAGGCCGCCGAGAGCGGGTGAGCTGGCAGCCGCAGGGGACCCCGAGCAGGGGACCCAGGAAACCCACGTCCGGATTCCCGGCCCTGGAGGCTATGAAACAATAAATATGTGCTCTTTCAAGCGGCTACAAAAAAACGCACACAACCACAAACCCAACCATACGACAGAGGTGCGGACCGCTCTCACCCACCGAGACCAATCCGCCGCAACCCCACTCAGGGCGAGTCCACGCGGCCAGTACCTCCTGCCTAACCGTGTTGCAGGGGGGTGAACCTGGGAAACTGAGCCCGGCTGCGACGTGGATGGGCCTGCCAAGGGCAGGAGGCCGCACGCAAAAGGCCCCACACTAAATGAGTCCATTTACACGGAACGTCCAGAACAGGCAAACCCACAGAGACAGAAAGCCGGGGAGTGGGGGCGGGGCTGGGAGCGTGGCGGCCTGTGAGGGCCGGGTTTCTTCCTGAGGTGATGAAAAGGTTCCAAAATTAGCTGCTGGTGGCGGCGGCACAACTATTAATATACGAACATAGTAAAAACCACTGAACTGTGTCCTTTTCAAGGGGCGACTATTATGTTCTGGGAATTACAGCTCCATTTTTTAACAAGAGAACAGCACCGTATTACCAAATCCGAGCGAGGTTCACAACCCCTCGCTCCTGTGATCGCCACGGATCAAACAATTCTTCAAGACGGGAGGGTCTCTGATACTAAACAGAGCAGCAAAGCAATCATGTACAAATCTAAGCAGCTGCCCGACTACTTTTAAGTTAAAAAAAAATCGGGGAGTAAAAATGCGGCCGGAGAGAACAGAGGAGACATGTAAGAAGTTTCTTGAAGGGTTACAAACTGTTTCCTTCAGTGGGAGGCAGAGAACAGTAACTTGTGAGCAGGCAGGAGGCTGAGCCGACCGAGAGCACACAGGCGGGGACCCTCCCAGCCGAGCGCACAGAGCGGTGGTCTCGAGGGACAGCGCAGTTCTTCCCCTGGTTCAGCGGCTCCCGGGGATTACAGCCACTCAGGCGGCCCGGGCTTATTTTTCCTATAAAGTTTAAAGAACCTTAAGACATCAGCAACATTTTTGTGAACAGTAAGTGTAGTTATTACTGATGCCGTGAAGCACAGAAAAGGGATCGTCTAAAAATAGAGCGTGGGATTTCAAGGAACCCTGCCATCTCAGAACGCCTCCAAGGGTCACTACAGAACAGGCAGCCCCGGTCTCAGATCCCCCCAAACAGGAAGTCTGGCTGCAATTAGGAGAAATCTGAGAAATCTGACCTCCTCAGCAGAAAACATGAAAAACAAAATGTTCGAGACGCACAAGAATGTGAAAATCACTGGTCTTGGGATGATTACGTTTATCGCAGAAACTATTTTGAAGCGCGTACTCCATCGTCGGCTGCAGGGTGATGATGTCCGCAGGACAGACGCTGCCCGAGGCAGACGGCGCATCTGAGAGCCAGTGTGATGGACCGGCCCCCTCCGTCCCTGTCTGCCCCTGGGACACGCGGGAACCTGAGGGCTACTGGACGGACCTGCAGAGAGAGAACTCGCCTCCCTCCGCAGCCCGCAGGAGCGTGAGCCAATCTCAGCGGGTCTGGCATGAGGAGGGTTCAATCCTCGCAGCTGCTGTTTCTGCTTCCCACTGAAAACAATACATCAGCCTCCTGTGCAGCCTCTGGTTCCACGGTTATACACACAGTAGGATGAAAAGGGAAAAACCAACAACGCCCACGAGACTAGTCACAAACAAAATGAGCACTTCGCGGTGGAATCTCAGTCAGTCGCCTGGAAGGGAGACTCCTAGATCCGGCGCTGTTTCTTGAATACTTTCAGAGGGGGTCATTTGTTTCTCACCCTGCCCTTTCCTTTATTGAATTTCCGTCCAGTGAGTTTGCTATGACCATCACCGGATGTACTCGCAATAACAAAAAGTTACAGCTGGATCCTGTATTAGACTCAGCTGCGGCTCAAGTTTAACAATGTTTCGGGCCAACGGGAAAGTGCTGAGTGAGGGAAGAAAAGGAAAGACTCGTTCTTGAGAGATTGAAGGTTTGTTCTTCATCCAAAGACCTGGCAGCAAAAGCAGCTCTTTTGTTTTATGTAAATGTAGTTTGCCTTCCTACATTTTCCAATTCTCAAGCTCATTTCTTTATAAAGCCATGGCCAAATATCAAAATAAAATCCTTACTACACCAAGCCAGAGAACTAATCACCTCCATATGGGGGTAGGACTGACAACCACTGTGTGTGTCTGTTCCAAGTTCCCCCACGCACATATTCCAATGACATCTGAGACATTTAGTAACTCCTTTTAGTTACCAATGTAATCCACATTTACCAAAGAACAAGAAAAAGGAATGTGACTTTGACCTTGAGTCAAGTAGATGATTTTAACCTATGTATAAAAGTTAAAAATGACATTAAATAAACAAAGCACTTCTCTCTCCTGCTTTTACATGTAAACCTAGAATATCGGATGCAAATCATGTCAGGCAGCTAGCCTGGATGACTCTTCAAAAAGAGCCACTGTCACCATAAACAATATTTTTTTAAAGACTGAGGAGACATAAGTACATACAAGATGTAAGCCCTGGCCAGAGACTAGAGATGTAATGAAAACAGCTGACAGGCATTTTGCGAACACCTGGAGGAAGCAGCACGTGGACCATGTGTGAACGGATAGAAGGAATTCCTGTTGGTTTTCTCAGGAAAGGGTGGCTGTGGTTAAGTAGGACAATGTCCTTGGGACATGAACGTCAAGTACTTAGGGGTAGACTGCTAGGATATATATAACTTACTTTCAAATGGTTCAGAAAAAAACTGTCGTATGTACTGGAAAGAGAAAGCAAGTGTGGCAACACGTTAGCAATGATGAATTTAGGTGAAAGAGATACAGGTATTCATTATCCTGTTTGTTCAGCTTTTCTGTTATTCCTAAACCCAAATACACAAGTTCTTCCAAGTAACTCTGGTTAGGGTCAAAGTGTGCACAGGGGGCTTAACGTGGTAGTGACAGTTCTAAATTCCTACTAATGGTTTGAGATTCTTAATAAATTCTTCATTCGGTAATTTCACTTGGGTTTTTTAACGTCCATTTTACATACGAAGATTCAGCAACTTACACAGTGACTCAAGGCTGGAAGTGCCCAGAGCTGCATTTATTTACTTAAAAATATGTCAACAACAAATAACAGTCAGTTCAGATGGTTAAACAAACTTAAGTATACAGAAAGTAGATGCAAAGATTCTCTGAACAAACCATTACCTTTACCGTTGACCGTTTCTTGCCTTGAACCGAGGGAATTACCTAACTACCTTTCAGTGGCTGACTTGACAGAACAAACAGGCAGACGTTCTGAAATCTTTACTCCCAGGGACCACATGGGTTACGGGGGGCCTCCCCTGTCCCACAGGACGAAGATTGTTCGGGAAGGAACAGCTCGTGCTTCTCTCCGGCGTGACTCATCCCAGCGAGATCGGCCACAAAGAAGCTTCGGCCCAGACCGAGAAAGGCAGCCCACCGCAGCTGCGAGGACCCCGGAGTCCAGATTCCAACAAATGAATGAAAAGAGCAGTCTCAGGAGGGAGGGCGGGTGGGTCTAGGGACAGTAGGAGGAGGAGCTTCAATAAACAGGCTGCAACAGTCATGACATTTACAGCTTGTACTGAAAGACAGACTCCCCTGGGAAGATACGAGGATTAGCATCGCCAGCCCCAGCTTGGCCTTTGCATATTTTTAACCGGTGAAGGTCGGACTGCTCTTTGACTGCCAGTAACTTGACAACTTTAATTAAGGAAATAGGTCTCCTGTCAAATCTTTCCCTGAAATGCCCAGTCGCCAATCTGTTTCTTGATTGCTAAAACCAAACTAAAGTGATTAGGAAACTTCTAGATGTCCTCTCCTCTCCAAAGGGAGACAGCCGGCAGCTGGCAACCACCCCCGACTCAGGCAGTGGGCGAGGGCAAGCTCCGACCTCAGCACCCCTGGGCAGGCCGTGCGATCTCCAGGCGGCCCGAACAGTTAGGACACAGACTTTCCCTCAAGCGTGCGTCTTTTCTTTACCCTGCCTCAAATCTTACAGGTAAAATGGAAAAGGGAAATACAATTTCTAATGTAGAACGAGCCAGAGCACTTCTGGAATCGCCTTCATTGTAGAGACATGCAGGAGACACCACCCTTTGGTAGGGCATGGTACTAGACGGGAACCTTCTGGACGGGAAGACAGGCAAGAGGCAGGGCCCCAGCCTCCGCAGTGATGGAGGGGGAAGGGTGGCGGTGGTGAGGAAGGCCACCACCAGGCTTAGATCCTGAGACCAAATGTCTGCACACTAATAGCAGCAGAACCCCAGGGAAATAGCTGTTTACGTTCTTTCCAGATTTTAAAAAAATTAAGTCATGTTTTGCATGTCCAGCCACATGACTGGGCATCTGTGCGGCAGGGCCGCGAGGGTGCCAAAGAGTGTGGGCCACACACGCACTTGGACTCCGTGTCCCCGGCCGCTGCCGCCAGGAGGGAACGCCAAAAGGAGAGGGTCTAATGAGCAAGGTCTGGAGGGCTTCGCGCCCCGCCCGGCCACAGGAAGGAGGGGGCTGGCATCTGAGTCTCTTTTGTAAAAATAAATAAAAACAGCACGGGAACCACCTGACTAAGTCTACAGCTTAACCACTATTCTGAATGAAAAAGTTTAAGGTTTAGAAACATTACTTCGGGGAATCCACAGAAGACACTGTGGTTCTCGAAAAAATGCAACATTTCTGAACACTCAGCCCATATTAGGATTCTTTCTTTTGACGATCAGCCAACGAGAAGCATCACTTCATTCTCAGGACTTGGTGTGTCCTCAGGAGCGCGGTGAGAAGCCGAGCCCGGGTCTGCGTGGCCACCCCCCACACACACTCCCGCCCCGGGGAACCGTGGCCACCGCGCGGGGACAGGCCGCACACGTGAAGGCCTCTAACCCAGTCCAGGCTTCCCACGCTCTGACACAAACAGAAGTGAATTCATTTGCCTCAGTTCAAAAATTTTTAATCCAATTACTGAAGCTTGCGGGGGTGGGGGGGACCCTCTTGATCATTTTATTTCCTCTCTTTGCTGACAACTGAAAGGAAGTCCTGTCTGCTCGCAGCAGATTTAAAGGCCAATGCCAACCACTTTCAAGGACTGCATTTCAAACAGTATGTGTGTTACCGCAGGAGAATACAGCCTCACTCAGTTCTTAGTGACGGGTACACAGGGGTCGCCAAGAGCAGGCTGGAGCCCCCACCTGAGGAAGCGGTGGGGCGGGCCCAACAGGTCTTCGAACTCCGGGTTTGCTCACCGATTTTCAAAGACAACCTGTGTGTGCGACTGGCGAAGGCGGGCCGTCTGGGCCATGCCGGGCCTGACTGCGCCCAAGCGCACGGGCCACCGCCCGTTCTTCCGCGTCAATAAGCCACAGGTTTTCCATCAGAACTGCAAAGCTACACCTGCCCGCCCCGCACACCAGTAAGGAGCACTGGGGAACAGAAGAGGGGTCTCCTCTTTGCGTTCTCTGGCGACGAGACCCTCAGCGAATGGAGGGGCGGGGACCCTGCCGTGTCCCGCTGCCTCAGCTCCCCCTGCGGGGAACCTCTCTCTGACCAGCCAAGTAAACAAGGAGGCATTTACTGTCCCGAGGGCAGGAAGTGTGGAGACAGGGAGGCTGCTGCGCGGGGAGTGCAGCACCTCCAGCACACGGCCACGGCTCCAGCTGGTCATCCCCGGCCTGCGAGCCTGGGACCCGACGCACTTGAGGGACATCATGAATGTAAACTGGCTGCCCAGCTAGGCCGGACGGAGTCCATCCTGAGAAAAGGAACCACTTCCGCCTTGTTTATTTTTCTAAGAAAGAAGACGCCTTTCCAGGAAGTACCCTGCCAACAGCCCTCCACTGCTCCCTGGCCAGACGAGGGTTCCACATCGCTCCTCCAGTGCGTGGTAAGAAGGAAAGGGTGGCCTTGCCTGGCTTACACCACTTAAGATTCACCCCCTTGTGGGGACAAGTCGCCTTCCCCACGAGCAGACATCTGAACAGATGAGCGTCCTTCACAAGGAAGGAGGGGGATGAGTTTGTGCAGGAGCCCAACACGTCTGGTCCACGGAGGCCAGTGCAGCCGTGACAGTGGCCGCTCACTGCACTATCGGCAGTGACAGGAAGGAAGCTGGCAGCTTCAGCCTTACCCCCAAATATTTATATCCCACTTTATGGTTTAAAGTCAAAGGCTGTGCCCTGGCCGGTGTGGCTCAGTGGACTGAGCGCTGGCCTGCGAACCAAGAGGTCGCCGGTTCAATTCCCGGTCAGGGCTCACGCCTGGGTTGTGGGCCTCCCTTTCTCCCTCCCTTCCCTTTCTCTCTAAAAATAAAATAAAATCTTTTAAAAAATAAAATAAAAAAGGATTGTTATTTAAAAGTTAATTTTATCCAAAAGGAAAAAAATTCATATTTTTTAAAAAATCTCTCAGCCACCCTAGCACTTAATTCAATTACAGAAATAGCTAAGTAGTTACTGCTTTAATACACCCTCACATTATCAAATTGTGGCTTTAAAGAACCTCCAAAATGTAAAATAATAAATGCAACCCAGATGTTCACGAAAAAATTGAAAACAAGATTGTTTTTGCTTCATAGCAACTAAATGGGTCAAGCCATTTCCTCCCTCTGAGAATTCTCAGAGGACCACAAACCACTCGGAGAGCATGTGTTTCATATGTGTCTGTCCACACAGAAAGGACACTCTGCCGTCCAAAGCAAACGGAGAACATTACATGTTCCCATGGAAGTACATCTGAAAACCGCAGTAAAGCCGTGTCTACACGTTGCCAAACATCTGGATGAAAACTGAAAAAAACCAAAAAAACACTAATTACCTTGATATTGGGAAATACTTTTCAATCATCATTAAAATGTCCAGTTTCGTAGCAACCTTCTGTTTTTATATATTAATTATAGGAATAAGTTTTTCAAAAAAAAAGAGGACAGTAATTAAAAAGAGCTCTGCCTAGAGTTTCAGAGAGGAACTTATTTTCTCCTGCTTCGACCGTGCTCCTGGTGACCTACTGAAAACTCAGCTCAAAGTAAATTTGCTCTGTGAAAGTAAATTACAAAACCTTAGCGAACCAAATTGACTCGGGTGAGTCTTTTCTAATATTTACATAACGCTGAAAAATATTTATTTTAAAAAGATGCTTGCTGAATTGTCTCCAGCCAAATTATAAGACAGTTCAGAATCTCATATCTATTCTATTCCGTCCATCGGGGAACTGATACTACCTATAAAAGGCCTGTGTGATTTTAACTTCAAAAATCAGGATGGAGACCCATGTATTTTCTACTCTCATTTACTTATTATTATTATTATTATTATTGTACAGGTTTATTGAGGAAAAAAGGGGAAAGGGAGTGAAGGGAAGAGGAAACTCCTGGACCAACTTGAGGGCCCGTAGGAGCAAGGGGAAGGGGGAGAGGGAAGGGTAAGGAGGGGGAAGTGCAGACTCCCGCTCACCCACCTGGGCCGCAGGAATCCCCTATTCTCATTTAAATAACTTACTATTTTCCCCCAACTTCAAAATATTTATTATATTTTAAGCAGTTTTTAGGCTACTGTGATAAAACCTATTTTTCAACTTTCTTCAAAAGTTTCAAGTCCTAGTTACAAATGGATAAACCTGCTTCCTAAAGTCTCTGTCAATAATTTCTTAAAACTAGCTTCTCTCCCGAAGTTATTTATATTGAGTGTGTGCAAACAATGTCACTATTCTCACTCACCTGGTTTGAAGTCCCGCCGGTCCTCTACGAAAATCACTTACTGAAAAATGTTCAGCTGCCTTCCCGCCTCAGTGCCCACCGCTCCGGCTTCCCTGACCCCTCGTTTCACAACAACTTCCAATCACGGGCCACGGCACTCGCTTCTCGTTCAGCAGGGAACAACCTGCCCCCGTCCACTCCTCGGCCCACTCCAGTCCAACTCGCTCTCTACCTGTCACCAAACTGGGTTTTCGTGAAGTCACCAAGCCCCGTGGACACACTCTGTCCTCATTTCCGTCCGCCTCTCAGGGCATCCACCGCCGCTGAGCACCCGCTTTCCTTACAACACTCTCCCGCCCTGCAGGGCGACACCGCGCCAACGCCAAGGCTGTCCCCACTCACGGCCGTTTCTCTGCCTCCTCGGGGCCGTCCCTCACTCCCCCCTAAGCGATCTCACTCCTCCATGCCCACGGATTAGGGTCTTCCCCGCGCTCACCTCCTACCCAGACCGGCCTTCTAAGCTGCAGACCCACACGCAGCGACTGCCCTCCTACCGCCTCCCCCAGCACCGCTCACAAGCAAGTCCCGTTGTAAATGCCAAAACCACTCCTGAGCTTCCACTTCTGGTAAAGGCTGACTAGCTTGTTGCAGACCCGTCCTCCTGCCAAGAACAACGTGAAAGCCGAACAAATTATAAGCAACAACTGTGTGAAGGTATCAGAGAGCTGCCGCTGCAGAGAGGACGTGGGAGGCCAGGTTCCCAGAGAGGCGAGCCCCATAATCTGAGCCACTCCGCTCCTTGACGTGTTTGCCAATTCACAGCAGAAGCTGAGAGGTCAAAGAGCTAAGCAGAAACAAGTGGGTGAGAACCTGAGAAGGCCAGCAGAGTCTCTGGCAGTCCTAGGGGGCTGCGGGAGCAAAACTCAAGAGCTGAGGGGCTGCCAAGTGGAAGAGGCCCCAATAACACTCTGGCTTTGAGCTGGGACCACCGAAGAGCTATACCCTAGGAGAAGGGTAAGCCAATCCTCACAACTGAAAAGTGATATTTCCCTACTTTAACTGCCTGCCAGAAGCCTCTCTTGAGGAAGGTAGCCAGAGTCTCAAATTCTCTCTACAACTTTTCACACGCACTGTGTACAATGTAATTAAAGTTTAACGGGCAATCTAGAGTCAAGATAACATGACTGAAAACCAAGGGTAAAAGAGGTAATAGAACATACTCACAGGAGATCCAAACATCAGACACAGACTTTATAATAACTGTGATTAATATAATAAATTAGTTGACAAGATAAAAATTTTCAGCAGAAAGTTGGAATCTAAAACAAAGGGAGTCGCCCTGGCCAGTGCGGCTCAGTTGGGTGAAGCGCTGAGCCGCAAACTGAGGGGTCTGGGTTCAATTTCCTGTCAGGGCACATGCCTGGGTTGTGGGTTCAGTCCCAAGTCAGGGCGCATACGAGAGGCACGCAATCGATTTTTCTCTCCCCCTCTTTCTCCCCTCACTTCCCCTGTCTAAAATCATTACCCATATCCTTGGTAGAGAATTTTTTAAAAAGAATCAAGAAAACTGAAAAAGACAGTAACTGAAATTAAGAACTCCATCAACAGATTTAATAGCCGACTAGACAGAGCTGAAGAAAGGATTAATACACTGGAATACGGGTGAGAAGAAAATGCAGAGGGAAGACTAGAGAGATGGAGACAGAAGGAGTCTGAGAGACATCCAGGACCTGATAAAAAGGTAGCATCTGAGAGGGGAGAAGGGGAACATGGCCAAAGTAATGAATGAAGACAACGTCCAAGATGCTCCAAGTATGATGGAAGATCAAGTCTCGCCATGGTACTACCAAAAAGAACCACCACCGCCAATCCCAAGCAGGATACACTCAAAGGAAACCACGTCTGGAACACATCACAGTAATGCAACTGAAACCAAAGGCGAAGATCAAAAGCAGCCAGAGACACAACACCTTCAAAAGAACAAGACACACAGCTGATTTCTCAACAGAAACAATGGAAGCCAGAGGCAAAGAAATGAGAGGCAAAGCCCCACAAGAAATTAACTTAGTAACCTACTACCTTACGTGCAGTGAAAATACCCTTCAAAAGTGAGGGCAAAATAATGACGTTTTTGAAAAGGAAAAAAAAATCAAACAACAGCCCCTCCCAATGAGTTTCTCCCACCCTGCCTCCCAGTCCCTAAGCAGCAGTGGCTCCCACACACACAGCCTCACAGCCATATACCGACAAGTCATCTTTGAAGCCTACAGTTCCTTCATCTCTAACCTCCAAGCTGTGGGGTCTGTTTGAGTCGCCCCAAATACATCTCATCACTTGCAGAGCAGCGTAAATGAAGACAATGCACATTTCTGATTCACGAAACGCACGCCAAGTGCTGCTCAGAATGCGGAGCAAACCTAGAGCCCACAACGGCGACCCCAGACACACTCCAGGAGAACCGCGCACGGCCGCAGAAGGGAACGAGCCTCCGGAGCTCTCCGGACTGTTTGCAACGACAACGTGTCACCAACACGGGACAGGTGAAATAAAATGCTGCCGCGGCTCGGAAGCAGTCCGTAGCTCTCACCTGAGCCCCCCACGGCTTCCTCCTTGGTGTCCCCATGTCCTCTCATCCGCCTCCTCCAACCCACTATCCCCTCAGCAGCCAAGAACACTCTCCTTAAAAAGGCAGGGTGTGCCGTGGCCAAGAATATGGCCTCTGAAGCCCAAATGTGCGGGTTCCAATCTCAGCTCCAGCACCTAGCAGCTGTAAAATTTGAAGTTACTTAGCTTCCCTATGCCTCCGTTTTCCATTTTCCCTGTAAATAGAAATAATATTAAGTACCTAGTAGGGCTACTTTGAAGAGTAAACAGGTTAAAATACGTAAAGCACACAGGACAGAACCCAACACAGGGAGCATGATGTCATATTAGCTCCCGCTATTGAAAGGTAAATCAAACGTCATTCCCCCGTTTAAGACCCTTCCTTACTCGGAATTAAAGGAGAATTCCTTACTCACTGAAACGGCCTGATCCTGCCCGGGGCCTCTCCCCCAACCTTGTTCTCTGCTCACGCCACACAAAGCTGCTTGCAATCCTGTGGACACACGCGGCTCCTTCCAGCCCAGTGCCTGACCCCCTTCCGGGCCCACTACGCCCCTTCAGGGTGCACCTGAAAGACTCGTCCTCCAAGAGCCCTTCGAGGCCACCTGGCTGTACCCACACTTCTCCTGCCCCCATGCCCCACCCACTCTCACTCTGCCCCTCGGCCCGAAGATTTGCATAATTTGCCATTATTTTACATACCCAGGTCCTTTTTTGTCTATCTCCCATCTGCACAGAAGCCCCCCAAACACAGGATACTCACCCGCCTCATTCCCAATTCACCCCTGCGCCCAGCACAGGCCCTGGCCTTCGGCAGGGACGCTCTCACTACTTGCTGAGTGAGTAAAGGCTCTAGCACACTGAGAGCACCTACCACACCTCCTGTTAACCACTCAAAAGAATGGTGGTTATTCATTTCCTACGCACAGGCGATGTATTTGATAACTTCCTACATTTTATACTAATAGTGTTATTTTTAACATAGAGAATTTCTCTCAAAAAGGGTGTTCTGTGAAGTTGGTTGCCCATTTGGGAAAAACTGAAGCCAGACTTAAAGGTTTTCATTTCAAAGAAGACTGACACACAAAGGAGCACAGCAGCACATCCCCTCCGCGCCCTCACCCCACCTGCCCAGCCCCGCCCGCCTCCCAAACAGGTGAGCCTTGTCCATGCTTCCTTGGTTAGCCTCCCCGGGAATTTGCAGGCACGTGCGAGTGCTTCTCTTACAGAGAAACGGGCCGTGCTGGTGTGGCCCGTGAATTCAGCGCCGGCCTGCAAACCGAAGGGTCGCCGGTTGGATTCCCAGTCAGGGCACAGGCCTGGGCTGTCCCCCAATTGGCGCGCGAGAGGCAACCACACACTGACGTTTCTCTCCCCGCCTTTCTCTCTCCCTTCCCCTCTCTCTAAAAATAAACAAAATCCTAAAAAAAATTTATTACGAAAAATAATAAAGAGAAATGGTAGCACACCACACACATTTTTGTGTGCTTGGCTTCTGTAACTTAGTAAATATACTGAAGATCTTTCTAAATATATCAATCCATAGAGAGCCTCTGGGTTCCTTTCCCCAACCGCACGCCTTCGTTCACCGCCTGGGCACAGTACCGTTTACCGGACGGGTCTCCTGCTTAGGGACGCCTGGATTACTTCCCACCATTCCCCACCACGATAGTGCGGTGAGTCACCTGACACCTGTGGTGTCTCACACATGCACGAATATACCCACAGGTTAAACTCCTGGAACTGGTATTGCTGCGTCCAAGGATTTACACACTTGGAATTTTAAAGGCTGCTTCCCAACGCCCCTTTATTTATGGGATCCACCCAGAGAAACAGAATTCCTCTAAGCTGAAACAGAGGGAATTTCATCCAAGGAATTGGTTGCACATGTGATGGAAAAGCTGTGAAGTCAAACAGGAAATGGTAAGACACCCCACGCAGTAGCAAAAGCAAGATGTGCTCCCACCTCTAAGTCGGAGGGCCACAGGGAGGGGGTACTTCCAAAGCTCCGGAGCCGGGTCAGCAGGCCGGAGAGCTGGAGCCAAAAGGAGGCCCAGCAGAGACGCTGAGGCAGACCGAGCGCGGAGAGACCCCGGTTTCTCCCTTCCTCCCGCCGTCCGCTCTCCCGCGGAGGTGCCCACTGGCCCAGCCGACCCAAGGGTCTGGGAGACGCTGCCTGCGAGTCCCTCCGCACGCGGGGGAAAGGCAAGCAGTGGACCTGAGCCAAGAGGACGCAGGCAGGGCGGCCTCCGAAGAGCGGTGACTCATTTACACTCCCATCGCCAACAGATGGTTTCAGACGTGGGGGTTATCGCTTGCCTGACAGGTGAAACCCGGGATCCCAACCTCGCGGTAATTTGTATTTTATTGAGTGGGGCTGAGCATCTTTTCACTTGAAACACGGACTTCATCCTCATCTACACCGACTGGGCTGGGGGGTGGGGGTGGGGGTGGGGACGGAGAAAGGAGGGGAAAGCCAGCAAAGTCATTCCCCTCACCTGCCCAGACAACCCCTCAGGAACACCAATCAGAGAGCCCCAAATGGAGCACTGAGATGGTGGCAATGAGCCAAACTGGCCAGTCACCTGCCAAGCAGAGACACATCTCAAGAACTGTTTTACAAAAACCGAATGGCAACAAAGCCCAAAGGAATGAACCACACCGTCACTGCGCCCCACAGGGCAGGCGCTGCAAGTGACACCCTCCCGTCACCTCCCCCACTTCCTCCTCGGGCGCCTGCCAACGCTTCACCTCCCTGTCCCCTCTCCTTGTCTTGCATTGAGAGAACTAATGATGCCCTGGATGAATTTTAAATTGTAAGAACAGCAAGTAGGAAACCTTTTTTTTAATTCTTCTAACACAACCAGCACATTAGCAAAAAGACCTTCTGAATGAGCTTTCTCCCCTGCCCTGTTCCCTGTTTGAATAGATTATCGAGCCTATCCTGTAAACAACCTGCAACTGACTTCCTCCTATAGTTTTGTACCGACTCTGAAGTACACCCCCAAAAGTTATGCTTCACAATTGGCTAGTAGATAACTTCATGCTCTTTCCAAGGGCTGAATTTTATTTTTAAAAACATAGATTTTTAAGCAGAGCAGGGTTTTTCTTTTTTTAAATACAAATAGTAGTAATAACTAAAGTAATGTAACTTCAAAACCTGCAGCCATCAGGAGTTAAATATAAGCACACCAAATATGAAAAATAATCACTACATAATGACATTTCAAAACTAGGATTTGTACTTATTCAAAAATATACTTATTCTAAGGCTGTCAACCCTATTTTTAAGTGTCTTTCATAATGCCAGGAAGAAAGATCCTAATAAACCACATCAGTCAAGGTGAAACGTTGCTTTCCAGCATGCTGCCTGGTATCTTAGTAGATAATCAATAAAAACCTGTTCATTACTGACTGTTCCAGTGAGGTGAACTGAATCATACATGAAAACAGCCTTACCCTTTTCCTACTGCAGGGTAAACTTTAGTAAGTTTTTTTGTTCAAATTTGAAAGTAATACCCATCATTCCAGCAGCTTAGAATATACAAAAACTAATAAAATAAAACAGAGTATCACCGGTTCTGACATTGTTTAGAGCATGATGTATAAAACTGATTTTCTTAGTGGCTGTAAAACAGTTCATCCAATAAACCTCCCGTAATTTACCTCTCCGGCCTCCCATTAGGGACCGCGTTTCCAGTCTCGTACTATTAATAGTGTGACGCACATCTTCACGCATGACATTTTTTAAATTTCAAGACTGTAGTCCCAGAAGTTATTAACTGCCCAAAGAAAGCCTTAAGTCTTTCGCTACTTAACACCATCTTTTGTTATAACACTCAAGATCTATACGCTGCTGAGGCACACTGGCTTCCTTTCTCTAACCTTCAAACCCACTTTTACCTTCAAACCTTCTCCACTCCTTCACTCGAAGAGTGAGCAACACCTCCCACCCCAAACTGCCAGCAGGGAAGGCAGGCGCTCGTCCTCCAACAGCCGCGCGTGCAGGTGCCAGGTGGGGGTACTAGAATCATCAGGGGATGGATCTCTTTGTAAACTAGGTAATTCTCTAACCACTAGGTTGTACACCTGAGACTCATAAACTACTGAGTGCCAACTGTAATAGAAAAGTGTTTTTTAAAGAGTATGTTTGTCGGACATCACAAAATAAATGGAACTAAAAGCCACTCATAACACGCCACACCCGCCCCCCACCCCCCGGCAAATCGCCAAGCGAGCTGCCTACTTGGCCTCAAATGTCCGTTTGTCTTTATTTTCTAAACAGGAGAAACTGCCCTGCCTGCCCGCCCCCCACCCCCCGCGCCCACGCGCCACCCCCCGCTGGCCCGGGCTCCCCCGCCGCCGCAGCGCCTTCCGGCACCCACGGCGCGCCCACGCGGGGCCCCGGCGCGGTCCCCGCTCTCACTGGGACAGACGGGCTCGCCAACGCCGTCGCGGCTGCCCCCGGGCCGGGCGCCCCGCGCGGGCGTCCCCGAAGTTGGCGAAGCCGCCCGCGGGGCCCCGCACTCCGTCCGGAAGCCTCGAGCTGCCCGGCCGCGCCAGCAGCCCGGAATGAAGACTTGTTTCCAAACGCGCCCTCGTGACACGGCGTTCTGGTGACCCCGCCCGCAAAGGGAGGCCTTCGGTCAACGGGGAGGGACCCTCGCCTCCGGGGCTCCCCGTAAAAGCTGGGGTGCTCTGCTCCCCCGACCGGCGGCGCCACTCCCTGCGCCGGCAGGTTCTCTGCTTCCCGGCGCAGCCCGCGGCCGAGATGGGGGCCCGGGCACGCCGCTAACCAGCGCACCGCGACCGCGACCGCGACGCTGCCGGCGACAGCGAGCCGCGCGGCGGGCGGGCGGCGGGCGCGGGCGTCTCGGCTCCGGGCGCGCGGCTCCCGACTCAGTTTCGCTCATTCGGTCACGTTCCCGATTTCATAAAATGCGTGCGCTCCGGCTGCGCCCTCCTCGTTGGAGCGACCCCGCCGGCCGCTTCGGACCCCGCGCCGAGGGAGCTGTCCCCGTTTCCAGCCCTCTCCCCGCGGCCGCCCCTCCGGGACCCGGGGGATCCCCGATTCAAAACTTTCCCCTCTCCTCTGCCGGGGGCTCCCCCCCTGCCCCCCTAAGAAAGGCGCTGAGGGTCCTCCAGCAGTTGGGCTCGGAGGGCGTGCACGCCCTTAGTGACGAGGGGCGGGGAACATCGCCCTCAAGGTGCCGCGTCCCCAGGAGAGGGACCCCCGAGCCCGGACCGAGACCCCGGGGGGCCCCGGCCGGCTCGGCAACAACCCCGCCCGCCCCTCCCCGGGGCCCCCGGACCCCGGCCTCGGTCCTGGCGCCCCGCGGGCCTCGGCGGCCGCCAGCCCGCCCCTGAGCTGCCCGGACCCCGTCTCCTCAGGCGAGCCGGGACCCCCGACCCTCGCGCCCGCCCCGCGCGTCCGCGAGCCCCGCCCCAGGCCGCCAGCCCGGCCAGCCACACCTCCGACACTCACCGCTGCCGCCCTCGCCGCCGCCGCCTTCGTCCATCTTCAGGCCGCTCCCGCTGCCGGCGAGCCCGGGGCCGGCGGGCGAGGGGCGCCGCGGATGCAGAGCGCGCTGGCGGCCGGGCAGCTCCAGCAGCGCGCGCGGGCCGGGTCGCGGCCCGGGCCTCCTCCCGCCGGGCGGGGCGCTCGCGCTCGCCGCCGCCGTCACGTGACGCTCAGGCCCCGCCCCCGCCCGCGGTGGGCGGGGCCCGATACCGCGCGGCCACGCCCTGGCCCCGCGGGGCCGGAACACGACCCTCGAGGGCGAACAGCACGTGGACACCTCCCCGGGCCCCTCCTTGGAGCAGCCCGGCGAGGGGAGGGGTCCGTGCCCGGGGACGCCCGCTCCACAAAACCCGGCGGCGAGCGGCCCTCGTCGCACGTGCACTCAGAAAACGATCAAGACACGCACGTCTTCCAGAGCCAGGCCTTCCCCGCTCGGCTCCGAGAAATTTCAGAGTGATTCCAGCCTTTCGGCTCTCCGATGTATAATGGAGGCGCTCCCGTCCCGGCGGTGGGTGCACTTCAAAATGACCCGAGTGTCAGGCTTACTCCTGAACGCCATCCTGGGGTCCTGATCCGGCACACCTGGGCCCACCCTCTGCGGGCTCCGCAGGCTGCGGCCAGCGTGGCCTCGGATGCCCTCGCAGCGCCGATCCTGGCTCCCTTGGGAAGCTGCCAGCTGCCCTGGATTTATGATGCAGCAGGAGCTCTGAATTCAGTTTCCCGCGGGCACAGCCAGGGTCCCTGGCGCAGGCCTCCCCGGCAGAAGGCCTCAGCTGGCCCAGGTCTTCCGTGAATCACCTTTCTCGGGGCGCAGCCTGCTTCCAGTAACCCCTCGGAAGTACTGCCCGTCGCCCCTCCCTCCCGAGGCTTTCTGTCCTTTTTGCTTGAACTAAATTGCATTAAAGAAAAGGAAACATTGTAATGGAGGAGATAATTTATCTCTAATACAATTTTCCAGCAACTGTTTTATATTTACAAATGGCCTGTTGAATGGAAGGGTCCTTCTGCTGTCGTTTACCAAAATGGACAGTGTTCACCTTTCTGTTCAAAGTTGTGGGGTGATTCCAATGAATTCAACCTCCTCATAATCTCAAGAATAAACGCCCGGCATTCTGGTGCTTCTCAAGTCCCTGGGCACACTTCTGGGTGCAGATAAAATGTTTGGCAGCCTACGTGACAAACGCGCAACTGAAAATGGTTCTGGGCACCAGGAGATGCAGGTTTGAGATTTGGCTTCCTGATCTGGTTCCCGAAAGCTAGGTTATCTTGGAGATAACACTGGTTACTGAGAAAAATGACGGCATACTTGGAACCTGCCACAGCCTTGGCATCTTGGGACGACGCTCTAACCGACTGAGCTGCCCAGCCAGGGCCGACCTTGGTAATGTGATATGTGGAGCTTTGCTATTATCAATTATGAATGCTTTTAAATGTCAATTCCTAATTCTTTAGGTTTCTTAGAATGTGATCCATAGGTGCTTCTCTCAAAGTTTGAATCTGAACATTGCTTCTCTGATCTCCATCTGAGCTCATTTCCATCAGAATAAAGCACAGCCCACTTATTTGTAGACGTAACAGTATATTATCCCCACAGCTCACTCTGGGCCTCCATTTTGACAAAGCCTGCAAAAATGTTGGGAGACTAGGGCTTAGGGGGCCATTTCTGCACTTGAATGAGGAAATTGGGAGACTTCAAAATCTTTAGTACTCAAATGAATTAATATCTAAGGGAAGAATTTGATTTATTAAAAAGAGCTGCTTTCCTGTATCTCTTAAATCCCACCAAGACAGTTACCTAATCTGCTCACATGCAGGTTGCCCTTACCTGTGGTAACACCAAGAATCCTAGTTACCTAGGAAGATAGGCACTTACTTTATGTCCAGCTTATGAGTGGTTGACTCAGATGTTGAGAACTTTGTGATTTTTTTTTTTAAAGGAAAACAGTTCACACAGGAGACATCGCCCCAAGGTAACAAGTGTTAAGTCCTTGTGACAGTCATTCAGTTGGGAAAAATAGTTAGGCACCTGTCCCAGGTGTTGGGCATATGATAGTGAAAAGGTTAAGACTCAGTCCCCTTCCTTAAGGGATGTTTGGTCTAGTAGGTATACAGCCATGAAGCAAATAATTACACAAATAATTACTTGATTGAAATTTTGATATTCGACCCTGCCTTTAGACTTTCCCTCAGTGTTTGCTGTTTCTTGTGTATTGGCTTTGCAGCCTTGAAACTCCTTCAGGCTAAGACTGGGGCCTGTGTGGATTCTGTCTCCACAATCTGCTGCAGGGCCTGGCTGTGTTAAAATAGGGGAGAGAGCAATGGCATTCGTTACTGCTGCTGAATGAACAGGGTGATCAAAAGCAGGAGCCATCTTGGAACTAGTATAAATGACCCATGGACATTGACAACAGGGTGGGAATTGAATGTGGGAGGTGGGGTGGAGTAGAGGGGAGCAATGGGGGTAAAATGGGACAACTATAATAGAAAAACAATATATAGAGATAGATATAAATTTTTTAAAGCAGGAGCCAGCTTAAAAACATGTCGAAACCCATTTAGAAGCCCTTTGACCATTACAGAATTGGTTTTAAAAAAACCAAGAATGCGCACAACATTCCGGGAAGGTCAGAGGATTTCTTTTTACCTTCATCTCCATCTTCCAAGTGGAAGTGTGAAACCGGACAGAAGTGTCTTTTTTTCCAGGACTAAGGTCACAATAGTCAAAACCCTGCTGAGGCCAGTTTCTTCGTGTTCAGCCACGAAGAAGCTGCCCAGGCTGCTTCCAGACCCTGCACAGAGCAGATCTCATCTCCTCTGACACTGGTCAGGAAGTGCAGAGACAGCAGTGACCGTTAGCAGATGGGAACCTTGACTAATCCGTTACATCTGCTCAGAGGGCTGGGCTGGTCCAGGAAGGCGCACACAGCAGCCAGCTCACGGTCATGAAAGGAGAGCAATGTTTTCTGAAATCTAATTTCATCCAGGACAGAAAACATCTCACTGGAATAGAGATGAGCTTGTGCAGATCAGCATTCTCCGCTCTGCCCGGGCAAACAGCAGGGGAACACGAGTCAAGTCACATCCACATTAAATTTTAAAAGGCCCAGACAGCACGTCCTCCCAGCCCTCGTCTCTCCTTCCCGTCCTGCAGTGCGGGCAGTCAACCTGGCTCATGTTCTCCCCCCTGGAGTCCACACAGCGGACAGCGGTGCTCTGGCCTCACGTTACCAAGGGCTGCTTCACTCCTTTCAGGTTGATTAGGAACTTCCGGTTTTGCAAGAGCAAAGGAGGTCAAATGTCTCATTAGCGATAAACTTGGAAAAAATAATTTGGCTACCATTTCGAGCTACTGACTTCAGAAGGGAAGCATTATACCCACTTGAAGTAGCATCGGTATTAAGAGCTATTACATACAAGGAGTCGTCTATAGTAATAAAAAGCTGTGTTATGTTTGTCTAGTTCTTCATTTTTGTACTACTAAAAACAAAACAAAAATAAAATATTTTGTTCTATTTAGAAACATCCCCTTCAGAAGTGCAGCTTCAAGTCATCAGGAAAATCCATCGGCGGGGGGGCAGAGGGGGATGCACAGAGTGTACTATCGGACAGGCAATTAAAAAGAAAAATGGTGAAACTTACAAACATGAGGACATAGAACATCTGTCTGTGATCACGGCCCTTTGAATAGAACGTGTGCTCCCAGCCAGCAACCAAGTGACAGAGCCGCATCTGTCACGTAGCGCCGTGTGATGCAGAGGGTCTGTGTCCAAGCAGCTGTGAGCCTGCAATTCGACTGGCAGGATGGCGAAAGTCAGCCGCGCATTCAGGCCACACGCGACCCAGAAAGGTCATTAGGTCCCAGCCCAGGTGCATCGCAGCCCGCCAGCTCTGGTAACGATAACACCGGGTCTTCCGTGTCTCGAGTGTGTGACTGCAGGTAAGTTACTTCACCTCTCTGTGCCCTAGTTTCTGCATCTGGAACGGAACCAGCGGCTCTTCCCCACACCGTTACTCTGAGCATGAGCAGTAGAGGCGGTCACACACAAATCGTGGGGCACACCGCAGGTGCTCAATCGATGCCCATCAGTGTTATGCACAGAAGTAGACAGTTTCTCCACGCCCTCATTCGCAAGCCAGACAGAACCCATGTGACAGACTGGAAGGCAAAACGGAACCTCAGTAAGGGCTCCCCATGTTCACTGCCACCTTCTAGCTGTTGTCTCTTCCTCCAGGCCTTCTGGAATGTACCATGCTCCGTGCCCTCTGCTTACAAATTTTTCCACATTTCGTACCTCCTCAGTCCTCTGAAATAACTGGGGTCTTGGGGTTATGGTCACACACATGTGCATTTCCAAAAGGGAATCAGGGGACTCTGTGCCCCTCCTTTGATGTTACTTTATTCATTCAACAACCTGTTTCTGGTGTCAGAAAAGGCCGAGTAGGGAAGCCAGATTTTCATTCCAGCCAGGCCGTAAGGGGGCCCCTCTCCTGCCGCACTGGGGTGATGTAGGAGGTCAGGTGCAAGGACTCTGACGACCCCCAGCAGTGACAAGGCTACCTGCCCCCTGTGGACTCGGAGCAGGCCGTGGGGGGAGCAGTAATGAAGCACCCCAGCCCGCCCAGCCGAGGTGGTAGCAGGAGAGGCCTGGGGTACCTTGGACGTCCATTTCCACTCAGCGGCACCGAGGGGCCGTTCCTGCACCCCAGGGTGTCCACAGAGGCCACGTAGGGAAGGTGGACTCGCACGTCACACGGGACGAGGGCGTCCTGGGGTTCCTCTCACAGCCAGTCCTTTTCTGGGGCTCCCCGGGAGCTGGCCTTCTCCTGTCCCTTCCCAGGTATCTGACCTGATCTCCGGAGGTCCCTGCCCTTTCAGCCCCCTCTCTGCACTGTCCCCACAGAGCCCCTGTCCCTCTAACTGCACAGGGGCTACGGGTGTGGGGGGCGGGGGGGCGCTGGCATTGCCTGGGAAGGGGCACAGGGGAGCTGTAGAAGTTTTAACCTAAAAAAACCCTACAAAACGTAGTAGCTCTTGAAAGAGCAGGAGCGGAACAGAGGTGGTCTGGCGGTGAGCCCGTCTGCGTGGGCCAGGCTTGTGTGCTTTGCATTTGGGGTCATTGCTACCATTTGGAGTTTTACTTTATTCATGTACCGAGTTGAAGAGTGTTCCCCAGCCCCAAATTCATGTCCACGCAGACCCTCAGAACGGGGCTGCGTTTGGAAGTAGCGTCCCTGCAGACCCAGCTCGTTGACAGGGGCCACACTGAATGAGGGTGGGCCCTGCGTCCAAGGACTGGTGTGCTGGTAAGAAGAGGCGGGGCAGCCACAGGGAAGACGGCCAGGTGACGGCAGAGGCAGAACCAGAGGGAAGCGGGGGGCTGGGGCGAGCCGCCCGACACCGGGAGAGGGCACAGGGGGCCCTGATGCCAACGTGATTTCAGACGTCTGGCCTCCAGTGCGGCCAGAGGATTAGCTGTTGTCGTTTTTACATCACCCGGGCCGTGGTGATTTGCTTCCGCAGCTCTAGGAAGCTGGCATACTGGTCTCAAGTCTACCCCGCGGAGCCTTGCTCAGGTTGCCCGGAGGAAGGGAAGTCTCCGCCATGCCCAGGATTCCGGATGCCACTTGGTACGGAAGCCCTGTCTCCTACACAAGGACAACAGAGACACACCCTCAGACAGGCCGCATTTTTCTGCCTGGAGAGGAGCGAGGAGACCAGCAAACCCAAATCCCGTTCTTGTAGGGTCACATGGGGCGCTGCTGGGACAAGCTCTGCCCCAGGCACCCGCTCGCTCAGCAGAGGCTGTGGGCTGCCGGCTGGGAGCTGAGTCACGGCCTTTCCGACCTCCTCCACAGCCTCCGAGTTCAAAGGAGAGGAGAAACCAGACCCTCCGGACCATCGCAGGAAGACACCCCACAGAGCAGGCGAGTCAGGGGGAGGCAGCCTCCGAATTTCTTCAAAGGCTTTTGCGTTCTCTGGCTTCTCCTGAGTCTGGAGGCAGAGTCCCCCAAATGTCTCCCCGTCATGCTTTGCCTTCTGTCTGCTTTTCTCTCCTGGACTTAGGATAAGAGCAGGCAGCCCGGGTGCAGAAATTTTCCCAGCCCCTCCGTCAGTAACACCAGCATCATCCTCTCACCGTCGCCATCACCGTCCGCCTCAGAGAATAGGCACAAGCGACAGTGGCTGCCCTTAAGCACCTACTGTGTGCCAGCCTCAGTACTAAGCACCCTCACACCTGCCCTGGAGCCCCCCCAGCTCCTGATCAGGTGTTGCCAGCCCCCCTTAGAGCCTTGAGGCTGTGGCTCAGACGGAAATGCACTTGCCTGGGACCACACATGAAGAAGGTGGGCCACCCGGCCACCATCCTGCCTCCACTGTCCCTGTGTGTCAACCCCATCCAGCTTCCGATACAAAACACGGACAACATTCCAGTTACTCCTGGGGTAGCGCAGGCCCGGGGAGTCCCGCACGTGGACACATCTGTCCACCCCACTTCCTGTGCCTGTCTTCTGTCCCGTCCGTCTCCATGGAGCCCCTCCCAGGACGTGGCATCAGTGATGATCAGGCGCCAACTCCACACGAACAACTAAATTCCCAGAAGACTCTGCTCAAAGGGTTTGGCCTGGGGAGTGGCGGCGAAGCGGGTGTGGGGTCTCCTTTCGGGGTGATGCAAGTCCTTTGGAACCAGACAGAGGTCATGACAGCACAGCATTGTGACCGTACTAAACGCCACTGAGCTGTGTGCGTTAAAATGGTCCGTTTCACGTGACGTGAACTTCGTCGGCGTACGGGGGAGGGTCTGGGAATCTCACAACAAAGGAACTCCGTGGCTGATTATCTGTAGTGCTGTCAGGCCTGAAAGCCCCCCATACCTGTTCCTTTGCCTGAGCCATGCCCTCATGACACGTGTCTGGGGCCCCCCGGGGCCCTCAGGGTGTGGCGAGTCGTTGGGAGAGCCGCGCTGGGACAGAATTTCGCTGCAGTGCCCGCCCTTCCATGTGGGCGTCCCCGTGTCTCACACCTCTGTCCACGCTGAAGTTGAGGCGAGATGGGATTCCAGACACTTGAAGTGAGGCTCGCTAAAAGGTGACTCAGGGAGATGGATTCTCGGGCGCACCTGTCCCTCAAAGGCTGCGGTTTCCCTTCTGTGCCACTTCCAGAAAGCTGATGACAGATGGAACTACCCACCCACATCCCTGGGCACCCTCCCCAGGGAGCATGACAAGACAGCTCCTTAATTGCTAGGTGGCCTCTGAATGCTGTGACCTTCTGAGACATGTCACCCGGCAGGTTCTCCAAGAGGTGCTGCTTGTCCCACAAGCTGCAAGAGGTCACAGCAGGACCAAGTTGGCCCCAGGTGAGGAGGGGCAGCTTCAAGCCTTCTCAACAAGGAGAGGGAAACAAAAAGCAAAACAAACAAACAAACAAAAAACAGGAAAAAAGCAGCCCCAACACCCGGCAGACGTGTCCAGGCAAATCCGTGTTAACACACATTCCCGGCAGCACAGGTCGCAACAGCCAAAGGGGGGCACCCCAAGTGTCCATCAGCAGGTGAGTGGATAAGGAAATGGTGGCAGATTCCTCCAGCAGAATGTTACTCAGCCATGAAAAGGAACAAAGCCCTGGCTTGTGCTGCAATGAATCCCCCAACCATCACATCCTGAAAGAAGCCAGGCTCAAATGTCCACGTATTGCATGACTCCATTTATACAAAGTATCTGGAATACGTAAATTCACAGAGGCTGAGGCAGATGGGTGGTTGCCCAGGGTGGGGTGGGGGAAGGGGTGAATGAAGGGTGTCTGCTTACTAGGTATGAAGTTCCCTTTGAGGAGATGAAAATGTTTGGAACTAGTTCAAAGAGATGGTTTTCATATCACTGTGAATGTGCTAAATGTCAACAAACTATGCACTTTCAAATGGTTAGTTTTTAAAATCGTATAAGTATTTTTGTGGTCAAATATACATAACGTTTTAAATTTATCATCTGACACACTTTTTAGTGTATATAGTTCAGTGTATGTTCCCAAACGGAAACTTGGTCCCCATTAAAGACACCCTTCTCCCCTCCCCCAGGCCCTGGCAGCCACCCTCTTGCTTTCTGTCTCCATGGCCTTGACCCCTCTAAGTCCCTCTTATAAGTGGAATCATACAATAATTTGTCTTCTGTGACTAAACTGGTTAATTTTATGTTATGTGAATTTCACCCCAGTTGAGAGAGAGAGGAGCGGGGAGGGGAGGGGGGTGAGAAGACAAGGGAGAGAAGCCACCCCAGCCCCCTCTGCATCCTGACTGTTTAGCCAGGACAGAATCTGAGTAGAGGTGACCGCGCCCCACACCCCTCACCCTCTACTGTCATCCCCAGGGATGAGGCTCAACTGGCAGGAGGTCAAAGCAAACCCCCTGGGAGGCCAGCTGCAGCCTTGGGGGGCCTGTCCTGGGCCTCAGACAAGGCTCCCGGAGCCAATCTCAAGTTTAAGTGCAGGAGAAAAGCGGCTCCGCTGTGGTTTCCTCCCTAACTGTGCGAGAGCCCACGGCTCATTCCTGCTAATGGAAAGGCCTTTATCCGCTTCCTGGATCTCGTGAATGGGCCAAAAACCCTGGAGAGAAGGCTGCAGGCACCATCGCCAGCCGCACTGAGCATCACATGGGGTTAATGATTGATGATGAAGCTCCAAATGAAGTGTTAGTAAGAGCTTGGCTTCCTCTCCTAATTGCCAGGTTTCTGAGAAGGAGCCTCAGCCCGGAGGGATTCTGTGATTAGAATGAAAGGAAATATAAAAATGCAAAGTGCGCTTTGGCATGGCCCAAAAAAACCAGCCAGAGGACTGGGAATTTAAAAAAAAAAAATTATTAATAACCAGAATATGGAAAGAGAGGAGAGACAGGACAGAGTTTCCCAGCCAGCGCTCTGCTCCCTGGCCTCACCTGAACCCCCACAGCAGGAAGCCAAGGCAAGCAGACTGTGGAGTCAGGCCTGGCCCCCCACCCCGGGGGACAGACGGGTTGTTAATTCTGAAGATGAATCAGCATTAGCCTGCCTTGTGGGGGGCAATCCCAGAGCCAGGGGTCTCAGGCAGGGGGCCTTGCCCAGGAGATCGCAGGTTAGTTTCCTGCAGACGTTACATGTGATACATTCTAGTTAACTTCTAGCCACGATTCTCCTATAAGCTACCTTCTATCAATCATTTCCATAGCTGCTCCTCCTCCAGGCAATAAACACCCAGCCCTTGGCTCACTCACAGGATGGGAGAAAAAGTAAATAGAAAAAAAAGGAACCAGGTTCCAAATGGCCCTGTTCTGCTAGTTAAAAGAAAATCCGATAGAGGAAGAAATTCGAATGATATTCGCTAAAAGGCAATTTGACAGCTGTTTCTTTATGCATCGCCCTGGTCCCCGGGTGACATTGGCACCAAAGAGGCGACTTATTCCCGAGTTGAAATCCCAGGTGCTCTTCCTTGGAAGCAGGAAGCGGTGCATTTTCGCTCCCTCACAATGCACTCCACACACCGCCACGAGTATCACTCACTCGGGTGTGGAGTTTCATACCAGACACATTTAATGATAGACATTGCCCTGGCCTGGCCTGGAGGGTTGAGAAGCGTCTCCTAGAAAACCCAGAAAGGACCGACGATAAAGCAGGGAGAGGCTGCGTGGCTGAGGCTCTCCCAGGGGTGTCCACCGAAGACCCCCGAGGAGGCCCCTGAGCCCACGAGCAGCTTGGACAATGTTGCTATCTTTCCTGAGCCGGGAACTGGCCTCCCCGGTTTTCTCCCTGGTCGACTCAACAGCCTCGAAGTGCTGTTCAGGCCTCGCGTCTCCCAGGGACCCCCCTGTGGACCTCCACCTCCAAAGAAATGGGTCTCTGCTCCAGACAGTGATGTGACTGTCCAGCCCGTGGTGTCGGGAGCACTGTCGCAGGAAGAATTCAAGCAGAGACAAGAGAAGTTACGTCTGAACTGTGTTCCTCCCAGAGCCCCTGCCAGGGCGTAAGACCGTGGGGCTTTCAGGTTGGCAGAAGTGAAGGTCATCGCCAGATCACAATGGCCGTGCTTCAGCCAACACCCCATCGTGCGGATTAGCAGTAAGGGTTACCGGGATTAGTGACGGATGACTTACTGCGGGAGGGCCCCCCATTTCAAGACACGGTCCCCATGCGAGGATGCGGGGAGCTGGCCTTGCGGAGGGAGGTAGCATGGTGTAGCCGTGTGGAAAGCAGTTTGACAATCCCTCAGAAAGTTAGTCCCCTCCTAGATACATGGTATACCCACAAGAATGAAAAACAGGTATTGAAATACACACTGGGGCACAGATGTTCATAGCAGCAGCATCCACAAGAGCGAAAAGCTGGACAGCGCAAATGTCCATCGCTGAGTGCGGAGCTAAGGAAAGTGTGGTTGGTATGTAATATGTTAATATATCATGTTAATGCATAATCATGGATGCATTATATAATATTAACCCTGGCTGGTTTGGCTCAGTGGATTGAGCGTCGGCCTGCGAGCTAAGTGTCGCTGGTTCGATCTTCCAGTCAGGGCACATCAGAGAAGGAAAACTCTGACTCCAAAAAACCTCCGCTGCCTTGCGGCATACCTCTTCAGGGGAAAGGCTAAGGGAGTAAACCCCGACAGAAAATCCGGAGCCGGAGTCCCTAAGGCGGTTTGACGTTGTAGTCAACACCGGCAACTCCTGCGGCGCACCTGAACCCAAGCTGTATCGACTCCGTCTTTCCCTTGGACCCTTCAGCTGCGAAGAGAGGGGGGGTCTGCTGCATGGGCAACAGCAGACCCTCCATATCACCCTGCCCAGGCTCTGTAGCTTCAGCTTCACTGGAGAGGACACTCCAGCGTCATCGCAAGATGTCGATTTAACACGGGAGGAGACAGATACCGTGTCACTCCCGAGTCGGACTGCACAGCCATTCTCGGCGGTGCAGATAGACTCTTAAGAAGCTACACCATCGTCTCTCGAGACGGACGGCTGCCGACGATTATATAATATTGTTACATGTGTTCAGATATACTGATACACATAATGGGCTATATATATTTTTATAGCCATAAAAGAAGAACTGATACATGCTACGCAGATGAACCTTGAAACCATTACACCAAGTGAAAGAAGCCAGACGCGAAAGGCCACATACCGTATGACTCCATTTATATGAAGTACCCAGAACCGGCAAATCTACAGAGACACATGCAGGCTGCTGGTTGCCAGATGCTGGCGGGAGACAGGAATGAGGAGTGACTGCTGGCGGGCTACAGGGGTTCCTTTTGGGGTGACGGAAATGTTTTGGAACTTGACGGCAGTGGAGGTGACAGAACGCTATGAATACACTCAATGCCACAATGCTGTCACATGGAAATGATTCGTTTCATGTGATGTGAAGCTCGCCGATCTGAGCACAGCGTGAAGATGGTCCCTGCGCTCGCCTGCCGTGTGGCTGGGGGCAAGGTGACGGACCTCTCCGAGCCTCTGCTTCCTGGGCTGATGAATGGAGCTGCGGTTAGGATTATAGATCACTACATCGTGTGCCTGGTGTGCATGAGCTTCCTGAAAAGAAAAAAATCGACCTGTGTGTGTGTTGCAGTTTCTCAAAGACACACACTGCCGTGAACATTTTGGTGCTAGAGGCAGATCCTGGGTCCTCACTGCTGTTCTCAGATCAGTAAAATCGGCGGTCTGGTTGTAAGAACGTGCTACTTCCCACTTGAGCATCGGTTTATGAGAGAGAGGAACCCATTTTACTGTCTGATTCAGTTCTTTCTGTGTGTGATACAGGGAAGGAATCTTCACTCCTTCAAGCTTCACGATTTTGGAAGAACAGCTGTCCACACGCATGAGTCACTTTGGCCTACCAATTAAGGCTAAACTCTTTAACTCCTTAGTTACAGCTTTAATCGCTTAAACCTATCAATTAAAGCTAAACTCTAACACCTGAGGTCTCCTAGCATTTCCCCCTGTTAGTTTTAATTATCTTTTTTCTATAGGGTTCCTTTAAACCAAAACAACAATACACAGAAGCTACACAATTCTGCAAGAAAGGCGGGCTTCTGCCTCAGAGCTCGTCCCCTCTAGTGAACCCGGAAAATAACCCTGCCCCCCTCGGCCAGGGCAGCCCGGCCCGAGGCGGCGTCCGGAGTGCCTGCCCACCTGAAATGCCGTCTGTTGGGAAACGCAGGCAGCTGGAGCGCCACCACCCAGGCACCTTGAGAGCCAGAGCCGGCCAGTCCAAGAATGTTCTGTTTACGCTGCTATCAGAAATGGAATTACCAGGTCGGAACTTAGCATGGGCCGTGTGCCTATTGAATGCCAAACCCTTTCATTATCAGAGCTCCTGCCCCTGGAGACTTTAAGTGTGTGTTATTACCCTGTGGGTCTTAGAGTGAGGTGAGCCCCGGGCAGGGGGTAGGGCCAGAGAGGGGATTAGCTGCCCTTAGTCACAGAGCTTAGGACACCCCCTTCCCCTGGCTCCTTTTGGAGATGCCTTTCTATCTCACCAAGGTATAAGGAAAGCAGTTCAGAAACGTGTTAGAGCCCTGGCCAGCGTGACTCGGTTGGTTGGAACATTGTTCTGTAGACCAAAAGGTCACGGGTTCAATTCCTGAAGAGGGCACAGACCTCGGTTTCGGGTTTGTCCCGGTCAGGGTATGTACAAGAAGGAACCGATCCACGTCTCTCTCACGTCTCTCCCTCTCTCTCCCTCCCTCCCACCCCCCCTCTCGAATCAATAAGTATGTCCTTGGATGAGGATAATCTGTTAGCAGAAAAATCCTACATGAGATTTGAAATCTGATGTGGAGGACGGGCAATACGCACAATTGGAAGGCAACGATGTGCCCCCAAAAGTCAGTGCACCTGTGGAATTAGCTATAAGAGCAGACACACCTTAACATGCTTAGCTACCGCTGTCCCCAAAGTCATCAGTTGAACACACACAGGCCGTTCACAAGAGATGATAAGCGCTTAAAAATAAATAAATAAGGTCACCCTCACCAGCAATTCAACTAGCAAAAAAAAAAAAAAAAGGAAAACAGAGCGTCACCTGTGTCGGGGAAGGTCTGGTGAAGGAGCCACTCAGGGGCACAGCCACCCTTGAGGAAGAGTACACGGACAATATCTTTTAAAAGCCTTTAAGACATTCACGCCCTTTCACGGGGTACCTTCCCTTCTAGGAATTTACCCTGCAACGTCCGGCAAGTGCAGACAGTGTTCTGTGTCCCACATGCTAAGGCAAGCGTCACTGATCATAGAAGAAGTAGAAAAAGCCTAGCAATCCACCAGTCAGGGGCACAGTTCAGTAAGTCCCGACACAAGACCACACGATGGAGTACTACGCAGCCATAAAATGATCGTAATCACACAGAAAGGTACTCGTGAGAAAACGATGTTGCAAACGCAGGAGAACAGGTAGATAGATATTACCAGGGGCTGGGGGGGAGGGGCAGGGAGTGTTTCATGGGGACAGAGCCTAGTTTGGGAAGATGAGAAAGTTCTGGAAAGTTCATGGTTGCACCACAGTGTGAATGTACTTACTGCCCCCTGAACTGCCCGCGGAAAAACGGTTGCAATGGCCCTGGCTGGTGTGGCTCAGTTGGCTGAGTGCCGGCCTGCGAACCAAAGGGTCACTGGTTCAATTCCCAGTCAGGGCACGAGCCTGGGTTGTGGGCCAGGATAAAAATATTACATATATGAGATGATCCTAACCACGTCGGGATAGTAGTATTGATTGCCTTTTGCTGAGAGAGCTCTAGAAGACTTTAATTTTCCTGTCTCTATTTTTCTGTGTTTTCTATATATTCTATTGAGTGGATGTATATTACAATATTCAGGAAAAGATAAACTTTAATTTTTAAACGCGCCCTAACTGAATGAAGAAAGAACTGAAGTTTCCATTGCAGCTTTTCTCAGTCGTGAGACCAGGCCCGCATTGAAGCAGAGAACCCACCAATGCCCACATGCCCACCCTCTATGGTCTTTTCAAAGATGAGCAATTGTTCTAGAAAACCATTTTAAAACCGAATATTTCAGAAAAAGAAAAAAGGATTATGGAAAATAAAGTCCATGTGTGTTCCTAGTGTCTTAATTTGTCTCCATGTTGAGCCTATTTATTCTTTTTGTTTACTTATTTACTTGTTTATTGAGAGAAGAAGAGAGACACCGATTTGCTGTCCCACTTGGCCATGCGTCATCGGCCGCCTCCTACGTGCCCTGGCCGGGCTCACCCTGCCGCAGCCTGGGCGCGTCGGCACTGCGCTCTCACCGGCTGCCTGGCCAGGGCCCCCCTGTTCTCCCTGACTCCCCAAGAACTGAGAAGACAGCCACAGTGCAGCTAAAATTTTGCCTTTGCTAATAACTTCGTTTATGAATGCTATAAATATAACTGATTTGTAAGGGAGAAAGCACATTCTTGGCAAAAACCACGTCCCTTAAGATGGGCTTAATTAAAACAAAATACTCTCTAAATAGACTCCCTCCTCAGAATGCAGGAACATTTTAGAAGCTGAACATGACAAAGTAGGTTTAAAGACATCAGCTTATTTAAGGCAAAACATTCTTCTTTGTAAGAGTCCCAAAATATGTCTCAGGGTGCAGGGCAAGTCAAGACAGCAGAACAAAGACTCTGGGTTTGAAACGTTAATATGCACATTAAAAAGGCCAAGAAATACGACTGTAATCTTGGCGAGATTAGACAAAACCAGGAAGGTGATAAAATAACAGAAGGAAGTGCCTTTCAACATAAGAATTTTAGGCTTTTACACCACAGACCTTAACTCTAAGAAATGACAGTGGCCAGGAGCGGCACTCAAGGCAAAATTTCACAGTTAAAAGACAGAAGGCATTTTTATGTTTAATTTTAATTTTTATTATTTATTATTACTTTTGAAATCCTCACCTGAAGACATGTTTATTGATCTGAGAGAGACACAGAGAGAAACATCGATTGGTTCCCTCCCATACGCACCCTGACCAGGGATTGAACCCGTAACCTTTCGGTGCACAGGAAAATGCTCCAACCAACTGAGACACCTGGTCAAGGTGACAAAAAGCATTCTTAAAAGTTATCATTTCCATTTTCTTTGAGAAGGCCGTTTTTGTTGCTCGGTTTATTAGGCAATTTTACGACGTTTTCCAGAGTGACCTTGGCCATGTACTGCATTCAAATTCTGAAACAGCTACGACTTGACATGATGCCGAGTGGACCCTCGTGTGCCAAAGGGTCGGTTAAAAACAACCCCTGAAGACCATCAGCCTTTAAAACATATTGGCCAAAGGGCAGGCGTCCCGTCTCAAGTTCCACGTTTTATCTGGTCTGTTTGCCGACACTTACAAGGTGAATTTGGGGGAAGCGCTGGGTGGGCGGTCCCGTGGGCAGACACGTATTAGGAAGGACCCTGAATGCCCGCGTCTGCCCACCGGCCTTCACTGTCCCGGCACCCGAGGCCCAGGCCTTGCTCTGGGCTGCTGACCCACCCATGAGCCGCTGTGCAATGTGGAACTAAGTTATACTTCGTGTTTCCAAATGCAATCCCATTACTCAAAAAAATGTATCATTTTGTTACCTTTACCTCTGGGGAGTTTTAATGCAATTTTTCATAGATAGGTATTTACATATTTTCCAAGTAAAGAATCTTTCTGTTTCCAGAATATCACATGCCCTGAGCATATCGCATTCTTTCTCTTCTGTTCCCAGGCAGGTCTGGAGCGGGCCGGGATAAAGTAAGGTCAAGTACAGTCAAACCTCGGATCTTGAAGATCTTGGTTCTGGAACAATTCCAGTCTTGACCAGGTTGTTCACGTAAAACATGTCTCAGCTGTCCAACAAAACTTCAGGTTTTGATTCTCCACCTGACAACCCTTTCATGCTGATATCTGTGTGACCAGTCACACGTCTCTCAGGTGACAAGCAAAGGAGATTCGGTTTGCTGACAAATCGCTTCTAGAACAGATTTCCGGAACAAATTAAGTTCGAGAACTGAGGAGCTGCTGCCCCTCCACACAGTGAGTTACATTTCCCTAAGTCATGAATCTTTTAATGTTGTGATCAGTCTCTCCGGACTCTAATTACAGGTGACAAGGAGCCATTGGTTGCCTAAGAACCGGGTTAGGTGACCAGGCCACCTTTGCGCTGTCGGAAAGATCCGCGTGGGCAGGAAGGTTTGGAAGGTCAAGAGAGGAGGCAGAAAAACAAGACTGGAATTTGATGCAGGTAAGAGATAAGCACCCAGGCAGAGGTGGCGGAAGCTGACGGGGACAGGAAGGAGGCGCCCACTCAGATGCAAACAGACAGGCAGGAGGAGCCTGGCAAGACAGCACCCTTATTACTGTCCTGGTCCCGGCTGCTGCAGGACAGACCAGCCCCAAACCCAGAGACCCGAGATAACCACTCTGTTCTGCTGATGGATTCTGCGGGTGAGGGATCGACACTGGGCCCGGCCGGGCCGGCTCGTCCCTGCTCCGAGACGTCCGCAGCTGCAGCTGGGCAGCCCAAAGGCTGGGAGCGGTGGGGGCTACCTGAGGACCGGGGGCTCCAATCACCCGGGGGCCTCCTCACGCACATGTTCGCAGCTGAGGCTGGTTTGCAGCCGGGTCCTCGGCGGGGCGCCAGGCGGAGCACCTGTGTGTGGCCTCCCCACGTGCTCTGGGCTTGCGCACAGAGCGGTGGCCTCGTGGAAGGTCTGTGACGTGGTGACTCAGGGTTCCAGGGGCTCCGGCAAGCAAGACAAGAGTGCACAGCCTTTCCTCACCCAGTCTTGGAGGCCACTTCCTGTCCCTTACGTCACATTCTATTAGTTACCAGGGAGTCGTAAGGCTGCCCAGGTCGAAGGCGGGGGCGGGTTTACACACCATGTCTTGGGGAGGTGACGAGGTTCCAGAAGAACACGTGGGCGAGCAGACAGTGCGGTGGCCACCTTAATAAACACAAGCTGTCAGGTCACCGCCATTTCCTCTGCAGCAGCCACCCGGCTACGCACCTCTACCTCCCCCGCTCAACGCTCCCAGTGACCAGGGGATGGGCCTTTCCCTCTACGACACAGAACGACCTGCCCACGTGTGTTAGGCCAACACGTGAAAGCCCCACACCCAGCTGGCCTGACTCTGAAGCCCGTCTCCTTACCCGTTCTCTGGCTGGAAGGGACTGTTGGGGGCGGACTCTGGGGACAGAAGGCAAGGACGGCACGCGGGAGGACACAGGGTGGGCAGCCAGGTGCGGCCAGTGTGCGAGCCCGGGAGAGGCCAGGACAGGGCCAACGGTCCCGACCGGCAGCCCTGAGAGCCAGGGTGGGAGCGAGAGGCCGGGAGAGGGCGAGGAGGAGGAGGAGGGAGAGTAAGCAGCTAGCACTGGGGGCCCCCGGCCCGGGCAGGCGGGGAGGGGATGGGAGCGTGGGCCTGGCTGTGACTGACAGGGGGGTTCGGAAGAGGGGCAGGGCCGGAAAGCGCTGAGTTGATGGGGGGAGGGGGAGATGGTGACAGAGGACCCAGCAGGGTGGCGGCTGTGGCTGCAGAGCCGCGCGTCTAACTGAAAAGTCCATCGTCTGAAAACTTCACGCCGAGGGAGAGAAGCCAGACACAAAAGGGCCCGTGTTGTATGATCCCATTTATCTGTGAAATGTCCAGAGTCAGCAGAGCCAGAGACAGAGGCCGGAGCTGTGGGGAGGCGGGGCGGGGGTGGGCCTTCCTCTCGGGCTGAGGGACACGTGCTGGAACTGGGCGCGGGGGACGGCTGCACAACACTGGGAGGATACCAAGTGCCACTGACACCGCATTTCGTCATCTGTGTTTTACTACATAAAGAACGCCTATCACCCCCTATCTAAAAGCAAAAATTCACACACCGAGCCTCATTAAAATGAAAACCATTTGCTCTGCTGAAGACTCTGATACGTGGGTGAGAAGACAAACCCCAGACTGGAGAAGCCTGCAAATCACGTAGCCAACCAAAGACTTGTATCCAGAACATGGAGAGAACTTCCAAACTGAACAGCAGGAACACTGTCCAGTGGGGGGGGTGGGGGGGGGATACCTCTGTGGCCCTTGTCCCCAAGACACCCGCGTGCTTATCTGACTGATGTCTGTGTGTCCCCAAGCCCAGAAAAGCAGGGACAGGGCCTAGGTTTGTCCATCGTGTGTCCCATGTCTGGCCCAGGGCCTAGCACCTAACAGGAGCAGAGTAAATAGTGAATGAATGAATGAATGAATGAACAGAGTGGCCGAGCGGGAAGAGCCCTGCCCGGGGCCAGCAGGGAGCAGGCACAGGGGCAGAGCTGGCAGGCTGAGCCTCGCCCCTCTGACGCACGCGGGCTGGGGGACCCACCGAGCTCAGCCCCAACCGCCTTGCCTCAGACAACAGAACTTGCGTTTGTCCTGCAAACACGTGTCGGGCCCCTGCTCTGCCCCAGGCTCTGTGTGAAGCGCATGAAACGGGTTAATGATCAAAACAACAGTCTGTGCCCTTGTGGACACAATTTTATATTAAAAGGCAAGAAGGTATTTTTCACAAGAGCCAAAAAGTGGAAGCAGCCGAATGCCCGTCACGACCACACAGATGAATAAAATCAGTCTATCCACGCGATGGAGAGGTATTCCGCCTTAAAAAGGAAGGGCGTTCTGACCTGGGCCACCACAGGGGTCAACGTTGAGGACATCATGGGAGGTGAGCCAGCCAGCAGCAAGCAGGCACCTATTGTAAGAGCCCCCTCGTACGAGGCACCTAGAGGCCTCAGAGTCACAGAGAAAAGAAGTGGGAGGGCGTGTGGTGGGGGCTGAGGGCTGGGGAGTTGTTATTTAATGGGGACAAAGTCTCAATCTGGGGACGATGAGAATGTTCTGGAGATGATGGTGCTGATAGTGGCAGAGCAACGCGAATGAGCTTCATGCCACCGAAACGTCCACTTAAAAACGGTCAAAAATGTAAATTTTATGTTACATGTACTTTACCACAATTGTAAAATAGCAAAGCTGTGGGAAAAGGACGCTCGCCAGTGAGCACCGTTCTAACAAGGGCAGTCAGCCCTGTTCGTACATCCACGCTCTCCCTCGACGGACGGGAGGGTTTTCAGCTGCTCTTTAGAGATGGGTTGGGCTATCAATTATCGGGGAGGGGAAATATCTGTGCAAAGAAGATTATTTAATTTCTATCCTTCTGTTATACAGAATAAAGAGAGATGAGTATCCTAGACTTTTGAGAGCTGTGCCTTCATTGCTGAAACACTTTCTCCTGACTGGGAATCAAACTGACGACCCTTTGGTTCCCAGGCTGGCACTCAACCCACGGACTGTTTGTCTGTCTTTTAAAGAAGGCGATCAGGAGCAAAGACTTGAAGGGGTGAAAGAGTGAGCCACGGGCGTGTGCGCGTGCACATGGTGGGCAGCGGCTCAAAGGAGCGCCGGGGGAAGGTTGGCAGCCAGCCCGCAGCCTGCAGCCCGCAGGGGGCCTGGCCTTCGGGGAAGTCAGGAGGCTGGAGTCACTGAGACAGGAGGCAGGAGGGGAGGTCAGGGAAAACGGGGCACAGATGACACAGGGCCTGGGAAGCACAGTGGAGACTGACTTTTAATCTGAGTCGCAGGGAGAGGCAGGAGTTTTGTGCCAAATATCAGATCAATTTCCACAAAGGAGCAAGGAAAAGATCCCGAAGCGATGTTCCCAGGGCCGGCTGTAGCTTGACACCCGGAGCGGGTTTTTCCCTGATGCTGAAATCACACCAGCATCGAAGGCTCTGAGGAGGAAGCTGGAGGAAAGGAAGGGAGGGCTCAGCCTACGGAGAAAACCTGCTCCGTTACTAAGATAAGGCCCGCGCTAGAATGGCAGAGAACTCCCACAGTCTGTATTCCATATGTCTGAAGTGCTGGAATTTAAAAATAATGAACACGTAGTATCTCTGTAATTAGAAAAGGCAATAAAGATGTTTTAATGAAATATCTAGAATACATAATATCTCAAAATTCAACAGTAAATAAACTATCTACATAATAAAAACAAATAACCTAATTTTTAAATGGACAAAAGACATGCACAGGTATTTCACCAAAAAGGATATAGAGATGGCAAATAAGCATGAGAAAAAATGTTTAACTTCAGCTCTGACCGGTGTGGCTCAGTGGGTCGGGCATTGTCCTGCAAAGCCATAAGTTGCTGGTTTGATCTCCGGTCAGAGCAGATGCCAGGGTTGCAGGTTCAGTCCCCAGTCTGGGCACATACAGGAAGCAACCGATGATCAATATTTCTCCCTCACATCGGTGTTTCTCTCCCTCTCTTCCTCCCTTCCCCTCTCTCTAAAAATAAATAAAATCTTTTAAAAAGATCCATTAGTCATTAGGAAAATCATGCAAGTTAAGACCACAATGAGATATCATGATATATCTCTCAGAATGGCTAAAATTAAAAATAGAAACAATACCAAATACTGCTGAGGATGTGGAGAAACAGATCACACACACATTGCTGGGGGACTATGAAATGACACAGTCCTTTGGATAACAATCTGGTGGTTTCTTACAAAACTAAGTATGCGTTTACCGCACGACCCAGCAAATGCATTTATCCAGAGAAATGAAAATCTATGCTCATACAAAAACCTGGACATGAATGTTCATAGCAGCTTTATTTGTAATAGCTCAACCTGGAGTCAACACAAATGTCCTTGAACAAGTGAGTGGTTAAACAAACTGCGGTATGTCTATGCCATGGAATACTATGCATCAACAAAAGGAATAAATTAGCAATACAACGCGGCCACGTGGATGAATCGCCAGGGGACGATGCCCACGAAAGAAGTGACATGCTGCAGAATGACAGGAACCACGCTAGAGCTGGCGGCTGCCAGGGGTAGGACCGGGGGAAGGAAGAAGGGTGGGTGTGGCTAGAAGGAGCTGTCACAAGGGAGCCTTGCACTGATAGAGCAGTTCTCGGTGTTGTGACGTGTTTATAGGAATCTACATAGGTGATACAGTTGCATAGAGCTACACACACACACACACACACACACACACGAATGAGTAAAACTGATGAAATCTGAGTCAGCTCGGTAGATTATGTCAATTTCCTGGTTATCGTAATGAATATAATTTTTATATATTACATATATATTAAATAATAAATGGTAACTTTTTGCATAACCGTAACACTACATATATCACATGTTATATATTAAATATATATATAAAGAGTGGATGAAGGGTCCAGAGGACCTCCCTGTGTATTTTAGGTAACTTCTTATGAATCTGTTTTTTTTTTTTTAATTAAAAAATCATATGGTGACAGTTATAAAGTTCCTCTGGATTAACAAAAGCTACTTTCATTAAATATGTTAAACTATTTCTCCCATATATTTTATGGTGATAGATTCTTTGGGACCTTAATGAATTATTTTAAACATATCTTTCAATTCATTATGTCTATCAAAATACCATTACCCAATGTGATAGTTTTTTTTTTAACATTTTATTTACTTATTTTTAGAGAGAGGGAAAGGGAGGGAGAGAGGAAGAGAAACATCAATGTGTGGTTGCCTCTCCCACACCCCCAACTGGGGACCTGGCCCACAACCCAGGCATGTGCCCTGACTGGGAATCGAACCTACGACCTTTCAGTTTGCAGGCCAGCACTCAACCCACTGAGCCACACCAGCCAGGGATAATAGGCTTTTCCTGGATGACTCAGGCATCCCACTATTTCACAAAGTGTGTCCATGAACCACGTGGGATGCATGAAAAGATGCTGATTCATGGGCTTACCCAGCCTTTCTGAATCGGGCTACCTGGGGATGGGGCCTGGCCATCTGTCCTTCTATGAAGTATTTCCAGTAATTCTTACAACCAGTCCACCTTGAGAGCCACTGATACAGTTTATGCAACAGAACTTAGAGAGCTCCAAAGAAAACAAATATTTTGCATGGTTTAGAATAAAATACTAGGGAACTGACCAAAGTGACAATGAATTTATGCAATTTTCTGACATTAAAAAACAGCACGAAGTCTTCCAAATGTCACATATTTAAAAAAAAAAAAAATCGTAGGCAAATAGAAGTCCCCAAGGAGTAATACTTTACAAACGCCAGATCTAGGGACTTTGCGGAAAGTCATCTTCAGTCACTAAATTTCATGTATGACTGTCGGGGCACATAAAGAAGAAAATGCGGAAGATGGGGGGTATTGCGTCCATCTGCCACTATGGGATGGTCCCAAGGGCCAATCATGCACCAGCGGATGAATGGATACACCAATCGTGATACGTCCGTGCACTGGAACATTCTTTGGCCATAAAAAAGAACGAGGTCTTGAGTCATGCTACCCTGTGGCTAAATCTCGAAACCACTACGCTAAGTGAAAGAAGCCAATCACAAAAGCTCACGTATTGTACGATTCGTTTTATATGAAATATGCAGAATAAGTAAATTCACAGAAAAATAATGAAGATTCATGGCTGCTGTGGGGCGAGGGAGTGTGGAGCATCTGCTTGATGGGGACGAGATTCCTTGGGTGGGGGGAGGAAATGTTTTGGAACTAGACGGGGTGGTTGCACAACAGTGGATGTTTTAAATGCGGCTGCATTGTTTACTTTAAAATGGTTAATTTATGTAAAATTCACCTCAAAAAATTTAAACAATCATGTAAGAGGAAATAGGTAAGCAAATGAATCTGTGTATCACCATCAACTGAAAAGATGTTTTGTGGGCAAGAAGGAATTTGTTTAAGGAAAACAAGCTAACTAACTAAACTAAGCTAAACCCTCTCAAACTAAAATCAAACACATGCCTCTTGCCCTAAATAATTCTATCGGACATTAAAGCTCCGTTTAAAATACTTTCTCCCAACTTCTAGTTTTACTGAGATGTAAAATAGATGTCGTGACAGACGGACCAAAGCGGTCATTGATCCGAGGGGAGCTGTTCATGCCAGGGTAGCTGGTCAATTTGAAAACTCCGAGGCACCTGACCTCTAGCGAGCAGGAAGCAAGAACACAAGCTCCGCTCTAAGTAGCTGGGGGTCTCCCAGAAGGCCTCAAAGCCGCTGCCCAAACAAACACAGGGGGCTGCTTCAGGCCATTTATCAACCGTCCATGGCCTTCAGCACAGAAACAGATCAAACCAGCTGAGCTAAACCAACAGATACACAGGGTTGACCCAAAAGGGGTCAGGGGACCATTTCTTTAACATTAATTCTGGGGGGTGCACTCTTGGGTCAGGTATATGCTGTTCATCATTGATGAAGGTAAGCTTTCTGGTTAACGAAGAAAAGAAATGGAAAGAGAAGAGAGGAGAGGAGGGGAGAGGAGCGGGGGAGAGGAGGGGAAGGGGGAGAGGAAGGGAGGTGAGAGAGGGGGAGGGGAGGGGCGGGGGAGGGGCGGGGGAAGGGAGAGGGGAGGGGGAGGGGAGAGAGGGGGAGGGGAGAGAGGGGGAGGGGAGGGGAGGAGCAGTACTGGCCCCGGTAAGACATCCCAGGCCGCGCTCCTTTGTTCCTCTCTACTTTTCTCACCCCAGAGGGGTTCACAGAACAGAAGTAGCGCCTGCCTTTCCCAGATTCAAGCTACTTAACAAGCAGCTATTTTTGCTAATCTTTTGGATTCGTCTCTAAAACTGCCAGAGAAACAGCGCCTTAAAATGGAAATGCTTCTGCCTTGGGACTTTCCATTGAAAATAGTCATGATCAGTTTTAAAAACTAATGCTGCCTAAGTACCAAAAAGATTTACCTCAAAACTGGTCCAGCGGCCTACAAATAACGTCTAAACAACTAACAAAGCCTGGGCAGGGCCCCCGGTGAGAACCAGCGCGAAAGGTGCCTTCAGAAGTGGCGAGCCCCTGCGCGGGAGGACAGACCAGCTCCGGGCCCAGCCGGGTCCGGTCCAAGGGTCACGGCCGACACAGGACGCCCAAAGTGAAGGCAGCAAGAGCAAAAACCAACAAGGGGGACCGCGGCAAGCTAATGAGCTTCAGCGCAGCAAAGGAGACCACCGTCAGAACGAAATAGCAAGCTCCCCAATGGGAGAAAATATTTGCAAGTCATAGATCTCGGTAAGGGGTCAGTATCCAAAAAATATAAAGAACTCAAACAAAAACACCTGATGAGAAGCGGGAAGAGGAACTGAAGAGTTTGCCCAAGATGCCATGCAGACGGCCAGCAGGACAAGAGCGTGCTCCGCACCCCCGTCAGCTAGCACCCAGCAGCAGCGCTGGCCGGCCCCGCCGCCGCCTCTGAGACGCGTTCATTTCCGCTCTCAGCGTCCCCATTTGTCCGGTTTGGTAGCAATGCACCCACTTCATAGCAGATCCGGTGAATGGGGTCTCTCCCCATTTGTCCTCTGAAGTAACTGGGGTTTTGCTTACATCGGAGCCTATAATAAATCACTTCAAGTAGCGAAGCAAAATCCGACTCTATAATTTCTCGTTCTGCTTGTTTTCACATCGTTTGCTTTCAACACTTGGATCAGGGTGATAAGGGTATTTCTTGAGCAAAGAACAAAGGAGGGCAAGGCCCCCGGCCAGGGCTAAGGGCTGGGGGTAGGGGACTGGCCACTGGTTGCAGGGGAGGGGCTCGGTTCCGGACAATACAGGGCACAGGGCAGGGCCAGACTTTTTGTCTGTCTGCCTTTACAGGGACGGAGACTGAGTGGTTGAGTCCATCGGAGGCTGGGGTTTTAGTGCTATGAGCTGGAGGGACAGGAGCTAAGGGGTCCTCAGCTCTCTGCCCAGGGTGGGCATGTGAAACCGTGCTCCTCCAGGCCAGGAACTGGATCCCAAACGCGTCCTTGCAAACCACAGCTCCTGGGGCGGGCCTGGCCAGTGCATTGCAGGAGCTCAGCGAATCCGTGTGAACCAGCAGGCCGGGGCTAGGAGGAGAATCCTGGGGCAGCGAGCAAGCACCAGGCATCCGGGAGCTACTTCCCACACTCTGGGGGTGTCTCCCTGCCCCCCGCCCAGGACCAGTGGCTGCGCAGCTCTCACAGGTACTCACTGGGTGGGAGTCACTCCCCTCCCCAGCCTGTGGCTGCCCAAGGTTGACTCCTGTCTTGCTTATCTGTTCATCCCTAGAGCCTGGCACACAGTGGTGACAAAATGAAGACATCCGAGTCTTACTGCAGATCCCAGAAGACCTAAGTGACCACTGCCAGACGTTTCCAGCTGTGGCCTGCCCGCTTCACCTGTTGGACGATTAGCAATCACAAGTTGGGCCCGGGAGCCGAATCCTGTCGTCTGCCCCTGAGCGTCTGAAGGCTCCGCGTGGGCTTCCCTAATGAGGTGACCTCACTGCTTTTATGAGCCCCCAGAGCCCAGGCAGAGTCGGGCGGGGTCCAGGCATCGGCACCCACATTAGCCAGCGCTGTGTTTACGGTCCCCCCAGCCCTCTCCGGCTGCATAGTTCTGCAGAGCATGCTGTGTTTTCAGACTAAAGAAAGGCATCTTAAAACCGGCACTCTGACATTCTGTTGTGAAATGGGACGGAGAAGGAATGTGCTTCCCAGCCCAGCTCCAAGGCCCTCTGCAGGCCTGGCAGGAAAGCGTGCACTTCCTGCCCGTGACTCTGAGAGGCATTATGTCACATGGGGAATAGGTTCCAAATGCTATTTTTGGAGGCGACGAGGGGGAAGGCCAAGTCCAGCCTCCAGCGGGAAGCATCTCCAGGGCTCCCTACTAAGCCCGCAAATCTGGGGGGCAGCTACTTCCAAGACCTGTCTCGGCTCCTCGGGCTGTCCTGTGTTTCGAGTCCCCAAGCGGCTTTAGAGGAGGGCAGTACAGGATGTTCTCATGAATCATCTCAAGTCCAACGGGCCAAGGTCAAGCTTGAAACCTGACTATGTATTTCCTCAGGAGCTAAATTGCAGCATGCATGCACCCCCCGCCAACAGAAGAGGAAGTTTTCCGAAAGGTGCAAGATTAAAAGACTTTAAAACCAATTGCTAGCGGACAATAAAATGCTTAGAATGTAACTAAGAGAGTTCAAGAGTTCTACATTTTAAAATACATTTTTAAAAATAAGTAAATTTTAAAAATATAAAATAGCCCTGGCTGGTGTGGCTCAGTGGACTGAGTGCTGGCCTGCAAACCAAAGGGTCGCCGGTTCAATTCTCAGTCAGGGCACCTGCCTCGGTCACAGGCCAGGTCCCCAGTTGGGGAGTGGGAGAGGCAACCACACATCGATGTTTCTCTCTCTCTCTTTCTCCCTCCCTTCCCTCTCTCTAAAAATAAATAAAAAAAATCTTCACAAAGTAAATAAACATATATAAAAGATATTTTTAAATATACAAAGTCATATAAAGTAAAGGCAATGAGAGGATGCCTCTCTCCCCGAGAAGGCCTTCCGCGTGCCTGGCACGCTGCTAACCCTTCATATCTAGAACTGTGGAGTGCCTCATCCTGAGGTTAATTTTATGTGTCAACTTGGCTGGGCTGAGGGGCGCACAGAGAGCTGGCCAACACTATTTCTGAGTGTGCAAGGGCATCTCTGGAAGAGAAGAGCACTTCGGTCAATAGATGGAGCGAAGGTTTTGTCTGAAACAAAGTGGGCGGGCATCATCCAGTCCAGCGAGTGCCTGAGCAGGACCGAAGGGCGGACGAAGGGCAAATTCTCCCCCGGAGCTGAGACACCCATGGCCTCCTGCCGTTGGACGGGAGAGCGCCCGCTGGCGGCCGCGGAGCGTTGCCCCAGCAGCCCTCCTGGCTCTGCGCTCGTGGACGGCATATCCCGACCCAGCTCAGCCTCAGACGGCACCAGCCAGTCCCGGCAGCCCGTCTCCCTGGGTGTCTGCAGCCCCTCCTGGTTCTCATGCTCTGGAGACGCCCTGAGGGACACACTCACGGACTAAGAGAATCAGTCCCTTTCTGCTGAGCAAGAGCTTACAGAGAATCATGTGCAAACTCGTGGTATTTTCTCCCACTGCAAGAGAATGGTGTTTTGTCTTATATTCACGGGGGTGAGGGGGTGGGGGGGGTGTGAAAGTAAAAATGTTGCAGAGTCTTGACATAATAACGATCTTCAAATCCCGAGGAGGCAACATTGTTGCAAGTGTAACAGGCTGTCCACTGGAATTTTCTCATGATGGAAACTTTCCAAACCCCAGTCAGCAGCCACAGAGCCGCTCAGTCACCCAGCACGTGACAGGTGCTTCGTGTGAGTGAGAAACTAACCTGCACGTTCTACTTTCAATGCAAACGTGAGGAGTCACGTGACGTGAGTAGCTGCTGTAGGGGAGAGGTCAGGCGCTCTCTTCCCCGCCTTAGATTCATCAACCCTCTTTCTGCTCTGCAGTCTGGACCCTGGGTGGAGAAGGCTGAGGCTGGACTGGCTGGTGCGCCCTGAGGCGAGGCAGCGTTCAAGGGTGAAGGGGAGGGCCTGCCTTTTGTCCCTGGGGATCTCGCCAGCACCACAGAGCTCACGGTGCTCCATGAAACTCTCTCTGGTGCAACATATCGCATTTGCTTTTTCTAATGTGAATACATCACATTTTATTCTATCAGCTACTTTTTTCTTTCTTTCTGTATTTATTTATCTTTTTTTGGAGAGGGGAAGAGGAGGAGGAAGACGGGGAGAGAAACGACGACTGGTTGGTTGCGTCCCCTATGCGCCCTGGCCTGGGACTGAACCTGTGACCCAGGCAGGTGCCTTGACTGGGAATCAAACCAGTGACCTTTCGCTTTGTGGGACAATGCTCGACCAACTGAGCCACGTCGGTCAGAGCGTTTTTCTTTTTAAAATAAGTTTTACTCTATCAATGGCAGTTGACATACATTCGTTTCAGGTGTACAACGTGAACACTCCTCACGTTCATAACGGGAAAGACAAGGATCAGCAGGCTCAAAACAGCGAAGGCGTCCCCAGTGCCCCCTTGCTGCTTAATGAGCACCCATGTGGGCAGCTGGGCTCTGCAGGGGCAGGGCTTGCTTTTATTTACCGGTCTCTCCCCAGCACCTGCTAGCATGCCCGGCGCACCGTGGTGCCCAGTGAATGTTTGCTGGGTGTTGAACGACTACCTTGAAAAGAAGTAACAAGAAGAAAAAACACATGGCTTGAGGAACAAACGGCTCAGGTCGCGACGCCGCCAGTCGCTAGCTGTGCGATCTCACCTCTGTGTCCTCGGCGCTGTAACAGGGCCCTGTTGTTCGCTAGGATGGCTCTGAAGATGAAGTCACGGCCACACTGGGGTGGAGGACCTCCCGGAAGGGCCGCTCTTAGCTGTGCAAATGGTCAATTATCTGGTGACAGTGGAAACGCTCTTGGGAGTGAGGACACAGTGGCTGGTTTCTGTCTTAGGGGAACATCCGCACCCTACAACGTCAGAAGGGAACCGTAAATGGGGGCAGAACCACGTGCATAAAGGTACAAGCTCTGCAACACAAAGATGGGAGTTTTATGAGAAGTTCACGCCAGGCTTTGCGAGCGTACAAAACGGGCCTGAGGAGCTCCGGACCTTCCGCGTCGGGCCCGGGGGCTGGAAGGCCGGCCTGCCGACTGCTGCCCACGAGGCTGAAATGGAAACAGTCAACCAAGGGGAAGCCCGCAGTGGGTGCGGCCGGACCGCTTTATTTCAGTGAGTCCTCAGTGGTACTCAAGAGCATTTCCAAGAAGTTAAATAGCCTGTGAGCTATTTATATACACCCTGTTATCACCATTTATCATTTAAAAAACATTCCTGAGAGATCTTTTGAAAGAAAAAAAAAAAATACCGGAAAGGGCAGTAATTCATTAACATCACAGGACAATAGCAGTTTCCAGTATTTTAAGATTCCAGCGTTTTCAGTACATTTCACTACAAGCCACCAAAGAACTCTATACAGCTGTGATTTCTGGCGTGAAAAACCGACTCGTTTGTGCGGCTAATTTCCTGGAAGGGTCCCCGAGAGGCTCTGGCACACGGGGCAGGCTCAGAACACACCCCCGCGCCCTGGGCTGACCCAGCAAGACCAAGACCCCTCCCCGGGCTCGGCTGCTCCGGGAGGCGGTGCCTACTCCCACACAGACCAAAACCACCATTCTGCTTCTTTTTACTTCTTTTTTTTTGGGGGGGGGGGCGGGAGGGAGAAAGAGAGGAAGAGAAACATTGATGTGAGAGAGAAACATCGATCGGTTTCCTCTCATACATGCCTCAGCCAGTGACTGAACCTGCAGCCCAGGCATGTGCCCCAAGCAGGAGGTGAACCAGCAACCTTTCACTTTGCACTTTGCCAGACGACCCCCAACCAACGGAGCCACAGCGGTCAGGACAAAGAATTTCTGTTGTTGGTATTGCCTGATTTTAGAGAAAGAGGGAGAGAGAGAGAAACATGGATGTGGAAGAAGCAGACCCCTTGCCTCCCGTATGTGCCCTGATCTGGGATTGAACCTGCAACCCAGGCATCTGCCCGGACTGGGAATCGAACTGGCAACCTTGCAGTTCACGGAATGACCCTGCAACCCACTGAGCATCACAGCCAGGTCCCCAAAACCACCATTCTTGTCGGTCCAGTGTGAAAACGTGGTGTCACACTGAAAGTCTCTCCAAAATAAAAGACGAAACCAGCAAATTATTTTTCCTAACACATTCATCTCATTTTAAAGCACCGATAGTATTCAGTTAGACTCTCGTAAGACTTGACACATCACACTACTGGGCTCAACACACCACACTGAACTAATTCTAGCATTTGTATGGTAATTTTTAAGAATAAGAATTTGGATAAACAAAATAGGAAAAAAAACCAGGCCTTCCCTGAAGCAAGACACTTCCTGAGTGAACACGTGGCTCCCCCTTGTGGCAAAAGAAGCCTCACGTGCACAGACGGCTGGGGCCTGTCTTCAGGCCTCACCCAGTCCCCCACAAATTAAGTGCTGCACTAAAATGACCCTGGCCCTGGCAGGGCGGCTCGGTTGGTTGGAGCATCGTCCTGTGCACCAAAAGGTCGCTGGTTCAACTGCTAGTCAGGGCACATGCCTAGGTTGCAGGTTCGATCCCCAGTCAGGGCGCATATGGGATGCAGTGGATTAATGTTTCTCTCCCCCTCCCCCTTTCCTCTCTCTCTAAAATCAATAAACATATTCTCGGGCAAGGATTTAAAAAATAATAATAAAATGAAATTACCCTGCATTACTAGCGTTACTGGGGGCTTCTTCAGTTGCCCAGAAGGAGGCGATGACGTTCCACTGAAATTTGCCCACATCAATTTAAGAATTTGCACCCCCCAAAAAAAGAATTTGCCCAGATCAATAATGTCACCTTCTCATACTACCCTTCACGTCATCTGCCAAAGTAAAATAACATGCCTGCCTCCCATAGCTTCAAAACCAAGCATGCCCTTCATAAAAGCCTCGTACTGAGGGACCCGTTTTAAAAGAAAAGCCGGCTTCCTTCAGCCAGGCCCACAGCCACGCCAAACGTCTTAGAACTATGAAGAGGGCAACGCGTGATCCGCACTGAGGAGGAAGGGGCCTCTTCCGGAGGTAGGGCCCTCCAGCCTCTCAGTCACCTGGGCAGGCCTCTGGGCCGCCACGGGTCTCATCCAGAATGAACGAGGCATCTTCACGCTTTTCTCCAGATCCCCTTCCTCCTCCCAACAAACTAAAAGCAAGGTCACCACCTGCGATGCGTCTGAGTGCCAAAAGGCGACATTCACACACCACCAAGGTCAGGTCTGAAAGCTGCGTCCAGGGATTTTACCAGTTTTGTAGCCCAAAGACAAACACATCACCCCCCAAAGGGAGTTGACAGGAAAATAAAGTCATGCTTTGGTATCATATTCACCACATTAAATGATGCAAATGTTCAAAAACGAAGCGGCCAATCCTGACCTTCCAGGACCCTTTTCAGACGGCGTGACAATGCAGGGAGTAAGGAGTAGAGTCATTCAACCCAAACACAGGCGCTCCTGGACTTGGACGGTCACCTCCCGATACACCCATCGTAAGTTACAAATATTGTTAAGTCACTACTGCAGCGAAACAGAGGAAAACACAGGCTGGAAAAAGCGACAGGAAGAATGAGCTATTGAAGTGCAACGGTCTCTTCACGTTCCGTGCTGCGCAGGCCGGCAGCCTCACACCTAACTGCTTCAAGACCTCAGTCCTCATGTGAAGAAAGAAATTATGATTTCCACATGTAAATAACGAAGTTCAGGATTGTTTCTAAAATGACTGTGCTATGCAATCCTTAGGAAAACTCATAACGGCAAAAAAGAAAACACATGAAAACTTAAGAACATTTTTTAAAAATAATTTGTTATTTATTTATTTATTTATTTTTAGAGAGAGGGGAAAGGAGAAAGAGAGGGAGAGAAACATCACTGTGTGGTTGCCTCTCATGTGCCCCCAACTGGGGACCTGACATGCAACCCAGGCATGTGCCCTGACTGGGAATTGAACCAGCGACCCTTGGCTCGCAGGCCGACACTCAATCCACTGAGCCACAGCAGCCAGGCAAACTTAAGAACTTTTAAAACAAGCTTCCCATAGTTTTCATTGCCAAAATGATACAAACTAAAATACATCGTGGTTCCTTTTATAATTCAACCATGAAACTTCATTTATCCAAAATAGCTTATTTCTGTTCAAATTGCCTCAAAAGCAAAAATGTTCATTGAAGGCCTTGTTTTGCAAAGTCATGAAACTTCATGCAGTATGTCTGTCACCCCACGCCCACTCCAGAACGTGCCTCCTGCAGATAGGAACTGGGCACTACCCAACACCAAAGGGAGAAACTGCACCAGGATACATGGGCAATGAGTGATTAATGTGAAGGAGTTATGTGGATTTTTCCCCAAAACTGCTTTTAGAAAACACCTTATTCTAATACAACCACACAAAGAACATTCCAGATTAATTAATTTAGCATTTGAGGCCAAATAGAAAATTCCTGTTTCTTCTTTGGGTTTGGCTGAAAATTTACACACTTGCAATTTATGAAACAAAGTAAATAGAACAGTTCATGAGTCATGGAAAGTTCTACCCCAAAGGAGTAGACTTAATTAAAAAAAGGGGGGGGGTTGGGTGGGGGGAGGAAAGCCTGACAGGAGAACGGCTCCCGTTTCAAACACTGAAGTGAGCCCCCACCGCCCTGCATCAGCCACTGGTCACCCCAAACGCAGGGCCCCCTGCCGGGCCTTGACTGCCGAGCCAGCTTGGGGCCCCTTCAGACAGGGCGAAGATCATGTCGTCACGACGGCTCCGCCTGCGGGACTCCAGGAGCAGCACCCCGGGAAGTCACACGACGCGACCTCCTTCTGTCCCGGGAGGAAGGTGCGCACTGAGCCCCGGCTGAGCCCTACACCTCGTTTCTCGAGCTCTGCTTCCGGCCCCTGATCAGCAACTCCTCCCACGTCAGTAGCAGGAAGGCAGCGTTAGGAAAAAGACAAGGTGAACGAAGCCTGGGTACATAAAGTTAAGACATTTATTATGCTAAAGAACAGATTTTATTTTTCATTTTCCCAAAACACTAAAGCAGCGCACGGCATAGTCACCTAACACACAATACAAACCGACAGACGCCATCGCGATCCTGGAGAGGGTTGTCTTCCTTTGGGACCCCTTAAAAACTGACCCTCTCAAGTTGCCTTTATCAGTTACCGACAAACGACAAAAAGGGAGTGATCTCAGAAAACCCTGCGTGTGCGAGGTGCCTCAGCTCCGGACTCTGGAGTCCCAGGATCACTTCTGTGTTCGGGTGACATGGTTTGAGGGGGTTCATTCTAAAGGTAAGGTCAATATTGCAACTTCCACCGTAAGGCCTCCATTAAAATTGCAGTTCCAGTGGTAGGAAGGGAGGTGAGAAAAGAAACCAAATTTGGCCACAGACCAAAGTCACTGTCTGCACACGGTAACGGCGCACCACCAGCGCAGCTCGGCTGAGGGCACGTGCGGAAGGCTAGCGTCTGCACACACCCGCTTCCGCAGGATGGTCAGGCGCCTGCAGGTGGCACCCAGCACAGCGGCCCTTCCGAAGGGGTGGCGAGGGTCTCTAAGGGGCTCTGTGTTAACTCTTTGTGGTCCAACCTCGTGGGTGTGTAGGGCACATTCGTGTTCTCCTGGAAATGGTCTCCCAGTGCCGAACGTCTTTCAAGGGTCGTTTAACACCTGCTCAAATCAGAAGCTTCCTTCCTCACCAGCCAGCCTTCCAGGGCTGTAAATCCCGCGCCCTTCACGTCTGCCTGGGCTCACAGATGACAGCAGGCCCTTCCTGCTGCGCTGGCCGCACCAGACTTAATGGGAGGAACCGCCCTGAGGGGACTTCCAACACCCATCTGTTGCTCTGGGTCAGCTGGTCCCTAACTGTGGCGCGGTGGCTTTGCGGCCTGAAGAGCCTGCACGGCCAGAGGCGCCAGTGGCGTCTGCAGCGCCCCCGGGGCACTTCGCACACCTGGAAGCACTTCCCTGCGTTCTGCCGTCTGCCCTGAGAGCACGGGCTCTGACCGGCGGGGGGCAACGCGCTCCCTCTCATCATCCAAGAGCAGGTGGGGGGGCGCGGGCAGCGGCGGCGACAGGGCAGGACGCAGGCACGGCAGTTCCGGCCACGGGCCCCTGGTCTCAAGGACAGCAGCACTCGGCTCATCCTCCGAAACTCCCCTCTCTGACCGCGTCGGACGGGATGGCAGTCCTGCGCCCCAAGGCTCTCCTCTGCGGCACTGTCCTCTGTGGCTGGCGGTGGCCCTGAGCCCTCCTCCCAGCCAGTCCCGCACCAGGGCCTCCTCCACACCACAGAGCACCCCAGCGACACCCTGTTCTGCCGGAGCCAAGAACAGACCCCCAGTGTTGCTCTGAGCCACCGTGGAAGGGCAATTTCTTCTCTCTGATTCTTTCCAACACAGAAGCACTCTGGTGCCATCGTGAAGCGAGAGGCTGGCGCCACGCGGATCGCTTTTCATTGCCAACGGTAACGCCCCATGCTGTGAGTTGCCACGCACCCCGACTGCGGGCTTCTCCGCCCAGGAGGGCGCGCCTGGCGGGCGAGGGCTCTCCTGTGTCCGCAGGCTGCACGGGCGCCTGTCCGGGCCCTCGCCCTGCGCTTCTGCGAGGCGGGCGCCCAGAGGCCCTCTCCCGTCCCGCATGCTGTGTTCTCGGCCGCGGGAAGCCCGAAGTCACGCCTGTGCCAGTCGCCGGGAGGTCTTCAATGGATCTCAATGTGCACCTGGAAAAGATAATCAAATTACTTTTTCCAATAAGCTACTTCACGTGGAAAACAAGATAATCAAACTGAAGTGTTACAGTGAGGGGACCCTAGGAGGGGCGCACACAGCTGTGTGCCGACAAACGTGAAGGCCTCCTCCCTGAGCCTCTCGTTCGGAGCCCAACTTCTGGTGGAAAAGAGGATGGCAGCCTGCCAATTAAAGATCCCAACAGAAAGAACCGGGTTTTTCTGACGCAGTTTCCTAAAATGTCTTACAAAGGAGGAAAACATGCCTCGGTTTGTATTTTTCACAGCAGTACAGTTATCTGCACAGGTTCAGTAAACACCTGTCCTCCCTCTAACCAGGGCGTCACTGGACGATTCGATTATGCAACCAAGGCCTTACGTGAGGTGTCCTCTTTGAGAGTGACTCTCCGTGATGAGCCACTCGTGAGGAATCGAGTCGACTTGACTCACGGACCCAGGATTTGCAAAGCCCTCCCAGGAAGCCAGCCTGGGGGGTCCTGGCACACAGGGTCCAGCCCGAGGTGGTCAAGAAGGTCCCTCGCTGGCAGGGCAGGAATCTCAGCAACTTCTGGAGCCTTGATAAGAGAAGACTTCCCGAGTCTATAGGCACTGCTAGCAGAGCTGCGGTGGGGAAAGCTTCCTGGGCTAGGTTCCCCTCTCTCAGGCCAGCAAACAATGGAGGCTTTCCCACGCCCAATCCGAGATTTCACAGAAACTCCCAGGGAGAAGCTGATCTGTGACCTCAGCCGTTGTTCAAGGGCAAACTCTGGGTGCCCGTTGGTGACCACTCCCGCCGCACGCATTAAACCTAAAGCGGCCAGCCTTTTCCTGTGACCGGGAACAACCTTCCTCTGACGTTACTTCGCTCCGAATGGGGACGACGTTAGGAATAACCGTGAAAGGCTCTGAAATGGACCAAACATGATGGGACTGGGCATGCTGCCCGGTGCACGCGGCGGGGCACCTAACCGTCCAGGGCCCTGCGCCTCTGTCTTTGAGCTGCGTTACAACTCTCTAAGTTGTAGGCATCTTAAAAGGAAGGCAAATGATTCCTTATCCAAAGAAACGAGAATTAATTCAGTCTGGAGGGGTGCCCCTGATGACTGCCCCGTGGGTACTGACAGTGTTCCATCTGCCTCACCTCCGCAGACAGAGAAGACCCACGGGCGGGCGAGCAGGGGAGCAGCCCCCCCGCCCCCGCCCCCCCAGCACACAGAGAGGGGGCGCAGCCGGCCCTGGGGGTGGAGCGCCGGAGGCAGGAGCCTGCTGTTCCCCGTAACCTGCCCTGTGGAGCTCGGAGACCCTCTGAGCGGCAGGGCTGCCCAGGAGCCTGAAACCTGCCAGAGCCGCAGAGCGCGCAGGGGAGAAGACAAAGCAGGGAGTCTCGTGGAGGCCGGAGCAGAAGGCCCGGGGGAAGGAAGGATGGAGCCAGCCGGGCGAGGACGAGGAGGCACGGCGCCGGCACCCACCGGGAGCCCGGGCCTCGCTCGGCAGGGCGCAGAGAGACGCGGAAGTCCCTGCGGGGACCCGTGGCCGGCTCTGCGCTCGGACCTGGACCGGCAGCAGCACCGCGGCGGGGCGGGGGCGGGGTCGCGGCAGGCCCACCGGGAGGCTGTCCCCGCGGTGCCGCTGAAGCACAAGGGGCTACAGGAGCCAAGATGAGGGGAGAGTAGTTTTCAAGTGGGTGACAACCAGGGGCAGAGGAGGGGGAACTGACCCGCAGACCCTCCAGCTTTCGGTTCTGGGCAATGACGGTGTCCTTAACCGAAAACGGGGAGGGGTTCGCACGGGGACCTCGAGGGAGAGGTCAGAGCGGAGGCTTACAGGCAGCCGTGGCTCCGGAGGGAGGCGTGACGGCGGCCCTGGGGCAACACGCACGGGGAACAGAGGCCAGGATCCCCGAGACCTGCAGACCAGACGGGCGAGGGGCCCGCCGCGGCCCCGGGGAGGAGGACGCCCTCTGCGCCGAGGGCTTCAAGCAGAGTCGGCCCGGTGTCTCCTGCACGAACAGCTTAGTGGGCTCCAGGCAAACCTCAGAACAACTACCCACAACCGTCCGGCCCCGCCGTCGTTAAATGGGGTGCCCCCACTTCACGGAGCACGGGAGAAGATATTAGGGCACCTTTGAGTACTCCTGCCTTACCCCTCTTTTAACTTTTTGTCTTTCCTTACAAAAGGATTTATTTATTTACTCATTTATTTATTTATAGGGAGAAGGGGAAGGGAAGGGAAGGAGAAAGAGAGGGAGAGAAACATCGGTGTGCAATGGAAACATCGATCACTTGCCTCTCGCACGCCCCCAACTGGGGACCTGGCCTGCAACCCAGGCGTGTGCCATGACCGGGATTCAAACCTGTGACCTTTCAGTCCGCAGGCTGGTGCTCAACCCACTGAGTCACATCAGCCAGGGCTTAACTTTTTTGATGTTTTATAATATATACATATTTTGGTAGAACTAAATATATAATTTATAAATAAGTGTATATATGTGCATGTGTGTACACAGGCATGTATATACATGCCTATATCTGTGAGGCGTGTTCAAAACTTTTACTAGTAGTGTGACCATTACTATATATAACAACTGAAAAGTATGTCTGAACAGTATAAAGCAACATACAAACATAAGGTGCAATCTTTTTTTAACCGAGATATGCCCTGGCTGGTGCGGCTCAGTGGGCTGAGCACCGGCCTGCAAACCAAAGGGTTGCTGGATTGATTCCCAGTCAGGGCACTGGCCTGGGTTGTGGGCCGGGTCCCCAGTCGGGGGGGCATGAGAGGCGACCACACAGTGATGTTTCTCTCCCTCTCCTTCTCTCTCCTTTCCCCTCTCTCTACAAATAAATAAGTAAAATGTTTTTTTTTAATTGAGATATAAATGACAAAACAGTATGTTAGCTTCAGGTGCACAACATTCAGTCTATACATTGCAAACGATCACCCCAAGTCAACATGCATCACCACAGTTATTTTTTCTTCTTGTGATGGGACCTTTTAAGAGGTGCAATTCTTATAACTGTGAATTCTGACTACAATTCAAATCGATACTTTCAAAATTTACCAAACCCAACATAATTAACTCCTCTTGACAGTCTCTCTCTCACATTAATACCCCACCCAGATCATGTCAAACCTATTTATTTTACTAATTTGAAATTACTAAAAATGAACATTTTCCTGAAATGGAAGCATTCCCAAATATACTTTTAATACACATTAATATAGGTTTAAAAACTTATTAAGAAAAACAGGTCATTTAATATGGGCCAACTCTCAGGAAAATTAGTCTCTAACCACCTTTATTAAGTCCTGCACAAGGACTCAGTACTGTTCAGAAGGATAAAGTATTGCAGAACTGAGTTAAAATATTTTAAATAAGGCAACGTTAATGTAATCACGTCTTTAACAATAATGGGATAGATGTGCTGCGTAGTACCTCCTGGTCCTAGTTGACCAGCGCAAACTTCCGGGCAGGAAGAACAGTCTGGCTGTCAGACCGCCGCACGCACGCCTCACACGCTGGGGGCCTGAGACCCTTCCGTACAGCCTGTCGTCAGGCCGCTGCAGGGCACGCACGCCGGCACGCGGTGCTGCACCACGGCGGTACACGCGATCACGGCGTGGACTGTCCTGGGCCCCGGCCCCACCTGACGCCCACGTGCAGTCCACAAAACAAGCACGTAAACCACAGCACACAAACCTGTCCCAACACAGAGGTCACCAGGTGGAGGAAAGAGTCTATTTTGAAGTTCAAGACCGTATGACTCAGGAAACAAAGTTCAGGACTGGGAAGATTCCTGAACTAATGACCTCACCACCACCTCCCCACCCCCCCAAAATATGGCAAAGGTTGGAAATGGAACCAGTGGGGCCAGAGGGGGTGATATGCACAGAAAACAAGCCTGTCTGGGTGTGTCCGGACCTCCCGTGCTGACCGGGGAAGTCACCTTCCCCAGAAATCCCTGCCTGCCAGAGAGGCGCTGTGTGACAATAGGCCTGACCCACTTAGCCAGCTGCTGCCCTCCTGGACTGCTGTCACCTTCCCTAACCTGAGCTATTAATGGCCCCAGGGACCTGACGGTCTGCATACCACTGCTCTGTAAACTAAAAATATCCTGGCCTCGATGATTCCCAAAGGGGGCTGGGAGGAGGCACATCCATGCGCACAGGGGTGCGCAGCCAGGTGGGATGACAAGGGGCTTGGAGCGGGGTCCTGCTGAAGGATGGCTCCCAAACACATACTGCAAGGCCATGCAGCCCTCCCCCAGCTTTCAGACGGGAACCCCCTTGTGCTCATGACTCAAATGATCAGACGGAGGAAGTGGCTGAAACTCATTCCTCAGCTGCTGCCCAGCGTGGGGGAGAAGCAGGCAGGACTCAGTTCTCTCTGCAGTAAGCTGAATCATGACCTCAGGTAACAGCACGAGCACCAACTTCTGCTGCCAGTCATTCAGCGCATCCCCATCACACCTGCCCCGAAGGAGCCAGCTCCTTCCACCACCTGGGTCCACAGGTGCATTTGCTCACACATTGCCGGGGGGGTGGGGGGTGGCTGGGTCACTGCTGGGGACTTCAGGCAATCCTCTTTCCTCAAAATGCTGAGGACTCCATGTGTGAAAGCACCCAGCATCTTTTCTGACCAGCATCCAGTGGGTATCCAATACCCATCATCATCCTCACGATCAGCATCGAGTGTTTGGGGCAATGAATGACAAAAGGGTTCTGTAAAGCAGAGGACAGAGAAGCAACCGCTGATGACATGGGAGGGGCCCTATTTTCCTGGGTTTACTGGCCGTCTATATTATATCTCCTCCGGAGAAATGGCTTTCAAGTCCTTTGCCAACTTTTGAATGAAGCTGTTTTTATTGTTGCTGAGTTGTAAGATTTCTTTATGTTCCTGGATAGTAATCCTTACCAGGTATATGATTTGCAAATACCATCTCCCGTTCTGTGAAGTTGTCTTTTTCACTCTCTTGATAGTGTCCTTTAATGCCCGAAACGTTTTAATTTTGATGGATGTCTAAATTACCTACTTCTTCGTTGCCTGTGCTTTTGGCAAGAAATCAACACCAAATTCAATATCATGATTTTCCCTTATGTTTTCCTAAGAGTTTTATAGTTTTGGTTCTTAAGTTTAGGTCTTTGATCCAATTTGAGTTAATTTTTAAATATGGTGTAAGGTTAGGTCTGCCTTCGTTCTTTCGCATGTGAAAGCAATTCGTTTTTAGCTACCAGGCGGTGCTGTGGTCTAAATGCTTGTGTGCCCTCCAAAATTCATACACTGAGTCCTCGGAGACGAAGGCGTTAGAAGGTGAGGCTCCCGGGGGCGCTGACGTCATGAGGGTGAAGCCCTCAAGAGTGGAATTAGGCCTTGTGTAAAAGAGATCCGAGCCCCTCCCACCACCTACAGACACCATGAGAAGGTGTCAGCTGGGAACCGGGGTATCAGGAGACCTCGACCAGGCCTGCGCCTTAAGCTGCACTTCTCAGCCTCTAGGACCGTGAGAAATAAGTGTTTGCTTATAAGTTCCCAGCCCGTGGAGGTGAAGGAACATTGCGTCTTCGCCACAGATCATTTGGGAAGCAAGACCCAAGCTCCCTCCTGAGTCAGGGCTGCTCCCTGGTCCTGGAACGCGCCCTCCCACCCCGAGGCGCTGACAAGCATGTTTATGATTTTTTTATTAATGGAACAATACTAATAGATGGTTTTTTAAACTTGCTCTTCTTTACGCATGCTGGATACCTCTTAACATGAGTACAGGTAGATCTAACTCTGCTTGCACCTGTAAGGCTAAAACTTGAGTCAAGGAAAGCACAGCTTGCCTAGAAGGTCTTCTCTGTGCCAAGTGAAATACTCTTCTAACCTAGACATCTCGGAGGCTGGAGCCCTCACCTCCTTTTTTCGCTCAAAAGCCATCTAATGGATGGGGCCCGCTCTGACTGCTCTATGTATTCAGTAGGCAACCAGCTTCCCCGCCCCCACCTGCCTTCCTGAAGTCTGTACCTGACTGGAATGGATGAAAGTAGTTTTCAAGTGACAGGTGAACTCCGGCCCATGTGGAGCTATGGATTTATAAAGCCCTTCAGAAAGGGACCAAGAAAGGGCAGCGAGGGACAGAACGAGGAGAGGGAGGGGCCGAAGGCAGGTCCCCAGGCCCGGCCGGCACAAGGCAGTGCAGGGTCCTCACAGGAGACAAGGACACCTGACAGCCCAGTCTGACACGTCTGCTTTTCCCCAGCTGCTCTTCTCCAGTCCTTCCCTCCCGATAGTTACACAAACCTGGGCGAGCCGGGGCCGACACCCGACTCTCCCCACGGGCCACAGAGCCGAGAGGGCGCAGGCGGGCTGGGAAACCACAACAGGCTCTCAGCACAGCCCGCTGCCCTGCTTCGCCCGCACTCAGTGGCCGGTGTGGATCCGCGTTCTTTTACTGCCACGTATTTCGGACTCTGTACAAATAAGCGGGACGTTAACGGCTCTACATTAAGGCGTGCTTACAAACAATATTTTAAAGTCATAGCCTTTCTCAGTTTACAAAGCCCTTTGCATCTATTTCCTCACTCCCTCATCTCTCACAGTAGATATCAACCTCCTTAAAATGTCTTGCTGCCCTACAGATGACCTGGGGGGTCCTACGTCAACATGTGGGAAATGGGGTCCTATCTCCCAGCACCCTGCAATGGGAAGGACGGGGACAGAATGTTCTGGGTAACGGAAGGGGGAGAACTGGGGCTGCCCCTTTACTCAGGTTCTCTTTTCTGCTGCACTTCCCTTTACCAGAGGCCAGAATAATTAAACCCTCAAATCAGGTACCCTAGTGATTTCCACCAATGAACAGAAATGCTAACCCTGCAGGGGAACTTAAAGTAGCAGGTGTAAGTAGTACAGTAAACGAGAGACAGCCCGCTCCCACCCAGGGCCCCTCAGCACGGGAAACGGCCGCTGCTGCACCTGATCGGACCCAACGCCACACCTGAAATCCACATGCAGTTCTTCGCCCTTCCCCAAGGCCCCTGGAGACAGCCTTGCCCGTGCCCCACCCCCACTCACCCTGACCAGACCACAGAAGCCCACGTCAGACTCCTAGATCACTCGGCTCCCGTGAGTCACCAACGCTGTGCTGCACCTGGATGACCCCATGGCCCCAAGTGCACTGCGTCGCCTCCCCCGGCTGCTGGGACAGGTGCACCCGCTCTCCTGACCGCCCACACCAGTTACACAGCCAGCTCCCCGCCTCCAAGACGCACGTCCCCTCCAGCGCCAGCGTAGACAACTGGTTACGGAGTTTGTAACTGACTAATCTTTGCAGAGATCATCCCGCTGCCCTGCCAACGTGAGAGACTTGGAACCCTTCACTCCTTACACACGTGAAACAGACTGGCCCTCAGCACCCTCACAACGCAGGGCAGGTGCGAGGTCACGTCGGTACAGTGATCACAAAGGTCCTCCGCTCTGAGATGAGAACGTGCCAGCACTCAAAAGAGCCGGGAAAGAGCACTGGAGGTGGAAAAACCCACACGTGCAAACGTCCAGGGGCAAGAGGGGCTCGCTGCGTGCAGACAGCAGACAGAAAACGGTGCGGAAGGACAGAAAAACAAGCAACGAGCTGGGGGAGCGTGTGGGAAGATGAACAGAGGTCAGACCTGCAGGGTGAGACAGGTGAACTGCACCCTGGGCGCAGGGGGAAGTGGATTTTGTTTTTCTGGGAAGAATGACATGCTCTTCTGCCCAGTGGCTCCTGCCATGGCCCAGGTGAGTGGTGAGTACGGAAGCCTGGACTAGGAGGTGGTCACAAGGATGGTAAAGTGCACATACGAGGAAGGTGACTTTTTTTTAATGGTACAAAACTAACTTTCAACATGACGTTCTAAGTTTTCTTTTACAGTCATTCACGTAATTCTTTAAATGACTTCAAATTATGAATATAACTCTAGAACAAGAGTTTCCAAAGTGCAAGCTTGGGGGTCAGATATAGCCTGCAGACACATTTTGTTCGGCCCACAAAGCTTTTTTCTTTAAGGTTTTATTTATTTTTATAGAAAGAGGAAAAGGAGGAAGAAAGAGGGAGAGAAACATCAGTGTGCAAGAAACATATCAATTGGTTGCCAGCTGGGGACCTGGCCTGCATCCCAGGCACGTGCCCTGACTGGGGATCAAACCAGAGACCTTCCGATTCACAGGCCGGCGCTCAGTCCACTGAGCCACACCAGCCACGGCCAAAGTTGTTTGTATTTTTCTAAATTTATTAATTTGATATCTAAGAGCAGGATTCCCAATTTCTCTTGGAAAGCACTCTATCTGGCAAACAACGGGAAGCTAGTGGCAACTGGCTGGAGCACCGGCCTTCTGGTACCCCAGTCCCCACACCCTGCACACTTGACTCCTTCATACCACCTCCTGGAAAGATACCTCCTTGAGGTTTCTACTCTTCTAGTCGGCTAGAGCCTCAGGATGCCACAAACCACTGCTCACATAAAAGCATCTCGATTCGGACCTTGAAATGGAGAGGCAGGGTCATCTCCTTTCACCTTAACACAATTCTGATCAATAGCTGGTTTCATGGCCTGCCATCACAAGTGACAGGCACCCAAAAACCTGAAGGACCAGACGCAAGGACAATTCCATGCTGATGCAACCAAACCAGAAGGAGGGGAGAAGAGGACAGCCGCCCGGGGCTCAGCACCGCCTGGTCCTAGGCTCAGGCTTCCTCACGTCGCACACCAGGGAGAAACACGGGTGGGGTCAGACTGCACACTCCCGGAGGACTGGGGCCTGTCCTCCCCCATGACAGCCTGTGCCCAGCTCCCAGAGGCCACGCCAGGACAGGTAAACAGCATCCAATGGTCACCTATGACAATGACACACTTGGAAAGAATAATTCTCAATCTGAAGACTTTCCATTCCACTACAAAAAGGCATCTGTAATTCAAAGGATGTAGAAACGTCAGTCATTCAAAGCAAGGGGATCTCCAGGATGCGGGGGGAGGAGGGGTGTCCACGATTTCACATCTGACCTGTTTCTGGCCTCTGGGCCTCTTCCACCGCTTCTTCCCTCATCGTCCCCACCCCACTTCCACCGCGGCCAGGACAAATAAGACACATGGCTCAGAGCATTAGTTAACATTCGTTAATCCACTCTAAGTCTCCAGGATAGCATCTTTCGAAGCTGCGTGAAGTTTGGGAACTAGAGAAGCCAAGCACGAAGCCACCCCGCCCCCAAGCCCAGTTTGTGATTTCCTGGGCAACATGTCCCCCTGGGGGACAGGGCCTTTCCAGCCCGTGCCAGCGCTAACCACCCTCTCGGCGCGCGCGCGCCCCAGCAGCGGGTCCTTAGCCCAGGGAAGCCGAGGCGAGCTGCCCACCCCGCCCCTCCTCCCCGGCCTTGTTTGCGGAACGGGGAAAACAATGACCTCCGCGGGCTTTTCTCCCGTGGGGTTCCAAATGCGCGGTGCGGGGCCCGCACTCAGCAGCCAGCTCCGCAGCTCGTGACAGCATCGTCAGCGCCCCGGCCGCGGGGGGCCGGGCCGGCTGGGCAGACCCGCGCTCGGGGCGGGTGCGGGGCGCGGCTCACCCACCTGCAGGCGGACGTTGAGCATCATGGAAGCCACGATGTACAGGTAGGGGAAGTTGATGCGCAGCCGCCAGGCCAGGTCGAAGAAGATGAGCAGCGTGCGGGTCAGCCCCTTGCAGAAGACCCCATAGGAGCGGGCGGCGGCTGAGCGCGAGAGCCGGACGGCCAGGCCCGACAGAGCCGCCGCCATATAGACCCGCGCCCGCCGCCCGCCCGCCGCGCACCGACCGACCGCGGACCCGAGCCGCCCGGTGCTCCGAAGCCCGCCCGCCCGCTCTCTTATAGGCCCCGCAGCGCCCCCGGGCCTCCGCCCCGGCCGCTGGCCCGCGCCCGAAGCGCAGAGGGAGCGAAGGAGGCGGCGGCGAGGGCGGCGGGCGGGCGGGCCGCGGGGAGGGGAGCCTGCGCGTCACGCCGTGGGAAGCGCCTCCCGGAGACGCCGCCCCCTGCGGGCCCTGCCGCCCGCCTGACGTCACAATGCCCGCGCCGCGCCGCGCCGCGACTGCGTGGCCCGGCCCCGCCCCCAGGCCGCGCCCCGGCCCGCCCTCGTCACCTTCCCGCAGGTGAGACGCGCATGCGTGGGCGGCGGCTGGGCCAGGGCGGCTGATGCGCTGTCTACGCGCGCCCCCTAATGGTGAGAAAAGAACCAAGCCCGGAGGGCGGCGGGGACCCGCGACTTGCAGTGGCCCGGGCGCGCAGCCCTGGGAATTCATTCAATGCCGTGTACGCTTCAAAAATTATCAGAATAGTAAACTTTACGTCATCTGTGCCTTACCACGATTATAAAAAGCAAACAAAGGGAGGCTTCGTGGGAGCCACGGACACAACCTTCGCCCTCTGGAATTGCTCGTGGTCCCGGCCATGCTCGTTCACTGTCCACTCATATGCACTTTAACCTTTTAATAATCATGGTATTCATGAAAGCCCCTGATGTGAAAAGTAAAAATATGGACACTTCCGACACTTCTGGTGTTCTGGGTCTTTGGGGAGGGTTTCAGCGTGAGTTTTTACCTTCCTACGTAAGCGTGGGGTTTTGTACCAAAGGTTTGCCTGGCGGGAAGGCAGGCATCTTTCTTGCAGATTCAGACGAAGTGTTTCACGTCATTACTTTGCCCACCGAGGAGGAAGGGTGCGCATATGGTGCCTGCGGGACAGAAGGGTTTCGCTGACGAAATGGAAAGCAAGTCTTCAGACCTTTAAGAAAGCAAGAGTAGAAAGCAACGGCGTGGAAATGGTTTTAAATGTTAAAATCCTTTGCCACAAAACAGATTTGAATGATGACTTTTAAAAATTATTTTAAGATTCTTTACCTTAGCCCTGGCTGGTGTGGCTCAGTGGATTGAGCGCTGTCCTGCAAACCAAAGGGTCGCCGGTTCGATTCCCAGCCAGGGCACAGGCCTGGGTTATAGACCAGGTGCCCAGTTGGGGGCGCATGAGAGGCAACCGCACATTAATGTGTCTCTCCCTCTCTTTCTCCCTCCCTTTCCCTCTCTCTAAGAATAAGTAAATAAAATCTTAAAATATATAAATAAAATTCTCTACCCTAAAATCATTTTTTAGAAATCTTCATTTTATTCATCTATCATAGGAAGATATAAATCACAGAGGACATTTTTAGTACTGTCATTATGACATTTTTTCTTTAAATGTCTGTTGTATAAAAGAATTGTGATCTTTGATGCTCAATCATCCTGTATTTATTATCCATTGTGTTTCAGGCCAACACCATTTTAAATAAATATCTCAGGGTTTTTAGCTTTGGGCTACTTTTATTATTATTATTGAAGTAATATTTTTCAAAGTATTTGCATAAACCTTTAGTTTCCCTTATTTTTTAGCATTATATTTTGTCACATGTATGGTTGACATGGAAAAGCTCACTTCCCTTTTTTGGAAGCTATTTTTGCCTCTCGGGGCCCAGTGGATGCTTTCTTTGAGGACTGCAGAGCGCATGCTGCTGGAGTATTTACCGTTTTTTCAAGCTACCCTTCCCAAAAAGCAAAGTGAACACTTACTTATACTGTATTTAGGAAAATAATTGAAGTACTTTAAAGGCTAGAGTCTTCAAAGTAAAATTTGCCCAAATCGATCTAACAGTGTGTAAACAGGTTTGGAGAACAGCTAAATTTATGCTTCGGTCTGTAAAGATTTTCAGTGCTGGAAAATTGGCAGTCCTGTTTGTCAGAAAGACCAGATGGCTGTGGTGGTGTGAGGTGTGTGTGTGTGTGTGTGTGTGTGTGTGTGTGTGTGTGTGTGTGTGTGTGTGTGTGTGTGTGTGTGTGTGTGTCTTCTCTGGCTACTCATTCCTCCATCTCTAAATGCTGTTGAGGCCATGAGGCATTTTTAACACACCATTTAAGTGCCATAAACAACGGCAAACAAAATTACCGCGAAACCAAACTGAGCAAGGTTCTCTTTGCTCAAAACCGAGGCAAAAGGACGCTCAGGCAAGTAGGAAATTTTATTAACCATTGATCAACAGGATCCAGGTTATTTGCCTGTAGTTGTCCCTCCTGCCATCAGAGCGACAACATAAATAAGTAGATAGGTAGATAGTAAAGTATTTTTTTCTTTTCGGAGTAACCTGATAAGAAAAGCACAGGGAAGCCAGGTTCCAGGTTCAGCAACTTCTCAGCGCCCATGATGTGGTTCTGTAAAATGAGGATAAGGACCCCCCATCCTATAGTTTTTGTGCGAAATAAATGGGAGCAGGTGTGCACAGCATCCAGTGCAGTCCCAGGTGGGCAGAGGGCACCCAGGAAGGAGTCGCTGTTTTACTGCTCAGAGTCCTCAGTCCTTAACAAGATCAGTGGATCCATTAATACTCATTATCATGAATCATGTTTCACTGTGGACCCCAAGCAGCCCTTCATGAATTAGTGAATCTAAGCAATGATCCTTGATGACTGTTAACATCACGAAAAGGAACACCTGGCAGGTGCATGGAACTCCTGATGAAATATAATTGGAAAAAAAATTGAACTTGAATCTATCAGGCCTCTAGATCCGATTACCAGAGGAACATATTGAACATCCGCAATGATGCAGCCAGCAAAATCAAGGTTGAGACAGTAAACAAACAAAAAAAAAAAACACCTACCTAAAGAGAGTGAAAAGGAACCCATAAATGAACAGAGACTGGAGACCTTTATCCACCAAATCCAATGCCAGGATGTAATTTCAAAAAAAGTCAACTGTGAAAAAAGGAGGTTGGAAATGAGTCATTCTACACGGCTCTTTGCTCATTAGCGTTGTTTTGCATGCCTCTAAAGTTCGCAGTCGTTTATTACCCGGCAATAGATCAAGGTTTAAAAAGATACCAGAATCCCTGCCAAGGCTGGACCGTCCAGGGCTCAGACCTTTCAGCAGTGAGGTTCTGAGCAGAGAAACTAATCTGGATGCTGGCCAGAGGCAGGGCGTGTTGGAAAGGGTAGTGAAAGCGGGGAGTGAGGAATGGCAGCTCCAGGCTGTGACTGTGGAAACGTGTCCACAGGCACCCTTTCTGTGCTGGCGGCATCAGAGGGTTGTCATTTACAATCTTTTCAACCTCTTTTCTCCTCCTTCTCCTCGTTATTACACAGTGTCTACGGCGAGTTGGTGCCGGTTAGACCTCCGTTAGGCCCCCAGGTGGCAAACTTTGAGATGGGGCTGAAGGCAGGGGTCCGGGGCTTGGAGCCACGGGAGCACCTGGGCCTGAATCTGTGCTTCTCTCCTGAGGACGGGTGCGCGCGCGCGCGTTCTTGGTTTCGTGTGAGGCTGGGACGGCTACATTATGATGGGTAGGAACACTTACAAATATTAAAGCCGAGCTCTCCCGCCCGGGGCCACTCCCGCACCTTTCCCTTCTCCCTCTTCTTCCCCCTGCAGGCGTGCCTCTCTTACACTCTAAGGGGCCCCAGAGACTTGCAGCCAGGGGAGCAGCGGGCAGTGGCGGCTCGTCCCGGGCCGACCCCCAGCACCTGTCTCCAAGGCCCCCTTTTCCCTGACTGCCCAGTGAGCCAAAGCAGCCCTGCATAGGCCCACCCAGGCCCGCCCACTCCTGCTGCTTCTTCTGTCCTAAGCTCTTCCTTGTTTCACTGTCCCCAGCTTTAATAAACATGCTCGCAAAATCAAATTAATTAGTTAATTAACCCTAGGAAATAGAAATATTAAATGTGTGAAAATGTGTGTGCGTGTGAGTACCAGGCAGGTGGATGGCATGGGGTGGGTGTGGCAGGGTCATGGTCCTCTGGGGTCTCTTCTTCTCTTAGGGGTAACAGAATTTTCAGCAGGGCTTATATTTCCCAAACTGCATGGCAGCTTTATGCTCATGTGACTAAGTTCTGGCCAGTGGAATGCAAGAACGGGGGCTCTTCCCAGAATCACCCTGAAAAGACTCCTGGGCACATGCTCTTGGCATCCTTTTGAATCTCTCTCCATCCTGTGCTTGGAACTGGGATGTGCTGGAGCTCCGTCTGGGTCCATGAAGAAGGACCTGGGCCCCGAGACGTCACATCCAAGGTTACACCGGCCTGGATTACTTACCTCCGGGTTTGTACACACGAGAGAAATGAGTGGGTCTTGTCTAAGCCGTTGTCACTTTAGGTCTCTGGCATTTGCACTAATCCTAATGACTACAGCAGGTGTCTTCTGACTTGACCTGCGCAGCCACAACTTCCCATTCTTTTGGGGGGACTTCCTCTACCGCATTCCTTGTGGTTCTGGTGGGCTGTGAGTTACTGGGCCCCTCCCTCCCTCTTTTCCCCCAACAGGATGGGCACGTAACTGAACCACACCAACCAGAACGCCCACCCCTCCCGCCCCCTGCCAGGAAGGGAAACCTGAGTGGGGTGGCGCCCTCAGGCACGTGGGTCTAATAGAAGTTCCTAGTGGGCCTCAGCGTGGCCCTGGATCCTGTCCTTTCTGAGTGCTGATTACTCAGCTTCCTTCAGTTCTGTGAGCCCACCACTGTTCTTCCCATGAATCTCTCTCTTTTCATCCCCTTAATCCAGAATAGCTGCCTGTCCCCATCAACCCACGAACCACACCTGATGACGTTCCGCACTGTGCCCTTTGCCTTCCCATTCTTTCACCTCTGATTTTGCCAGTGGTCCCACCTGGAATCCCTGATACTCCTTAGTCACCATGGTTCCAGAGCAAATCGCCCCGTGACCTAGTAAATGAGTAAATGTTGTAAAACAACAGTCATGTTATTACCATCGGTTCTAGGGGTTGAGTGGGCCCAGCTGAACTGGGTCTCCCTTGGGAGGCTCTTGTTTTGGCAGTCACGTGGTGGTCAGGGCTGCCGTCACCTCGGTGGCTTCCTGGGTTTTCCAACTCGGCAGCTCCTGGAGGCCAACAGGGTGTCCAACAGCTCAGCTCCGCTCCGACACTAACGACCTGGAGTCACGGTCGGACCCCACAGGTTCAAGGGCTCAGTCCCACACGATGACACCTGCTTCAGAGGCCAGTCACAGGTCCTGCGGGCTACTCATGATGCTGTCAGGCTGGCTATAAATTCGGGAGTTCCCACAACCCCTGCTCAGGTTTGGATGATTCCCTGGAATGACTCAGAACTTAGGAAACCACTGTACTTATGGTGACTGGCTGGCTATAAATGAGCAGCCAGATGAAGAGCCCAACAGGATACAATGGAACATTATTCAGCCTTAAGAAAGAAGGAAGTGCCACCATCTGTGACACACGGACGAACCTGGAGGACAGCACGCTAAGCGAAACAAGCTAGACACAGAATGCCACCGGACGCTGCTTCTATGAGGAATCTAAACTAGTCCGGCTCCTAAAAGCAGAGCGTGGAATGGCGTTTGCCCGGGGCTGGGGAAAGGGGGAAGCAGGGAGGTGCTCACCAAAGGGTGCGAGGTTATCAGGATGAGGAAGTCCTAGAGATCCAGCGCACCACTAGCGCCTACAGTGAGCCGCACTGTGTCCTGTACTTCAGACTTTGTCTTGTGTGACGCGTTCTTATAACAAAGGAAGAAGTAAGGGAGGCAGAAACAGACTCAGACACAGAGAACAGAGGGATGGTTGCCAGAGGGGAGGGGCTTGGGGGACTGGGCAGGAGAGGTGAAGGAATCGAGTACAGGTTGGTAGCTACAAAACAGTCACGGGGATACAGAGTACAGTGTGGGGGACACAGTTCATTATATTGTCATAACTCGGGTGCCAGGCAGGTACTGGAAATATCAGGGCATCACTTTGTAAAAACGTATCTAATTATAAACCTGAAACTAACACAAAATAATATTTAATATAAACTGTAATGGAAAAAAATTAAAAACCACGTATTAGAACCTGCCCTCTAAAGGAAAGAAGGCGGGAGGAAGCGTGGGAGGCAATGGGTCTGTTTAGGACATAGATGTGATGGCAATTTCATGAGTGGGTATCTCCAGACTCACCCTGTGTACGTGAAATAGCTTTCTGTATGTTAATCCTACTTCAAGAAAGTGGTTTTAAAAAGAAATGGGGTAGGACAAGGTCCAAGGGTCGAGGGGCGGGAGGCACGAGCTTCCAAACCCTCTCCCTATGGACCCTGGACACACCCCCTCCCAGGACGGAGCACGTTCACCAACTCGGAAGTTCCCCCAGCCTCACTGTTGGGGGTTTTAACTGGGGTTTCATCGTACACGCATGATGGGTCAAATCACTGGCCTGCTTGTGCTCAGTCTCCAGTCCCCCTCCCCTCTGGGGGTTTGGGGCGTGGCGCTGAAGGTTCCACCCTCTAACAAGGGGTGGGTTGCTCTGGCATCCAGCCCCCACCCTGAAGCTATCTAGAGACCAGACTTCCGTGACCTCATTAGCGCAAACTCAGGTATGGTGAAAAGGTCTTGTATGAGTCATAGAAGACGCGCCTATCACTGAGTAAATTCCAAGAGTGTTAGAGGCTCTGTGCCAGGAACTGGGGACAAAGATCAAAAATTACACACACACACACACACACACACACACACATTTATTTGTTTTTAAATATTTGTTTTCTCTTTTTAGTTTTTTCTTTTTCTTTTTTCTTTTCTTTTCCTTTGTTGTTGGTTTGTGTGTGTGTGTGTCTTTCTTTTTTGTTGTTCTGGCTACAAATACATTTTTTATTACACACCACTTCCTTACTCGAGAATCTGGCAGTTGATGCTGGTTATTGGCTGGGCCCTCGGCTGGGGCTGTCGTTCGAAGCACCTGCACGTGACCTTTCCACGGGGCCTGGACTTCCTCATCATCTGGCAGCTAGAGTCCAGCCTGTATACAGCTAGACCTGTACAACTGTTGTATGTCAGTCACACGTCCATAGATGGGGTTTAAAAAGTTAGTTGCATTGGTTTCCTTTGGCTGTTTTAGATGCTGTTACCAGGACAACTCTGTATAGCTTGCTGTAATGTTTCTACGGGGCATTTCCCGGTGTGACCCACCACACGAGGGACCTCTGCCAACAAAGGAGCAAGCAGCAGCTGGCTTCGGGTCTGGAGGGGTGGGAGGTCATGCTAACATCTCTCCCGCCTGAATTCTGGGCAGGACTCCGGCTTCCAGAGGTCAGGGACAGCGGTGAATCCACAAGTCGGGGCCGAGCAGACAGCCTGCGCTCGGGTCAGACCCACGAGCTGATGGTGCCTCGCTCGTTCCCTGATTTGCCCGGGCCCTGTGTGTCCTGGTGAGCCTGCGACATTATCCTCACCTTGCCTGGAAGGGTCCGGAGAGAGCGGGCAGGGCAAAGGCAGGAAGAGTGTGTTACCTAAGGTTTCAGCGTAACCAAGAGAAGAGCTACAGTAGTGATAGATATAATAAAGGGGAAATGGCGGCATGCCGTGAGCTAAGTCTTCGTTCATCACAGCAGAAAGCCCAGAGAGAGTATTGACAGCTGATCCAACAGGATGTTGTGGTATCAGCTTGTTATTTGGCGAAATAGAGGAAACCACCACAAAGAACTGATACTGTTAAAAACGGTAGCCCCTAAAAAACATGGTTACCCCTGCACCTTACGTTTCGGTTTAATGCGCTTTCCTTTCATTTGTTATATTTCACAATTTCTGTTTAAAAAAACAGTTGCCGCTTTGGGGTGGGAAGACCCAAGGAGGGGCTGGGCAGGGGATGTGGTCTTGAGAATAAACTCTGCTGTCCAAATTGCTGTTTTAACAAGGTGATTGTATGTCTTTATTCCCAAGAAATTCCAGCAACGCAGTCACGAGAGACTGATGAGGCTTGTCCCCCACGTGAGCGGCCCTCGCTGCAACCGTGGGCGCGGAGAACGCAGAGCACGTCTTACATCGTCATGGGGTTTTGCATTACACAGGCGTCCATATGTCTCAAAACTCAGCGAATAGGAAATTTAAGAGTTGTGCATTTCATGGAAGTTTTTACCTTAAAAACGTGACCTGTAAACAAGTATAATTAATTATATGCATGCTGAAGTGTTTAGGAGTGAAACGTACTGATTTCTGTAACTTCTTTCGAAATGCATCAACAAACCAGATGAACGGACAGATAGGTGATAAAGAAGAGCACAATATTAATTGCAAATTTAAATAGAAATATGCGTGGTCCCTGTACGTTCCTTTCAACTTTCCTGTGTGTCTGAACATTTTTTATAATGAAATGTGCGGGAGAAAAAGAGACGTACAGGCGGGAGTACAACCATTCCCATGAAGAAGTGCTTCTCAGAAACAGTTTGAAAGTATTTATTTCCTCTAGTGTGTTGTTCTAAATGTGCTTTAAAAATGAAAACTCACCCAAGGACATGCTCACTGAGTTTAGAGAGAGGGGGAGGGAGGGAGAGGAAAGAAACATCGATGTGAAAGAGAAGCATCTATGTGTTGCCTTTTGCATGCGCTCCGAGAAAACTGGGGGGACGCTTCTCCCCTCTGCTGTGCTGGGTCTCCAGCGACTGCCTCTTTTGGATCATTTCCTCCTACTGGGAAGCCACGTTCCAGTAGCTTCCTGGGACATGGTGTGTGGAAGGTAAAACACTTGAGCGCTTCCTTGGCTGAAAGTGTTTCTGATTTTACCCGCATTAATATTTCGGCTGCGAGCAGAATTCCTGGTTGAAAATCATTCTTCTTCAGACTCTTGAAGGCGTGGCTCCGCCAGGGCCCCTGCGGAGAAGCCTGCGGCCATCCCACTTTCTGTTTCCTTATGACTCCCGTTTTCTGCCAGGGGTTTGCAGAATCTTATCTGTCCCTGCTGTTCTGCGGTTTCCCAACGACACGCTCAGGGCTGGGGGTATCTCCCTTCCCTGGCTGGCACTTTCCCTCTGGAAACTCCAGTCTTTCAGGACTGGGAAATTTCCTCTTCTGCCTTTCCTTTCTTCCCTGTTATAGGGTAATTATTGGGATAGTTGGGCCTCCCCGGCTGGTTCCCTAATAGTCTCACGGTTTCCCATTTTCTGCCCCTTCATGTCTTTCAGGTTCTTCTGAGAGATCCCCACAATTTGACATTTCAACCTTTCTGTTGAGTGTTTCCAGCTAGCTTGCTTTTAATATCTAAGACCTTCTTCTTTTTAAAATCATCTGAATGTTTGTTATTACAGGACTCCCTTCTTATTCATGGATGAATTATTGACGAAGACATCGACAGACTTTGAAGAAATTCTCTTCTCCCTGCCCTGTTTCTGTTTACCTTAACTTTACTTATTTAGTGGGTTCTGATTTCCAGCTTTCATCCTGGACGTTTTGCTCCTGTTCTTTAATCCACGGTTGCCAGTTGCGGATTAGAGGTGGGAAACGAAGAGGCAACGGGAAGTTCTAAAGGAGCTAGAAGGCTTCCTGGAGACCCTTCCCTTGTCCGTATTTCCCTGAGGAGAGCCTTCCACTCTCGACTCTCCTACTCCGACGAAAACTGCCGGCTAAAGCCGCGAAGGAGGGCGTTAGAGAGGCTCAGGAGCTGGCCTGGGCTGCTAACACTCACTGACACACCCTCTGCAGGGAAGGGGAAGGCGGCACCCTGCCTCGGACATGAGAGGAAGCCGTGCAGACTACCTGCTACTGCTGCTGAGCTTTCCTCCCTCCTTCCTTCCCCCACCCTCCCTCTTCACCCCCATTTCCACGGGTGCCTGGTGCGGCGGGTCCCCAGCCCTTTGCTGATTCTCTGGTGTAGATCTGCTGTTGATCAGCTTTTTCCCACAGCTAGTCTAGGTGGCTATATCAGTTTCAACCTGTCTGACCCCTCACTCCAGCTTCTAATATCTCTTGTCTTCTTAATATATTTTCTGCTCTAGGATTATTGGACTTTTTGTAAAAATCCCCTTTCTGGAATACTTGTAATACTTTGGGTGGAAGTAAAATTAGATACTTGTATGTAATTCCATCACGTTAACCTGGAAATGAATACTATATGTTCATTTGCCTATGAAGCATCTCTCCCACTCAAATGTAGGTCTCCAGAGGGCAGGGATCTGTTTTGTTCAGTTCATGCTTCCAACACCTAGGCAGGGATTGGAACAGAATACACAACTGACCTTGAACGAGGGACCTAAGTAGATACGTGGTTGACCATGGATGAGGGACCTAAGTAGCATACATGACTGTATACACAAAAGACACTTGAGAAATAACTATGTAGCCCGTTCAGAAATACACATGGTCTAATATTTGCTTATTTAGTTTTAATTCTAACTTTTGGGGACCATCCGTTGCCACGGAGAATATTACAAATAGATGTTCAAAGCCAAACTTGGAGAAATTTTAATTTAACTCAGTTTTAAATGAAAGCTGATTTCCATATGTGGATTGCACATTAATTTTATTTTATGCCAACACTTCAATAACATACAAGGTGGACTTTCACTTTACCGATCTAGAGAAATAATGATCTGAATGTGGTCATGTCATGTGTTGGCTCAAAAACTCATGTCCTGTCTGATACAGTCCCTACTCAGGCAGCCTGCGATTCCTTCTAGATTTTAGACCTGCAGCAACGCCGTGCCTGGCTCCCTGAGTGCCATCCGAGGGTGGTCCTCAGCTCCTACCTTCCAGGACTTTGTTTTCTGTGGAAAACGCTTTTCTTCTTACTCCATCAAGACCCACCAGAAATCCCCCCCAAACCCATCTTTCAACTCTCATCTTTTATTAGCATGAATATAGTTTTTTGCCTCTTGATGTTACTGGACAGGGGACCTGGTTCTGGGCGGGCCTGCCTAGGGCCAGCCGGTAGCGTGCGGGTTCTTAACTTTATGCAGGAAAATTTTCACAACACGAGTCCAGGTGACTATGGTACATTTATTAAAGCTGGGGACAGTGAAACAGGGAAGGGCTTGGCAGAGAAGAAGCAATAAGATATGTCTAGGCTGGGCTGCTGTTAGCGCACTGGGAAGTCAGAGAAAAGGGGGCTTTGAGACAGGTTCAGGGGGTGAGCCTGGGACGAGCTGCAGCTGCCCGCTGCTCCCTTGGTTGCAAGTCTTGTAAGGTTGCTTGGAGTTTAGGAGATGCATGCCTGATTGGGGGTGGGTGAGTGGTAAGAATCAGGGAAGAAGAGGGGAAATGGAGGGAATGGCTCCCCAGAGGGAGAGCACGTGCTGGGTCCTCTGTCTTAAAGATTTTCTCTCTCTTGTGGGAGGGAATCTTAGGGAAGGCCTCCTGGGAGGGTTCCAGCAGATTAGTCATAGGTTTTCCAGGTGTGCTCTTTCAGGGGCATAGTCTTTACTGATTGGTCAGAGCCAGGGCAGGGGGTCCGTAGTCATTACAGCTGGTCTGGGCATCGCCCACCTGGTTTTGCTGCTTTTCTGGGCCCGGAGCTAAAATATAACTGAGGCCTAGAGGTTATCTCTAGGGAGGTGACCTTCTGTATATGGCTGTAAGTTGCTCAGCCAGTTTGTTCATCTATGTCTCAGTTTCCCTGTTCCACGTGCCCTGGCTTCCTGGCCTGTCTCACTGACAAACACCATCATCTGCACCCCACGCACAGCACTGAGCACAGTGGGCCTGACATCCCGGCAACTATGTCCTGACCCGGTTCATTTACTGCCGGGCCACGATGCACAGGGAGCACGCACATGTTCCCTGAGGCCCCGCCCTTTCATTGGCCCCTGTCCTAAAGACAGGAGGGTAATGATACTTAGCAGTCTAGCTTTCATAGATTTCCCGGAAATTTTTATCAGCAAAGGAGCACTGTTGCTTTTGACATTTCAACTCCTTTTCAAGGGAGATCTTTATGAAGAGAGCAAAAAAGATGCCCTTGTCCTGGAAACATGCTTATTGGGAAATAATTGCAAGACGAAAATGCTTTAAAAAAGCTTGTGTAGAAAAGATCTGATTTCAAAAAACTGTCGCAATACCGAACAACAGAGTGAGTTATAGGAAAACAAGGTCCAAAAGATGAAAATATCATCTGAAATCAACTCCCTGGAGAGTCCTTTCTCACGGGGTGGAGTGGAGTGTAAACTTTGCAGGGGGCAATGCAATGACATGTCTAAAAGCTTAAAAACATTCTTCCCTATTAACACGGGAACTCCATTTTGGGGAACTCAGTTTAAAGAAATAAACCAAAAAGATTCTTGCACAGGTTCATCCCAGCACTGTCTATCAAATAGGGACAACTCAAGCATCTGATAATAGAGGGATGGTTAAATGAAGGCACATATGCAAAATGGGATGAATAATAAGCAGCCATTAAAAATGTTCTAATAACGATTCCGTTTGACGTCACAATTTTAAAACGTGTTCATTGTGCATATAAAATAACTGAGCAGAAATATACCAAAACATTGGCACTTTCGTGGTCTGCCAACAGAACACTATCTCCAGGACTTAGTATAAAGTGACAAGAGAAAAATTCTGAGATGTTCTGCATGACATTACAGAGGGCGGGCGAGCGAAAGGGACTGGAGAGTTGGCCAGCTAAGGACGCTGCTCACATTCCTGAGTGTAGGTTGGAATTTTTTTTTTTTAATTAAAATTATTTATTTATTTATTTATTTTTAGAGAGAGGGGAAAGGAGAAATAGAGGGAGAGAAACATTACTGTGTGGTTGCCTTTCACTCGCGCCCCCAACTGGGGACCTGACATGCAACCTAGTCATGTGCCCTGACTGGGAATTGAACCGGCGACACTTGGTTCACAGGCCAACGCTCAACCCACTGAGCTATACCAGCCAGGTGGTTAGGTTGGAATTTTGATTGGACTTCCAGGGGGGGCTGGTCCCGCCCTTATCTAAAAGTGAAGACAGTCAGGAGCCATCCAACCCCAGGAGCTTCCACTTCTTGTTTCCATGTGAACTTTCTAGACTGTTGCCCACTTTCCCCCCGAAAGGAGCAAACCAAAGCAGCAAACGCTGCTTCCTTCCAGACCCTGCGCCTAGCCCCCTACTAGCCCTGCTTCGCCTCCTCCTGCCCGCTTATCTGTCGCGAGTGTATGTTCTTTCACGGCAATCTACGTCTTTCCCCCCCAAACTGTTTGCATACAAGAGGGCCAACCCCAGGACCGGGACACATTCCCTTTTCCACCGGGAGCTGCTGCAGGTGGCTTAGGCTCCACGCCCCAGGCCGTGGTCCTCTTTTCCGGCTAGAAATGGCCCAATAAACCCGTTCTTTTAAAAAGACTTTCAGCCGTGGAAGTTAAAATTTCTGTTCAGCAAAAGCATAGGACATAAGAATTGCTCAACGCATTTATAAATAGAAAATATGTAAGAAAGGGAAGAATGGTCAGAACTTCTGGTTGAACGAACCTCGGTTATGTCTGAATAATACTGCGATGTATGTATGGTCGTATCTTCTTTATAGTTTTGGGTTCCGAATTTTCTAGAAGGGCTTTGTCACCACATAAGGACAGATTATCGCACATAAAGGGCAGATCGACGCTGTCCTGCGGGCTTCGCACACGACTTGATAGTCAACACCCGAAACGGGGAGCTAAAGACCTAAGTCCGGGCTCTGGACCGAATCCTGGTCTTCCGGGCCGGGAACCGTGACGTCAGCGCGCAAAGATGGCGGCCGGCGCGCCCCACCCCCCGCCCCGCGCGCACTGCTGGAGCCGAGTCCTTCCGAGCGCGCCCGAGCGATCCCTGGACTCTCCGAGCGTTCCCGAACATCCCCGAGCGTGCCCGAAGCCGAGAAGGGTCCCGGGAGCGCGCGGGCGGGAAAGCCCCGCCCCAAGCCTGGGAGCGCCGGCGCCGGCGCTGGGGAGGGACGGCCGGATGTGAGTGGAGCGGCCATTTCCTGTTTCTCTGCAGTTTTCCCCCGTTTTGGGTGGTGGCTGCTGCTGGGCTCCGGCTCTTCGTAGGCGGAAGGCGAGGCGGCGTGGACAGCGGCCCCGGCACCCCGCGCCTAGCCGCCCGCAGCCGCGCGCCCACCCGCCTGCTGCGCCCCGAGCCGGCCGCTTCTCGCCCCAGTGCCCGGCCGCCGCCTCCGCCGCGGCCCACCGAGTGGCCCAGATGCAGGCCATCAAGTGTGTGGTGGTGGGAGACGGGTGAGTGCGCGGCCCGGGGCCGGGGGGTCGCAGCTGGGGGTCTGGGGCCGGGGCGGGCCGGACGCGCGGGCGCCCGTGGGGCCTGGGCTCCGGCCTCTTCGGGGAGCGGGCGGGGGGCACGGGCCGCCACCCCGCCCCGGGACCCGGCGGCGCGCGCCTGGCTCTGGCTCTTTGCTCCGTTTTTGGTGGGGGAGGGAATCGCCTTCGGCGGCCGGAGGGAAAAGTGAACTCCACCCTCGCTTTCACCCGGCGCCCGCGGAGCGCCGGGCCGGACTCTCCCGGCGGCGCTGCGCCGCCTCCCGCGCCGGCTGGAGACTGCGTGGGTTCAGAGAGTTGCCTTTCTTAGCGAAGGGCTCCTTCCTGGCTTTCCTGCTACTGCCCGGGCCCCGCTGGGAGCATCCGTGCGGTCGGTCGTAACTGACGAGCGTTTGCCGGGGTTGGATTGGGGAACCCACGCTGATTGACGGGGGCGGGGGGTTCCTCCCACGGGTACTTTTAGAATTTTTAAAAATGATTACTTCTGCTCTTTCCGTGGAGAAACTTTTAAGATTCCAGCTGCGAGGAGCTGGGTGTGATTGAGGCGGTTCTTTTTTCCGAGCGTGGCGTGGTCATAAAATGAGAGATTGGCCTTGGCTTCCTGCGTTGCGAACGGGGTGTAGCAGAGCAGGCGCCCCGCGCCGCGAGGCCCTGGGGCTCAGGGCCTTTTCATTACTGACGGGTGGTTACAGGTCTGGGAAGAAGACAAGACTTGTCTTATGCAGTTTTTTTTTTTTTCGCCCATAGAAACAAGAATCTCAGTGTAATGAGAGCAAACTGTGTCTGAGCTTCGCTCGCATAGTTGAGCGTGAGCAGGGTGCGCTGCAAGGATTCCTGCCCGTTTCCTCAAACTCGGGGCGCAACTGGTGCATTTTCTGACCCCGTTCCTTCTGAAGCCTCGTCCCCTCCCGGGTCCTTAGAACTGATGCCTCTGCAGGAGCCCTGGCTTCGCAGCGCGTTTCGATCATTGTTAGACGTTTGAAATGGCTCCTAGACGTTTAGGGAAAGAAAGAAAAAAGGAGTAATTGCTGATGTTTTAATACCTAACCGTGGTGGGTAATAATCCTTTTGAACATGTTTAAAATGTGACCGCAGAGGATCCGTGGAGTTTTATTGACTCCTTGCGGATAGGGACCGCGACCGTTTTCATTGGCTGGATGAGTCCGAGTGTTACTGACGGCCCCCTGGGGGGCCGGGACGTCCCCCTCGCGCCGGCCCCGCGGCCCCTGCGGAAACCCTGCGCTGTCGCTCAGCCCCGGGGCGCCACCCGGAGGGTGGGGGGCTGTGAGGGGGAGCGAGACCGGGACCCCTTGAAACCCAGTCCCTAGCCTGGAGCTTTTTAGGTGTTTAATACTGTGTTTGGCACCGACGCTGACGAGGGCTGAGTGATACTAGGAATGAAACGTGTGGCGACAAAAACTGAGGCTGTTTTATTTAACGGACGGCATGGAGCGAACAGGACTTCAGTACCGAACTTAGATGCATCGTTTCCCACACCCAAAATACTTTTTCGGCTTTTACCCAAATAAAATATATTCCTGGAGATAAAGGTGGGAGGTACGCGTGCACGGGGGTCTAAATTTAGTGGGGCTAACACCTGATGTGTGGAATTTCGGGCCATTCAGGGCAGTTTCAGCAGTGAAGGCAAACAGGTGCCGCAAATTGCGAGCTTCCTCTTTTAAAAGCTTCCTGGGAGCGGGGTGGAGGAGCTCGGCTGGTCAGAGCATCATGGGGCTGTGCCGGGGTCGCAGCTGGGTCCCTGTCCCGCACTTGCAAGAAGCAGCCGAGGAAGGCATGAGGACGTGGAGCAGCAAATCAGTGCTTCTCTCTCTTCCTCTTTCTGAAATCAGTAAGTTAAAAAATTAGGTAGGTTTTGGGCGTCCAGTGCTGTAGTCATCCTCTTGTGTATTGTACTGTGTGTGGTCCCCTTCCCGCACCATTTGGCCCCCAGCCCTTGCCCCCTCCCCCGCCCCCTTTCCCTCTGCGGATCACTGTGCCCTTGTGTTTTTTGCTTAATTCCTCAGCCTTTTCCACCCGCCCTCCCAGCTGCTTCAGATGATGGTCTCAGTGAAAGTTTGAGATTTAGTTTAGTGGAGGAGGATCAGGATCCAATTTTAGAAACCTTAAACCCGCCTTCTTTGCTGTTCTTCTCTGCATCTGTCATCTGATGCCTTAGCCTTTCCTGTGTGCCCACCCCTGCATCGCATAGCCCGGTGGCTCTGTCTTACGGCTGTGGTCCTCCTGGAAAGGAGACGGTTTATTGGGAGTCCTGCTGCTGGCTTCCGATTCATCAGAAGGAATACTGTTCCTTCGGCATCTTCATATGAAAATTCTCAAACCTACATTAAGAGTTGAAAGAATTGTCCAGTGAACACACGTGTACCCACCACTTGGAATCTGTAATCAGCATTTTGCTGTTTGCTTTATTACATGTCTTTATCAGAGGGAATTTTTTTTTCTCCTCTCATTTTAAAATACTTTATTTATTTTTAGAGAGAGGGGAAAGAGAGGTAGAGAAACGTTGATTGGTTGCCTTTCACGCGCTCCCAGCTGGGGATCTGGCCTGCAACCCAGGCTTGTGCCCTGACTGGGAATTGAATTGGTGGCCATTTGGTTGGCAGGCTGGTGCTCAGTCCACTGAGCCACACCAGCCAGGGCTAAAAAGTTGCGGTTTTAAAGTTTAGTAATAATCTTATAGGATGCAGATTTGTAGCAAATGATTAGTAATACCATCTTAAGTGTTCATCTTGAGTTCCTTCACAGTTCAGCCTTTCAGAGATAATGCTGCAGCTGAAGACCACATTTCGGGAAAAGAAGTTTTAGAGCATTTAAGACACAGTTGGTCATATTTACAGTCATGGCTGTGTTCCTCGTAATACAGGAGAGACTCAGGCCAGGGCGATGTGAAAGGAGGTGCTCCGGCGTTTTAAAGTGAAAGTTGAAATCTTTATAGCTGCTCTGTTGCAATAATTGGGAACATTTTTGCACAACAACATTTCTAGTTTTGAAAAGAGGTCCAGTCCTCATGGCCTTAGGCTCCTTTCTCCCTTGGCCACCACATCCAGCCCAGCCCCTGCCGGCAGTGCGGGTCCCGCCTCCCGTCGTGATGGCTCCTGCTGGGGCTGCGTCTCCTCACCCTGAAGGCCCCGTCTTGCTTGGGCCAGCCCGCAGGGTCGGGGACTAGAACGGAGCAGCTGCTGCCGCTGCTCCCCCGCCCAGTCTCTCTCTCTGCGACGGACGTCCAGAGGCTTTTCCTGAAAATGTAAATCTAGTGGTTTCTGAGCAGCTAGAAACCTTTAGTGACTTCCCCAGTAGGATCAAGTCCCATGTCCTTAGCAAGAAAAGATGACAGCCTCTGCAGTTTCTTCTCTGCCGTTTGCTTCTGTTTTCTTTGCTCTTCAGTTGTGCTGGGCTGCTTTGAGTTCTGGGCCCCACATGCAGTTGCTCTGGTCTGGACTCTTCTTCCCTGCCGGGTCCCTTCTCCTCCTCCTGGTCCCAGCCTGCCCTGCGTCCCATGACCGCCCCCAAGACTAGGGTAGAGCCCTCTGCTGTGTGTTTCCGCAGTGGCTTTGATAACACTTGTTGCTCCTATAATTTTATGTCATGACTATGTTTTTCTTCTTTGAATGAAGTAACTGCACAAATTCCATGCGGTCTTGTTCATTGCAGCCCTTCGCACACTTACAGGCGTAACACAGTTTGTTGGTGTAGGTTGAAGTTGAATTAATGGCCACGGTAGTTCTGTGATGGAGTTGGTGATTTTGCATCCGTTTTGCAGTTCAGAGAAATGGAGGCGTGAGGAAGTGGAAACTCACCCTCAAGTTCCAGCTGGTGTGTGATCCAATCGGCCATGGGTGGGTCTCAGATACAGGGTGATGACGTCACATCTTAGGCTCCTGATCCTACAGGTTTATTTTGCCATCCTAAGCTTTTAACAGAATGTATGGGCAGTGAGTCATCTCTGTGTAGAAAGCCTTTAGGAGCTGGAAGCTGCCTCTCGATGACAGAACGTTTGACTCTGAGGTCTTTAGGGTGGGGAGTTCCAACTTTTGTTAAGCCCTTAATAACGTTACGGGTGAAGCAAGTATTGGCAAGACCGGATGGGCCTGTGATCGGCCCTCGTGGAGAGGTTTTGCCCTGAGAGTGCAGGGAAGATAGAAAAGCACGCACCTGCTCTGAGGCCGAGCGACGCGTTCTTACAGCGCTCAGCTCCAGTGTGTCCTCACAGCTGGGCCCGGGGACGGGCTCCTGAAGCCCCTTGAGGCCCTCGAGGAATGTTGCAAAATTCAGAGACTGCTTTTTTGGCTAATGGTGCAGTAACCTTCGTTTTTAGGTGATGTTCTCTTGAAAAACAAGTTTTTGAAGTGTTGGGGACTTCCAGCCCCACTGGGACCTCTGCTTGGCGGGGCAGGGGCCCTGCTGTGTCTGGAGTGTTTCTGCGTGGGCCCCGCCTTGCTCCTTGCAGCTGCTGGGAGGGTCACGCCAGCATCCCTGAGCTGCTGCTGAGCACGCCTGGCTTATACTGTGTGAGCGGCTCTGAAGCTTGTGGTGACACGCGGGGGCGGGGCGGGTGAGATAGAGGGAGAGGCCTGCGTGTGCCGCCCATGACTAAGCCTCTGTTCGGGAGCAGGCGCCGCCGATGCGGGGCGGCCGGAGGGGGCGGCGTGGGGGCTGCCGTCAGGGCCGAGGCCGCAGAGCCCACTGCGTGGCAGCCAAGGGGAAGGCGCTGTGTTTGGGTGTTCGCGTTCATCAGTGATTTCAGGTTAGAATCGGAGATCCCTGGGTGAATGGCTTCCACAGACGGGTGCTCGCAGAAAAGACTGTCAATTTAAAATTTCTTCCCTCCTGAACCTTGGGCTTGTCCAGTGCCTGTTCTTGCCTCTGGGTGCTCAGGGCACCCCTGCACAGAAGGGGGGGGCTCCTGGTTCTGCCTCTGCAGACTTCTGGTTTGTTTCGTTTACTTTGGGTTTCAGGATAAAAATGTATGTGTAACGTTCAATAAAAGGTTATAGAAACGGGTTTTTTAAATGGTAAGTACTTGGTGTATACTCCTATATGCATTGACTTTCCTGTGTATTATTTTAACAGGATAATGGAAGCTGGGATTACATTCATGTTAACCAAGCAACTTACCCCTTTTCTCTCTCTCTCTCTCTCTCTAGAGCTGTAGGTAAAACGTGCCTACTGATCAGTTACACAACCAATGCATTTCCTGGAGAATACATCCCCACTGTGTAAGTATTTTCAGTTAAACTGGGCAGTAACTCATGTGGTGTTTTCTGGACACCTTTGACCTTTGTTTTGCTATAAAGTCATTCTTAACCCTTAGTGAACAGATGCAGTTACTTTTTCTCTCAAAACATTCGTCAAAGCCTTCGTATTTGGGCTTTTAAAAAATGCTTACTGTGACATTTCCACGCCATGATGAAGCACACAGCTGTCCTAATTGGTTTTTAGACACTTAGGAAACAAAGTATAGAGGCTGGGTAATGTCAGAGCTTCAGAGGCGCCGGTTCTCTGGGCTCTGCGTGTGAAGAATTAAGGAACTGGACCGTGAGCTACTTCTTTGTGCTTTAAGTGGCCTTTTCTGGCAAGTGATCTGCAGCTTCCGTGTGGCTGTTGAGTTATGGGGCTTTGGAATTGAAACCAGGGTGTGCTTGTGGGGGTGGGGGAGCGAATGGGAGGGGGGCATTGGCTCCTGAGCTGCTTATTCCCTGTTGGCAGCAGGACTGGGTGGAGGTGGAAAAGTGCTTTTTTGATGGTTGGGTTCCTAGGGGCCCGCGCTGCCCGCCCAGCCTCTCAGCACCGCCCATGGCCGGGAGCTCTGTCCCACGGCGCTCACCCCGGGAAGAGGCCCCGCAGTCCCGCCCGCGCCCGTCCTTAAGCCCAGCCTCCAGGGGGTGCTCCCCGGAGAGCCTCGCACATATTTTCATATGAGTGGAATCACTGCCCTCCTGCAGCTGATTTAACCACTGGTCACCGGGGGTTTGTGGCTTTGTGGGGGGAACTTTTTAGGGGGTGTTATGAGCAGTGCTATTAAACATCATTGCATGCGTGTTTGCGCATCTGATGGTTATTAGTAATGGAGTTGTGCCAAAGTTTACATTTCTATAGCTGCTGCCCATCTGCTCTCTAAAAGGCTATCACTTTGACCAGCTGTGACTGGAACAGCCCCTAGTGCATGTTGTGGTCCACGTGAGTTGAAAAGTGACCTCATCATTTGCATTTCTGGGCATCAGTGAGGTTAAAATCTTTTGAATGTTTACTGTCCATTTACAGTATTCTGTGAATAGCCTGTTGAAGATTTTTGCTTTTCTACTGAAATTTTTTTCTTACTGATGGAACTTTCGTATATAAGAAATATTAATTCCTCTGTCTCCCATTTGTCTTTCAACTTTATTATGGTGTCTTCTGCCATAAACAAGTGTAACATTTTGGTGTAGAGGTGCCCCTCTCCGCTTTCCCTGAGCTTATGCCTTACTGTGGAAGCCCATCCGGCTTGAGGGATGCACACTATTCTCTAGGAATTTTTCTAGGATTTTTGTAGTGAAAGTTTTCATCTTTAATTCATTTAGAATTATTTTTTGGTTAGGATGAGACAGGCAACTAAGTTTTTTCTCAAGTGGGGGGAAAATGTCTCCATTTAGTGAATAATCCTTCCTTCTCTCATGAGGCAGAATGAGTACACATCAGACCTCTTCTTTACGAAAGCCACATGAGCCCCTCACTCAGACCCCGACTTTGCTGTCCCAGTGTGGCGAACTGACGTCTGGCGTTTATTGGGTTCTGTTTGCTGCCTGCCCTGGTGTGAATGGCAACTCCAGATTTTCTCTTTAATGAACTAACTATGATACTTGTAATTCCTTGTCAGCCTATTTTCCCGTCAGCCTGTAGGCTTTTCTGGGCTGCCTCTTCTGGTTAACTGCTGTTTGTGTAGCAACTTGAAAGGACTTTAAATATATGTGTAGCCTGGCACACCCACGTCGGGAACGTTGCCCCGGGGCCCCTCCGAGCCCCCGCCCTGTGGCTGCGGTCGGGGCACCGGCCACCTCGCTCCCAGCCGTGCCCGGCCCGCCAGGCCCGTCCTGCCGAGCGGAGCCAGGCGTCTGGGAGCAGCCGCACAGGTGGGGTCTGAGAGCGGCCCCCGCTTCACACTCTGCTTCGTCCTGGGAGAAAACCTTGACGTTCTCTTTATTGAGGGCAGAGGGTTTTGTTCTCGTTTTTGTTTTTTCCCGACACCAGTTTGTTTCAGTGAAATTTAGTGCCTTGCCTCGGTTTCTCGGCGCTTTTCTCAGGTTGCGTGTGTATCCCTCACTCCCCTCCGCTGGCCGGCGTCGCCTCGGGCCTGCAGGCAGGGCGTGCGCTGGCCTGGCCCCGCCGCCGCGGGGGCTCCGGGGCTGGGGACTCACCATTTCTCCTCCGTGTTTTGCAGCTTTGACAACTACTCTGCCAATGTTATGGTGGACGGGAAACCGGTGAATCTGGGCTTGTGGGACACGGCTGGACAAGAGGACTATGACAGGCTCCGTCCCCTCTCCTACCCGCAGACAGTAAGGATCACGACGGGTTTGTGACGCGTTCTTTAGAGTGTACAGTTCCTGGATGTCGCACGGCCAGACTCCCCAGTGTGGCCCTGTCAGGGCTCCCTGTTCTGGTGTAGGTGCATTGATGGTCTGGGGGTGCCTCTGTTCAGAACTGAATCTAAGCCCGCGGGAGCTGTCCCCCCACCCTCTCCGCGAGCCAGGCGGCCGGAGGCGCTCGGGTCAGGGCAGCTGGAGGCGGCAGGCTTCGGCCCTGTGATTGACGGCCCGTCACTTCTGCTGGTGGGTAGGTGGGTGAAAACAGCTAGTTAGTTCCAGTCTGCCCAGGTCTTCGTTGCGTTTTTGTTTTTGCTTTTAAATGAATTTCCTGTTAAATAATGATAGTTTTAAACTCCTGAGCACAGCTTTCCCGTGCGGCAGCCGTTGTCTTCTTGCTTCCTGCTGGGGGAGTTGCCAGGTACCGTTTCTCTGAGTTCTCGGTTTTTTATTGTTGTTCAGCTGGATTCTGGTAACAGGCCAAAACTGTAAGACGGGAGGTTGGAATTGCATGGTTTTTGTTAATCTCAGCTAAAAACTTAACTGTTAAGTATTAAAAACTAGCCAAACCACCAAATGGTTTGATCTTCAATATGTTTAGGAATCTATTTTGTGCCGGTGGGTGTTTTAATGATTCCAGGTTTTAAGTGGATTTGCAAACATATTGAGTAGGAGTCTCCTGCCCCACTGGATACATCTGGGAGGGTGGGGTGTCACTCAGCCACCTCCTGTGACTCGGGGTTGGGTGTGGCCTTTTCTCTGAGAAAGTCGCTCACAGTCTGTCCAAGGTGACTTGGCAGGATTCCCGCTCTGTGTGTGGAGGAACACATGGTGACCGAAGCAGTCGCAGCGGCGAGGGCTGGGACCTGCGTTTTGCAGGTCCCGTTCCACGGGGCGGGAGAGACTACTTTCCTCTCAGACACTGGAGCAGCTACAAGGAGTGGGATGTGATTCTTGCCCTTAAGGACCTCACAAGCTTTTTGTCGGGCCATGCACCATGTAGCAGCTTGGGGGCAGCTTAGGGACAAAGCAGTGACCGGTGTGCCGGCCTGGACTCCTTTGAGCTGAGGAAGGAAGTCATCCGGGCTGCTGAGCGGCGGGCCCGCGTGCGGAGGTACCACCTTGGGGGGTTCCCTTCCTCTGAGCCGAGCTGGCCTGGGAGTTGCCGGCTGCACCTGGATTTCTTGTTGGCAGAGGGGGTGAAAACGAGCCTTTGTGCTACGGCGCGTGGTCTCCAGGTGTCGGCTCCCCCACGGCTGCACTCACGCCCGCTCCGGGTGGGCCACGCGGAAGAAGCCTCCTCTGCTGGGAAGCCCCGTGTAGCTCTTACGCCTGTTAAACCGTTGGGTTCTGCCTTGTTCTCCAGAAGACTGAGCTGGTTGTCATTTTCACTATCAATTGCACCTCAGGTTTTTGTTTCTCTAAATTGTGTAATCCTTGGGGCTTTTCCATCCTTTGAAAAATTATCTTTGTGTTTTCTTTAAAAATATGTTGTAAGCCCTGGCTGGTGGCTCAGTGGATCGACTGGAGTGCTGCCCTGTGAACCAAAGGGTTGCCGGTTCGATTCCCAGTCAGGGCAGCTGGCATGGTGACCTCACGTTTGTGCTCAGGCGCAATTGTGACGGGAGTGAGCTTCCCCTCTACTTTGGGTCCCAGTGTCAGCGAGGTCACACAGTGCCCTTGGCTGATGTCGGTGCTCTGGGACATGGCTTTGTCCCCACAGGCCAGCTCCCGGGTGTCGGGTTCCTCTTCCCTGCTGTGTTTGGGTCCCCTGGTCTTTGCTGCTGCGCAGAACGCCCGTGTTCAGCCGTAATCCCAGCCCGGAAGGAAACGCCAGGTGGAGAGCACTTGGACGAGAACAGAACGAAAGGGAGAGAAACGATGGTGCTTCCGGAGCAGCGGGCGCGCGGCCGCCCGGAGCCCTGCCCCCCGTCCTGCTCGGAGCAGGCGCGGCTCTCCGCGTGCTGTCCCCCGGGCCGGCAGGGAGGCTGCGGGAGGAGCTGCTGTGATTGCCGCTGCGGACAGGCTCTGCGGTGCGGGAGCGGCAGAGTCACCGAAGGCCCGCCGGGGGTCTGTGCACTCCCCACAGTCGGGTCCCGCGGAAGGGGGGCTGTGACCCAGGACGGCGCAGGGGGAGTAAAGAGGCTCCAGAACACACATGTGGCCAGGACAGGCCGAAAAACAGGGACCCCGGGCCTGGGTGGGCAGCGTGAGTACTGCGCGGGCATCGGGCGGGGAGCAAAGGCCCGGACGACCGGCGCCGCACGGTGAGGGGCCGACGCCCGAGAAGTGGTCCCTCAAAGCCCTGGTTAGGCCTGGAAGGAGCAGGCGGGCGGTGCGCATTACCGGAGGCGGAAGGAGGGCATCTTGATTCATCAAGAAAGATGTTCTTAGAGATTGGAAAGGGAACAACAGACATGGTTAGAGGACATTGTCACCCTGCATTCTGGGGCCAGTCCCCCGCATCCCTGTGTCTCAGCGCACGCTTGGCACTTTGTCAAGGCCTTAGGAGGACAAATCTTCAAAAATAGCTCACAGATTAAACCAGGATATTTATGGAAAATTTAACTTTCACGGGCTCTTCGAATTGTAAATCAGATAAGCCCGAATAAGGCAGAAGTAAGTAATTCTCTTGTCTGCTTCTCTCTCAAAAGAATGGCAGGGCTCTGTGTCGCTGGGAGAGCAAGTCTCCATTTTTATGGGGACAGGAATGAATGGAAGGCACTGTGACAAACACTCGAATGCTGTCATCCTGGGCTGCCCTGTCCAGATCCGCAGGGGGTTAGGGACTGAGGGTCTCAGAGCAGCCACACTGTCCCCAGGGCCTGGCTCATAGGCAGGTGCTTCTCAGTTCACTGCGGCCTCAGTGGGGCTCGCCAGACGACTGGGCCAGAGACCCGTGTGCGGCGTGCCTGTCACCAGGAGACACCAGCGGCAGGAAGGAGCCGTGTTTGGCGCTTCCTTCCTGAGCATAAGCTTCCTGGGCATATTGTCAGTGACGCTGGGAAAGGGACCCTCTGTGCTTGCCGCTGCGGGGGAAGGGCGCCCTGTCCCCTCCCGAGTTAGCCTGCCCTCTCCACCCCCTCTCCACCGTCCTTGGCCGTCACACGGCGCCCCCTTGTGTCCCTTCCCCAGGTTGGTTTGACAGTGTTTCGGTGGCCTTGGCATCATAGACCTGTTAGATCATCATTTGCTTTTAGACCAAAACCTTGAGAGAGTGGAGACAATTCCGAGGAATAAGTAATGGGCTGAATGGGTTTTTGTGCTCCCCCCTTTTGCCGAACTCAAACCAAGTTCTCGTGCATTACTAGGTTGCAGAAACGTACGGTAAGGATATTCCCTCCAGGGGCAGAGACAAGCCGATTGCCGTATGTAACCCTTTCAGTCGACTTCCGTCCCAAGCTCTGCCTGTCCTCTCGTTTCTCTTAGTTTTGCTAGGGTTTCCTGTTCCGCCTCACACTCCTTGAGCGTTTTATATTTAATTCACGCCAGGTTGGGGGCTTTGCTTAATGAATCTGCTTTTATTAGAGCCAGACATTTACCTGCCAGCTTGGATTAAAGCGGTTCGGGACCTGCCTTCTCCCCTCCTCCCGCGGGAAAGGAGAGGGGCTTTCACGAATGGAGCTTCCATGGAGATGTGGGGGCTCTGCCAGGAAGCCCGCCGCGGGCCCTGAGCTTGGCTGGGCAGGACTAACCGGGCTGCCGGGCCGCCTTCCCCGCGGGTGTCCGGTGTGGCCGCGCGGGCTGCTGAGCTAACCCCCTCCCTGCTTTGACATGTCGGAATCGGCTCCGGTGGTTCTTGGACTCACTTGTGCATGTGCTAGCAGTTTTAAAATGTCATTCATGAAAAGCTGTCGTGTGGATGTTTCTTTCCCTTTCAGGTACAAGGTATCAGCTGGACGATTGAGTGTTAGCTTGGGAACTGGGCATTTCACAGAGTGGCAGAATTTCCTTTTTCCAGGAAATATATCTTATAAAGTTAGCATTTTAGGAACTTTCGGGCTTTTTTAATAAATATTTAGACTTTTTACACAATGCAAACTGGGGGGAAACACCAGGTAGTTAGTTCACTTTGAGCTTGATATTCCTGCAGGCATTTATTCTGCTCCTGCCTTGCCTTTGACCCTCCGTTTGCTCCACCTGCCCCGGTGCGAGTCCTCCAGAGGCCGCGTGTGGGTGTGGGGAGCTCTGAGGCCGGAGAGACGTCCTCCCACATCAAACCAGCCCCCTTCACGGGAACGCGCCCGCTCGGCAGTACCGGAGCCCCGCTCTGTGCCAGGGACCGCTGGCTGCTCTTAAAGAAGCAGTCGGCCCTGGCCCCACAGCTCAGGGGGTTAGGGCATCGTCCCGACACCCCGAGGTTAGGGGCTCAAGCCCGGGTCAGGGCGTGCACTAATGAATGATGGGTGGGCAGGGCAGCAGGTCCATGCCCCCCCCCCCCCACTTCCTCTCTCTAGGGTTAATAAACTTAAAGAATTCAGGTTAATTAGAGTCTAGTGATCACCTAAAAGTACTTCTATTTAACATGCAGATGAGGAGCTTAATGAAAAGCATCCCATTTGTAGATAATATTTTAAGAGGCAGACCAGAAATAAATGTTTAAGAGGTGCCTTGGCACTTGGCTTTTGTCCGCCAGTGGGCTTTGGGAGTGATGGCAAAGCAGCCGCCCGGGGGTCTGATCTGATGCCTCCACAGCGTCTCGGAATGGGGGGCACATCGTGCCCTCCTGGTGATGGGAGCTCCGTGTGCCGGTCTCGTGGGGGGGGCGCTGCCTGAAGCCACGGGGTGTATCCTGGGAGCACGTCCCCGACGCGGGTGGCTGGGACACCGCACGTGCCCTCGGCCCGAGGAGGTCCCCCCAGCAGCATTTAGTAAGCGGGGTGCACTCACTGTTGTAAGACCCCTTCTGAACACTGCCCTGTGTTTCCTTCTTACAGGACGTGTTCTTAATTTGCTTTTCTCTTGTGAGTCCCGCGTCATTTGAAAATGTTCGTGCAAAGGTAAGTGGGCATTTTCTAGAAAAATACTTTGCTGCATGTCACTCTCCGAAGGAAGCGTTGAGAAAGGAAATAGCACTCACGGAGTGAGAATTTCAGAGTCCGTTGGTCTCCGTACTTCTGCTGAGGCGGAGAAGCCGTTGCCGAGCGTGTGGCTTGAAGGGGCCTGCTCAGCTCGGTGGGCTCCGAGGGCCGTGTCTGCGTGCGGTGGTGCGGTGCGCCCCTCACTCGCCCTCCTGCATCTTCCACGCGCTCGGGGGGGGGGGGTGGCACTGGCAAGACGCCTTCCTCGGTGACCAGTGCGGAGTGGCGGCCGCGCTGAGACCCAGGCCACATGGTTTATTCAGCTCCCTGAACGTCCGGGGGGCGCGGGCAGGCTCACAGTTGTGCGCACACGGAGCCGGTGGTTCCTGCGTTCTCGCGTGCGTGCTGTCTGTGTTACAGCTGTAAGCCTGCCTCTGCCAGCCCCTGTGTGGGGCAGTTTCCGAGATGGCCGGAGAACCTGACTCGTTTTACCAAAACGACATGTTGTTTTGGTGTGGGGACCGTCCCTTTCACCCTGTCTCTTGCTTACTGACTGACTAGTAGCGCTCGCCCTGTCGGGTTGTTGGTCTCGCGAGCCCTGGCCTGCTAATAAGTAGTCAAGGCCAGCAGGAAGAAGCGGTGGATGGGACGTGTGAGCAAGGCTGCATGAAGGCTCTGCAGGGACACAGTGACTGAGGGGTGGCTGGCGTGGTGGCAGCCGTGTGGCTCGACCTTAGGTAAGGACGCTTGTGAAGGCGAGTGCCGTGACCTTCTTTCTCTGCATCTGCCCAGTGGTACCCTGAGGTGCGGCACCACTGTCCCAACACGCCCATCATCCTGGTGGGGACCAAGCTCGACCTTAGGGATGACAAGGACACAATTGAGAAGCTGAAGGAGAAGAAGCTGACGCCCATCACCTACCCGCAGGGCTTGGCCATGGCTAAGGAGATCGGTACGAGCGCCCCTGTTTCTCGTGTTCGCTTTGCGCCTGGCTTTAGTGTCCCGATGGAGGCTGGGTTCCAGTCGGGCAGAGTGGCGAGTGTGTTCCTCCAACTCAGGGTCTGGCTTATTTTTGGGAACCTGCTAAGTACGGCCCGTAGCGTTTGGTGTTGGGGAGGCGGCGGCAGGGTTAGGGGTTGTTCTGCTGTCCTCAGCTGCCAGCAGGAGGCGCGGGGTCTGGGGGAGCGGCCTCGCCTTGGTTCTGATCAGGAGCGTGGCCGCACGGCTGTAAGAGGCTGCGTTTCTTGGCAGGTGCTGTCAAATACCTGGAGTGCTCGGCTCTCACACAGAGAGGCCTCAAGACAGTGTTTGATGAAGCCATCCGGGCCGTCCTCTGCCCGCCTCCCGTCAAGAAGAGGAAGAGAAAGTGCCTGCTGTTGTAAACGCCTGGGCCCCCTCCTCACTGCCCTGCCCCTGGGACCCTTTCTACGCTTCGCTCAGAAACGATGGAGCCCTCGCACTCAATGCCAAGTTTTTGTTACAGATTCGTTTTTCCATGAAATCATTTTTGAACCAATCAGTAATTTTTAGGTTTTATTTAAACAAATAAGTGTAAGAGTTCAAACTTTCATATTCTATTAAAACTTAGCCCTAAAATGACAAGCTTCCTTAAAGCCTTATTTTTCAAAAGCCCCTGGTTTTGCTCAGATGAAGAGTTGCCAAAGTACCTTGTGAACTAAATTGCATTGTTGCGCTAAGAACACTAAGCACTAAACCGCTTAAAGACCTTGGTCTTTGAGAGACTGTAGCTTCTGCAGGAAGGGAAGGCAGACACTTTCTAACGAGTTTCACAAATCACAGTACAGCTTCCCTATGAAATGTTGCCATTTAATGCATTGATATAACTTATCAACCCATGTTCCTTACCTAACATTGTACTGTACACCGTGATGGGATGAGTGTAACGACTCAACTCTTTGGATTGATCTTTTGATTTCGGAGTGATATTTTTAAAAAACTAGTGTATTAATTAGCCTTTGCTGAGATTTTGAACAGAAATCTGACTCACGTGTTCCCTCTGAAGTATCCTGCCGCAGTCGTGGGTGCTCTGGGGGGGAGTGTTGGAACGCTTGACGTGATCAAAGGGGGAAGACTGCAGTATTCTGACGAAATGTAAAGTGGAGATTAACTTACACTACAATTTACACATAACAATAGTTCAACTGAATAAAAGTGTCACGGGTAAAATTTTCAATAGGTTAATTTCTGTCAGATGTAGTAGGTGATGAAGAAAGTTGGTATTGATCAGTGTTTTCTTAAGCTTTTCCTTTTTCTTAAACCCGCGAATCCTCCCAAAATTGGGCATTGAATTCACCTTTGAACTGGTCATTCCCACGGTTGCTGAGAAAGGGCTCTTCTCCTGGGCCCCTTCCCAGCGAGCAGCACGCTTCCTTGTATAAAATCTTTCTTGGTAACGCATTAGGTTTTTTTGTAGATTAGTAGAAGTGCATTCCTGTTTTCATGTTCCTTTATTCAAAGCTAATAAGTGCTTTCCTTACTTAGTTTTCTAGTAACTAGATGTAAAAATCACGTGTTGCATCTTTACAGTTTTTAAAATATTTTAGATATTCTTACTACAAACCTGACGTCACTGTCCGGCCAGACCCCCACCCCTGTACTGACGTGCTGGCCCCTGCCTCCCCCGTGGACTCGCTTCCCGTCGCTCTGCCTAACGATGCCCCCGGGGGTGAGGTCTACGCCCCGCGCCCTGCTAACCGAGTTCTGTACGCCCCGCCCACTGGCAGGAGTGCGCAGTGGGATCTTCCAACCACTAGAACAACGTTTTTTAAATCGACAGTTGCAGAATTGTGGAGTGTTTTTACATTGATCTTTTGCTAATGCAATTAGCAGTATGTTTTGCATGTATGACTTAATAAATCCTTGAATCATATGACTGGTGATACTTGAATTCTTTCACTTTTTTTCATTTTGAGTGTTATTTTAAAGCTGGGGGCAGCGAAGGGCGTGGGAGAGAAAAAACAGGAGAGCCTGGGCCAGGAAGTCAGAAGAGGGGGCCTTGGAGACAGGCGCAGGGGGTCAGCCCCTGACGGGCTGCCACTGCCCGCTGCTCCCCTGGTTGCAAGTCTCGTGGGGACCCTCAGAGTTTTGGACGGCGGCCCCCAGCCTTCCTGGCACAGGGACGTTTCACGGGAGACAGTTCTTGCATGGACTGGGCTGGAGGGGGGTGGTTTCGGGGTGATTCAAGCTCCCCCACGGTGCAGCCAGGTTGGGGGCCCCGGTTTAGGAGGCGAACGCCGGAGAGGGATGAAAGGTGTGGGCGCGCGCCCGTCCGGGAGTCTGGAGCTCAGCGAACCGCCTGGTGTGTGCGCGCACCTGCCTCGCTGTTCCTTCTCGGCGCACGTTTTCATGCCGGGGGGCGGGGCGGGGCCCCTCTAGGAGGAGACGTGGACAAGGCAGCACAGCGGGGGTGGCGCCGGGTTTCGGACCGGCCGCACGTTGGTGGGATACACGCACGTCACGTTGGGACGTGCATGTGCTTGTGTGCGCACCTGCGCATCGCACGTGCATCCCGGGCCGCGGCTCTTGGCGGAAACGGATGTGGGCACCCGAGGTGGCCTCTTGGAAGGGCGGAAGCTGACTGTGACTTTCGGATCCTTTCTGGAGCCTGAAATTGTGTATCAGTAGTTCATGCCAGAATCCATTTTCTAAATACTTTTTATTGCTGAGTATTTTGTTGGAGTTATTTTTAACCAAAGATAAATCTGTTTAAAGACCAAATCGTTCTAAAGGTTTGCCGCGAAACTCGGCGGTCTTCCCCTTCGCCCCTCCCCAGAGCCAGCGCTTCTGAGCGCTTTCGGGATCTGCCCCCACCCGTGGAGATCACGTGCTTGCTTTCACTTACTGATCACCGGCTTTGGCGTTAGAGACACCCGGGGCCGGGTGCGGGGTTTCCATTCCTCCCAGGGCCACGCGCCCCCGTCTCCACGTGTCACCAGCGCCACACGGGAGCGCTCAGGCCCCGCCCCCTGGGTGTGGATGGAGGCGGCCTCACGCGAGCGGACTGATGAAACCTGTGGGGGACTGAACTGACTGCCAGCCCCTCGCCGGACGTCAGCCTGAATCATGCGCTTTTATGGGTCGTTGGGTGGTTCAGTTTCAGCCCTTGCCACCGACATTCCCGTGGTGGCGGCGGCGAGGGCTTCCTGGTGGCCCCCCAGACCCTTCCCCTCCCCTCCAAGTGGTGGGGGGGGGGGCCGGTGCTCATCGTTTGGTGTCGGTACTATTACTAACGTAAACACGGCTGAGCCAGGCACGCAGTTACCAGGATTTGGCCTTTCCTCAGTGACTTTTAGTTCCTCTGGAGATGAGTTTATTTAAGGCTGATTTTCTGTGGACTGAGTTTTCTGTGGTCTACACCTCTCAAGATGTTCCGATGTGTTAGGTGTTGTCAGCTTTCCTTTCCTGAAGTCTCAGGATCCTGGCAGTTCCTTCTCTTACGTGTTACTGCCTACACCTGACTCCGTTTTTTTTTCACTTACTTCATTTTGATGAACAGGTTCTCCAGAAGCTCCCTGAGGAGTGTGGGAAAGCGCTGTTTTTGAGGCCCCACAGCTTTGATGATCACTTCCTCCTACCCTGACGCTTTCTGGCTGGGTCTGGAGTGCCAGGCTGGCCCTAGCTGCCCTCCAGGGTTTTGGAGGCTGCTCCCCCGGCTTTCTTGGCCATACCCACCGCATGGGGCTCCTTTGGGACTTTCCCTGGGCCCTCCAGGGCTGGTTTATTTTTATCCCTTGTGCTCGGGGGCTCTTCCATTTGGAATTTCAGGGCTCCATGATTCAGGAGTCCATTTCTGTTGATGTCATTTTCATGCTTTGAACTCTTTTGAGGGATTGTTTTAACACTAGATGCCATCGCTCGGCCTCCTGGCTCGGTTCTGTGGCTGCAGCTTCTCCTGCACCTGTTTCCCGTGACCCCGTGGTCCTCGAGGTTCAGTGCTCGGCTCGCACCTCCAGGCCGGGGACCTCGAGAGCACAAGTGCGTCACAGCAGGGCAGTGCTGTCCAGGGTGTGCCTGAGCGCTCCCATCTTTGTGCCGAGAATGTACAGGAATTAGGTTCAGAAATGAAACGTGGAGAAGCTGGACATCACATGGCATTCCTGGCGAAGTTTAAAGTGGCCCTTTGCAGGTTTTCAGAAGCTAAGGAGGTCTGGCTGGGACCGCTGAGCGGCCCTGCGGCCAGGTGTCTCTCGACTCAGAATTCCCAGGTGCTTTTTCTCCTTGAAGGTTCTGGGAGCCAAGTGGGGGGGGGGGGTGTCACTGTCTTGCCCTCAGCTGTCCTGGTATCCAGCCCCCCTGCTCCCGCCCCAAAGCTAACAAGGGCCCTGTTTCTTCCAGCTCTCAGCAAACCCTGTCTGCTTCCCTCCCTTGTCAGGTGCGGGGGTCTGGGTGTAAAGCGACTCCGTTCACCTCTAGCCTCCTGACTGCCACCTCTAACCACATCCTTGTGGGCCTGCGCTCAGTAGAGAAATCCCTTTGCCGTCGTTTTGGGGCTTTGTGGGGCGGGGTGAAGCCAGGTGACGGTGCACCTGACCCGCAGCCACAGGGCGGAGATGACGCCAGGCCTCGTGCTGTGGTTCACAGTGGACAGAAGCCGCTTCAACGGGTGCTGCGAACCACCCAGGGAAAGGCCTTCCCGGGAGCGTCCAGCGGACAAGCACATCACTGTGCAGACCGGTGACACGTGTAAGCACTTTATTTTTTAACACCCTCTGAATCCACAGGATTGTCCTCATCAGCGCGCACTGATGAGGTGGTGGGTGGTGTGTGTCATCACGGACCAGGCTGCAGCCCAAGGACCGGGCGCTGTGCCTCACCTTCCTGACCTGGCTTTGGGTTCCCAGTCACAGCTCGGGGGGGACCCTTAGTGCCACCAGGGTGAACCCCAGTTTGCTGTGTGAACTGCGCGCTAAGTGTGGCCTCATCTGGAGACCCTGCCAGTGCGAGGGGGACTGACACTCGGCTGCTAGAGAACCCCCATCTCCCAGGCAGTTCTCAGATGCCCAGGAACCCACGGGCCGCTGGGGAAGGGCCTCGACGCTTGCCCACGTCCAGCCCGGGAGCCTCACCACCTGGTGCCCCCCCAGCTCCCGGGGCTCGGGCGCTGCGCTCACAGCTACGCTCAGAGCGTTCAGTCACTCAGACGACGTGCTGGCATCGTGGGATTCGCTCGGGCGCCGAGTCCCTTTAGAACACCCGTGTGAGTCCGTCGCCCACGCTGGAGCCCCCTGGGGTGGGACAGGACACGCAGGCAGCCCTGTCTGATGCCACACTGTCCAAGGCTCGCATCAGGATGTCCGGCATGTGGTCCGTTAGCATCTTTGGGCCAATGAGTATTTTGCTGAAATCTGACTCATGTGCCCACTTGGCAGTATACTGAGAAGTGTAACAGGAGAACCTGGGAAAGACAGGAAGTCCATTAGCAAAGCATCACTGAGTTCAGCGCCATGCACGCACGGTTCTTGTACTGCGGCGCTCACGCCGAGCCACGCGAGGGTCCCGCTGCCCCCTCTCACCTCCCCGACGTGCCCTCTTCCTCCAGGTGGATGATCCTGCCAGGAGGGTAGAGCGGCGGGTACTTGGTGGGGGACTGCAGGGGGGAGCTGCGTGTCAGCAGGCTCTGCTCCCCGAGAAGAGGTCGCGTCAGGTCTGGGTGGTCGCCCCCATCCAGCTCAGTGGGGAGGTCGTCGGGGTTCCCTCCGAATAGCTCGTACCAGCAGCCGCGCAGCAGAATCTTGTACTGGGAGGACGGGGTGGGGGGGGGGCAGCGCTGCTGTTACGCGGAGGCTCCATCGTCCCCACAGACCCATGACCGGAGCCCGTGGGGGGCGGGCGCGGCTCAGCGCGGACAGGTGCCGGGCTGGGCCGTGGTTTTTAAGTCGCGGATCTTAGGAGTGTGGGGTCCGTGGGCCTAACCTCAGGCGTCCCTTGGGCAAAGAAGCGACTGACACCAGAAGCAATATTTTAACACCAAATCATGTGGGTTTTGAGAGGAAATTATTCTTGATTCTTTCCAGGTAACTGCAAACCAGTTCCACTCTTCCCTTAAAGACATTAGATGCTAATATTTTAAAGTCTGGGGTGGTAGCTCTTAAGGTTGTTTATTCTGTATTTTTAACATTTTTTCTGATTAGCAGCAACAAAAAAAGAGATCTAAACAGAATCATGTTTTGATATTTTTGTTGGTCAGAGCGCATATATCCGCGCCCGCCCCCCTGCCCTCGGACCACGCCTCATAAGAATCATTTCTGTCACCATGTTTAATGGCTGCACAATGTTACACAGGACAGACGTACCCTTACGTCTTACACTCTAGACGTGGCAGCCTTGTTTTCTAAGCCTTGGGACCAAAGGCATCAGAATACGGTTGGTCTCACGACAGGGCTAAGAAGTGTGACAGCAGGTCACTTAACTGGGACGGGGTCCTGGGGCGGTGGTTGCCAATTGTTTCACGGGCCTGACTCAGCCCGTTGCTTTCTTAGACGTCACCTGTGGGCACCAGACGTCTGTACAGCAGCGGCATCACCTGCCCTGGGCTAAGAGGCCTTGACTTTAGAGACCTCTTCCTGGGGCTGCACACAGCTTGTGGCGGGGGGGGGGGGGGGGTGTCCCCTACTCCTGCGGACCCTCTATGGGCACGCATCGCATTACCTTGGGCTTTCATGGGGGGGATCCCCTACTCCTGCAGACCTCTACGGGCACGCGTTACCTTGGGCTTATTGCAGTGAGCAATCACTCGCAAGATCCTCCTCTTCAGATCTTCCAAGTTGGTCACACTTAACCTGTTGATCCAGAGGTCAGGTGGAGGCTCAGTACTCAGCCCTTCCAGCACCCCACCCTGACGAAGCAAGCGCCTGGCAGACTGACCTGGGAATTACATCCTTGCCCAGGACAAGTGACACAGTGAAGTCCTTCGAGTATTCATGAAGGGATTTGCTGAAATTCCAAAAAGAAAAATCAGTTAAGTCTTATTCCTCGCCCCAGCCCCAACCTGAGGAGGGGACGTGCTCCTCCACGCCCGGGGTAGCACCGCTGACAGCGGCCGAGGCGCGGGGACCGCCTGTGCCCGCTGAGGGCCGCGTGGGCGAGGGGATGTGGGGGCAGACACACACACGGGACACTGTTCAGCCATCATGGTAACGAAATCTTGGAAGCGTCTGGGATCTCACTCCCCGGCCTGTGTGGTCAGTTTGGCTCAAATAAACTCTTGTAAACCTTTGCTGTGAATAAGTGAAACCTGGCCCCTTTGAAACAACACGGGTGGGCCCGGAGGGCGCTGTGCTCGGTGAGAGGAGTCACACGCACCACGTGCCCTCACTTCCACGTGGAATCTGAAAAAGCTCGCAGATGCGGTGGGCAGACCGGGGCCGCCCAGGGGTTGGGGACAGGTGGGCGGAACGGGTGAGGGAGTCAGGGGTGGAAACACCAGTTATAAGACAAACACGTCGACTGTGGTCAATACTGTTGCATATCGGAAAGTGGCCGAGTGTAATCAAAGCTCTCACCACAAGGAAACATGCGTGGTAGCATGTTAACTAGGCTTATCGTGGTGATCATTTTGCAATGTAAGTAAATGTCAGATTGTTGTATGCTCGAAATGAATAAAATGTCTGTCACGTAGCCTTGTATCATTTAGGAAATCAAAGCCATGACCAGACAGACCTACGAAAGGCTGTTCCGTCCTTCTTGAATGAAATAGTGCTGGGAAAGCAAACCTCTGGGGTTGAAAACTAACCCCCGACCCAAGGCCAGCCTTAACCCTGACTGGCCCACGGCGCCCGTCACACTCGCGGGACGGTACCTGAGCAGCCCCCGCGGCGGGGAGAAGGCGTAGCACCGGACGTGGGGGTACGCGCCCCTGAGCATGATGGCCAGCAGGGCCGCGGCGCCTGCCCCGAGGCTGTGCCCCACCACGACCAGCCGGTACTCCTGGAGAACGAAGGGGAATGCGGAAAGGTGAGAAAACCAAACAGCCAATGGCCGGGAAAGCGAAAGAAAAAGAAAAACAGCCTCACGGGAGCGACGCTGAAGGCCTGGCTCAGGATCCCGTCGTGGACGAGGCGCCCGTACACGTACCGGGCAGCTTTGGAGATGCCCTGGAAACACAGACAAAGCAGGGGGCTGGTGACTGTCGGGCAAGGCAGGTTCCAACCCAGGACACGACTGCTCGCTGCACTTGTTTGTGACTGTCCCCCAGGGACCCACGCCCCCCGCTCGCTGGACAGTCCTGGCACCTGGGGCAGAGCTGGGCCCCCGGCAGGGGCTCAGTCAATGTTCCCACGGACAAACGGGGGACACCAGGAACACTGTCCTCGTCAGTGAGCATTTCTACGGTGTTTTCTGTGGCTGCAAACTTCTACCGTAGGGACGGACCATGGTTTGGTCCAGCCAAGTCCCTACGGTTGGTCGGATTTAGGTCATGACTGAGGTTTCAAAATGACATTAAGACAGAGCTCAGAATCAGCGGCACTGACTCAGCACCCACCGCTCCTGCAAAGGCAGAACTGAGTGCCAGGGGGGTTTCAGGGAGGCCCGGTTCTGATTTAATCTTCAACACACAGCGGAAAACTTCCCAATAAATGCAGCTGTCCCCCAGCTTCCGGAAGGGCACGCGGCCCGGCCCCGCCCTGCCGGGGGGAGACGACGCTGTCACAGGCGCTGCGGGACGCTCCCTGCGCCGCCGGCCCGGCGGCATTCAGGGCAGGACGGCACACCGGCCGGCTCAGTCATTCCGTCGTTCCGCCAGCACAGTGCCAGCCCCGGCCTCAGCAGGGAAACCAGGGGCGGCCGGCAGTTTGCCATTCAGGGCACGACGACGGCGCTTCCTGCCGTGCGCGCAGTGAGCCCCCGCGGCAGCCACAGCTGCTGCCGGGCGTCGTCTCCCTGGCCCGGGCCTCGTCTCCCTGGCCCGGGCCTCGCGCAGGCAGGATGTCAAGGCCGGCTCCGGCGGCAGAGCCTCCACCCCCAGTCGCCGTGCCCAGCGTCACAGCCCCGCCCGGCGTGGCCGCGGCCCAGAGCAGAGGGCAGTCGGGCCGCTGTGCCCCCGGCCCGCGGGCCCCAGCGGGCTGGCTGAGGTGTCTGTAGCAGGGGTTAAACATTGTTTTCAGCCCTGGCCGGTGTGGCTCAGACTCCCGTGCCGGCCTGCCGGGAAGTGCCCAGCGGCCCGCGGCTACACTCCTGCTGTGGCCCCCATGTGCACAGAAGTTAAGCATGTCATTCAAAAGTGACTGCCACAAAAGCAGCACGTTTTAGAAGCACACGAAGTGTATGAACAGCACAGGCCACTGCCCTCCGCCCGACGTCCTGCTGACGTCACTGCAGACTTCCTGCGGCCGGGGCGGCCCTCTGCTCTGGGCCTCGTTCGTCCCCGGGAAGCGCACGCGGAATCCACAGATGCACCCCACCTGCTGCCCCCGTGGAGGGCGGCCTTGTTACAGCAACAGGGGAGTCCAAAAACAAACCCAAGTGTTTGCGGCTGGGAGATGGGGAAAAGGAAGCAGCTTTCAGGATGCCCTTGCATGCCTGGGGCTGGTGGCTGGAAACTGTTGCACCAAGATCCGCTTTGAAACTTCCAAAGCTCAGGAAGATGGGAGGGGTCTTGGACTGTGGGCTGATACGGAAGGAGCCTACAGAGCCTGCGTGGGGTTCTGTGAATGGTCAGAACTGCTTGCAACACCCACTGCGTCAGAGGACGCAGTCAGGGATAGATAAGCAGCTGCGGACATTTTAGCTCAGACTCTCTCGCTTGCTCCCTCCACGCGGCTTAGAGGAGCGGGTCCCTCCAGGCTGCTTTACAAAGCGCTCCCTCCATATGGTTTGGAGCAGGGGTCTCCAGGCTGCTTTAAGAGGATCTCGCCAGGTGGTTTTGAGAAGGAGAGGAGATCCACGCACGCGGTTTGCAGGAAGAAGGCAGTTTGCAAGGAGGCTGAGAATCCAGGCGGTCCTGCACTGAGAGCTGGAGGGCACCCCAGCACAGAAAGGCCCTCCCCAATCAGAAGAGTGATTGGCAGCTACTGGTAAAGCTGCACTGTGCCTAGGAAGTAGGGAAACGGTGTTTCTGACTTTCCTGAGATTGGCCAGGTCTGGGAGGGGGAGGCAGGGCTTTGTGCAAATAAACAGTTCCTTTTCTTTTCACCAGACTCTGGTACTGAGAGTTATAGTTCTGGCGGCGGGCCATCGGGCCCCTAACTAAACAGCCCGTGGGCTCTGTTTCAGTCGGAGCAGCCCAGGGTTCTGTTACAGCCTCGCTGAGGAGAACGGGAAGTGCGGACGCGGAGCAGCGGAACTCGGACTCGGTTGGCGGGATGTAAGGTGGGGCAGCTTTGGGAAACCGTGCAGGTTCCTCAAAAAGTTAACCAGAAACAGCCAGCCGTCCCACGCACGGCCTACACCCGAAGGAGGGGGCAGGGACCTGAACACGTGCGTGCACCCGCATGCGCGGCCCGGCTCGTCACGTCCCCGCCCCCGCGTGCGCGGCACCGCTTGTCACAGCCAAGTGCGGGCACAGCCCCGGGCGCGCGCAGGGAGCAGAGGGGCAGCGGCGCGAAAGGCGGCGGCTCTGACGAATGCTGCAGCGCGGATGGGCCTTGAGCGCCCGACGCTGAGTGAAATGAGCCCGAAGTAAAAGGACAGACAGGCCCACGCCTCTTACGTGAGGTCCCAGAAAGGCCAAACTCGGGGAGGCTCTAGGGGGTGCTTCCCGGGGGTCGGGGAAGGGGCGTCTGTTTCACGTTCGGGAGGACGAAATTCTGGGTACAGACCGTGGGGGCGGGTACACAGCACCCCGCCGTACTTATGCCGCTGACCTGCACGCTCACGGACGGTGACAGTTAACAGTGTCATGTGCAGCTTTACAGACTTGAGAGAAGCGGACAGCTCTGGGCAGGCGCGTTCCCGTCCTGCAGGGGGTGCGTGCGAGCCAGGGGCGGGGAGGCTCGGGGCGGGGGCGCGGTACTGGGTCATTTCCGCCCCCGTGAGAGCATATTACTTTCATTACAAAGGAAGAAAACACTCGACTTAGTTCACGTGCAGCTCTGACACTCACTCCAACAACTGGCTCAGCCCTCAAAAGGGGGAGAACCGGCCCTGCGAGAACAGACGCGCCCGCCCGGCGCCGCACCGCGCGTGAGCACCTGCTCGTCACGTGGGCGGAGCTCGCAGGGCATTCAGAGCCCGGGAAAGTCCGACCCCTTTCACCTTAGCGACAGCCCAGCCCCCAGGGCGTCTACCTTATGTGCCAGACGGTCTTGCACCTCACACTCGAAGTCCAGGGCCTCACTCTCTGCCGACAGGTCCGTAAGGATGTCCTACAAAAGCGCATCGGAGGAAGAGGCGTCAGCTTGGCTGTGTCGGGTGCTGTCGGCCTGGGCAGGCAGGTCCCGCTGAGGGACCTGAACCTGTGAAGCCAGAACTCAGGAGAGAAACCCAGGTGGCCCGGTGCTCCAGAGAGACCTGTGGCACGACCAGCTCTGGGCCAGGCATGAGGAGGACTGGGACCTGTCCAAGACACACCCTCTGTCCTCCCTCATTGCACACCTCCAAGTACCACCCATGAGCCCTGCACTGGGGCTCAGTCCATAGCTCACTGAAAAGTAAGGGAGGCTTCTTGGAGGAGGTGGTACTTGAGCCAACACCCTCCCCTGAGCCCCTGCCCAAAAAAGCTCGCTTTTAGGGAGAAGACAGGCATCTATATGGGAAGCCACTGGTGGGCTGGGCCCCTGGCTCCCAGCGATGGACGTGACAAGGGCATGTGGCAGAGGTGACCTGTGGGGAGCAGGTGTGTCCCTAGGACCAACCCATTGGGAAGCAGTGGTCCCAGGCTGAGCTCCCAGTGCCCAGGGGGCTGGAAAGGCAGACAGGGGACAGGTCATAAAGCACCAATACAGCTGTGACAGAAAACAGGAACTCTGTATGAAAAGCAGTGGGAAGGCACTGGAGGCTTCTGAGGAGTGGTAAGATCTGACCTACGTTCTACAAAGAGTTCTGTTGACAGTACTTGGGACAGATGGGGACGGTGGGAGACTAGACAGGGACCAGGGCAGAAAACGTCTCCCTAGACCAGGGAAGACAGGCTGGGGCCCGGACGAGGACTGTGCGCTGGGAATGGCGAGGAGATAACTATAGACGGGGGCCCGGGCAGGACCGCATGCACTACAGCCTGGGCAGTGAGCAATGAGACCGAAGACCACATCCCCGTGTCTCCACGGGCAACCGGAGGACACCACAGCATTACTAGCCATGGGGGCCAGACAGAGGAACTGTCCCTGGGCAGACCCTGACGGCTCCTGAGGTGCAGGCCCACAGAACCAGTCAGCGGGCAGACGAGGGCAGGGGCTCCAGCGTAAGAGCCGGGCAATGAGACAGGAACAGCCGAGAGACCAAAGAACGACACTAACAGAAAGAAAGTCACCGGCATCTCCGCAGGGCGGAGGAGACAGGCGGGAGCGGGACCACTGGCTGGGGTGTGGCGTGGCGGTTCTCATAGCACCGGACAGCAGCCTGCTCGCCACGGCTGCCCTGCCATCCGAAACGGGCTCAGCACCCCAGGGTGGGGGGCAGGAGAGGGCGGGGACGGGATGGGAACGACGGCCTGGTGCGACTTTGACACAACTGCTTGACAGACTATTCCTTTCTAGTGTTAGAAGTAGAAAATTCGAGGGGAGGGTCTCCCAGGTTGGGGGCCTGGCCAGGCATACCGGGGAGTCAAGCAGGCACCCCATAGGAGCTTCTTGAGTGGGGGCATGTATATGTTTGACATTTCTCACTCAAAAGGAAACAACTTCAGCCGTTTTTCAAAGGGAGCGTTTCACAACCCTGGATTCGCTTCCCTGTTTCCCGCGCCGGGGTTTTCCTCTGTGTCTGCTGCAGGAACCAGGACGGCCTGTCCTCAGTCTGGCTGAGCAGGACCTCCAGGCATCTGCCCCTGCCCTGGCTTGCGCCCCCTTGTTCCCAGGCCTGACGTCAGTCAGGCTCCTCACCTGCAGGGACATGGTTCCTCTCACAGCGACCACCACAGATTCTTTCCTGTGATCCAGAGCCACCAGAAAGGGAAGCTCATAGACCTGCGGGGAGAGGGAGAGGCCTGAGGCCCGAATAAGGACACACACCCGCCACTGCGAGGCCAGCCTGTCCTGGGACACTGCGTGCCTGCCCTACCCACTCGGGCGGGCTGACTGCCCTGGTTCTCTGTACGTGAAGGGCCTTCATTCATGTGAAGTCCGTTTCCCCTTCCCCACTCTCTGCCCCCCACCCCCCGCTGTGTGCTGCAGCGCCTCTGTGGGGGGTGGCGCAGACCCAGAAACCAGGACTGGCTAACTGCAAGCGCCTAGGTACCAGTCACTGTTCTGCAGTGACAGGCGGACTCGTGTGAAGACACAGCGCAGCACCTCTGATGAAGGCTTTCTGCTCTATTGTATGTTAAACCTGGGTGGGCTTCGGGGGTTTGAAAAGCCTCGGAAATGCTACGCAGAGCTTGGGGGACAGTGCATGGTATGTGTGTCTGCACACATTTTTCTGGGGGGGGGGGTGGTAACTGATAACTTCCATCAGAATCCAAAGGACCCAGGACCCCAAAGCAGCCAGGAAGTGCCGCTATACTCCACCTTGTCGTGAAAGCTTATGTGAATGAAGTCCCGGTACTGGAGCCCCGTCGTGTGCAGGATGGAGCCGAAATGACAGTCGAGCTGATCGCCTCCAACCAAGTCATATTCTGTCGTCCTGCTTCTGCAACTAAGCACAGGGACCCCGTCTCGTTTCCCCAGCGGATGTGAGGGCCTGTGCCCACAGTTCGCAGGGTGCAGTCTGGCTAACGTGCAAAGGCCCTTAAAAGACCATGTTTTTCACTTTTCATCAGACTGCTGACTTCTGGAATCATCTAACTGCTTTACATTTTCAAAAACTGAATTAAATCAGAAAGGATGGAAAGACCCTAAAATGACCAGTAACGGGACAAATTGCCAGCACGTGTCGGTCTACCAAGTATCTGGGTTGTCCTTTTCTAAATGTGAGTATCATGAAAGATAAACAATGACTGAGAAACTCCTCCAAGTTGAAGGAGACATTGCTAGAAGCAGCACCTAACCCTGGACCAGAGGAAACACTGCTCTACAAATAGTGTCCGGGTGACTGGGACACAAGGGGCAAATCAGCGAACGACCAATGAGGAATCCCCTGCACTTTATAACTGCACTGTGGTTCTGTGGGAGATCACTGTACCCTTGCTCTTAGGAAAACCGGACGAAGTCATTAGAGGTAAGGGGAACATGAAATTTGCCACTAAACCCCAGTACTCGGAGGACAAGGCCAGGGATACAGCACGTGACAAAAATGAGTCCCAGCTGGTGACTCCAAACTAAGGGGACACAGGGATTCTTAGTGCCGCTCTTGCAGTTTCTGAAATGCTGCAAAACAGAATTTTTTTTAAAGGGAAATGTGATTACTTTTAGAAAATAACGCAGGGGCACCACACACAGCAGGCGGCATCTGGAAGGAGGATGGAGACCTCGCCCTGCAACCCACGGTCGCCACCGTCCCGCGCAGCCATGAGCCCACTGTCATGGCCCATCCTGCGCGGCCATGAACCTACCAGTTGCCACCAATCCTGCAGAGCCCCGTGAACGGGTTCCTGTAAATGTAGAGAGGCCACCCGTAGGCGGCTGCAGCAAACTGCATGTAATGGCGGCAGCTCTCTAATTCTGCATCCAAATCGGCTTCCTACAGGAGGAGAAACACAGCTTTGTCCAGGGGAGCCCACTCCGGAGAGGACCCACACACAAAGACCCGAGACCTTCACTCGGATTCCTGGTTCTCCCCTTTCTCTGCTCACTGAACGGAACTCAGGGCACGTCCACGGGGAACACTGATCCGTAAGCACAGACAACGTGGGCCCCTCATTTCACAGCAGTGCAGCGAGCACAGGGGGGTCGGCAGCGCAGACCCCTAACGTTACCCCCGGCTCCCGGGGAACAAGCCGGGGCCTCCTGCCCGGTGCAGATGCAAACCAGCCGCTTTTCATGCCCCTGCGACAAACCCGCTGAGAACCAGGTGCCCGAGGAAGGTGCCGAGAAACACACGCATATCCGTGGAATCTTCTCTTTCAAAAGCACAGAGATCGGTGCCAGGCAAACTCACATCAGCAAAGCCGACTGCGCCTCTCCCCAGGCCCAGGGAGGACAGAAGCAGGCCTCGCCCCGGAGGGATGTCTGAAACGGGCCCTCAGGGCCAGTTTCCGAGGAGAGAGTGCTTTAAAACTACAGTGGGTGGCAGAGGCCGGGAAGGGGCTCCTCTACCTGACTCCAGGGGATGGGAAGCTGCCCCACCCCACAGGTGACAAACCAGTCTGCATAAGCCACAGCTCGGGTTCCAAGCCAGCTCCTGAAGTGGCTGCTGGCTGGTTTTTTTGGTTTGTTTTCTTTTTAAAAGATTTACAGATGGGGGTAAATGTCAAGATTGTATAACCCAACAGAAACCTGGGCTTACCTGGGAGGAGCCTGGGGAGCGGCTGATCACTTCCTTAGGCTCCTGGTTGTTCCTGATACTGTCCTGCTGCTGATGGAGAAGGGTGAGGCCAGCCGCGATGTCACTGGGCACCAGATCTGTGTCCTGGGTGTGAAACCACAACGGCCTGTCACATAACCCAGCAGGAACCGCCCATGAGTTCCTTAAAATCAGTTTTATACAATTCACGTGCGTGCACACACACTCACAGATGGTTATATGTGAGCAGGTGTTTACAAAAGCATTCTCCTTTCAGGGCTCCTCCTGTATGTGAGCTTAATATGTTTTACTAGCCTGCCCTCAGACCAACCCACTGGAGAACATAAAAATTTTGTGAGTCTTCATTTTCAAATTTCCCTTCAATGACTTGGCTGTTTTTAATCTACTTCCCATCTTTTAAAAGGCGAGGGGTAAGTGGATAACTTGGCCGCTGCTGTAGTAACAGCCCATTTTCGTCCAAGTTTATACTCTCGGTGTGTTGAGATGCCGTGCAGGTTCTGCTGAAAGGTCTGTGGCAGACTGACGAGGCCGGACTCACACTCACTGGGCACAGCAAGCCTCGAAGAGAACCCTGAACTGGGACGAAGCACAGTCTCTTCTCTTCAGCCTGCCCTTCCCCTGCCCTTCCTGGAGGCCAGCAAGCGGCAGGGATCGCGCCCCCTCCGGGCGCTTCTGGCCCAGCAGCGAGAACCAGGGGCCGCTGAGCCCCGAGCCGCTAAGCCCTGAGCTCTCTGCGTGCGGGGCACGTTACCACGCCCTCTAAGAAGAGCCAGACCCTCTTCCTTCCTCCCACTGGCTCGAGACTAGGTTGAAGCACCCCTTTAAAACGATGTAGGGGACACTCCTCTCTGACCCAGACACGGAGCTGAGGGAGAACACAGGCATGCGGGACGCCGAGAGGACGCCTCTCCCTGACTTGGCCCCAACGACAAATGCAGCAGTGGTTATCAGAGACCATTCCATCAAAAGACACACAGTGAACGTGAAAGAAAAACAAGTATTTCCAAACTGCCGAAGGAACCGCTGGGACGGTCACACCCTTCTGCCTGGCAATAAATATTCAAACTCCCTGTCAAAGCAGATTGAGCTGTCATTTGAATCGTGCCACAAAGCAGTTGGAAACCAAGGTCTGATGGCATCTTGGGTGCATGACTCTGTGTGGGTGGCTGCTGAGTGCCAACGAGATGGAAGACGTGAGAAGACACCCAGCAAATTGTTCCCAAAATGTACAGATTCCTTAAAAACGTACGTTAAAAAACTATTTCAGAATCTCCTCTGTGTCAATGCCAGGAGGCGCTGACCAGAGAGGCAGGGTCTGCAAGCAGCCCCTACCACCCCCCCACCCCCCCACAGATTACACACGCTCCAGGGCTATCTCCCGAGGACGAGGGGCTGGCTCAGAGGGCGGAGCACCCCACCACGGGGGCAGCGTTTACGCAGGCAGGGGCGGGGAGGGGCCCAGACCCCTGCTTACGGAAAAGTAGGTGGAGAGAAGCTCTGCCGTGCTCGAAAAGGCGACGCGCGTGTGGTCGTCCCTCCCCACGCAGCAGCACAGGAGCTTGACCCTGGTCTCCCACAGGCTCGTCGCCGCCGTCCGGAGGCCGGTGAGAAGCTGGCTGGGCTCCTGGCTGTCCAGGGGCTGGGGGCCGGCAGAGGCCTCCAGGGCCTTCCCCCCCAGCGGGTCAAAGACAATGAAGACGGTGACCGCAGTGGAGAGGATGATGATCCAACTGCAAGACAGGAGGTGACTGTGGGCCCCACGTCCCCGGTCGGGCCGAGGCTCCCTCCTGCGGCTTCCGTTCTTCTGTCTGCACAGCTGGGCGCCCGTTACCCAGGAAGCCGCCGCTCTCCCAGAACCCGGCTGAGCGCACAACTTGTTTCTAGGAAGTTCCTTGTGAGGCCCCACAAAGCTCAGAGCCCTGACAGTGAAGATCAGATGCAGCCTCCTGACCAAGACCCAGGCCCGGGCTCTGCAGCCGCCCGCAGAGGGGGAGCTCTGCTGCCCCTGGCGGTGAGACCCGGGAAGGGCACGGCGGCAGGAGGGTCCGCTTCCTTCTTGGTAACACGAGGGACGCAACTAGATCTTTCAAACATTTTTAGCCTGGAAAATGCAAAAATCTTTCCCTTGTGTAGAATTCTCTGTTGCCATTCCTGACGCTGCTGCTTCTCACCCTGCCTCTACTTTTTGCCTTCATTTTCGTGGTTCAGGCTTTCTTCCTTCTTACATGAGAAGGGAGGGAATACAGAAAAATGAGACCTGGCAGGAAAGAAACTCCATCAATAAGCGCGTAACGGAAGATGAATGATTTCTCGAGCATCAGCAGGTGCCTCTGAAGTTTTACAATTTCCTCAGGAAGGTCCAACTTCTCAGTCTGCTGGGAAGCCTGCCTGACCTTGGCTCCCTGCAGTGACCCACCAAGGTCTGTGCTCCGAGGTTGCAAATGCGTCTGTGCCAACAAACCGAGAGGGACGATGGGAAGACTCACCTGACGACGACAGTGGCAATGACGCCGTTCACAACCACCCTGTCACACTGAATGCTGTGCGCTATCCAGGCGGCCCCCAGGGAGGCCCAGGCCATCTCGGGCAGCAGGAGCGCCAGGCGGAGGTAGAGCAGCTTAGACATAGATTTCCGTGGCCCAGGGTTACAGATGGTCCCTGAAATGCAGACGACATCCAGCCTGGTCACCGGCTCCTCAGCCATGAGGCGCGTCCCTTCTACAGCAATGCGGCCGGGAGAGCGTCCGCTGGGCTGCCGGCGCGCCCAGCCCTGGCCCTTTCTGCTCGTCACTGGTAATCAGCGCCCACGGTGGGGAGCAAGTGACCAAGCAATGACGGGAAACGGGGCAGAAAGCCTCGGGTTCATTTCTTAGACTTATCAGGGTTTAAAAACACTTCAGGGTGCTAACTAGGGGGACCATGTAGTCACTGTCTGAACTGGGAAGGTGCTGGTGACAACGAGGGGGAAGGCGGACAGTGATCAGGCTCTAGCAGCCGAGAAGGTAAGCCCCACGCCCCGCGGGAGCCCTGCCCTTCCAGCACCGTGGGAACACTGTCACCTTCAGTCCCCACAACACCCGCCCGAGGCCCTCGCCAGCCCAGTGTGCGAACGAGGAACCTGAAGCTCCGAGAGCTCGGTAGCTGCGCGAACACCCTAACGCCCAGCGGCCCCGCACCTGAAACTCCAACGGGCAGACGCTGCGCAAATGACAGAAAAGAGATAAAGAAGGAAGCAGGAAGTGGCGTTCTGGTTAGGGTTCCAGAAAAGAAATACGATACTGGAAAAGCCTCCTTTCTCTAGTTACGCTGGCCCAGCAAAACGTTTTATCTCACTGAGATATTTATTCGCTTGTCAAGAGAAAGCGCTGCTGGTGTGGCCCTGGCTGCCGCAGCGGGGTGTGGTGGCGCCAGCGCCCCGGGTTAGCAAGACAGCTGTGCCCTGAAAGCCCTGTCCCAGCAGTCCTGGCGGAGTAACCCCTGTCCGTCACCAGGCACAGCCACTTACGGCAACCCTACAAAAGGCTCAACACCTCTCCCGACCTAGCTCCTCTGGCCTGAGGGGGAACGGGCTTTTGAGACGCAAATGCAGAAGAGGTGCAAGATGGCGCCTAATCACACCCAGACACACTGCATGGCAGACCAACCTGGTAGCCAAGAGGGTGGCCCTTCCCTAACTGAACCTCCCATGGGGTAGGAGCAGTAGGATTTCATCAGGGAGGTTCTCAAATCAAAGCTGGAAGCAACCACACTGATACCAAAATTCTTTCCAGCTAAGTCACACAGCTGACCAACAAATAGAGGACATGTAAACACACAGGCTTCAGTCTCCTGGATAAAAATGATGGAACTCCAGCCCTGGCTGCTGTGGTTTGGTGGGCTGAGCACTGGCCTGTGAACGAAAAGGTCACAGGTCTGATTCCCAGTCAGGGCACAGGCCTGGGTTGTCGGCCAGGACCCCAGTTGGGGGTGCGCGAGAGGCAATCGATTGTTTTCTCTCCCTCACTTCCCCTCTCTCTAAAAAGTAAATAAAATCTCTTTTAAAAAACAACCGAATTCCATTTGGTGCACATGAGCCCTACAACTTGTGTTCCTTTTAGCAAGAAGTCATCCAAAACCAAACAAACATGGTCTTTCCACTCAAAAGACAGATGAACTATCGAAATGAGTGATGAAACTGAAGGGGCGATGGAACTCAACCACGTGTCAGGAACAAGCGTGTTTAAGTAGTCGGCCCTTCTCCACCTCTCCGGTCACCTTCCTAAAAGCAAACTCGTGACTTGCGCAGCCTCCCAGTCTGCACATGAACAAAACATGTAATGTGTATACATACCCTTTAGAAAAAAGTAACAGTGTTCTGTACCTTGGTACAGAGGAGACCTTTCCCCATCTGTTCAAGAATTTCTCATTCTTTTTAACAGGTGCACAGCAGACCCCCACATAACGGGATCACGCTTTACCTAACCAGTGGCCTGTTGACAGGCACTGAGTTCGTTCCAACCTTCCGCACCTGTGAATACCACCATAGTGAACGTCCCTACATGCACTCTGCGTACATTCAAGTATACGGGGGGAAATGGACTGACACACACACAGCCTAAGTAGGTTCCCAGGAGATTCGACCCAACTGCATTCCCACCACCAAAACGAGTGGCTTGTTTTGCAGCCTTGCCAACCCCACGTGTCACCTAGGTGGGTTTTTCTCCTTGTGACTGAGGCAGAACAGTGCAAAAGTTACTTATGTTGAATTGTTCATGATCTTTTCTTTACCCATGTTTCTGCTGACTGTTGGTCTTTCTCTTATTTATTTAAAAATTTTAAGGTTTTATTTATTTTTAGAGAGAGGGGAAGGAAGGGAGAAAGAGAGGGAGAGAGACGCGGATCAGCTGCCTCTTGTATGTGCCCCAACCAGGGACGGAAGCCGCACCCCAGGCACGCGCCCTGCCCAGCAACCTTTGGCTTTGCCAGACGCCACCCAACCAACCCAGCTCACCAGTCAGGGCTCTTTCTTATCGGCTACAGAAAGCCCTATAATTAAGGGGCTGGGCTCTCAGTCTCATGTGTCATGATATTTTTTTCCCATTTGTCTTTTGTGTTTTTAAACGTTCTTTATGGTATGTTTCACTAAAATCCGCATATTTTTACTAAGGCATATGATGTTAATTGTTTGTAACAACTTGGCTCTCCCCACAAGTAACAGAAAATCCAACTCAAACTGGCTTACAAAGCAGAAAGAGCTGCGCTTAGAGCCTGGACAGACCTCCTGGCCCCCTGTGCCCCTCAGTGCTCTGTCCTCCTGGGTGTGGGCTCCGGAATTCAGCAGCTCGTCCAAGCACAGCATTATCCTGAAGAGCAGTATGTTCCTAGGAGAGCAAGGAAGGACTTCTCCAGAACTTCCCAGTCACCTCCCTGAACTCCACTGCGCCCCGTTGGGTCACATGTCCATTCCTGAGCCTGGTGGAGGGCCAGCTTCTCTGACACACGCCCTTGGTATGTGGAGGGATGGGGGTGTCCTGAATTAAACTGGGTGCTGCTTAGAGGAGGCTGCCGGGTAGGCACCCTCCCATGTGGTGGTGCAGCACTGTGCCCGAGCCTCAGGGGAGGGGCCCGGGTGAATACGGGCACCCAGCACAGGGGTGTAAATGTGCCCTGACAGCTCCAAAAATATCTGAAGGGAAACATTTCAGGGGAAAAGACTTTACACTTATTGCTCCAAATCTGAACCCGTTATTACAGTTGTAAACATGGTGTCTGAACCAGAATGTGACCTGAACAAAAAGGTAATGCTGTATCTAAAATGAGACCAAGCTCAATACTTCCTCTTTCAGAAATCCTGACTTAGTGACAACATCATAATGCCGCTAAAGCCACGTTGTACACATTCAGTTCCTTTTCTTCAGCCAGGGACAATCCAGACTCAGGATGACACGGACCACAGAGCTAGGCCCCAGGCCCCACGCACTCCTGGCTGCAGAAGTGTACTAAGAAACACAGCTCTACCTCCTACAGCGCACCACAGTACGTGGGCACACGCCGTGCTTCCTGGTCACCCAAACCCTACGGTCCTTTTCTTATGAAACACTTCACCACTGACACTTTTCTCTGTCTCCCTCCTCGTGGACCAGCATTTTTTAGGTCTGTCTGTCATTCCCAAATGCCAAGGTCTTGCCTCTGACACCCTCTGCATCAGCTACGCCCCCCGGCATCCTCACCTTCTGCAACCTGGAGGCAGGCCTCCTATCTCCCGATTCAAGCAGTGACAGAACACCGCAGCGCGCGGGATGCTGGCGTGCCCTGCCTTTGACGGAGGTGCTTTGCTTACAGACCTAGTTCTTTATTAGTCACCAGGGTGCTCAGCGCATCCTATGGACCAGAGAAACTGACAGGGAAGGTTTCCAACATCCTCAGCTAAGTGTCTATCTGCAGAAAATGGCAACACGAAAAAAAAATCATCATTCAGAATAGATGTAACTCTTACAACTCATTAGCGAAAAGATACATAATCCAGTTTAAAGTTGGGTAAAGGTTCTAAATAGACCTTTCTCTAAAAATGGGAACGCATGGCCAACAAGCACATGAAAAGATGCTCAGTGTCATTAGTCATCACGGAGATGCCAATCCGAACCACAATGAGACGACCATTTCACATCCCCTAGGACGGCTGTGATCAGGAAGTCAGATGACAAATGTCGAAAACGTGGGGAAGTTGGAGCCCTGATATACTACTGGGGGCAGAGAAAACGGGTGCAGCTGCTTAGAATACAGTCCGGCGGTTCCTCGGAAGGCTAAACAGCTACCATAGCAATTCCGCCCCTAGGTGCACATCCAAGAGAAATGAAGACATACGTCTGTGCAAAAACATGGAGGTAAATGTTCACAGCAGCACGATTTGTAATAGCCAGAAAGTGGGGACCACACAAACGTCCACCCGCTGAGGAATGAATAAGTAAAATGGGGTATGTCCATTCAATGGAATATTACTCAGCCATTAAAAAGGAGTGAAGTACTGATGCATGCTACCACATGCGTGAACCTTGAAAGCACTATGCCAAGTGAAGAAGCCAGAACAAAAGGCCACATACTGGGTGATTCCACCTACATGAGGCACAGAACAGGCCAATCTGCAGAGAAGGAACGTAGATTAGTGGATGCCTAGGGCTGGGGAGCAACGAGGAGGATCGCCACTGGGCATGGGGTTTCTTTTTGGGCGATGAAAACGTTAGAAAAAATGGATTGGGGTGACAATTGCCCAGCTCTGTGACTATACTAAACATCGTAAATTGCACACTTTCAATTGGTGCATCGTACGGTGTGTGAACTGTATGTCGGCAAAGCTGTTACATATGCTAGGTGTCAAACAGAAAAGGCCGCTCCTGTTACCTCTCATGCTGACACACACGATGGCGGACACGGTGCATATGATAACCGCCAGGAGGACGATGAGGACGATCAAGTAGCTGCTGAGCAGGACCCCCCCGGTGCAGTCCAGCCTCCCTCTGTGCCTGACGTACAGGGTCAGGATGCCAATCCACCTGGTGAGACACAGGGAGGGTCAGAAGGGCAACCCGAGGAGCTGCTTTGAAAAGGAAGAAATAAAAGGAGTCAGGATCTTCCAAAACGAGGTGAGGTTGTGCCCTGAAATATAGTTTTCATCCATAAATGAGTTTTATACTTCCCGTGCTTCCATTGTGGTTCTTACCCTGCGCCTGCTAGAATTCACGAAAGGCAATTACAACTTGGGCTGCTGGAAACAGCCCCCTGACGACTCAGAAATACACACCTGGTAAACCCACAAACTATGTGCTTACTACATTTTTAGCAAGAGAATTTTTACGTCTGTGGCTTCGCAAGAAAGAATAAACACACGTTGTAATCTGCTGTAATACAAAAAGAAGAGGGTGGGACATTATGCAAAGATGTCCTATTCTGCACTGATAAACCTGAAAGGACAAGTACTGTCGGCTCATAAATATGTTTTGTAACTCAGTGCGTAATAATGAAAGATAGCAACGCCAAAGCGCTCGCCCTGCCACTGGGGTATTTCGGCAGCCGGGGCGCCTTGGATTCAGGTCCAAGTGGAAGTGGCCTTGGTAACTTTTTGTGCTCCCGTCAGTTCTGCAACAGTTCGACCCTGTGTCTAGAACTCATGGGAAGTGAACTGGAAAGACTTAGCTCTAAAAACTATGGAACGACTGAGCAGCAGTTCTTATCATTTCGTTTTTATTTCTTCCACGTCAAGACCCTACTGTATCAACTGAATTGTTCCTTGTTCAGACCCTCTGAGAACAGACCTCAGGGTCCCACTGCCACTCCCTACAACTCCACGCTTTGAAAGGCAGGCGCGTAGGTGCCAAGCTTGTCTGCCTCTCGTGGAACTGGGCCGCAGTCGGCTCCGCAACGGCGCTGATCGGCGCTATTTCCCGTCTTTCTGTGGGCAGGGACGCGGGGCCGGGCGTGCCCGCGCAGGGCGCTGCAAGGATGCGGGTGGCTGCTTCTGGCTGGAGGAAGCAGAGCCCCAGGCGTCGGCTTTCGGGAGGCAGGGCAGTCCCGGCGGCCCCCAAGGCCAAGGCTCGGCCGGCACGCGGGGGCCGGGCGAGGGGAGCCGGTGCGCCGCGACGCGTGCGTCCCCGGCCGTGCCCACCGGCTCTGGGCCTCAGTGTTGCCGTCTGCAGAACGGGGACAGTAGCAGCACCCACCTCCTCGGGCGGCGGGGAGAACTAGGTCCGAGAACGCCAGGCAAGCGCGGGACTGCAGGAGCCTGAGGACTGCTGCTGCGCTCCGACAGCTCGCCAGCCCCCCGCCCCGCGGCCCGCTCCCCGCCCCGCCCGGCACGCCCGCAGGTCCTTGGGGCCCGACGCCCTCACCAAAGCACACGCAGGAACAGCTCGAACAACCCCGGGAAGACCAAGTCGTCGCTGGCGATGGCCCAGCGCCGGCCGAAGAGCACCATCCCCGGCATGGCGAAGGCCCCGGCGCCCGGCCCCAGGCCCGGCACAGCCCGCCGCGCGCCCGTCCGCGCTCCTGAGCGTGCAGCGCCCCCGCGGCTCCACAACAGCCGGACCGCGGCTCCGCGCAGGCGCGGGCCGGGGGGAGGCGGGCGCATGCGCACCACGGCGCCGCCCGCGCAGGCCGCCGGGCCCTCCGCGCGCGGGCAGGTGCGCTGACGCGGAAGGCGCCGGCCGCCGTCGCCGCGGGTGCGCTGGGGTGTGAAGTCCGGTCCGCTAATATTTCCATTTTCCAGATGCACACTCATCTGGCCCGAAGGGATTGGCCAGCCAGGAGTAGCACGGCTGCTAGTGCGGACCTGGGGCTCCTCCCAGCTCCGTGGGACTCCTGGCCGGTGACGAAGTCGCCGCCTCTGTGCATCCCACGGTCCGGAGAGAGGGACAGGGGACCCTTCTCGAGTTCAGGGCCTGAGACCACCTGGCAGCTTGGGGCTGGGGCCGGGAAATGGTCTGATCTGCCCTCGTGCCTCCCGAGCGGGCCGTCGCTCAGTGCCTGAGGTCCTGACCGCGTCTCGGCTCCTCCACTGTCCTGCCTGGCCCGCGCCCGCTTCGTCCCGTGCCTGGCCGGGTCTCCCCACGGCCCTTCCTCCTCCTGCCTCGCCTCGCCCTGCAGTGCAGTCCCGCTACAGCAGCTCTGGTGACCTCCTGGCACCGTCAGACCAAGGCCATCCCCCGCTGGGATCTTGCAAGGCTGCACTTGGTGCATAAAATAGGCTCCCACACCCCGCAGAGGCCTTGCCCCGGCAGTCACACGTCCCGGGTCCGCAGTTAGTCACGGCTCTCTCCCTCCAGCCCCCCACTGCCTGCCGCCTTTTATTCCTCCCTGAAACTCATTCTGCCCCCCGGGGCTTTTTACACGTTCTGTTTCCTCTGCCAGGGAAGCTAAGCCCCTCCCGCGGGCATCTCCCTGCCACTCACGTCCCTCAGGCCTCAGCTCAGGTGTCGCTGTCTCTAACAGCCTTGGCTCAGACAGCACACCGTCCGCTCTTCATCTTAACTTGGAGAAACTGACCTTCACGCTTTCATTTTTCCAAATCAATTGACTTACCTCCTCCTCTGTTTCTCTATTTAGGACTTGATTTTGAGTAAATTTCTGTGCCCAAAGTAAAGCGAATATCCTTGCATTTGAGGTTTCTGCTGTTGTTTAGGTCCGTCTTAGCCAGGTGATCTCTCGTTGGATTGTGGCTTTTCTGAGCATTCTTTACAGTCCTGAGATTTTCAGTTTTCTGAACTTTAAGTCACTTTTTTGGTTTCAGGGCACACCAGTTTCCCCGTTACAGAACCATTTATTTTCTTAGAAACCTTGTAAGTAGTGAACAGGTTCTGTATTTCCATTGTTTCAGTAATGGAGTCAACTGTAGTGTAGCATAGTGTAGTGTCTGCCTAGGGACCTCGCCTTTTAAGTGCCCAAGGCGAAACTAGGAGTAGAGATCTGGAGTATTCTAGCGATATAAAAAAAGTGCCCTGGTCATTACTGAAAAGGAATAGTGCTGTTATGCTTCGCTTTGCTTTCAAATTGAAGGGGTAAGAGGGAATTGTTTCAAAACTGCAGGAGAAACACCCACAGCACCCTGGAAGACCACAAAGACCACGCTGCAAAGGCTAACCCAGGTGGTGCATGCATGTGTGCCCGTGTGTTGGGGACCGGGGGTGGGGCTGTGGCAGGTACTGAGAGGAGCAGAGAGCAGGTCCCTTGGAGAAGTCCACACTTAGCCACTAGAGGTCGAAGCGCACAGAAAAACCCCACCTGGAGGCCCAGTGCAGGGACCTCCTCAGCCCTCCCAGGGGTGGGTGGGTGGGGAAGGCACCCAGGCGCCCATTTCTATACATGCGGTTGCTCCCGCAACAAGGGCAGAGCTGACTAGTGCCATCAAATGGGCTAGAATTGCTTCCCACCAGCTGTCCCAAGCAAAGCACGGAAGGAGGGGAACTGGAGGTTGCCTTGGTGTTGAGCACTTACTGTGACCCACGCTGTGCCCTGCGCTTCACCAACATGAGCTCACTACACGTCACCCAAGTCCTGTGGCAGGAGCCTCCGCATCTGAGAGCAGATGAGGCACTCATGAAATCCAGGGTCACAGGCCTGGAGTGTGGGGAGCCAGGACTGACCCTAAGCTTGTGCCTTTCTTGCGCAGGGTCCCACCGACCACCTTCTGTCGAAACCAAACCATCGCCTGTCGTTCCTGGGAAGCTGTCCAGCTAGCGGCACTGCTGGAGAGCCTGGTTCTTGCAAGGCCTTCTGCCTGCACGTCTTTCCCACCTACCCTCTCCTTTCTCCTCTTCTGATCAGACTGTGACTGAGCTGTGCAGGGCAGGGAAGGGACCCGAGTTTGTAAGCAGCCGACAGCCAATGGCTTTCCAATGATCATTTAGTGGGCAATGTGTTAACTTCACTTTATTTCTCTTCGTGCTTACATAAAAAAATCCACACAAATAAAACAGCTCATATAAAGGATCAGTTACCTGATGACCTTTACTCAGGAAGTGAGTTGTTCTGAAACGGCGCTTCACCAGGCGCGTAGTGCCGGGCCTTCGTTCGGGATGCGAGCCAGGATGCTGCCCAGTCCCACACTCCCGCTCAGGCAGCCATTTAAGACGCCATCCTGGCTGGCACAACGTGGTGGTTACACCTCAGCCAACTTTATTTTACTTGGGCAGATATTTCATAAATCAGGCAGCATGCTGAGGGATCAGATCCCAGTTCTGTGCGCCGGGCTGGCCTGGGAGTGAGCCCCGAGGGCAGCTGACTTCTGTCCACAGAAACCTTGAGAGCCCCCACCCCGCCCCCGTCTGTGCCCCAAGCAGGCGGCCCCACCTGTGACGGTTCCCTGCCCACCCTCCGCGCTCTCAGTCTTCTGGGGAGGATGAAAACAAACTAAGCCAAGGTGAGGATGCTGCGAAGAGACACTGATGCGCAAAAGCAAAACCATGAGGCCAGGGGGGAGCAGAACCACAGCGGGAAAGACAGGAGGGTACACCATGCAGCCGCACAGCCAGCTGAGAAAGATGTTCAGAGACACCCTGGATAAAAATAAAACCCACCCAGCTCCCTGTTTTAATGCAGCAAGTAAACCCGCTACACCCCCCCCCCCCTTAGAGTGAGCTCTGCTGGTATTCGTCACGGACACTCACGGTGCGTTCACATGCTTTTGCATGAATCAAAAAATGCAGATCAATCTAGTGGCAAAATCATGAGGAAAAATTCTAATTTTTCCACAAAATACAGAAAAGTTTAGATTATTAAGGGGACAATAATTGTCTTCAGCCCTATATAGAGCTTTGGTTGCCAAATTAAAAAAAGAAAAATAATTATCCTGACATAGGATGTTCCAAAAGCCTTTCATGAAAAAGAGACAATTTATTCTATGTTTAATAAAACGTTTATTAAGGTGGTAACACAAGATAAATCATGCAAGAGCCCAGTAAAAACAAAAACAAAAAACAAAAAAAAAAGAATATAAGGAATGGTAATTGGTGCTACCAATTTAAAAATACGTAGATCACTTTACTACCCGAGAGTAATTCGAAAAGCCGCTGAATCTGAGCGTGGACACGGTTGTAGCCATCTTTCAGAACTAAACTACACTGACAGGTAAACCCCTGTGTTTTAGCCTCAGGGGCGAGTCCGGGATTCAGAATAATCATCCATGTCCCTTGCATCCCACACTTAAGCAGCCAGAGCCCCTGCCCACCGACTGAGCCCTTCAACAGCCTGGGGACAGTCTCAAAGCCATGCTTTTTAGCAGGGTCAGAGGGCAGGAGGGCAGGTGGGCAGGCACCTCTGGTGACTCCATCTACATTCAGAATCTTTGCGTTTTTGGTACTGAAAACCACAGAACTTGCATGTTGTCCTTACCAGCCTTAAATGTAGTGTTGTGACGTCCAAGGGTGGGATCGCCACATCCGGTGGGAAGAAATTTGAACAGATACACCAAAGTGACCATAGTGTTTCAGAGTTCCAACAAGTATGACTCATCTTTTGGCAAAAAATAAATATAGTGGAATGCAAGTTTGATAGATGGAAGAATATATAATCTACCAACTGTCAAGGAGGACAATTTTATCGCAGACATTTCAACAATGTCAAAGAATTTTAAAAAAAAGTTTGCACAATTTCTCACAAAATCGTCACTTTTGGAACTACCCCAATTGAAGCTACACACTGAATTTATTAATACAGCATTAAGTTTCTTTGTGTAAAAAAATCTTTGTACATAGTAATAAAAAAAGATAAGGCAAGATGCATTAAACAGAAACTTTCTGGTGCTTTCCTCTGGGATCTTACAGAGCCGCTGACTTTGCAACAAAAGAGTTAAGTTTCCAATTTTCCATGTCAAGCATCTCGTGCCTTCGCCGTGGTAAGGAGTCTGTCCGAGCACCCTGAGGACAGAGGCTGGGGTGGTCTTTGGCACTTACGCTGGCAGACTGAGCTTCTTTCCCTTGAGAACTGGAATTCGAGAGAGAGGAGGGGGGAACAACAGGTCAGTGCAGGGAGAAGCTTCCGACTCCCTTCCTCCCGCTCCCAGAGACACAGCAGGCCGGCGCAGCCGCGTACCTTTTGTGATGTACAAGTAGAAGAAGTCGCAGTAGAGGATGGTCTGGACAACGCCGGCCACCACGGCAATGAGGTCAAAGAAGCCCTCGAAGTAGAAGCGCCAGATCCAGTTGACGAGATAGAGCGCGCGGTAGAGGCCCAGGAAAAACAGGTAGTGCGTGGTGATGGTCTCCGCCTCCCCGGTCTTGCTGATCATGAAGAGCTGCGGCAGGATGGCCACGGACTCCAGGTAGATGGAGAAGGTCCACAGGATCTGCAGGGAGACCAGGGCTCCAGTCAGTGCCCAGCGCCCACGGGGTCACAGGAGACACTCCCGCTTCACTGGGCAGCAGCACCGGAAGCCGGGGCCTCTGAGCCCAGGGCGCGACGACTGAGCGATTTCCAAGTCACAGACGTGGCGGTGGCCGCGTTTCAGAAGAACCGACACCCCCAGTGACAGGCCAGGTCACCTCGCCGCATGCTCAGGACCCTGTCTCTCCCACAGGGCACCCTCCCCTGTACAGATCTCTGGGAATCCACGTGGAGGATGTTCCGCCCGGATAAGCGCGTGCCGTCTGGACCCAGGGCCCGGGCCAAGACTGCTTTCTGCAGGGGACCACGCGGACAACCAGGCTCCTCCCACTCCCTCACCCCCCGCTTTCCTCACCAACCGCTCTCCTTTCCAGACTACCCAAACAGTCTGTTCTTCTTATTCTCTGGGCATTTTGGCGGGGTTAAGTCAAAGGAGTGAGAAACGGGAGCTGTACTTACACACTCTGCCCAACACGGTACTTTATTCTCACTGACAACAGGACTCATGAGTAGCCCTTGGTGTGTTTTAAAAGCCCACGCACCCCCAGCACCCACCAGAGGACCAAGAGCAGCGCGGGCCCTGAGCCCCAGGGTGCGCAGGGAAGGGCCCGGCCCCAAGGAGCAGCTGTGAGCCCCGCACTGCCAGGGCGCCAGGCAGACCACGCCTCCTGAAGGCAAGCGACGCAGCGCAGTGGTGGCGCCGCTCGGGGTCACACACAGCATCCATGCGCGACACCGCACGTGAAGGGCAACCAGAGTGGGGTGAGCGTGGAGGGAGGATCCTGTTCATCACGCCCTCAGGCAGGCAGGGCACCGTGTCTGGTACCACAGAAGCCAAGTTTACATTCCACAGGAGTCGGGCAGCGACCTGCCAGCAGATGCCCAGACCCATGGGGGCTTAATTCCTGTCCGCAATTTATTTATACCAGACAGTCTATGTTGCCCCAGAAGCTTGCCAAACTGAAAAAAAAAACCCAGAACAGAGCGACCGCACAGGATAAGCAGACACGTCCATCTCCCCAGGGAAGCGGCCGTGTCCACTAAATAACCGCTTAACTAACCTCAAGAGGAGAGAAGTCATGATTGACCAGAAACGAGAGGCCTCCCACAGGGACTACCAGGAACTCCACTCGGAAGGTATCGTGGTTCCCGTCGTAAGTTGCCTTGAACTTCATGTAGATCAGGTACACAGTGGCGTAGGAGCAGGCGATGTAGATGACCTACAAGGAAGGAAACCAGCAGGTCATCCGTACCTCACAGTGCTTCCAGCTCCCTTGGCTTTCTCCAGCATCTGTGTTTTTTTTAATTTTAAAATTTAAATATAGTAAAATTCACTTTTGGGGGGTATATAGTTCTGTGGGTCATACAACCACAACCACAATCAAGACACAGATCAGGCCCTGGCTGGTGGGGCTCAGTGGATCTACTGCTGGCCTGCGAACCAGAGGGTCGCTGGTTCAATTCCCAGTCAGGGCACAGGCCTGGGCTGCAAGCCAGGCTCCCAGCTAAGGGTGTGCGAGAGGCAGCCACACAGTGATGGTTCTCCCTCTTTCTCTCTCCCTTCCCCTCTCTCTAAAAGTAAATAAATAAAATCTTAAAAAACAAACAGATCAGTACTCTCACCCCACGAAGAATTCCCTCCTGCCACCCCTCTGTGGTCAAGCCTTGCCCCCAGGCCTGAGACCTGGCAACCTGGATCTGTCCTCAGTCTCTGCAGCTTTGACTTTTCTAGAATGCTGCGTAAATGCAGTCATGCGCTGTGTGGACGTGAAGAGCAGCTTCTTTCAGTTAGCGTCATGCATTTGCGCCCCACGCACGTCGTCGGTGCAGAAATGGAACAGGCAGCCCCTCCTCGGTGCTGAGCAGCAAGCGGCCGCCCCCGTGTGGGACCCCACTCCCTCTCCCTCTCACCAGTGAAGCACGGTGAGCGTGGGGGAAATGCTGCTGTGACACCTGTGCACAGGCTCTGCTGTGACTGCCCATTGCTCTTGGGTAAAGATCTAGGAGTGGGACTCCTGGATCATATCTTACATTAAGTTTAAATTTATAAGAAACTGCCTAGGAATGTGTTTTTAATCCCATTTTAAACTATTAGAATGTAGCTTAAGAAAAAAATGAGTACAAAGTTCAATGCAGTTCAAAACCAATGCACTTCCTTCCAGCATCATGATATATACATAGTTTTAAGATTTTATTTATTTTTTAGAGCGAGGGAAAGGAGGGAGAAAGAGAGGGAGAGAAACACTGATCCGCTGCCTCTCACGCACCCGCAGCTGGGGACCTGGCCCGCAACCCAGTTCTGTGCCCTGACTGGGAGTCACACCAGAGACCTTTTGGTTCACAGGCTGATGCTCAATCCACAGAGCCACACCAGCCAGGGCTCCCATCATATTTCTTAGGACTTTTTAAGATTAAATAACGTAACTCATGTTAAACTTTACCGTGATGGTTTTTACTTACGTTATGTTGCGTTAACACCGCACATTCAGACAGCGGCTATGACATTTTGTCTGGTAATTTAACAAAAGCCAACCCAGGGGTGGGCTGTGAAACGCTGCTGGCTGCGGCGGGGAGGGCGTCAGGGGCACCGTGGCACGGCTGTGAAGGGCGCACGGTCACCTAACGTGCTCTCGCCCATCCCAAGGTCAAACGCCACTCGTCCATCCGACCCAAAAGAGACGTTTGACGTTCTGAAATCACGCCGCTTTTCAGACTGGAGGCTTCCGGGCCCAGGAGCCAGGAGCAGGTTCCTCCGGTGCACACAGCCATCGGGGCCGCCCCTGGGGATGGGCGCCTTGCGGCGGCCTTTGGGCAAGTGACTTGGGACAATGGAAGCGGCCATTGGGCCCTCACAGGCCTCCAAACACAGAGACACCTAAGTGTCCCTGCACCTCCTGAGCTACAGCTGCAAACAGTCAATAAGGCGTTAAAACTGTTGGCCATACCCATCCATACACCAAAGAACTACCAAAACCCCAAGATTAGTATCTTATACCGTTAAGAGTTCTCTCCACACACAAACACACGTATATGTGTACATGAATGAAATAACGTGTAACCTACATAGATAAGCAAAATCAATGTACACAGAGGCCTCCAAATGGCTGAGGCACATGGTCCCTGGTCCCCTCCCCAGCACCCAGCCTATGGCCTGTCCAGGTTGCGTCCTGAGGCCCAGCAGCCACTGGGGAAAGCATGTTCTCTCACCGGTGCTTGGCATGTGAAGTCAAACTCGACTTGCACGTCTCTGATTTTTAGGACGGGCTTGGAAACCAGAACCAAGCAGAAGGAACACTCAGAAAGCTAGCTAACCAGGAGGGGGAGGGGGGAAGGGGGAGGGGGGAAGGGGGAGGGGAAGAGGAAGGAGGGAGGGGGGAGGGGAGGGATCCTTGCTCACACTCTTCTAACCTCTGCAGTCCTAACCTGCCTGGACAGGCGGGGACATAGGCACCTTTAAGGCAGCCAATTTCCTGACCACCGGGCTCCCACCACTTAGAAATGAACAATGCAGTGATCCCAGGCAGCCCAAATTGGCTTTGTAACGCAGACGACAGGCTCAGATGTCGCGCTGGCGCCTCTCACCTGTGCTTGGGACAGGCCTGTGGACACTGAGCACCAACAGGCTTCAGCTTAAACCTTAGTTCCTTGGTTGTGCCGATAACCAAGTGCCTCCCACAGAGCCCAGCACACAGGTGCATGTCAAGAATGGATGGATGAATGAATGAATGAATGAATGAAAGAAATCAGACTACTTTATACACCCAAGAGCCCCGCTCTCCTGCACAGCACCTGCCACACTCAGCAGTGGGATGGCTGCTCCCCCGCCAGACCATGGCTTCTGCTGGGTTTCTGCCCTGCCCTGGGTGCCCTGGGGAGGGCCCTCCCTGCCCCGGTGGGTGTTCGATTCTGTGTGACAGAGCTGAGGCCTCTCTGAGCGTGGAGTGGGTACCACCAAGTGCACACAAGACGCTAGGTGTATGCAAACACTCCGCATTTTAACAGCCACACACCTGTCTCTGAGCGGCTTAGGGAGAGTACACGAACCCCAAAGGTACCACGGACACCAATGCTGAGGATAAACTAAAAGGTTTCAGAAACCTACTTAGCCATGATGGCACGGATGTCACTTCAGCTTGGCAAAAACAGTAAAGATGGGACACACAGAAGCTCGAGGAACATGAGCTTAGTGGGAAAAGCAGCAAAGCAGCAGCGACGGACACTGCCCCTTGGCCGCAAACACGGGGGGCGGGTGGCGCCTGGCTTCCACCCCTCGCCCTGAACCCTGGCGTCTGGGCGCTCCCACCGCTTAGAAACATAACAGTGACCCCTCCTTCTTACAGGGTGTTCAAGGGCATTTGGAGCTTGTCACACTGAAGAGATTAAGATCGAGCAGTTTCTAAGTGCAAAGCATTTCAGTAAGTAGATGTTGCTCTGGGGTGGAAAAAATACACTCGCTGGTCAGCTTCCGTGAGCCCGTGATTCACACAGGAAACCCACTGGGCACCGCACCTACCTTCATAGAGGTGTTATACAGTGAAATAAACGAAGTAAAGAGATCCAGGTAACGGGTAGTGAAGACCAGTGCAAAGAGGAGCTGGCTTTTCCCGGAAATACCTGCGGAAACAGAAGGGCAGCGTCAGGCAGGCCTGGAGGGCCGACCCCTGCGGGCAGCGCTGCGCCTGAGGCGGGCGCGGAGTGAGGCGTGGGGCTCAGGCCGCTGTCTGCGATGGTTCTGCAGGGGGGCTTTGGGGTCTCTCTCCCCTCACGCCCTTGACCACGCTCCTCGGGGCAGGGTCTCATAGCACCTGCCTGAGTGGGACGGGGGGGCCACAGGAAAGGGACTGCATCATGCCAGAGCCAACATACCGAGATGTATATGGTTCAAAGGAACACTTACTTCTCAAATATGTCACTTCGGGTAGGAATACGTCTATTTCAAAAATTCTGCCGTTAGTGTTGAAGCTTGTCTGCCCCCTTTCCACTAGGACACACCCCCCGGTGCCACACCTTCCGAGGGGGGAGCTGGGAGCCAACGGCCGCAGGGAGGAACACCCCTGCATCAGGGAAGGGGCTGTGCGCCAGCCCCCGGTGGGGCCGCCAGTGACTCCTGGGACGGCAGCATTTACTTGGACGGGTTACGGTATTTAGAAGTCTCCCCCTCTTGGATTCATCACACAGCCACCTCACCCCCTCCCCGCAGCCAGTCCTCAACGCAGCCGTCTTTGTATTTGCACTTCGTTTGCATTTTTTATCACCTTGAAATGGTCCCAGCCCCAGAGCACCGCTGGGGCCCACCGGACTCAGCGGGGCGGCCTAGGTCACACAGCGCGCACGGGGCCTTCTCCATACCCATGTCTGGCCAAGTATTTGTGACGAAGGACGAGCACTATGGGCTCAGGCGCTGGAGACGGGCAAATTCACTGAGAAAACTGAGCCTCACCAGAGGTCAGAACCCGCCCACCCCATCTACGCCGCAGACCTCGCACTACTGGGCTTCTTTAAGCGGGTGTTTAGCAGACATGTCACTGCACCCAAATTATTAGCACTATGTCTACAGCATGTAAAAGCCACATTTTACATAATAATAGCTTACAGAACAATCTTGCAGTTTGTTGAAATGAAATGTCGGGAGCTAAGGATGTTACTTTCTGTGTTTAAATAACTGTAGTTCCAGTCTATTCACAAAAACGCCTCAGTCGACAGTGAAGCCGGATCCATCAACAGTGGCCGATCTCGGGCTAGGGGGAGACGCAGACAGTAACTCCGCTCTTCTGCTTCTCCTCCCGGAGGCGAGGAGCCTGACTCTCCCACCAAGGATCCACGTTCCAAAGGAGAACCAACGAGGCCACGGCTGACACAGAAAACATAAGAGAGGAGACAGGACGGGAAGGGGGAGGACAGGGGACAGACACCCGATGTCTGTCGGAGCCTTGAGAGAGAATTTTCAGTTAACTGCCTATCTGCTTCATTCTAATATTTTAACTATAAAAATTATAGGACACATATGAGCAGACCTTGTGCAATGGGACTTCAAAAGCCAGGCAGGTTTGAAATTTTGTCCTATTTTCTGCGTTCCTCTAGATCAGGGACCATCGTGTCACACTGACCGCTCCCCTCTGTGACCCACATATCACTCCCTCCAGAAGTCACGTATGAAGACCCGCCCCTCAGGGTCTGGCGGACTGGCAGCCTCCCCTCGTCCCCAGAGGCCAGGACGCGCCTATTTCCGTTCGGTGTCATGTGGGCCGAGTGCCGGCCTGACACACAGCGGGGCTAAGGACAGAGCTGCTGAATGAATGCACAAGCGGACAAAAGAAAACGGAGCTCGTTTTATCTCCATGTCATGGGGCAAATTTGCCTTTTGTGATATTTTGGGATCATACTTCCAAGAGTTTTAAGTCATACTGTGTCTCTGCGACTGTAACTAGGTAATGTACTCTGGGCTCTGCCCTAATTTACTGCCAGCCGGAGGGTGGGAGAGCCCCTGAGCAGACTGTGGGGCAGAGGACAGGGACGGGCAGCGTGCGGCCTGGAGCTTGTCCCATGGGGCAGAATCCACGCGGGAACGGCCATGCCGGCATCTGAGGACGCTTACACAGTGCTACCTTGTTCTTCCTGGCCTGGGACCCTGACTAGCAAGGAGCAGCTTTCTCCTTTCACACAGAAAAACGGTCCCGTCTTCACAGGGAGGCAGGGATCCCAGCTGAAGACAGAGGGAGGGGCAGGAATCTTCTTCCAGGGACACCTGTTTGGAAGCCAGAGGAGCTCCTAAGATCAGTTTCTTCTTGTTTTGAGCCGAAAGCATGTGAAGGCCATCAGCTCTCAAGAACACTCACTCTATAGGTGTTCCATGCGATTTTATTAGAAATTCGAACTGGGCTATAACACATGAAACAAAAGGCAAACGGACCTTTTTTTAAGTCGCCTCCCGCCTGCATTTCCGGTGCGACCTTCCAGGCCCTGTGAAGCCCCTTCCCTGGCTCGTCCTTCCTAACGGCTGCAAGGCGCTCCAGGGTGCGGCCGTGCGGCACCTGCGCCACCGCTCCACGAACGGGCATTTGGGTCGCTCACATTTTGTCCCTAACTCTGCACGGACACCTCTGTATCTACAGTGTTTTCTACTTACGAGATACAACGAGCATCTTTATAACTCCAGTTCACCCACACACATTACAACTTCTGTCGTTCAGACTCCCTAGGGTGCTGGGACAGAGTGGGCACAACTGTAAGTGTGGTACACGGTCCGACCGCCCCAGAGAGGCGGCGCCCAGCGACACTGTCATCGACACCCGGTGAGAGCGCCCTTCCCTCCTCTCACGGCCTGCCGACACGGGCGACACGGGCGACACGGGCGGAGGCCAGCCTCACGCCCCCAGCCAGGGCACGGCTGTTTTACCGCCCGCGTCCCTGCGAACCAGCAAGGCTGGGCGCTCTTTCGTGCCCCGCTGGCCCTCGGTTACTCCTCTGTGAACTGCCAACTTGTCCATTTTTCTAGCAGGTTCTTTTTTAATTTGTAGGAGTATCTTATTGTGGGTATTAAGCCTTTGTCGCTGAGCTGTACTGCAGATCATTTCTCTCAGTTTACTGCTGTTTAACTTCAATGATCCCCCGCTTCAGGTCACTTGGGGAGACGTACCACCTTGGCTTCCCCACCCGCCTGCCTGGTGCTACCCAGGGCCGGTGTGCACGTGCGTTCCGGCCAGCTGCTGTGTCCAGGGGCGGGGTGGTACACCCTCCTCCATGAAGGTCTGTCCGTGCCTGTAGCGAGGTCAGGGAGCCTGCCTGGGGTCCTTCCTGCCGCTTCACGTCCACGGGACTGACTGCTTGCACGGTTCAATGCCTGTCCTTTTGTCTTTTTACATACACCTTCTTACGGCAGCTCAACAACAGCTTTCTTGAGCGCAGGAACTTTGATACTTACAAGTGGCTGCTCTGAACTGGGTCCCCACGCCTTGCACACAGTGGGTGTCAGTAAATGTTGGAGAGCAACGAAGACTCAAGAGACTGGCACGCAAAAACCCAGAGGTGACAGCTGCTGCAAAGAGGGAGCCGGGAACAGGACGCAGAAGCTTCCTGAAGTACTCAAGGCAAGAACAAAAGACTAGGTGTTCTCCATTCACTTCTGAAATAAACTGCAACCGTGAGCAAGGCAGGGACAGCGGACAGGCCTGGCGCGTGGGGCAGGAGGAAACGTCCCCACTGCACGTAACCACCAGCTAAGAACCACAGGGGGAGGAGGGAGGGACCGGCGAGGACGGGTTCCGCTCGTGATTTCGGCGTCACAGACACAGCACTGTTGACAACCCTCAGCCAGCGGAAAACGCAGCGCCCGGCTCTTCCCCCGCAGACCCAGGCCTGGCCCCCCGAGGCCCGCGGCCCAGCGCTTGGGACGAGGATGAAGCAATAACCCAGGCGCCCTGTGGATCCCGTTGCAACGGTGGCTCAGGGACACGAGACACTCGCAGTTCACTCAGACACCCCTTGGTGGTGACCATGGCAGGCACGGGACAATGCCAACTCCCAGCGAGCGACACCAAGAGCGGCTCCTCTGCCCCCACGTGCACAGAGGTTCTGGAAAGGTGGCCATTCCCCAGCCAGATTGCCAGGAGAGGACCTCGAGCCCCCAGTGGCCGGCCTGCCCCCCCCCCCCCCCCCCCGCCACAGAAGAGAGCCCTGCGGAGCCGGCGCTGCAGGCGTGTTCGCGACAGGTGCCACATTCCTGAAGAGAACCCCCGTATTTCACAGCGAGAAACACAACCGGGACGCACATGTCTCCTATTCCGGTTATTTGAGAAACTCATATCAAATTCTTCTTCTTTCAAAAGGCTCTAAACAACTTTTATAATTCGGGGTGGAAAAACAAAGCAGCTAGTCAAATTTAGCATTTAGTTCTGAATAATGTTGGCGATTTTGATTTTTAAAAGGCCAGGCACTCTCCAGTGTAAGCCCTAAAACGCCCAAGTCTGACGGCGAGAACCGCAGGAACACCTGACGGCCACGCGGGGACAGAACGCACCTCCTCATCCTCCTCACCGGTGCGGCGGAACTGTTTTATATTTTCCTAAACGCTCCTAAATCTCCCAAAGGAAAACAGTGGCTATGAAAAAGCAAACCGACTAAAGGGAAAAGGGACGCATGAGCGTGGGCCACAGCGTGGTGACTGCTGTGTGGGGGAGGGGGCCGAACGGTCATGGGGAGAAAAACACAAAAAAGACTAAGTCAGAAGAATCTAAGGAGCAGACTTTCCTGTCCGGGGCCGCCCCGACTGCTCCCCGACACCTGAGTGCAGATGCGCAACTGGGGGACAGAGCTCCAGCTTCCCAACTTGCCAAGGGCAGGAGTTCCGAGGAACACGTGAAAGAAGATGAAGAGGCTCATCCAAGAGTTTTGGAGCAAAAAATAAAGATTCAAAGTAACATTTCCTGTGCGTGGGGGGCAAAGTGGGTGACGGAGTCCCAAAGGCAGAAGCTTCCGTCCCGGGGACGTGATGCGCCGCGTGGGGACCGCCGAGACCGACGCCGCTTTGTCCGTCTGAAAGGTGCTCATCACAAGGAAAGAACTGTACCCCCTGGGGTGACAGATGCTAACCAGCCCTCCCGTGGTCGTTACTTCCCAAGTGCACACGTCTCACACCATGTGTTGCACACCTACTACCCACACAAGGCTGTGTCAGCTATTTCTCAACAAAGCCGGGGCGGGGGGCCATTACCTGAGCACGACGAAAACGACCTAAACGACTGGGCTGGCATCCAGTGTGTAAACTGAGATCACCTCGGACAAGACAGCCGTTTCTCCAAAATCGGTTCCGGGACTGGGTCTGCCACTCATTTTCTGCCCCCCCCAGACCCAGGCCCCGCCTCCCCGGAATGGACAAGAGCACCCCCCTCACAGGTCACTTTGAGGACGACGTGGGGCCAAGCCACGCAGGCACCGAGCTCACGACCTAGTGTCCAGCCAGCGCCGAAATGCCAGCTGCCCCAGCCGCTGCCACCGCCCTGGGGTCCCTGGGAGTCACACAACGGAGCGCCTCGCAGCCACGCGCGAGCGGGGAGGTCCCCTCCGAGCCTGACACCCTGGTTCAGCCCCTGGACTTTGACACGGCCACTCTGACCGCTCAAAGGTCTCCTCTGGTCTGGCCTACTTCCGGGACCTCAGCTGCGCCCGGGAGGGAGGGCAGGCCTGGGCATAGCCGTCAGGGGCGCGGGGCTGCTGCAGACGCGGGCCTCCCGGCAGGTCGGTCAGGCGAGCAGCGTCTCCGCCACCCGGGTCCCTCGGGACTCCACCCTGCGCTGCCTCCGCAAAAACCAAGTTCTTGAATTCATCCAAAGTCCCTTCGCTGCGGCCGTGGCCCCAAAAATAAGTTTAAGAAAGCGTTTTTCAAAAGTCGCCGTTCTGAAATTTCTAGGGTTCATAAAATGGGAAGCCCCACGGCAACAAGGGTTGCTCGCTGCCTCCCGGCGCTGCCGGCAGGAAGATGTGGACTCCCGAGGGGCGTCGCCAAGTCCCCGCTGACGTGGAGCGGGGAATGCGGGGGACCGCGGCGGTGCCCCGCGGACGCCCCGGGCCTGAGAAAACCCGTTATTAGACGGAGACGACGAGCCCGACGAGCCGGTGCGTCTCTCACGGCACCATTAACTGTCCCCCAGAAGTGCGCCGGAGACCTCCCCGCGCTCCCCCCGTGGCAGGCGGGGCCCTGGACCCAGGGCTGGGGGGAAGCCCGCAGAACCCTCGGACAGGCCGGGCCCGGCCCCCTAACCTAAAGGGCCGGGTGCGCGGCGACCTCGCCCCACGCCCGCCCCACCTGCCACGTCAGGCCGAGCCGGCCACGGTCCCTCGCGCCCTCCTCCCGCCCGTCCCGCTGATTCGCGGGGTCCTCGCACCGTTGGACCCCCGCCCAGGCCCCTGCTCAGGCCCGTGGAGCGACGCCCACTGCAGCCGGGGCCGGGGGCACGCCCGGTTAAGCCCGCCTCCCGCCCCACCGTCCAAACTTTCCGGGCAGAGCAGGGCTCCCCGCGGTCCGGTCGGCGCCTCCTGCGCGCAGACGGCTCGAGTTCGGGAGCGGACCGAGTGTGGAGTGGGGCCCAGGGCGCGACACCTCGCCCCGGCCGGAGCGCCCCCGCGGAGGGGTCGCAGGCCCCCGAGGTCCCGCCACCCTCCAGGCCGCCGAGGGGGCGTGTCCGGCCAGCGCCGGCCCGCGGGCCGTGGAGCGGCCGAGGGCGGCGAGTCCTCCGGGCAACCCGGCCCCGCGCCCGAGCCTTTGCGGGCCCTCGCCCGCCGCTCACCGGCGCAGGAGCGCGTCTTCCAGATCTTCAGCAGCAGGATGACGATGGCCGCCAGGTGGGACAGGTCCCCGGTCAGCCGGAAGATGTTCATGGCGGCTGCGGTCTGCGCGGCTGCCCCGGGGCTCGGCGGCTTAGGCGGAGGCGGCGGCCACCGAGAGGAAGCGGCGAAGATGGCGAGAGCTGGCGCGACGTGGCCGGGGACGTGGCCAAACTGCCGGCGCGCGCGCGGGGCAGCCTGGGAAAGCTGGCCGCCGCCAGGCCCCGCCCCGCACCCGCCCCTTAAAGGGGACGCGCCCGAACGCGGGCCGAGCGACGAGCGCTCGCTCCCTCGCTCCTTCCGGAGGACCCCCGACTCCTCTCCAACTTCCCCCTGCTGAGTTTCCGGCTTCTCCTCGGGTGCCAGCGATTTCCTTTAATTTTTGAAATGACACTCCCTTATGAGCGATTTTTTTTCTCTCCCACTAATCTTAAGAGCTGTATGAAAAAAACGTAAGAGGAAAATAAAAACTGATCCGTGATGGCATCACTTAAGATAAGGTCGATATTGGGGGGCGTCCGGAAGGATGCGGCTTGTGGGAGAAGGGTCTGAAGGTTTTATCATTCTGGTGACTCCCTTTGAGAAAGAGTGCAAAATTAGGTAGAAAAGTGAACAATTCTATGGGACGAGAGACTAAATCACAAGAAATTACCAACAGAATGAAGCTGACAAACAGAATCCTGACCCCCTTGGTCTGTGGAACAGCTTTTGGTTTCATGGTGACTTCACAGTCTCCCCACAGAAAACTGTGTGGGTCCTGCCTTCCTGTGACCAAAGGGCTCATTGGGGGTAAATTTCCTTAAAAAAGGACATCTTCAAAATAAGGTCATCAACATCCCTCCATCCAGAACTGCCAACCAGCCCCCAGCCCCACTCCCTTGTTAACACTGAAAACGAATCAAGTCCCTTTTTAGGGGGTCCCGCATACCCCAGAGTCGAATGAGTGCGCCAAACGACGCAGACGTTTTATTTAATTACAAACTCAAGCTGGCCTCCATCTGGCTCACAGAACTGATCATCTCTTTAAAGTTTTGAATTGGTTGCCAACATTTTATCAGGACATGTAAAATAAAAAATCTGGTCCTGGCTGGTGTGGCTCAGTGGGATGGGCATGGTCCCGCGACCCAGAAGGTCGCCAGTTCGATTCCCGGTCAGGATATATGCTCGTGTTGTGGGACATATACCATCGAGGAGGTGGGGGAGGGGGGGGAGGGGGAGGGGGAGAGAGAGGCAACAGATCAGCGTTTCTCTTCCTCTCTTTCTCCCTTCCTCTCTGTCTAAAAATAAGTAAAAATCTGGGTGTCTGGCTCCTCTGAGGTCTGAAGGTCAGGCTCCACATGGAGTGCCTTCCCACGTGGAAGTCCGTGGCTGGAGGGATCGAAGGCTCCCCCTGCAGATGGCACCCACCTTCCAAGCTACTCGGTGCCCAGCCCTCCCTACTGTCTCTCCGTTGTCCCCGTGTGTCAGTTACCTGACATCCTTGTCCTATGCCACTGTTTCCTCACCCCGCCCACCTCATATCTTTGCATTGCTCATCGGGCCTCTGTGGACTTTTACTTTGCAACCCTGGTTTTAAGGGTCTGGATGCAGGAGGCCAAGCTGTCTTACAGAAAGGAGGCAGGAATTCTCTCAAGCAACGTGGTAGCCCCCTACCTGGATGTTATTCGGTTTGATTGAATGGGCAGTTATTGAGCACTAGCTGTGTGCAAAGTCTAGAAACAGCCAGGCCCACAGGAAATCCAGTTAATGATAGGGTGATTGGTGAGTAGACACCTGGCAACTAAAGCCTGGGCGTGTGAGCATTTGCCAAGGGAGGGCCAACAGTGCCCAGTGCTATTTTAATAAAGGTCGATTAAGATAAGGACAGCAGGCCCTCCCTGGAGCTGCTGGTCAGAGGCAATAGCAGGTTTGGGGGGGGGGGGGAGGTTGGGGAGATGAGAGAGAGCCAGGCTGCCACATGCTGAGAGGCGCGTGGATGGTGAGGACACAGCCAGCCAGTGCAATCGACAGCCTGAAAAATCTGACTCTAAAGGGCACCAGCCACTGGGGTCTAAACCGCTCTCAGAGGGCTGCAGTGGCAGGAGGGATGTTTGCAGGGGCAGGGGAAGCGCCCGCGGGGAGTGAGGTGTGGTCACTGGCACGCTGAGGTGCCTGGGGGCTCGGCAGGAATGTGGCACAGACAGAACGTTAGCTCTGAACTGGGGCAAAGGGCAAGGCCTGAACAGCGCGGGATGAAGGTGAGGGCAGGTGCACAGACGTGTGCAGGTGGAGAAGGCGAGAAAGTCCTGTTGATGGAGGCCCTTCTCTTGGAAGCATCAGCCCAATCCAGTGATCTCTGAGGGCTCCTTGAAACTAGGACTGTTGTGCCCTTGGCTCCTAATAAGGAAGTGTGATGGGCTGAATGGTGTCCCCTCCCCACATTGGCAGGTTTAAGTCCTAACCGGCAATACGTCAGAGTGCCGCTGCACCTGGAGAGAGTGTACTAAGGTGGTGATGAAGGTTAGGTGAGGTCAGATGGGTGAGGCCCTAATCCAACAGGATTGGTGTCCTCATACGACGAGGAAGGGACACAGAGACGTGCACACAGAGGAAAGGCCGTGCGAGGGCGTGGCAGGTGGCCATCTGCAAGCCGTAGAAAGCAGCCTCGGGAAAAACCAAGCCTTCCCCTACCCTGATCTTGGGCTCGCAGCCTCCAGAACGAGAACATAGATTCCTGTCCTGGAAGCCACCCAGTCTACGGTATTTTGTTATGGTAGTCTGAGCAGGAACCGGAAGTGGTAAGAAAAGAGGTGAGGGCTTTATGTTGAAGTCACCAGCATCTGCAGCCCTTGGAATATTAATATTAAAAGTAAAAAACATTAAAAAAGTGTTAGGCAAGACAAAGAAGATATTTCCGCTCAGAGGATGGGGTTTGGATTTAGACAGACCCAGGTTTTCGATCCAGCAGGTCACATCATCTTCCTGAGTTTCAGACTTTTTATTTGTAAAAAGGAGATAACAAAACCCACCTCAGGGGGTTGTTGGGAACGTAAAATGAAATGAAATACGTAAGAACATTGAGCACACTACCTAGTAAGCACTGACTGGTGTTATTAGGGAAGGTGGTGGGTAGTTAGGCTGTGATATTTTGTTAGCATCGAGAGATAAATAGGAGTTGGTGGGGGCATATGGTGCACATAATGGCTCACAGGTAGGGCTTTGTACTGACTCGGCTGCAAAGCCTATGAGATACAACCTTCTAGGAAACCAAACTCAGAGAGGCTGACCCATACAATGTTTTCACCCAGCATTATTCCTAGCACATAGGAGGCAGTCAAAAGGTATTGGCGAATGCATTTATGAATGAAGAGAGTTCACTGGAAATGTTGAAAGACTGAACATATATAACAATCTTTTGATGAGTCTATTATCCAACCCTCCTTGTGTTGTAAGGGACAGAAACCCATTCAAACCAGCCTAAGACCAAAAAAATAGTGATAATAAATTTTTAAAATTGGCTTGGAAAATGACAAGTCCAGATACCTGCTTCAGGCATGGCTGGATCCAGGGACAAAGGGGTGTATGGAGTGATCTCTGTTCTGCCTTCCTGTACTGCCTTTACACCCAGGCAGGCATGCTCCACAGAGGGAGGGGGGGTCCTGGGAGCTCCCACCAGTATTCTACCCTCTATACACCCAGCAATTCACCCAAAAGAAAGGAAACCTCCTTTCCCAAGCAGTTGTAACTTGAGTCTTGAAATGACCCTGAGCCACCCAGCCAGAATCACAAGACCATCCATATCCATTCGGTACAATTACAGGGTGTGGGAATAGGGTAGGGATAATTTCCCAGAGGAAAACCAGTGAGCTTTCCCCAGCAGAAGGGACGCTGGTTCCAGGCAGGCACAGAGCCACCTGGAGGATACATGAGGATAGGTAACCAGAGCTGTGCTGAGTCCAGCCAGGACCAGGGGCACTGAAGATTTTAAGGAGACTGGGATCTGTACCAGGTGCCTGGCCAAGGGTGCCTAGTTGCAAAAATGGCCGATTCTCACCCACCCCTGAATCCTCTGCCCTGTGATTTTGCAGCATCTCTGATGAAGACTGGAGTGTATTTGCCTCCCCCTGGATCCCAGGCTAGTTTAGTCACTTGCTCTGACAATGCGCCGTCATGGAAGGAATGGCATGCCAGTTCTGCGCTTAGGCCACAAGGGATCTTCTGCGCCTTTGCTGTGAACTATCCTGGCAATTTGGCTGGAGGATGAGAGGTGACATGATACCACCCCGGCTGCCCCAGCCAAGGCCCCAGATGTGGGAGAGAGCTCTGCACGGTTAGCACAGCAGCCTGGCTGACTCCCAGGTGACCGCAGATACACGAGTGACTCCACTGAGCCCAGCTCAGAGCGGAACTGCCTGGGGACCCACAGACTCATGAGCAGGAAGTGGCTGCCGTCCTAAGCAACTGAGTTTTGGGACATTCTGTTACACAGCAGCAAATAGATAACCAATACAAGGCATGTTAAGGAGAGCATCTAGCTAGTGCCTGGCTTGCCAACCTGTGCTCCCTGGCACGGGGCTGGATCTACCATGTGTTTCTAACTTGCAGGAAAATGCCCTGTGGGCTACCTGGGCTGAGGAATCACACCTGTTCATGGCCCGGTGGCGTCTATAACCTCTAAGGATCGCATGTTCCTCAGAGAGACAGCTTTGGAAATGGGTGGAAATTACCCCCTTGAGCTGCTGGGGAGAAATGTACACTGCCAGCCACATCTGGGTATGTCCTTCCCCATCCTTGGATCATACATTTTGGTTTAGACATTTCTATACACTGGCCATCGGTGGGGAACCAAAAAAAAAAAAAAAAAAAAAAAAAGAAAGAGAGAGAGAGAGAGAGAGAGAATACATAGGGCCTCAGAGAGGGGCTGGTGGGAGACGAGAGACTGGCGAGAATGGGAGCAATGTGGGCCGTTTGAACCCAGCGGGAGGAAAAGAATCCAAAAGTGGGGTTTAGAGCCTGGTTCAGACGTCCCTGGAAGAAAGTTCAGGAAAGAGGTAACAGAAGTTGCCTGACATCGGGAGTTGCCCATTGGAGCCTGGGGAGGATGAAAGAAGTCCACACACCCTCCCCGCCCTCCCCATAAGCAGGCTGCTCCCTACTCATCAGGGGCTCCAGATACACATGTAAAACCGCCCCTGGGGTTTCCAAAGACACCGCAGATTGTGTCATTTGCCCCTCAGCTGTACGCAGAAGGACCTGTTCCAGGGACGTCACACCACCCATCCCCAATCAGCCACCAAATCCTGTCCATTCACCACCTACCATCTCACCGCTCTCCCTGCCCCACCTTGGAGACCCCCATCCCACTCCCAGACTCCCCACTTCAAAGTGATGCTTCTAGACTGGACTGAAGTTAGTCCGCTGAATAAAAACCTCAGTTCTTCAGTCTAACGTAGAGGGTCTTCCTCCCTCTGTCCTTTGCTATTTCTCTCCCCTGCGTTCCCCCCACCCGCAGGACACCTGCCCCTGTCCTGGGCAGCCGCCAGCTGCAGTTTCTTCAGCTTCCAGGACCCAGGTTAGGTGCAGATTTGCGGCTCTCCTTCCTGCGCACCTTGTTCTGAGCGGCCCCAGGAGGCCCTGGCCGGGTGAGGGACCATCAGGCCTTGTAATGCACCATGGTGTGGTGTGTCCAAGGGCCTCTGCCTCTCTCTCCAGGATGTAAGGTCCTCGGGTCCTCGAGGTCTGTGTTCCACGATCGTGTCCCCTGGGGAGGTTCGGATGTCCTTCCTCAGAACACCGTGCACTCTGGCCAAGCCATGAAGGAGCAGACAGCAGACGCTGCCCCCGGGCCGTGGCCACTTCTCAATTCACCTGCTGCTCGCAGACCCTCACCCCTCCCTGAGTCCCCTATGTGCTGAGGGCTGCCTGCCCTAGCGGGCAGGCTTGGGTGCCAGGCGGGGCAACGAGCAGGAAGCCAGCGGAACATGGGGCGCAGTCCCGTGGGGAGCAGTGGACGGTCCTCCCAGGGGGAACACACCAGAGCCCACAGGCAGATGTAGTTCACCTTCCCTGGGAGTCCATGTCCACTTCTGCCCCACACCCCCAGCGCTCAGAGCCCGGGATCGGCCGGGAGATGGGGGTCCAGCCGAACCCCGCACCTTCACAGTGGCCAAAGTTCAAAGGCTGAGGTAGCTGGAGTCACGGGCTCAGTGGGCACAGCAGCCCGAGGTCCCAGGTGGGAGGCGTGGGACAGGCAGGCATGGCCCAAACCTTGGTGGCATCCAGGCCGCCCACTCAGGCACAGCCTCTGGTGTCCCTCTCTATGCTTGGGCTGAAGGGGGCGTGGGACAGCCGCCATCACCAGGCCAGGGGTGAAGCCATCCCGGAACTGCGCGCACCCTCCCCGGCCTGCAGGTCACTGAGCGCCCGCTGGGGAGGGAGGAGCAGGTGGGGAGGGCTTGGTCAGTGCTTCCAGGAGCCCCCCACCAACTCCCACCCTGCCTCATCTCACCACCCAGAGCCAGGGCAGAGACCTACAGGCTCCTCCCCGGTGAGGGGCTGTGCCACTCACTGAGGGTGCTTTCCCAACACCCGCTTCACAGAAGAGCCCCCTCTTTTGACCTCTGGCCCTGACCTCCACAGCTCACCTCGAACTTGCTCATGAACTCCGCGAAGATGCCGAAGAAGGCCTCGGAGGTGGTGGCTTTGGAATCCTCCCCGAAGAAGGCCAGCGCCTTGCCCAGCTCCTCCACGGCCTCTCGCTGCAACCCATCCAGCGCCCGCAACACGGGCTGGGCCGTCTCCAGGAATGACTGGTGAGCCTCTGTTCAGGAAGCTGCAGACCGGCTGGGTGTCCCCAGGTTCCCGAGCAGTGACCCCGCAGAGTCGTCCGCCCCCGACCCAGTGCTCAGCTGGGAACTATGTGCTGTTCAGAGGCTCCGGGCCTCCTGCCCCCAAGCTCATGCTAAGACCTGCCACATGCAGCCCAGCTGTGGGCGTCTCCCTTGCTTCTCTCTGTAGGGCAACCGTCTCTTCCCTCCTGCCTCTGCTCAGATGCCACCACCCCTCGTCCCCAACCATTCACTTAGAGAAGCCCCCCATCCCTCTCCAGGCCTCCCCCGCCTCTCTTCCTATGACACTGGTCACTCTGTGTGCTCAGAGGGAATGCTCCTCTCTCCCGACTGTTTCTGGCAGGCCAGGGGCTGGCTGACAAGCCTCTTTTTGTATTCTGTGACTTCAGTCTGGGCTCTCCACGGGACCAGGATGACGGCACAAGGCAGTGGCTTTAGGACAGCTAAAGAGCTCCTCCCAGTTACACAGGGACTTGGCATAAGTGCTTGGATTCTAAATGACCCAGGACGGACCCTCTTCCAGCACCCCTGGACACACAGCAGCCTCTGCCTAGAATCTCTGCTGGGAGACAGGGTCAGCAGAGGTCCCTGGAGCCACAGCCAGTTCTACCTGGCCACCCCAGGGTCCACTTTGGCACTGGGACAGGCTGCTCAGAGGATACTGTCATGACCTTGGCAAACTTGTCCTCGCTGGAGGGGCACATGCTCTGGCAGGCAGCCTGTATCTCACGGATGGTGCCATGGAGGTCGTCCAGGTCACTGGTCAGGGCCCGCTGGTTCACTGTAGGAAGGGGACGGAGCCTCATGGCGCCGCACTCCCAGCCCAGGACAGCGCTGCCTCCCCACCCACCCACGCAGCCTACCTTTGGCAGCCAGGGCCACCGTAGGCAGGTCCTGAGCAAAGCCCAGGAGTTCAGGGAAGTGCTGGCTCAGCGATTTGGCAAGGATGTGCAGGAAGGTGGACTTCCCATCCACTGTCTTGGTGGAGTTCAGCTGCAAGTGACCCCCAACATACATACTCCTCAAGGACCCCATCTGATTCCTGACCACATGGGACTGGGTACTCTCGGCCCTGCTTCTCCCAGACTGCAGCTTCAGTTCCTAGCCCTCAACGCTCACTAACTCCAAACCTCAAACCGGTTGCTAGTATTCCTTCCTCTGAGCTCTTACCTGCTGGAATGTCACAGGCCTCTCTAGGAGTTTGGGGGTTCCCTGGCCTAGATCTTTGAGATCCCTGGGAACCAGGCCCATGGCACCCAGCTAGAAGAGGGTCCTAGGTTTTTCTGTCCTTGTCAGCAGAAATAGCCCAAGATCCTCTGACTCCAAGGCGAAGGGGAGCATCGCTCAAAGATCTTCCCTCTTGTGATTTTCTGGAGGCATCTGTGGCCCATCTGAGCCTCTGACACTGGAAACCATTTATATCTACAAATGGAGTGTTTCTTCCTCTTGCACCCTGAGGAGAAGTCCCAGGAACAGCGGGGGAAGGCTGTCCTTTTTCTGACCCTCACTGACAGCTGGTGCTGTGGAGGGTACAGAACCTACCAGCTGGGCTTTCCCTTTCCTCCTGGAGCGTTTTCTCCCTGCTCCCCACGACTCCATAACTCCAGATCCTGAGGCTTGGCTTGTAGGAGGACCTCCACCCTCCCCTCTGCCAAACTTTGTTGCAGCCCTGGTCTGGCCTGTGGGCAGCCAGCTCCTCCTGTGGCGTGAGGGGGGGCGGGGTGGCTGCTTGGCCTTGATGTCCCCTACTACACTCTGCCACGATTTGGTTCGGCCTGGCTTCCCCAGCCTCGCTGGCAGAGGGAGGCCCGCTCCTCACCTCCGTCAGGAAGTTGATCTTGAAGCCTGTGGTCTTGTTGGTTTTGGGCTGTCCGTCGTTGAGATAGTTGCCCATGGCCAACACAAACTGCGGAAAGGAAGGTGTGCAGGCAGGTACTCGCCCCACCCCTCGCCCCAGGACCGTCGGGGTGCGCCTGCAGGCTGGAAGCCCCAGGGGCCAGAGGGGCAGGTAGAGTGACGCGGGAGGGGATGCGCGCTGACCTCCAGGATCTTGGCGAGCTTCCGGCTGCTCTTGAGCTCCAGGGAGGCCTGGCGCAAGCACTCCAGGCTGCCCCGGATCTCTTCTGTCTTCTCCTGCAGGGTGGCCTGGAAGTGGAGGCTGCGCAGGCGGGTTTTGTATTCGGGAACGGATAGCATCTGCCAGGAAGGCAGGGCCGGGATTCACCCACCGGGTCAGGACGGCCAAGAGACCCCCACGGCCGCATCCAGCCCGATGGGGGTCAGCGGGCCGCCGGGGTCTGCGAGTCCCTTGAGGAAAATAAGCACGACCTGTAGGGGGCACCCTCGTCCCACCTATTGTACTTCGGACCCCCTAGTGGGGCCTGGGCCCTACGGGTGTAACTGGGACAGAGGTGTGAGCGCGGGGCCGTAAGTGGAGCGGGACTGACGCGGGGCCCTGGGCGGGGGTCTCGGCCGCCGCACCTGCAGGACGAACTGGTCGGGCTCGCTGAGCCGGCTGGGCGCCTCGCGGAACGCCTGGTAGCGCAGCTCCTCGTCGGCGTCGGGCGCGAAGAGCAGCAGCTGCGCCAGGTGCGCGGGCTCCAGGCGCCCGGGCTCCATGCTCATGAGCACCTGCCGCAGCTCCGCCGGGCTCAGCTTCAGGTGCGCCAGCAGGATGGCTGCAGGTGGGGCCGCGAGGGTGAGCCCGGGCGGGGCCTCGAGAGGCACTTGGGCTACTGGGTGGGGCCTAGAGGGTCGTGGGGAGGGACCCGGGCGGGGCAGCAGCCGGCCAGGAGAGGAAGAGGGTCGGTCCTTCCCCCAGGTGACCCATTTCGGAGCGAGGGCGCGATTCTCTCGAGGAGGCAGAACGAGGCCTGAGTGGGGTCCGTGGGGGCGTGGCCAAGGGGCCTGGAGGCGGGGCCTGAGCTGGGACGGCAGCAGGGGGCGGGGCCTACGGGTGTGTGCCCGAGGCCCGCACCTACCTACCCGCCGGAATCTGGCTGGATGTAGGAGCTGGCTGGGCGGCAGGTATATGTGTGTGCAGTGGGGGCGTCCTGCAGCCTAATCTGTCATCCATGGGGTAGGCCCACACTCCTGCAGCCCAAAGGGAGGGCTTCCTCCTGCCCCCCACACCCCTGGGACTCCCTGGCCCCTCACAGGTGTTGTAGGCCTTCTTGTGGGACAGGATCTCCACCACATCCTTCTTCCTGAAGGGCTCAGGTCCGGGCACTTGCTCTGGCAGGGAAAGTGATGTTTTCACGAGGGGAGGCTAGGCTGAGGCTGCCTGGGAGGGGGCCGAGGGGTGCGGCCACCCCCAATATCCCAGATGCCCCCTGACCATGGCCTTGGCTGAGTCAACTCCGGTGTCCACAGTCCCCACTCATGGACTCTCCGGCCCAGTCTGACAAACTCAGCATGCGTGGTGTGTGTCCCTTCTCCCACCCTCTGTCCCCAGAGTGGGTGGGACTGAGCTGGGTGGGAGAGGAGAGCCAGCCACCTCTGGACCTTGCAGATGCTTCCTGGTTGAATGAGGGCCTCCTCCTCCATCCCAGGACCACCTTCCACACGCCGTGTCCCTGACTGCCTGCAGCCCCACCCAACAACTACAGGGAGACACCCAGAGGGCCGAGGGCAGGGCGGGGCTGGAAGGGGTGTCTGTGGACGCCTCCTGTCTGCCTTCTTCCAGCTGTGTGACTGAGCGGATTGCCTAGGCTGTCTCTCCTTCTCATCAGTGTCACGGATCAGTTTTGAAAAGAGGGTGGAGGGCGCCTGGCATTTGGTGAGCGTTCAGTAAATGCCAGCTGTTAACATCTCTGTCCTGAGGTGGGAAACCTGAGGGTCTGAGGAGTTAACTCAGGGACACAGTAAGTACATTAGGTCAGAGCAGACCTTGGGGGCTCTCAGCCCTGGGATGCCACAGAAGGCAGTGGGGGGGTTGCCACAGAGACCATGGTATGGAAGCCCCCCAGGACCCCCGGGCCACTCACTAGCAGGTTTCTGGGTGCCAAAGTGGAGCTCTAGGTCGAGGTATTTCACCATGTCACTCAGCTTATCATAGTCAGAGTCTTCCCCGAGCTGCAACGGAGGGCAGGCTCAGGGTGAGGAGGGACCTGGGCAGCTGGCCTGCTGTCCCCAGTGGGAGAGCACCCATAAGGCCCTGGGGTATGCCCAGGGGCAGGAGGCTGTGGGAGAAGCTAAAGCACCCACGCTGTGCTGCCAGGCTGTAGTCAGCACCACTCACACCTGGAACACGCTCTACGCAGGAGCCAGCAGCTGTGCTGGGCAGGGGGCAAAGGGGCTGCAAAGGAGCTGGAGCTGCCAAGGGGGCTTCGAAGTGGCCGTGAGTCCGGCCCTGTTTTGAGATGTCCTTTGCGGGGAAAGAGCTCACCAGAGCTGCCCCAGGTTCCCGATGCCCGGGGAACTGAAGCAGGGACATGCCGGGGGCCAGCAGCTGGGCAGGGCCTTGTTCTCAGTGCTGCTGCCCAGGCCACCCTCCCCTGGTGCAGGGCACCCTGGGGCCCCAGGTCACCTACCTGACCCCAAATGGTGCCTTCCGAGTTCTCCACCTGCTCCCACCGCAGGCGCTTGACGCTCATGTGGCTGGTCTCGCTGCGGCGGTGACCCAGGCCCCGGGACAGCATGGGGGGTGCACAGGGCACAGGTGGGGGCAGGGGCGGTGGGGGCGGTGGAGGGACCGGGTGGCTCAGTTGGGTAAGGGGCTTGGCCAGAGTCTGAGCGGGGCCCCGGGAACCGTCAGCGGTGCGGGAGCTGGGCTTCGGGTCATGGAAGGGCAGGGGTGGCGGCGGTGGGGGGCTGAGTGGGGGTGGGGGGATGTGGTCAGAGATGGAGGAGTAGGTCAGGGAGCTGCCTTCCTCACTGCTGCTGATGCACTCGCTGGCGCTGCTCCGCTCGTTGGTGACAAAGCTACCCTGGTCATCATCATGGAAGCTCATCTGATGGGGACAGCCCAGATGAGAGGAGGCCCGGGCTGGGCCCAGGAGCAGGGAGCGTGGGGCGAGGCGAGGGGAAGTGGGATAGCCTGGGCAGGGGATGGGATGGCCTGGGGACAAGGACAGGAGCGTCTGGTCCGTTAGCCTGAGGTTGTGGGGGGCCGACGGCCTGACAGTGTGTGGGGTACAGGACAAGGAATGGGGTGACACACAGAGTATATGGGGAAGCCCTGAGTAAGGAGTGTCACAGCTTGAGTCAAGGAGTGGGATAGCTCAAGCCAGGGACAAGTCCACAGGGCAGCAGGTCTCCTGCAGGAGCTCAGGGACACTGTCCACCCTCCAGGCCCCCACACCACACCTGCCCCCTGGCCCTCCACATCCGCCTGCACGCTCACCTCCTCATAGTCATTCTCCGGGCTCAGGAAGTCCTCCCCGACGGGGACCCGGGGGCACAGCTGCTCACTCAGGACATCCAGGAAGCGGTCAGTGTCCGCATCCCGGCTTCGCAGAGGCCGGGAGAAGGCAAAGAGCTCCCTGCGGCTGGGCTGGCGGGCCAGGTCCGGGCTTGGGGGGCTGTCAGAGTGGGTGGGCCCGGAGCCGGGCAGTGGGGACGGCGCTCTGCTGCTGTCCAGGCTGGCGTAGGGGTGAGACTCGGAGCTGCTGGGGGAGGCAGGGCCCCCTGGGCACAGCGGGTAGTAGCAGGGGGAGGGCAGGAGCCGCTCACTGGGCCAGGAGACGCTGGACAGGGTCCTGGGCCCTGGGGGGGGGGGGGGCACGTGAGGACCCTGCTGTAGTCGGTACCTGGGTCTCAGGCCCAGGCTGGAGAGGGGAGGGACCCAGGGTCGGTGGGCTCTGTGTCCCTGGGCCCCTCCCTCTCCCTCTCTAGACACTGCAGAGAAAGCAGGGTGACCCCGCACCCCATGCTCTTCCCAGATGGTGACTGAAGATTAGAGGCGGGGGCACTGCTTAGGCCTGGGACAGGCCAGTCCCCAGCTCATCTTGGAAGGGAACCAGGGGTGCCACCTGGGACCCGCTGAACACAACTCAAAGGGCCAAGGGGCCATCTACAGGCCTCTGCCAGGGTCCTGAGGCACCTCCCACACCCACAGGCCCAGGGGTCCTGCCTTCTGAACTCCAGAGGCATGACCACGTGTGTCCTGGGAGCAGCCATCTTTTCTGCTGTGCCATTCACAGAGCAGGGCAGGCCCTGCAGTTTATCCAAGAGCCACATGCTAACTTGGCAACCCCTTGGGGAGCAGCCCTTTGCTTTTCTAGATCCACAGCAGGAGTGGGTATCAGAGGGGACACGGACAGACAAGGACAACCCTGACCTTGATGGTCCCTCACCATGAAGGCTGCTGGGGTTCCCCCATGGCCATGGCCATGGAGCAAAGGGGACAACGCCCAGCCATCCAGCCGGGGATACAGAGGCCAGTGCTGCCCTCAGGCGCTGGGCTGGCTGCGTCCCTACCTGCTGTGCCTGCCAGGCTGGGCACTGGCGGGGAGGCGCGGGACCTGGACGTGGTCCCCATCTTCCCTTTGAAGCTGCTGCTCAGCCTGGACTCCAGCTCCGCATAGACAGCCGACATCTGCAGGAAGAGGAGGTGGGGAGCCCAGCCGCCCTTACCTTCCCCGCGTGGCCCTAACGTGGCCTCAGAGGCCAGGCCTGACTGGTCTCAGAGGCAGGAATGGGCCCCAGCCCCCCACTGACTCCACCAGGAGGGCAGAGAGGTCTCACCATCTTGGGGTTGGGAGTCTCAGGGAGGGAGGTGCCATCGCCGGCCTGGCGCTCACCGGGGATCAGAGGAAGCGGCATCTCAGGGCCATCGCTGGGACCTGCTGGAGAATCAGGGAGGGCAGTCAGCGGTGAGGGGTCTGACGACCGCTTCCGTGTTCTGGCGCCCAGGCACTGCCCAGGCCCAGCCAGGGGCCACGGAGAAAAGCTGTCGGCCCTGCGGCCCCAGGCGGGCCACCGCCCACCGTTTCTGGGGATCTCTCACTTTGCGGATGGAAAACCAGTCCTGGTGGCACCCTTGCAACCTCTCCTGCCTTTCGGTCCGGGCCTTACCGCAGCTGAGGCCGGCCTCCAGGCCCTGGGGCCGCAGGCTGCGGCGGCACGTGGAGGAGGCCCTCAGGGAGCTCCGCCGCTGGAGCTCGGGCAGCGGCTCCGGCTCCGGCTCCAGGTCCAGGTCCAGCGATGGCTCCGGCTCCGGCTCTGCTGTGGGACAAGAAGGGAGATGAACCCTTGCCCCTCAGCCGGACAAGGAGCCACCAAACACAGGTAGGGGGAGGGCAGCGGCCAGCTGTGCCAACCTGTGTCCTCGGCCTGCTTGGCCCTAGGAGAGCTGTCGAGCGGGAGCCTGGGGTGGGAAATGGGTGCCAGGAACAGGAGCATGTGGGTGGAGCTGGCTTGAGCAGGGGGGCTAGGGGAGGCAGCCACAGCCCACCCCACAGGGCCTCTCCTCATGACAAGAGCCCAGGGCCCCGTGATCCAAGGTCTCAACACCTGGTCACAGCTGCCTATAGGGACTTACGGGGTGAAAAGGAAGGTTCCAGGTCTAGGCAGATGTGTGATACCTGCCCCCTGAATTTCTTGCTAAAACCCTGGACACTCCCCCTACTAATTGCAGGTCCCTGGGACTAGGGACAGTGGGCACACCAGCGCCAGCACATAGATCTACAGGCAGTGAGTAGCAGGTGCAGAGTATCTAGAACAAATGCCCAGGGTTTCAGTGCCTGTGGCCTAGGCGGTCAAGTGCATGGTTTCATGTACACACGGCACTGTGACAGGTGGCAGCGACGAGAAGGCCTGGCAGGCTCTTGTGCTTGTCTGTGCCTCACCAGGTGTGACCGGCTGCCCACTCACGATCCGGGTCTGCAAACAGCGGCCACACAAACTTCTTGATCTGTGCCACACTCCCTGGGGTGCAAAGCCTCCATTTTGTGTGTGAGAAACCTGAGACCCCGGTCGGTTAAGTGGGGTGTCTCAGATTATTCTGCATTTGGTCCTCACAGCTGGGAAGGCACGTCTGAGGGGCCAAGTGTGGGACCAGCCGGGTGTGGGTGAGTGGGGCATGTATCTGCGTGGCACATGGGCACCCTTGGGTGTGGGAGGGGCCCAGGTCCAACGTCACCACTGGCAGGTGAGAACAGGTGTCGGACCCTTCACTTGGTGAGCTGGGCAGGGGGTGGGGCGCCTACCTGCCATGGCTGTGTAGCCCAGGAAGCACGCGATTTTCTCCTGGCAGAGCTCCTGCTCCTCGTATGTCAGCAGCTGATAGATGAACTCCCACAGCACCCGCTTGGCGGGCGTGTCCAGCACCGGGTAGACGTCAACGATGAAGGTGTCGATGTTCCTGGGGGCAGGGGCGGGAGCAAGGGGTCAGTGCGCCGGGGCTCACCGTGGGGAGTGAAGTGGGGTGGGGTGGGGAAGGGGGCGCTCCTAGGCCACAGACTTCAGGCTCACACGCTGCCCCTCTTCCCACTGCCAAGACAGAGAGAGGTGGGCAGGAAGGCAGGTTCTGGGGACAGGCTGCCCAGTTCAAATCCCGCCTCTGCCACTTACCAGCCAAGTGACCTCTCTCAAGTTACTTAACTTCTCTGTGCCTCAGTTTCCTCATCTGTAAAATGAGGATAAAAAGTAACATCGACCGCACAGAGCTGCTGTGAAGATTGAAGCGGTGGGGTGCATGGGGAAAGCAGGGTCCCTGTATCAGGGAGCAGCAAATGGCAGCCATGGGCCAAAGCTGGCCCACCACTCGCTTTTCTGGAGTAAGTCTTATTGGAACACGCCATGCCTGTTTGCTTATATGGTGTCTATGGCTGTTTTCAAGCTACAACAGCAGAGATGAATAGTTTCAATAGAGACTGTATGGTCCAAAAAGCCTAAAATATTTACTATCTAGTCCTGCATAGAAACAGTTTGCTGATCTCTGCATTATATGGAAAACAAAAACCGGATCCTCCTATAACACCATGCATACAGATGAACTCTCATTGGGTAAAAGACCAAAGTGTGAGAGATAAACTTGTAAAATTAATAGAGGAGAATAACTTTTGAGCTAGAGGCAGGGACAAACACTGAGCACTTGGTGAAAAAAAGCCAGACACAGGATGTGTTATTAGCACAGCGATGGTGTAAAATAAAGGCACATCACACCGAACAGCGATGCCCACTTTCTAAGAGCATCTTCAGACAAAGGGGGGTCCATTACGCTCATCAGACTTGGTGGGGAGAGACACCAGAGGGGGACCGGCACCAGGAGGGGATGAAAGGTGGAAGCACCCACATGTCCATCTGCTGACGGCTGGACCGACAGATTGTGTCCTGTCCATACCACAGAGCATTTGGCCATAAAGAAACAAAGTTGGTGTTATAAATGGGACGAAGCTGAAAACATTCTAAGTGAAAGAAGTAGACACAGAAGTCCACAGAGTGTACAGTTCTGTTCATGTGAAATGCCCAGCACAGGAAAATTACAGAGAAAGCAGGTTAACAGTTGTTAAGGTGGGGAGGAGCAGAGAAGGGGGCCAGGGGCGATGGTGAAGGGGTGCAGGGTTCTTTTCAAGGTAATGAAACTGTTCGGAAATTGAGTGTGGTGACGGTTGTACACATATGTGAATACGCTAAAGCCAGTGCATCGAATTCACACTCGAATGGATGAATTGTATGGCATGTGAATTGTGTCTCAATAAAACCCTTTAAACAAAAAAAGAAAAGGATGAACAAGTGAGGAGCTTTGCTTGGACCATGACAATGGCCCTATGGGCTACAGGGTGTGACAAATGCAGGCTGCTGCCCCTGAGGTATAAAAAGAAAGATACTAAACCAAGCCCTAGAGTACCTGGCCCGTGGCGAGTGCCCACACACATGTGGCATCTTGGGGCCTTGCTGACACTGGAAGTAGTGTCCTTGTGAGGGTCCCACTGTCAATGCTGCAGGGGATCACTGTCTGCTTCACTTTATATAGACCAGGTCTTGATGTGCCCAGGTCATGTGGCTAGGAGGTTTCAGAGGCAGGTGTGTTCTGGGGCAGCCCACCTGGTCCTACCTGGGGGCCCCTGGCACCAGCTACCGTTTTCTCTGAGCCTCCCCCAGGAGAAGGGGGGTGAGAGGGCTCAGGTGGGGAGACCCGGATGGTGAGTCTGGGCAGGATTTGGGGCCCACGCCTACTCTGGCCTGGCCACCTGTGCTGGAAGAAGCTCTCAAGGGCCCGGCAGACCCCATAGCGCTCAGGCGGCGTGAGCAGGTGCTCCAGCTGCTGGCTGAAGGTCCTCCCCTGCACGCGGATGCTGGATGGCAGGATCTCCGCCACCCACTGCAGAGAGGTGAGCGCCGAGGATGGGTTGGGGGAATCCAAAGAATCAGAGTCTGCAGAACCACAAACAGGAGAGGCACAGGTGACCCAGGGTCCCCAGGCCAGGTGCTCAGGCCGGGGGACCTCCCTATCTGGGGTGTGGCTGCACAGCACTCTGCATCGGGAGGCACATCTATAGCCTGAGCCCCGATGCTGGAGATGGGGATGGGGGGAGCCTGGGCTGGGTCCCTGGGGTGGTCCCACTGGGTTCCACAGCGCCACCCAAGAGGTATGCTACAGGTTTCGGGGAAGAGCAGAGGGACCGCCTCGGGGTCTCTGTGGCAGTGGGAGTCTCACCGCTGGCGAATGGGATGGGCCCCTCCTCCACCACCAGCGTGGGCATTGCGCCGCTGCCCTGCAGCATGGACACCACCTTGTCATGGGAGCAGTTCCTGCCAAGCAGAGGTGGCCCAGGAGGGCCCAGCAGGGATGAGCCCTGTCCAAGGCCCCCGCCAGACCTCCCCGTCCTGCCCGCAGAGGCCACACAGCAAGTCCACAGCTGGGCCACAACCAGAGGCCAGGGCACTACCTCCCCTGCTTATTAATCTTTGCAGGAGAAGCTCCAGCCCCAGCCCCAGAGCCTGCTGGACACTTCTGGGCACAGAAGGGCTTACACCCATGTCGTCCCCAGGCAGGGCTCCTCCTGTGTCCCCTGAACGGAGTTGGAGGTGCTTTCTGGCTGGAAGAATGAACTGGTGTCCCAGCTAGGGTGGGAGGACAGACTCAAGAGTTGCCATGGGATGAGGAACAAACTCTGGGGACCAGCTGGTCAGAGATATGGACCAGGGGCAGCCATCTTGGGGGACAGTTCACCACCAAGCCCTGGTGTCCCCAATAGCCCCTGACCTCATATCCAGTCCATTGAGGAAGAGGATCCGGTCGCCCGACCTGAGGTCAGCATGGTCAGCCGGGCTCCCTGGAGGCAAGAAGAGAGGGCATGCTGGTCAGCGGGGCAGGGGACAGGGGACAGAGGAGAGCCAAAATCAGGCCGGTGTTGCCCCATGAGACCCGGTGCCTCCCTGCTCTCTGCCGCCCTAGCCAGGAGGTGATTCCCGAGCCGGGAGGCGGCGCTGGGGGCCGCGGGGCCGCCCTGCGCTGTTGGAGCAGAGCTATAACGGAGGCGGTCTAGACAGCAGCATTTCACAGCATCTGCCTCCACCCCGGGGAGGGCCCCACTCTCGACACTGTTCTCAGCCCTCGCCTAAAGGTCCACAGTAGAGAGTCCTCTGTGCCTTTGTCACTGGAGCAAGTGTGTCTGCCTGGAGGGGGGCAGCGCCCTCCCTCAGGCAGGGGAACATGGTATATTAATCATGTTTTTTAGGCTTTGACATTGGGGGCCTTGCTGACTAGCCAGTCCCTAGACACAGCAAGTGGCTGGTCTGCAAGCCGGCCGTTGGCAAGCAAACCCACCAGTCCTGAGCCCACACTTAATGGCATCCTCCGTGGCTCTAGCACTTGGAGCCACTGAGCACGGGCCTTCATCACGCAGGGCCAGTACCAGACAGCTAGGGATGGCCCTGTGTCCCAGAGCCCCCTGAAATTACTCGCACTAGCCAGTCCCAAGCCTGTTCACCCTGCCCACCTCTTCCCACAGAAACCACAGGAAAGGCTCTTGTGCACGTTTCCCCTGGCTCCCTCCGCCTGGGAGGGCATGGCATTACCAGCCTGGAGGCTGGGTTGGGCAGACCAGCACACCTGATTTTTAACACGGCCCTAGGCCGAGTGTCTCTGGCTACCCACGTGGAAGAGGCTGGGAGGTGGCAGTGGCAGGGGTGGCATAGTCGGAAGAGACACATCCAAAGAGGAGAGATTATTCATTTCTGGAAGAGGCTCCCTAGAGAGCAGCCGTGGACCTTTTCCAGACAACAGCGTGTCAACCACTTAGTGGTACACAAATCCGGGAAGCCCTGGGACGCATCAGTCAGCAGGGTTAGGTCTCGGAACCATCCAAAGGCTGGAACAACGGTGAAAAGGCACAGAGGTGCTTTCCAGGGGTCAGAGAATGCCCATCTCAGAAGCTGCACCCCGGAGATGCGAGATGCAGAGGGGAGAAGGGACAGCCTCAGCCAGGGGATGTATCACCAAGAACACCATGCTCAGGTGCTGGAGGGGGTGGGTGCAGGACAGAGCAGGTGGCTCAGCCCTGTGCGTGGTTACAGGGAGGGAGAACTCTCCTCAGCACCAGGAGGTCTTTCTGCCCCTCCCCCCACCCTGCCCAGGGACCCTCCACACTGGAATGAGCTGCATCAGCAAGACATGAGTTTCTTCTTCCCTCCCCCACACCTGCCCCGCTGGAGGGGTGGGAGGGAGGAACTCCTGCTCTGCTGTCTTCAGGGTGCCACCACTCCAGGAGCAGGAAGGGGCAGGCTGGGTGCAAGGAGGAGGGAAGTACAGACTGAGGGCACTGGGTAACCGGCCGAGGCCCTGACGCCCTGACGCCTCTCAGGCTCTGGCCCGCTTGGCAAGTGCCCAGTTCACAGTCCACACAGGGAATGCTGTTTGTGGGGCAGCCCAGGCAGACACCAGCTCTGGTCTGGCTGCCTGTCCCAGGAAGTGCCCCAGGAACTTGGTTCCCCTGGCTCAGGGTGACCCTGAACTTGGGTGGTGTCTGCCCAACTCTGGCAGATGAATGATTTGGGCATACTGTTCTGGGACACTCCAAGGACACAGCCTATGTGAGGTTGGGGGTGGGGCGCTGAGCGGCAGCGGCTAATGGGCTCCTTCACCCCACCGTGGACAACCCGCCTCCACCACCCCTCACCAGGCAGGACAGACTCGATCCAGACAGGCCCGTGGCCGCGCAGTGTGAAGCCGAAGCTCTTGTTGCCCTTGTAAATTCGGACCGTCCTGGGGAGAAAGAAGGCGCGGGCTGGGGGTGGGCAGCTTACGCTGCCCTGGGGAGAAGGGGCTGGGAGACGCAGGGGATGGAGATGTCCTGTCCCCTTAATATCCCCTACCCAGCCTCCCACTCCCGCCAGGTGTCCGTGCCTTGCCCCGCGCCCTCTGTCCTGTCTCCATCCCGAGCCCACCCATGGATCAGGAGGTGTCCGGCCCGGGATACCTGCGCGCGCCCCCTGGGCCAGCGCGGCAGCCCAGCAGCGAGGCGGCCTTGCGCGGCGGCGGTTCGTCCAGGCGGCGCGGGGCGGCGCTGGCGCGCGTGGACACCAAGAGGCGCTCCGGCCGCTCCTCGCTGCGGCTCCGGCGCAGCCGCTGGGCGTTCTGCGCCCGCCGGGCGCGGCACAGTTTGCCCAACAGACCCTGCGACACCACCTCATCGAAGCGCGCGCGGTGTTTCTTGGGGATGAAGATCCTGCCGGGGAGGCCAACTGAGTCAGGATGCGCCCTCGGACCATGCCCCGATCTCCGCAAACCGCAGCCCAAAGGTCCCCCCACCCCACCCCCCGCCGGCTTTCCTGACCCCACTCAGGGTGGCCGGGTCTCAGCAGCCGGCACCTCAGTCTCCGCCTTGGTGTCCGAACTTGCTATCTGGCTCCGCTATCCGAGGGCTGGGTCTGTGGCTCAGCTTTGCGCCACGGTGACCAGTCAGGCTCGGCACACGTGAGGGACTCAGTGACCCGTAAACAGAGGCGCTGCCCCCACTCCTGGTCCAGCCACACATCCGAGTGATGGTAGCAGCGAACATCCAGGTGGACTCCTCCAGGTGGACTCCTCAGTTCAGAGCATAGGATTCTGAGGGTCCCTAACTTTCCAGAGTTAACACCACTGGCCCTTGGCACAGCTGGGAGGGAAGCCCAGCATATGGGCCTCAGCACTGTGGCAGGGCCCTGCCAAGGACCCCTGAACATCTGGTTGTTAGCAAGGCCTCCCTGGTTGCATCCCACGGCTCCCTTCCCTGTTTTTTATTTATTTTTTATTTTTTTTAACCAGGAGTGGAGGCCTTGCAGCCAGCTGAAATACAATCCCTCTGGGGTCGACCAGTGGCCCCCACTCAGTTCCCTAGACCTCCGTGGGTAGGATTAATAAGGCCAGGTGGGCAGAAAAGAGGCCTGCTGGGAAGGGAGAGGTGCATCAGGACCTCCCCCGACCCTAGCCCCCTGCCACACACAGTGAGTGCTGGTCCTGGATGTCCCAGGAGACCAGGAGGACTCTGCCAGGAGCATCCTTCCCTGAGCTGCTCATCCTTGCTACCCACAGCACTTCCCCAAAACCTAGAGTGTCAGCCTCCCTCCCCAGACAGACACCCAAGGTCTCTGGAGCCTGACACCGCCATCTGCCTGGTCTGCACAGTCCCCACAGCCTCCTGTACCCACCACATGCCTCACGCTCAGACAAAGGAGAGATGACAAAGCAGAAACTGTCCACCTCACTCTGGGCTCCAGCCCCAGGCACCAGAAGGCATCAGCCTGGGTCCAGCCTGGGCAGGGCCAGATGACCATCCCTGCTCTACCCTCTAGCAGCAACTGGGAAAGGTCCTGCCTGCACCCCCAGGTGGGAGCCAGGGGGAATCACCAGGTGCATCGGTGGGGGAGGGTTGGTGGCCCGTTCCCTGACTGGTGTCCTCGGGGCTGAGCCACACAATAAGCTACACCCAGGGTCAGTTCTGTTCTCTCTGCCCTGGGGTGGGGATTGGGGGTGGTGGTGGTTCAGGTCTAAATCCACCTCCAGGTTCCTCCCGGGGCTGCGCTAGGGTCCTCTCTCTCCACCACGTTCCCTGACTTGGCTCCCTGCCCAGTTCCCAGGACCAGCCCAGCCGTTAGTTAGTCCCCTAACCCCATCCCGACCTCCAGGGCCACGCCCGGCTTGGCGGCGTCCAGCGCGGGGAACTCGATTCCTTGCACCCTTCCCGTTTATGTCCACCCGCCCCATTCCCCAGCCCCTGGCTAGGACGGCCGGTGTCCACCCAGGACAGAGAAGTCCTTCAGTGCCCCAGGCCCACCCACCCCCTCTCAGCCCCGCCGGAGGCAGGTCAACAGTGCCCAGGGCGCACGGTTCCCGGGGGCCGGGGCGCGGTGGGGAAACTACCGAAAGTGCCGGGAGAAGCCCTGGTCCTTCCCCATCTGGAGCGGGCGACAGCAGCGCAGCAGGTGCAGACGGCAGCGGGTAGCCTAGCCCGGGAGCTGAGCGCGGGCGCCTAGACTGCTCGCACCTCTGCGGGGCCAGCGCACACGGCGCCTGCCCGGGCAGCCCGGCCCGAGGCTGGGCGCCCGCCCCCTCGCAGGTGGCCCCGCCCCGCCCCGCCCCTCGGGGGCATCCCGCAGCCAGCTCCCGGAGATTTGGGGCGGTTCGAGGCCCTCACACTGCCTCCCCTTGGCCTCCTTCATTAGTCCCTCCCGGGGGCCTGGCCTCCGATCTCCGGCGGCCGCGGCGCCCGGCTCCCCGCCGAGTGGCGAGCCCCCCACACCCGCTGCGGTGAGAATGCACCGGACAGTTGCGAGGAAGTCCCGACTGTCTCCTGTAGAGCACGGGAGGCCTTTCCGGAGGGGGTGGCCACTGCGCTGGGCCTCCGGGGCTCACCAGGAGTCGAGGCCCAGCAAGAGGAAGCCCCCTCTACCTATGGGGGCAAGCTCCAACCGAGAAGAGGCTGGAGAGAGAGGCCTCGAAGGCCAGTATCAGCCGCCGAGACTGCACTCTGCGACCGGTGGGAGCCGTGGCAGGGCCTAAGGGCTTAAGGGGAGGTGGAGGGACCCCAGGGGTTTGGTACCCCGGGCGAGGGGTGATGCTGGGACGGGAACAGGGATGGGTGTTGGGATGGGACAAGTTTCTAGATTCTAAACACAAAGGAAGGAGAGTGTATGAGACCTGGGGAGTGAGTGGAAGTGGGGAGGGGCTGCGAGAGTAGAAGGCCTCACCGAGCTGGGTGCGCCCTGCTGGGAGAGGCGAGGCAAGGCAAGGCCAGGAACGGTACAGGGAGGGGGGAGGTCACCGGAAAGGGGTCCGGGTTGTTCCTTGGGCTCTGGGTCTGCCACTCCCTGGAAGTTGGAGCAGGAGCGGACCCCAGGGTCCCAGCGCATTGTCCTTCCTCTCTGACCCAGTCAAGTCGTGACTGCAGGCCAGAAAGGGCTGAGAGTTGCTGGGGAGCCCGCTCCTCGGGGACACCAGCACCAGGCTCCCTCCTCACGAGGAGGCGGCCACCACCCAGACAGGCTGGAACCGCAGAGGCAGGGAACCCTGGAGACTTGGCCTCTGTCTCAGTCATGCGGGGAGCCCCTCCCACGGTCCCCCTGCGGGTTCCTGCGGCCTGTCCCAGGTCCCCGCACGGGCGCTGCAGGCCTGACCGGCAACCTCTGGCCCTCGGTCCAGGCCCTGCTACCCACTGTGCCTCAGCCCCACATCCCCGACCGAAACCCTCACCGTGAGCACAGCCCCCTGACACCCACGGGCCGCAGTCCCCTCACAAGGGGGCCGTTTCCGGTTGATTTGTACGAGCTGCAGTGGCCCAGCACCCCGCACCAGGCCTGCCGGGAGGTATGAACACGGTCCACCTTGCTGGGGGCCGAGGAGAGGCCAGCACCAAGCACACCCCTGCTCAAACCCAGCCACAGACAGCCGTGCACACACTGCCTTGGGGCCAGTGAAGGCTCCGCAAGGGGCCCGCAGCTGGCACATCTGGTAGATGACACAGGGAGCATGGGGTGGCCCGGCGTCAGGCAGGAGCTGGCCTTCCCTGCCAGAGTATGCTACCAGAGACAGATGACCCTAGAGCAGTAGTTTTCAACCAGGGTCAATTTGGCCCCCCAGAGGACATTTGGCGCTGTCTGGAGACAGCTTTGGTTGTCACAAAATGACAACTGGAAGGGGAGTACACTATTGGCATTTGTGGGTGGAAGCCAGGGATGCTGCTAAACTTCCTCCCACGTACAGAATGGCCCCCCAACAGAGAATTATTGGGCCCCAAATGCCAGGACTGCCAGGGCTGAGGAGCCACTCTTGGGAGAAAGAGACCATCCCCAGGGAAAACCGCACTGAGTGAGCAGTGTGTGCCTGGCACTGCCAGCTACACAGTCACAGAGAATTCTCCCAGTGACGGTATTGCAGTGTCCCTGACACCTGTCACAGCGGAAGAGGGTGAAGGCAGCGCAAGTGTTCACTCACACCCCCACCCCCACATGCTCAGCTACTCTCTTTTCTGCTTGGGAGGTAAAAACATAATGTTGCAATTTTCAACCTTTTTCATCTCAAGCGCAGGTAAAGTAGTAACTAAAATTCTGCGGCACACCCCAAAATATGTTTTTTGCTGATTCGAATGCCCCAAAGGTATAATTTTGATTCATTCACACGGGACGGCTATTGTTCTGTTGGCTGTTGTCATTTTTTTTATTTGACAGTCTGTGGGAAGGGGACCGGTGCCCCAGACTAAATAGTCAGATAGTGCTTGTTTTAAACATTCTCGTGGCGCACTGGTTGAAAATCGCTGCACTCTACAGAAGACATATAAAATTGTACTCTTGAAACCTGTATAATTTTATTAACCATTATCATCCCAATGCATGCAATAATCTCTTTTCTGTTTGCAGGTGGCAGAGTTCATTTATATGATTTTCTACCAAGAACCCTGCTGGGGACACGTAGGTATTACCGACCCCTTTTACAGATGAATTGTAGAGGTCATTGAACCTGCTCAAGGTTGCCCAGCCAGTGAGTGGACTTGGAGTTCAAGTTAGGGCAGTTGGGTTTCCAAAGCCCCCCCACGTCCGCTGCACCCCCTCCCCTGTGCCTTCCATATTTCCTGAAACACTAGCAGACCCCAAAGATGACTCAGCTCTCCTGTTCCCTCCTGACCATGTCACACTTTCCAAACGGCCCGTCCTGCCCTAATTAGAAAGCCATCACTTCATCAAATGGGGATCCCTTTGGGGACAGACCCAAATTAGCTCTGAGCCATGGGATTAGCGACGTGGTAAAGGAAGATGAGACCCTTTACTGACGTGGCTGTCACTGACCTGAATGTCCCCTCTGGGTGGCAGTGCTGGCCCAAGAGAACGTCCGTCCTGCGGTGATGCCTGTGTGCCCTGTCTCTAGGCCACCACTAGCGATATGTGGCTATTGAGCCCTTGAACTGTGGCTAGTGAGACTGAGCAGCCGAATTTAAAATTTTATCTAATATTCATTACATTTAATTTTAAATAGTGACATGGCTGTGGCTACTGTGCCGGTGGGCCAGCTTCAGGGTCTCACTGCTCCTTCCCCTTTCTCCCCAGGTCTTCCCTTTTGACCACCCCTGGGATGGTTCCAGCCTCTGCTGAGCACTGATGCGCACACATGTGTACACACACACACACACATTCACGACTACCCTTCACTGCTCAACCTCTCATGGATGGGGGAGGGGAAGTCCCCAGGGCCACACTGTAGCTCTCTGTGGCCCTCCACCCCCAGGAGGACGGTTCGCAGCCAGGCACTGCTGGGCACCCTGTTCTGGGTTCCCGTAGAACCTGTGTGGCACTTCCCTTACTTTTGGTGCTCAGGGGTCCACCCCACTGGCTAGATGCCTAGCCCTGATGAATGCCCTTGGGAACCGTCTTCCCACCTTCACTGGACATACTGCCAGACCCCACTGGTCACTGTCTGACCCACAGACTGGCACCAGCTGCCTCCTCCAAGGAGCCTGCCCTGACTGCCCCTGACCACTCAGCCCTGGGCGCCTCCGCTGGCACGCATCCCTCGGAATCGCAAAGAATGGTGACTCCTCCGTGCCCGCCCCTCCCCCCCATCCCCAGGGAACGTGCTGCGGGGAGGGAGGGGGGAATCACTGCATCCCTGGGCCCCGGGGCCCGGGCATGGGGGCGGGGGGTGGTGGTGATGGCTGAAGCCACACTTCCAGGGTTGCCCAGCTGGGCACCGCCCCCTCCTCCAGCAGCCTCCCCAATTTTCCCGTAGTACTTGCCACGCACCGACAACAGAGGCTGCTGTTTCATCCTCCCCAGCAGCGCCCCGGGGATGCTGCGGGGAACGGGCACCCCAGGTGTCCAGGGTTCCCCACTTCCCAGGCTCTAAATTTCCAGCGCCCAAGGGCGCGCCTCCCCCACCCCGCTTTCTCGGACCCGCTGGCTGCGAATGGGAAAGGCCGGCGTGAGGGCTGTCCCGGGAGGCAGGCAGGCTGACCCGGAGCGGCAGGGACAGAAGCTGGGGCAGCACCGGAGGCAGACGAGGGGGACCGCGAGGGCCTCCGCGGAGTCCGGCTGCGTGCAGTCTAGAGACGGGTGCCAACTTCCCAGGGGTGGCCCGACCACCCCCGCCCCTGGCGCAGCCCTGGTGGAGAGGGGCGGGGTGCGGGGCTGCCCAGCCAGCACCTCCCCAGGGAGCCCTCAGCGCCAGCACATCTCCACTGCGAATTCGGCTCCAGAAATAACTTTTCTTTCTCTCCAGATTTTCCCAGCCCCTAACTCACCCCAGGCAGCTCATGGTGGCCTCTTTCGGCGGCCTTCCGTGCTCCGCCGCAGAGCCGAGATGCTGCGCCCGCCCGGTCTTGGGGAGGGGCGGGGTGGCCAACCCCATCCCTGACATTGGCCAGGCCCGGAGGGAGGGGCAGGCTGCGGGGTGAATGGCAGCGAGGGGAGGGGGCGGGCTGAGTCCTGGAGGGGGGAGGGGTGGGGTTGGGGTGCAGTCGCAGGCTCGGGAAGCAGTGGGGGAGAAAGTCCCACAGGATGCGGGCTGGGAACAGCAGTCAGGCCCTGGGGGGCCTGGTCAAAGCTGGGCAGCCGGAGGGGACCGGGCTCCGGGAGGGGGCGCCAGGTGTGGACCCACCAGGAGAGTTTTGTTTGTTTTTCTAAAGAAAAAACTGAGAGCGTCCAAAGCTGAGCAGAAGAGCAGAACGTACACAGCTGACCCGGTTCACATTCCTATGCGTGCCCCTCCCTTGCTGTGTGGCTTTGAGCCAGCCTCTGAACCTCTCTGAGCCTCAGTCCGCTTCCGTGAAATGGGAATAACGCTTGCGCTGGGGGATTCAGCCAGAGAGTGCCCCTCTAGGACCCTGGTGGGGACCCTGCTGGTGTCACCAAAGGGCAGAGAACACACAGGTAGGACCAAGGTGTCGGACCCTGGGCACAACCCTGGACTTCACACTGTGCCACGGCTCTGTCTCTGGACAGGACTCGGACTGGCTTGGTGGGTCCTGCTGACCTGGGGCTTGGGGGAGAGCAGGGCAGGCTGTGCCTTCGGACCAGGAGGCGGGCCCCCTCGGCGCCTGCCCCAGGCCAGCAGTCAGCGGCCCTTTCCTTCTCAACCCAGGTGATGCCCTGGCCTCCAGCAGAGCCAATAGGCTCCCTCCTCAGGGTCACTGCCTACCTTTGTTCCAGGGCTGAAGGGGTGGTGGGACAGTGGGCACCCTGAGCATGACACACCCTGCCTGCCCATCCCGCGCAGACTGAGGTACCTGAGGCTGTCCAGGAGTGGCCCTCGGGCCTCGCGGGGCAGGGCCAGGGTGAGCGCCCACACCAGCTCATCCACCCGCTGCTCCGCAGCAAACTGCTTCAGTGCAGCAAACACCTGTTCCTTGGCAGTTGGCTGGTCCCCCAGGATGTCATCCACCTGCAAGGAAGGGTCCTGTGAATGATCACAAGGGACCCAGGGCAGAACACGGGGAACCCCTCGCCCCTCGCCCCTCTCTTCCGCAGTTTAACTCCACAGGATAGCGAACACGGCAGCCCTGCCCTAGCTGCCTGGTAGCTCTTTATCCAAATCACCCCCTCTGAAACCTCAACTGCCCTCTGACAAGGGCTTGGCTAGGATCTCCTTTTTACTGAGGGAGACTGAGGCTGGTAGAGGCAAAGGGAACTGGCCCAAGGCCATGGGGTCAGAACTCAAGCCTAGGGACAGCCCTTCCACAGCGTCGGGTAAGGATCGAAAGAATCCACGCAAGAGCTCACAGGCGTGCCAGGCACTCAATAATTGCTAGTTACTATTATTACACTACTGTGCTCCCTCCCGCTACTCCCTTTGCTTAGATACCACAGGGAACATTCTGGCTTCACATCAGAGCCCTGGAGCACACGCTTAGTTCTGAATTTTGACCCCATTGGTGCTCTCTCTGCATTTTTCTTTGTCTTTGTGTACAAACCAGCTGATGCCAGTCTACCCAGAGGAATCTGTGTGGCCGATGGAAATAGGCACGTAGACATCCATTTGGGAGACATTTGTAGTTTCTCGGCTGTTCAGCCAAGAAGGGAGGAAACCCTCAAATTAGGTGAAAGGCAAGACCCTGGCAGTTATGCTGGAGCTTTGGCCATTAGGAAGCTCTTGGCTGTGGCTCCTGAAGGGATGATGAGGAGATGCGGGGACAGCAGAGCTTGCTCAGGGCCGCGGCAGAGCACATAGGGTGCCCTGAGCAGACGCTTCCTGAAGAATGCTTTAGGACAGCTGTGTTCCGGGTTGCCGATCTCTTCTCGGTCCTGAGCCTGGGTCTCCAGCACCGATTCGGCGAATGGTCCCTCCCACAGTCACTTTCCTGCCTAAGTTATCAGAGTTGACTTCCGATAACCCTGCCTGCCCATCCCACCCCAAACTGAGGTCCCTGAGGCCGTCCAGGAGGTGCTCTGTAGCCAGGTTCACTCCACGCGCTGCAGTTTTGGACATCGTTGGTTCCAGGGTGAGCATTTTTTCATGTTTTACCGTCTCTGAGGTCAGGATATGTCTTATGGGAAAGTGTCATTCCTGTGCATGTGTGAATTTGGTCACAGGTGTTCATATTGTTATATCCACTGAGTTATGTGCATTGCTGGTAAGAAATTGCCCAAATAAAAAGTCCTCTTTCAATAACTACTAGGTTAAGCGACAAGAAAATGATAAGGATGTGTGGGTCATGAATTGATTAGCAGGGATTTTTCTTTCTCAGCAGAAAATAAAACGATGGTGTATCTTGCAATTGACGTGTTTTAGACCTGACCATGAGAAAGTGCTGCCGGGGGTGCAGGGCTTCTTTCTGGAGTGATTTAAATGTTCTCCAGTTGACTGTGGCGATGGTGGGTCAACTCATGAATATACTAAAAACCACTGAATCGCAGTTTCAATGAGTAAATTGTATGGTAAGTGAGTCACATCTCAGTAAAGCTGCTGTCACAGACGTGGGAAAGTGTGGTGAACAGGGGAGTGAAAAGAGTAGGCTGTCAGAGGGAGCGCACAGCACTGCTGTGATACCTGATTACACACACGGAAATACACACTGGCGTCCTGGGCTGGCCCTGATGCAGAGGTGTGAGCCTGGGAGGCTGCGTGAGCCTCTCTCTCTCTTTCACGGATGTGTGGGTGCGAAGTCAGCCAGAACCAGGGCTGTGCGGTCCGCACTCACCTTGCATCCACCTCCAAACCTCAGAAGACACACCGCATCCTTCCCCTCCACCCTCCGCTCGCAGGCGGATGAAGGGCCGGAATGCACACTTCAGGGAGCCTTCCTGGCCACCCTGTCCAGGTGGCTGCCACCACTGTCTTATCACCCGTTTATTTCTTCACTTCCCTGATCATTACCCGCAATAGCTTGTTCTTGGTGTGACCACTTCCTCCCTGTCTCTGCCCACAGGAACGTCGGCTGTGCGAGAGCAGGCTCCCTGCCTGTCCTGCTTGCGTCACGGCCCATAATCAATAACCGCTAAGGGCACGGACCCAAGCATCTCCACTGCCTCCTTCCCTTCATCTCATATAAATGTCCATGTCTCTCCCAACCTATAATTGCATGTTAATCAAGTCCCTCTTTCCCCAGGGCCATCCTCTCACTGTTTGGGCCCAGGGTTGTCTACACCTGCTCCTTCCACACAAGTGCCCCTCCGCACCGCAGTCCACCCCACCTGCAGCACCGTGACAGTGCTGTGGCCAAGGACCCCACCTGATGGCTCCCCCATCGTGGTTTCAGCCCAGAGCTTGCTCCTGGGTCTCAGGTCTGTCTATCCAGCTGCCTCCTACTTGGTGGCATAAGGGGTTAAGGAAGGCTTTCCAGAGATGGTGGCACCATGGAGATTAGGGGTTCAAGGGCATCTGTCAGAGGCCACATTCTGGCACGCCGGAGTTCTAGCTCATGCGCACCACACGTCTGTGTTACCTTCTGTCTCCTACTCCAGTTATGACGGTCCGAGACCCAGGCCTGGGTGCTTACTCCTGCCCGGCCCCAAGCACAGGGCCTGGCATAGAAGGCAGTCAGCAAAAGTGTATGGTACCCACGCCAGGGGCTGTACGTGGCCGGCCACTCTCCCGTTGCATTTCCTGCAGTCTCCCTGTCGGCCTCAGTTTCCCTCGCAGTGAGTAGGGCAGGCTGCAGCCCCCACAGCCCCTCCTTGGGCACCCACCATGCTGAGAAACGTTGGTCGTTTTGAAATCAAAGCCAGCCGCAGCCTCGAGTCGAAGGAGAGCATGGCCGACTAGAAAGATGTTTTATGTAAGAAAGGAAAAAATAGCTCCTCCCTCCTGGGGCTGGTGCCACAGCGTGGCTTTGGTGTCAGCAATGATCCAGATGCTCTCAACCTACATCTGAGCAGGAGACGCCATCATGGGACACAAACGGATTTTCTGTTAAATATCAGACTCTTCAAGGAGGAGAAGCTGGGGCAGGGAGTGCTGGTGAGAGCCCGGGAGCCGATTGTTGTAAACCAGCGGGGGCTCCACAGATGCCCCTGACCTTCCTGAGACAGTCTTTTTGGGGGATTTGTTCTCAGCCTTCGGCGGTCCTCAGTGAGCTCTAACCGGAGTCCACCCTTTCTACGCCCCCTGATCAGAAAACACACCGCAGTTGGCCGGGGCACCCAGTCAGATTCTACCCTCTGCTGGTGGCCACCCAGGCCCTGCTTCCTGGTATGTCCACAGGGCCACCGGGCCCTTCTGGGGACTCTGATCATGCCCCTTTCTGACTTTTCAGAGATTAGATGGCATCTGGGACAGGCCTTTGGTTCTATAGCAGGTCATCTGGGATTATAGCAGACAATACCAGTAGCTACAGTCTGAATGTTTGCGCCCCCCCCCAAAAAAAAATTCATATGTTGAAAACCTAATGTCCAATGGATGGTGTTAGGAGGTGGGTCTTTGGGAGGTGATTAGGTCCTGAGGGTGGGGTGGGGCCTTCAGGAACAGGATTAGTGCCCTTACGAAAGAGACCCCAGAGAGCTCCCTAGCACCTTCCATCATGGGAAGACACAACCTGAAGTCTGCAGCCCAGAAGACAGAACTCACTGTATGACATTGGCACCCGATCTCAGGCTTCCACCGTCCAGAACTGTGAGAAATAAGTTTCTGTTGTTGATAAGCCACCTGACCTTTGGTGTTTTGTTATAGACACTATGTTAGTCATACGGGCAATAGAAAGAATGATTAACACCCACACACACGGGGATGACGGCCAAAGATATACTGTTGAGCACAAGAAGCCGGGCACCGGAGAGTATGTATTGCCTAATTCCATTTATATGAAATTCACAGGTGCAAAATCATCTATAATGATGCAGGTCAGAATAGCAGCTACCTCTTGATATGGTGGAGAGACAAGGAAAGAGGTGCATAGGAACCTTCAGGGGTGAAGAAACCACTTTATATTGTACATTCTATTATCTGTATTCTATTCGTCTATATTCATATTAGGGTAGTGGTCACAAGGGTGTATTCGCATAAAATTTATTGAGCGGTACACTTAATGCACTTTCTTATATACCTGTATCAACCGTATACCTCAATTAAAAAGAACAACACCCACAAATCAAGGTACAGGACATTGAAGCTGGAGTGTCATATTTCTGGTAAATATGTCCCTAGAAGATTCCTCATTCCCAGGTTATGCGAGCCTCAAGCTCCAGGTCCACTCTAAGTCCTAGCAGGGCCTGGGAAGCCCCGACGTGCCCCGTCCACAAGAGCCAAGCCCCGCCCACACGAGCCAAGCTCCGCCCACACGAGCTAAACTTCGACCACCCTACCTTGCGGCTGAACTCCTGGGCCTTGCGTCTGCGTTCCCGGTGCACGGCGTCTGGGCGCTTGCGACCCCCCAGGCGCAGGAGCTCGCGGCCCAGGGAGAGGCCCCGGCCCGGGCGCAGAGGCCGCAGGGCTGTGGTCGGGGGCGCGGAGCCAGATCCCGCGCTGGGGCTGTTGTCGGGGCCCGGGAGCACCCCGAGGCTGGGCGGCACGCGCGGGCAGCGCTGGGCCAGGCGCACAAGGCGCTCGCGGCTCAGGCCGCCCACGGCCAGCCCCTCCACTTCCAGGATCTGGTCCCCGGGCCGCAGTCCCCCGGCGTGCGCGCTGCTCCCTTCGGCCACCTCCAGGACGAAGCAGGGGCCGGAGCCGCCCAGCCGGAAGCCGAAGTCCTCGGGCCAGCCCTGGTTGGTGGCCGGCATGGCAGCGGTGGCCGTATGGCTGGAGAGAGAGAGAGAGAGAGAGAGAGAGAGAGAGAGAGAGAGAGAGAGAGAGAGAGAGAGAGCATAGGGGAGTCCTTGTGGCCCTGTCCGCAGTGCTGCACGCGGCTCAGAAGCGCAGGACCTCTACTCTGTACGTCCAAGTGGAAGGTCAGTTCCTACCTTGGTGTCTGAACTCCTGGATCCAGCTGCGCCTGAAATTCACTGACTTCCATGGGACGAAGGATTTCCCAGTAACATGAGCTCACACACTCCTGCTGACTTTGGGGAGTATTTGCCCTTTGAATTGTCAGACTGTCTGTCCTTGGGGAAGCATGGTGTGGCTGATTTGGGGTCTCTGGGCTCCCGGCTATAGGACAGGCTCAGGGAGAGAAGCTGCCTCCAAAAGAGGCCAACTGTGGGCGGGCGAGGTAGGCTGGAGGCCCAGGCTGAGGATGACCAGCCGGGATGGAACTGTCTCAGCGCGCGCCCGCGTGCGCGCATGTGTTTCCCTGTGCGCAGTTGGAACAGGGCTTCCTTACAGGAGACCGTGGAAGGGCTCTGGCATCGCAGGCAGTGCCGGGCGTGAAGGCTTAGTTTCCCGGGGAGGGGGGCATAGTTCTGAGGCCTTCCTGACCCCAGCTGGAAAAAACCTCTGAGGGGGGCTTTGGAGGCCCTGCTCTCGGCCCCCCTCAGCTGCTAGGAGACCCCTGCCCATGGGAGCCATCCTCCCTCTGGTTCCCTCTCCCAGGACGCTTGGGGACACTTCTGAGAAGCTGGAGAATTGCAGGCAGGAAGGAGACGCAGGGTTCCAGAGCATCGTGGACCACAAGGAAATGCCCTTGAGTGACATCCAGTGAGAACCTGTGTCCCCTGGCCACTGGGTGGGGTGGGGGCTGTCACATCCAGGGGTCTTGCCCATTCTGCCAGGCAGTGGTACTGCCATGGAGCCTCAGGGACATTTCCTCTGTCACCTGGTGGCAGCACCAGACCCCTAGGTCCACGGGGCCCAGGCGGAGTGGGGGCATCACCTGCCTTAGGGGGGCTTGTACCACGAGGGAAGCAGTCAGCTCCTCCACAATCAAGAAGGGTCTTGCTAGAAACTCTGAACTGGGGGCCAGGGCAAACGCGCCCCCTCCAGGTGCTCACCTGCCGCCCGGCTGCCTGTCGGAGGGCAGAGCTGGCAACTCCTAACACCTCCGCGCCCAACCTGTGGTGCCCACGGGGCCAGGGAGGCTGCCAGCGCTAGGAACACCCTCCCGGCTTTAACCGTGCCAAGCCCTCAGACTGACCCAGGCCCTCTCCCACCCACCCAGGGCTCCGGATCTGGGCCACTCTCGCCCTCTCACCTTCCCCTGGAAATAGGAACCCAGGCTCCTGGTGGGGCTCATGGGGCTTTCTCAGGGCCTGGGAGAGGAAGGCATCCCAGGTCTCCCCACCTCAGAATATGGAGGGCTGCTGCCCCCCCGCCCCCGCCAGGTTTGCTCACCTTCCTTACTGGTGACTGCTGTGGCTGCAGCGACAGAACACCGTGCTTGTGGGACAGCCAGGGACACTTGCTTGCTGCTCAGGGCCTTGGCTTCGGTTACTGCTGCGCCCGAGGTGACAGCTGGAGTCTCTAAGGCAAAGTGATCCTCTGAGTAACCTGAGAAGGCCCCGCTCACCAGGCAGCCCAGCAGGATGGCCGCACAGCTTGGCCAGGGCCCAGCGTGGCCAGCCCCTGCTGCGTGGTCCTGGGTGGGGGGACAGCGGTCCTCAGGCAGGAGTGAAGACAGTCTGGAGCAGGGCCCTGGGCTGGATCCGCCCATGAGGTCCCAGAGCTTGGCAGGTGGATGGAGAGGATTTAACTGGGTTGTTCTGGGGTGAGGACTGTCACCAGGTCTAGTGATGGCAGAGGGGACTGATGAGATGCCACAGGACATGGGGATCCAGTCCCGACAGGGAACACCACAGCCAGAGCCCCACAGGCCAGGTTTCACTGGCAGGAGAAAGGGAGAGCCAGGCCTGGATGGAAGAAAAGATGCTGATGTTAAGCCATTTTGGAAATGGAGTCTGTCAAACTAAAAGCAAAAGGAACCGCACGTGGTCCTGCACGCTAGTCGGTGAGGTAGTTGTCCGTGGGATGCAGGTTAACAGTTCTGAGGCCACACACTGCACGCGCACTGGGATTGGACGATTAAGGAAGTGGATCACGGGAGCCGTGTTCCTCTGGGTCGGAGCGCGAGGTCACAGACACGCAAAGGGGGAAAGCAAGGATGATCTGCGTGGTACTGGGTTAGCTTACCACACCTGCAGACGGACAGTTATAGAAATGCTTATACATGTGTGTACATATGTAGGTGAGCACCCGAACATGCACTTGCTTGCTCTGTGGTGGCGACGGCCGATAAGCCAGGGCGCCCCAGCAGCAATGAGCGCCCCCAGGGCCACATCTTGATCTCCAACTCGGTCCCCTGTGACAGTTGGAGAAATGACTGGTTCTAGGGCTTGAGCAGGAAATAAGCAAGATGAGAGTAAGGGCCGGAGGGTAGGGAGGTGCTGCACACGCACACACACGCACACGCAGTCAAAGGGACAAGGGAGACAACTGAAAATGCTCCCAGCGGCCAATGTGGCAACAGAGCAACAACAGAACACAGTATCGGATTATAACACAAAGTAAAAAATAAATACCCACCCATCCATACTGACATAAACAGACAACTGAGTAAATAAGTGAGGAAAAGAGACAAATCTCCATGCGGAAAAAATCCAAATAATTCACATAGCTAGAGGAGGTGGAGCATAACTCCCCACCCTTACATGTGGACTGCGCATGGCGACTTCCTTCCAAAGAGGACATCATGAAGGGGTTGGGGGAGAGAACATTACAGGGGACAAACCTGACAACCATGACCTCAGTTGGGTGACCAAGGTCAACACCCACAGGGCTACACCAGGCAGATGCCAGGCACGTTGCTTCTGTGGTCTTCCTCCCAATAACCCATTGGGGGACATTAGAAAATACCTGAATCTTCTAAACTGCCAGGGTCATCAAAAACAAAGAAGGTCAGAGAAGCTGTCACAGGTCTAAGGAGCCGAAGTAGACCTCATACCCAAATGCAGTGTGGGATCCTGGGACAGAGAAAGAACATTACGTAAAAACTAAGGACGTCTGAATTGGCTAATCATAATGGATGAATTCTAGTTCCTTGGTTGTGACAAGTGCACTCTAGTAATTAATGTAAGATGTCAGCAGCAGAGGACATGGGGCGTGGGGAAGACGGGAACTCTGCGCTATCTTCGTGACTTTTCTCCAAATCCAAAACTATTCCAAAATTAAAAGTTTATTTTTAAACCCTTTTCTTGGGATGTGGGGGTTGGGGATAGGGTAGACTAGAAGATATCCTTTTTTAAAAACAGATGTTATTTATTTATTTTTAGAGAGAGGGGAAGGGGGGAGAAAGAGAGAGAGAGAAACATCAATGTCAGAGAGGAACATCGGTCAGCTGCTTCTCCCACGCAACCCAGGCATGTGCCCCGACTGGGAATCGAACTGGCAACCTTTTGGTTTGTGGTATAACGCCCAAACCACTGAGCCACCCAGGGCTAGATAGGTCACCGTGATTGAACTGGAAGTCTTCCAGAGTTTGCTTTACCCAGAGGTGTTCTCCAAGTTCGTGTGTGTGTGTGTGTGTGTGTGTGTGTGTGTGTGTCTGTATGTATGATAGTGTGTCCTTATGTGTTCTCCAGTCTCGCCTACATTATAAATTCTGTGAGGGAGCTCACAGTATATCTTCATGTTTTACAGCAAAAAAAGAAAACCGGGAGTGAACGAGAGGGTCCCCAGTGCCTGCTGTAAGAGAAGACGTCTTCAAGCACAGAGCCAAGCCTGTAACGGGCGCAGGAGGGCTGTGCTGGGGCAGTTACGTGGGTGACTGCTGGGCCTGCCCGGTCCTCTCCCTGCATTAGCATACTGATGCTTCTCCCGACGGTCAGAGTGGGGTTCCCTGACACCGCTGACGGGGATGTAAACTGGAACCACCACCAGGGAATGCTGAGGCCGTTTCTTAAAAAGCTAACATGCACTTAACCATCCTTCAGCCTCCTCACGGGTCTTCCCTTGGCCCTGCAGCCCACTGTTAACATAACAGCCACAATTACCTGCTAAAACAAAAGTCACATCATGTCACCTCCTCTGCCTTGTTTTCTGGCGCTACGAGATGGTCCACGCTCATCCCAGCCTTAGAATCAGCCATAGCCCCCAGGAGCTCTGGTTTCTTTCATCGGAGGATGGTATTAGAAACTAAGAACTGGGCACTGGATGTACTTGTTGCTACTGGGGTGTCCTTGCTCCTCGGCCCCTTCAGCTGACGGAGCAAGCACATAACCGAGCCTTTAGTCATATGGTCTCTATTCGTTTCCAAATTTATTTAGGTCAGAATCTCTTCCCCTTGTCCCCTTTACTGAGGTTATTTTATACATTTGTAATACAGTAGATTTTTTTGGGGGGGGTCACATTCTGTCTTTTATCTTGGGATGCTGCAACTTCCTAAATGATATTTAAATTTGCATACATAAGGGTCTCTCTCTGTGCTGTAATTCTCAGTGGATGTTGATAAATGTGGCATATCACGCATCCGCCGTTAGTTACTAAACCAGACAGGAGAGTTTCACTGCCCCCAACCACCCCCCATTCCTCGACTATACAGCCTCGCTGCTTCCCTGGTCCCTGGCAACCACTGACCTCTTTTCTGTCCCTACAGTTTCGCCTTTGTCATATAAATGGAATCATACAGCCTGTCACCTTTTCAGACTGGCTTTTTTCTTTTTTTTTTTTTTAATTTAGCCATATGTACTTAAGAGTCATCCAGCCCTGGCTGGTGTGGCTCAGTGGGCTGGGCACTGCCCTGCAAACCAAACAGTTGCTTGTTCAATTCCCAGTCAGGGCACATGCCTGGATGGCAGGCCAGGACCCCAACTGAGGGCTTGCGAGAGGCCACCAGTTGATGCTTCCCTCCCTCTCTTCCTTCCTCCCTACCCCTCTCTCTAAAAAAATAAATAAAGTCCTATAAAAAAGAGATTCATCCATATTTTTGTGTCTTTTAGGTTTGTTTTTTTTTTTTCTTTTTGTATAGCATTCCATTGTATGTATCACACAATTTCTTTATCCATTCATCTGTTAAAGGACATCTGGGTGGCTTCCAGTTTGGAGGGATTATGAGTAAACTTACTGTCAATAGTCACATCCAGTTCTTGTGTAGACGTAACTTTCGACCAGTTGGGTCATCATCCAGGACTACGACTGCTGTCTTATGTGGTAAGACAGAGCTTTGCTTCGTCTGACCGTCCCCAGAGCGCCTGCTCGTTTTGCTCCCCCACCAGCAATGAACGAGCGCTGCTGTTGCTCCACATTCTTGTAGGCAATTGGACGCTAAAGGTTATTTTGCATTTTAGCCTTAATGGGATGTAGTTGATGTTTTAATTTGCTTTTTCCTACTATTAAATGATGTTGAGCTTATCTGCCATCCATGGATGTTCTTTGATGAGGTATCTGTTCAGATATTTTGACCATTAAACATTTTCTGGTAATTGTTGAGTTTTAAGGGTTTTTTTTTTTTTGTTGTTGTTGTTTGTTTGTTTTTTGTTTTGCGTGTACTTTGGATACAAGTTCTTTATCTGATATATAATTTACAAATATTTTCTCCCAGTAGGTAACCCGTAATTTCATTCCTTAACGGTGTTATTCACAAAGCAAAGTTCTTAATTTTAATAAGGCCCGGTTTATTAAATTTGGGGAGGAATTTGCTTTTGTGTTGTATCTAGACCCTCATCACCAAACCCAAGGTTGTGTAGATTTTCTCCTAATTTTTTTCTTCTAGCAAACTCCGGAAAACCTCCAACCCAACCATGGTGTCCAGTCAAGAGTGTGTTGTGGCTGATCTGACTTTTCCATAAGAGGCTTTTGCTGCCCATAAATAATTCACAGAAATAGAGTTGTGAACAGCATAAAACGGACCCCGCTTGTCATGGGGCCGGTTGTTTCCCCTCAAGTTCCTATGTTGCATTCCCGACCCCCAGTACCTCCAGATGGGACTTTGTTTCTAGCTGAGGCTTTTAAAGAGATGATTAAGTTAACATGAGGCTGTCAGGCTGGGCCCTAATCCAACGTGACCGGTATCCTTATGAAAAGAGAAGAGCTGGACACAGAGAGACAGCAGGGATGCGTACACACAGAGGAAAGGCCATGCGCGGTCACAGAGAGAAGGTGGTGTCTACAAGCCGAGGAGGGACAGACTCCAGGAGAAATCCCCCCGCTGATGCCGTGATCTGTGACTCCGGCCTCCAGGCTGTGAGAGAATAATTTTCATTGTTTAATACCATCTGTGGTGTTCTGGTTATGACAGCCTGAGACACGAGTGCACTGCCATTGAGAAATCGTATTAGAATATGGCTACAAGACGCTGCATTCAGGGTATGCTGAGAGCTGGCTAAGTGGCTTTGGCCAAGGAGAGCGAGTGAGGGCCAACCGGAATTGATTGGGAAAACCCAGACATCAGTTTAAAATTGGCTGGCACCTTCCTCTCTCCCTGCCAAGCCTACCACTCTGGACTGAGAAGAGTCCAAAGTGGGCATTACTATCTTGCGGTCATGTCATGGACTCCTGCCCAGAGCCTCCAAGCATATCTGTAATGTGTCCTTAAGACCAAAGGCAGGGGAGTAGGTGACCACCTGCTGGGGTACAGAGGGACGGGTGCAGTTGATTGCCCATCCCCATGACAGGAGAGCTGGAGTTGGCCAATGACATCATGAATGGCATTTTTCAGGGCAGGCTTGAAGACCGAGATGGGGCTTTCACCAACTCAAACAGTTTACTAGTCGGGGTGGTTGGTGCTCACTGCTGTAGCCAATGACCTCTGGGGTTCGCTAACCACCTGCATGGCAGTCTGGTGTGGGGGGATGGCTCTCCCGGATTGCGGGTGGGGGCACCAGGGCAGCTTCGTGGTATCTGAGAGGCCTCTGCAGAGGAGTTGCTGACAGCTCTCTGGTCCAGAGAAGCCATCAGAACTGTGTGGGCTGTCATTGCTGAGCCAGGATGGGGGCTCCTCACTTCCCCATGGATTCTGTGGGACACTCACTCCAGGCCCGTCCCAGTGGCTCCCCTGTCCGAGCCTCCCAGGACAGAGTAGCAAACACGTCCTCCCTTTGCCTTCCGCGGCAGCGCTCTCTCCTGGTTCTCGGGCTGGGGCGACCATCCTAGCTCGGCCTCCTGCGCCGGCTCCTCTTTCTCTGCTGACCCCGTGATGTCGGGCCGCCTCTGCCTCTCCTCTCTCGCTCTTCCTAGGGAGCTGCGTCCGTTCCCGGTGACCTTGCAGAACTGTGCTACTGCAGCTTTGTGGCTAAAATTTCCTCCTCCTTCCTTGCCTTGAGCTTACACCAGGAGACGGCTGCCAAGAAGGAATTTTATTAATAGATTTGCCCTTCAGCCCGGGAAATGAAGGACTCCCCCCGCAAGCTCCCGCCATGCCCCAGTTACGCCCCGTTTCCAACGTCGCACTTACATTCATCCGGCGTGTGCTCTTCATTTTGAGGGATATTTTTGACATATTTCTCCCACCATCCCAGGTATTACAACTTATTCGGTGCCTATCCAACATCCATGCTCCTTTCTAGGATTGCCCAGGTCCCCATCTGGAACCTGCTTCTCCCCTGAGCAGCCTACGTGATTTCAGAGAAATTGACCCCCTTTGTAGTGTCAGTCGGGGGGCGGGCGCTGGCTCATCTAACTCACCCAATGGCACGTTCCATTTTTCCGGCCTCAGCACTTTATGGTTCCCCACAGTTCTGGGACAGCACTCACAATATCGTCTCTTGTCTGTCTCTAGCCTCTTTCTGTGTAAGGTACAGAAAACCAAGCAGAGCACAAAGTGTCTACTTTATATGGAGGGATAGACCACCCTCCACCAGTCAGCCTGTACCCTCTTGTCTGCCTTTCCTCCCGGTAGTCAGGTGGCTTCTCTTGTCTGAAGATGTCTCAGAGGCCATCCTGAGACAGCTGAGCCCTAACTCAATGTCCAGGGCTGGCTTCTCCTTTTGCTCAGCACTGCTAGCCAAGGGATGACCAAATTCCAGCTGCAAGACTAATTTGTGGTCTCAGGGCAGAAAACTAGAATCTCTGATGAGAAGCATTAAATAGTGGCTGGAAAGAGGATCTCCAGATAGAACAAATAAAAATAGAAGATGCCTAGTTAAATTTGAATTTCAGATAAACAACAGGCAATTTTTAAGTGTAGTGTATGTACATGCTCATTTGAGAGATACCACAGCCAATGGGGAACTGCAGTATTGGTGGCCAGAGGGGCAGAGTATTTGGGGTGAGCAGAGCTGAACAGGAGAGTTAAGACCAGTTGAGAAGTGACCTGAATGGGGAGATTCTGCCCTGATAATCCCCCTTTGACCTTGGTAGCTCACCACAGTTGCTTTAAGGGGTAGCACTCAAGATAGCTAAGGCCAAGTGGAAATTTAGAAGTGTGAGGTGGCCCCACCTACTGGCCAGAGGAATTTTTGTTTTGGTGATATCCAGGATATAGATTTCCTCTGGGTATAATTCATTCTTTTTCTTTCATTCCTGAAACACATTTTTATTGAGCATCTACTATGAGCTAGTCGTTAAAATAGTGGCTGCTACTACAACAGCAAACAAAGACATAATCCTTGCCCTCCAACAAAAACACTTTATGATGTTGCTTTACATTTTTGTCTTTTCTCTATTGTAAAATTGCTCTTGACCAACAAATTGCCGATTGAAAACAAGCATCAGGTGCTGTTTGACTGTTGAGGGAAGATATGAGGTCCTGTATCCCATTTCCAAAGTAGTGCTTCAGTCATTCCCTTGGGGACAAGAGATCGAGGTATAAAAGGTGGTTAATCCTGTCAACCGATCTTGGAGCAGGTAAAAAACTGATACCACGGGTCCAGTTTCAGGGGCCGACCGGAGCGTTCGGGAACGCTCCAAAGAGGGATTCTTTGCTACATGTTTCACAGGTGATGCAATCCTGTCTGGCAAGCTTGAGTTAAATGTTTAGTTTTAGACTTAATAGTGAGTTTTTGCCTGCGCTGTTTGTAAAATACAAGTGTCAAGGTTCATTCTTGGAGGTTTTGAAAAACAGAAGGATTAAAATGCCAGAAGCACATGAGTGTCAGGAACTGATCGACCACTGAGCGATTTATCCTGAGAAAATATTTCAACTGAAAAAAAAAAAAAGCTATGACTATGTTACTTGCAAAACTACCTATAATATTAAAAAATAGGAAATAATACAAATGTCCAACAAGATAATATTAAGTTCATTATATTGTATCCCTGAATAATATTTAAAACTAGACAAAACCACGTAGGATAAACTACATTAAAAAAAGCAAGCTTCAACAACTGTCTAGATTCTCTGATTATAGCTATGTAAGCCATTTAAATGAACATAAAATTCACATTTTTCATGTTTGCATAAATACATAATAATAAAGTAGCAGTTGAGATAGTAAAATCTAGTCTTTGCTGTTTTTATTGTATATTTCTGTACAATTTAAAATGAATTTACAAAGAAAACTATGAGGTACAGGAAGAAGAGCTGAGTGACTACACGTTTGTTAGAACCAGGGTATTTTTAGTTGCAAGGTACAGAAAATGTAACACCATATGATTTTTAAAAATAAAGGATGCCCTGGCTGATGTGGATCAGCAGGCTGAAGGTTGTCCCACAAAGAGAAAGGTCACTGGTTCGATTCCAGGTCAGGGCACATGCCTGAGTTGCAGGTTTGGTTCCTGGGTGGGGTGTATGTGAGGCAACAGATTGATGTTTCTCTCTCTTTCCCCCTCCTGCTCTCTCTAAAAAAATAAACAAAAATTAAAAATAAAATTAAAGGGGACTTTTGGCTCATCGGACTAGGAAGTCCACAGGTGTGTAGGATCCAGGTACTGCACACTCAGGGCTCTGACTTCATTTCTCTTTGCCTCTCCCGCATCTACCCTTCTCAGGGTGTGGGCTTCCTCCTCGGGCTGGCTTTCCCCATAGTCCCGAGACAAAGGAAGTGAAGCTACAGGCTTCCTCTTTAATATCCGCATTCAACAGAGAAGACAGGAGGCACCGCTATGGAATGAATGAGGACCCTGGCTTCATTCTAACGGGCTCACTCCCCTTCCAGATGCTGCCCTGTGCTCCAGAGGGTTAGCTTTTGTTTCAAAAAATTGTGATAAGGACAGGGTTATTCTGATTGGCTGAGACCAATGAAAACACACCCCTAGATCTGGGGGTAATTCAATCTTACCCAAAGTACATGTGGCTCACATGTTGGGTAGGAAACCTTAGTGTCCACTGTACTGTGTTATGTGCAGAAGAATGTCATGAAAAGCAGGAATATGAGTTGGCAGGAAGTTGAGAATTTAATATGTCTCCTCTCCCTTCTGAAGTGATCTCAGCCATCATGGGAAGAAATTCCAGGTAGATTAGAGATAAAAGTATAAATCAACTCAAAGGACACATCAGAGAATATACTTGTCTCTACGTATTTTTGTGTGTGTAATGTTGGAGTAAAGAATACCTTGTTAAATAAGATATAAAAACAAAAGCCACTAAAGAAAAGGCTGATAGAGACGAGTACTTCAGAATTTAAAAACTTGGTACGACAGACACTATAACCAAAGTTAACAAATAAGTGACACGTAAGAGAAAATATTTGGAATTGATATCAAAGAATATCCAGAATGTGAGAGTAATTTTCATTTCTTCCTTTTAGTGGTAACAGCCTTCCAGGCGTCAGTGGAGCCCACTGCAGCACAGGCAGGCTACAATTCCGAGCACCCCTTGCAGCCAGAAATGGCCACGTGTCTAAGTTCTGGCCAATGGGATCTGAGCAGCAAAGGGTCAGTGCAACATTCTACTTTAGGAAAGGGCCTTTCATTTCCTCCTTTGCCATTTCCCAGGAGCTGGAAGGTGGCGAGTAATACCCTAGGCCTGTGACTCCAAACTGCACAGTGCCCTGGAGTGCCATGGCACACTCGTAGGGGTGCTGGGGGTATCTTAAATTTTGAGGAAACAAAGCAAAATCTGTGTCGAACATGAAATGCTAATTTGGACCGAGAAAGCAAGTGCCTCTCGAATTGCTATGTGGAGCAGGAAATGAGAATGGTAGCTTCCAATCTGATCTTAAAGTTCGATAAATTATGCAGTGTGCAAGAGGCGCTGCATTGTCAGGACATGAATACTCGTGAACTTGTTTGGAGCTAATTATCTAACAGATGGGATTGCTAGGGAGTTCTTTTGGTGTAGCTCTGTGAAACAATGTCTAAGTCACTTAAGGCTTTTGTGAACAGAGTTTGGGAAGCTCTGCCAAGTGGCAGGGTGACAAGAAGGGGAGGATCTGGGTTCTGTGTGATCTCGCGGACCTCCTGGAGCGGACTACCTGCCACCCCTCGACTTTCCGCCTACTTCTGGACAATTGCATGTGAAACAAATAAACTTCTTCCCCATTCAAACCACTGTTTTGGATCTCTCTGCTGTAACAGTATGGCAGACAGTGTAGGCATCCTGCCTCCCCAGAGCCCACCTGCAGACAGGTCCTGTACATGCTGATGGCTTCCTGAGTCTCTTTTACAAGAATATAATATTGTATTACTTTCATAAACTAAAAAAAATTAAAGTCAACCCAGCACAATATAACATAGGTGACCAAACCAAGATTCAGTTAGTCTCCAGTGAAACCATCCAGAAACAAACGAATGGAGATAAAAATAAAGTTCTGCATTTATAAGCAAAAAAAAAAGAAAAAAATCTAATTCAAAATACTTAACCTCCAGCTCAGAATTAACCAGCAGGGTGAAGAGTGAGCTGGAGACAGACAAATCCAGCCCATTCGGGATGAGGCTCCATCCATAACCACAGTCTTCCCTGGTGACACCTACTCCCCCTCCCCCATTTCCGTATCTGCAAGACCTTGCACACAATGCCTCAGAAGGGGCCCAGCTCGGTAAGTTTTTTAAAAAAGAAAAAGCTTTGGGGTAGGCAGCAAAGCCAGACGGGAAAAGAAGAGTTTAAGGCCAGTCTTTGGAGATCAGACATCCCCCTCAAAGGGAGGGCAGGCCTGGCTCTGTGAGACGGCTTCAGAGGGATCAAGAATAGCCTGGTCTCAGCGGGCTCGGAGGCGTTCAGAGCAAAGCAACACCCCACCGGGCCTTCTTGGTGCTATGTTTGGAAGCAGCTCCTCTCGCCCCGGGGTCAACGATCATTTAATGGCTTTCCTTTTTATCCTCCAGGTCTGTCGTCAAGCCAATGTCCCTGCTCCCAGGGGCAGAATGTTCAGAGCTGTTCCGAGACAGCGGGAGTCAAGATCCCAACGGCGCGGCTGGCAGAAAGCAAAGTCAACCGTCCGGCACGAAGACACAGCGTACGAAGCCCGAAGTGCGCCCGGCCTGGGCCGCCGGGGCCCCTGCTCGGCTCTGCCCGGGGGGCCGCACAGCAGCGGCGTCCTCGCCCGCACCAGACCCGGACGGGCTTTGCCTTTCGTTAGGCTTCTGACAACAGCGCTCTAAGGTCCGGCCTCCCGGCCGCAGACTGGGTCACAGCCCCGAGGCACCGAGTCCCGCGACCACAGACACCTCTGGCCGAGTCAACCCCGATCGCAGGCTCCACCCCGCCCGCACTTCCGCCGGAAGCCGGCACCGCCGGAAGCGTCTCTGTGACGTCACGACCCCGACGGAAGTCCGCGGGCGCGCCCTGGCGGCGCCGGTGCGGTGCCCCGCGCGGTGGGTCGTTCTGGGAGGTAAGGCGGCCTCCGCTGGGCGCTCAGGGACCCGCGCTGGCGCAGGGCCGTCCGTCTCTCCGTCTGACCGCCCCCTTGTGTGGGGGGCTGCAGCCCACGTCCATCCTGCCCGGAGCCCGGGCACCCCCAGTATTCCCTTCCAGCCTCTGCACCCCGCCCCTACCTCAGGTTCCGCCCCCGGGGAGAGCTCCTTGCGGGGCCCACCTGCCGCGACCCTAGGCTGGAGAGGAGCTTCGGGGAGACCCTTCTGTGGGTCCTCAGGGATGGGTGTCCAAGGCTCCCAGCTTGTTTCTCCCCAATTCGCTTTTTCTCCAAAAGTCTTAGAACCCCCTTCACCCTGCGGGGCCCAGCACCCCCTGGCTTCCAGTTCTCAGTGTGTTCTTCCCGGGACTCCCTCTGTCCTTGCAGCCAGACCCCGCCTCCTGGAGGAGCCATGTCCCGCGCAGCCCGGGGCGTCCCCGGTGGCGCTGCGGGCGCGGCCCTGCGCAGGAGGGGCCGGCGGAGCGCCCCGTGAATGCCGGCCCGAGGGACGCCGGAGCTGCCTGCGGAATTACCCCGCACGAGGAACGTGTAGGCTGGGGGCCCTCGGTCAGCTCGCGAGAATTATCGCTGTTTTCTAGTTTGGTTCTCTTGATTGGAAGCCTGGCCCGGGATCGTATTTACTAAGGCCAAAGGTGACCACGGCCAGTTTTTCTTTTTTTTTAAAAAGATTTTATTTATTTTTAGCGCTAGGCAGAGAGAGGGAGAGAAACATCAGTGGGTGGTTGACTCTTGCACGCCTCCAACGGGGACCCTGGCCCGCAACCCAGGCACGTGCCCTGACTGGGAATCGAACCGGCGACACTTTGGTTTGCGGGCTGGCGCTCAGTCCACTGAGCTACACCCCTTGGGGCTCAGTTTCTTAATACGGATACATCCCTTCATCCACAGGATGCCTCATCCTGGGTCCTCGACTGCCTCTAGGGGTTCCTTGTTCTGATTGCACTGGCAACAAATTCCTTTGACTACATTTTGTGTGAATATTTATATATATTCAAGGAAGTAAAAAAGTGATTTGGGGGCAGGGGAGAAGGTGGATGCCTTTTGCATATTTTCCGCCGCTTTATTTAGGAATTGGTAGCTAGCAGGTGCCCCAAAGCAGACCACAATGGTTTAATTGGGGAACATTTGAAGAAGAGAGAGCTCAGGACCTTCCAGGAGGCAGTGTGCTTAAGGGCTGATGGGTTTTGTTTTGGGAACCATTTAGGGAGGTGCTGTCTGAGAATACAAGCCATGGAATGAACCCCTCAGGATAATCACATGCTCTCTGTTCCTTTGTAGCCCTAGGATGGACTTTCTGGTCCTCTTCTTGTTCTACTTGGCTTTATTGCTGATTGTCGGTGTTGTGATTTGCATCTGCTCGAAATCCAGTTACCTGAGAGGGCTGGTCAGGGGAGGCACGCAGGTAACTGATGCTTGGAGACCACTGGGTTTTAAATGTCCCCAGTTTCAAAGGCTCACTCGTGTTCCTGACAGAACAAAAAAGAGAGGCCTTTTTTATTCATTTATTCTTTCACTGATGGCAGTTGTAGGATATTCCAAAGTCTTTCTGTGATTTCTTTTTCCCTTATTGTTGAAAGTAGTCTTGTACTGATGCTTTGAGAGAAGGTAGCATTCCTAACTAAGGTTGGCTATTTTTCTGTGATTTGATGCCTGTGACTGGGCATGGATTTGAGCAGTGTCCGCCTGGAGGGGTCTGATGGGTGAAACGAGGGGCAGTAGGAGCAAAAGCTGAGCACTGGGCTGCCTACACTCCTTCAGGGATCAAAGCGAGCAAAACTGGGGGGAGCAGTCCTTGGGAAGGGCTTCACTTGGGAGGGACCTGGGCTAATGGCCAGTGACCTGGAGGTGGACTTGGGAACGTAGGCTGGAACCCAGAGCAGGGAAGGGAGCAGGACTCACGTTAGCATTACCTGGTCCATCCGCTCTGCTCCCCTTCCTTGACTTGAAGACCCCAGCGTGACACCTTTTTTGAGGTCAGCGTGGAAAGTGGAGGAGTTGGCTTCAAAGTAAGGCCAGCCAAGGGAAGCCAGCCTCTCTATTATCTTCAGTCTCTTCTCTGTCGTGTGCAGAAACACAGTGTCACCAGTATTGCCCGCTGAACACAAAGCATCTAATTGGGCGGGGGTGGGTGGGGAGAATGAAAGATGAAATTGAACGCTTCTCTCTCCTTTTAGGTATTTTCCTGTATAATTCCAGAATGCCTTCAGAGAGCCACGCTAAGATTGCTTCATTACCTCTTCCATACACGGTATTTGTATTTGAGTTTAAATAGTATCTTCCTTTCTGTCTTCATTGTTCATTGCTGCTGTTCTGTAGCAGGGAGACGCTCCCTGTGGTTTCCAGCACGGTACAGAGAGGGGCGCTGCGGAGCACGATGGTCCTGGGCTCAGAACCTCTGCTCAGAGATAGTCCGCCTTTTCTCTCTGGGGTTCCCATGTCGGCTTCTGAGAAGTATTTAAAGAATGGGAAACCATTGATTTACATTTCCATGAAAAGAAGTGTATTCTAATACTGAGCTCTCAATTCCCAAGACAGATAATAATAATAGCATTTATTGAGCACTTACTATGTGCTAGGCACTACATCAGATGGTTCACATAGGTTTTTATGTAATTTTTACTGTTATCTCCAGCCCAAAGGACACACTCGGCTCTTGGTTAACTTCCCTTAGTGCGGTATGGTTTCTTTGTGGAGGAGTCCCCGGGAACAAGCCACGTGCCTACTTCTTTTCAGAAACTACACCTTCATTGTCCTGCACCTCACCTTGCAAGGAGCGGTTTATGCTGAATACACCTGGGAAATATTTGGCTACTGTCAAGAGCTGGATTTCTCCTTGTGTTATCTTCTTCTGCCCTATCTCCTGCTGACTGCAAACCTGGTGTTTTTCGCCCTGAGTTGTGTGACCGACCCTGGTAAGTTGAGACTCTTGGGATAGACAGCTGAGCTGTCAGTCTAACGGTGGGCAAACAAGCGGTGATCCCTGGGAGGACTTTGCAAAAGATTTGGTGTTTAGCGGTTGCATAATCTTTCAGTTTTGAGTGTTTTCTAATTTTATTTTTCTTCCTTTGACCCACGGGTTATTTAGATCCTTTGAAAATTTTTCATATAAATTTTTTAGTTTAATTTTCTATTTTTATTTCTTTATTTTTTATCCTCACCTGAAGACATGCTTATTGATTTTTAGAGAGAGGGGAACGGAGGGAGAGAACATTGATCGATTGCCTCCTGTATGCGCCCTGACCAGGGACTGAACCCGCAACCTAGGCATGTACCCTGATCAGGAATCGAACCTGTGACCTTTCAGTTTATAGGATGATGCTCTAATCAACTGAGCCACACTGGCCAGGGCTAGTGTAATTTTTTTTTATACTTCCACTTAATTGTTATGTAGAGAGCTTATGGTCTGAAGGATACTATTTCTTTTGAAAATTTTATTGATATTTTCATTATGCCTGGGTATGTGGTATGTGGTTTTTGTAAATAGCCCGTGTTCTTGGATACAGATGAGTTCATTACATCAAGTGTGTTAATTATGTTCAAATTTTCTTTTATGTTCATGCTAATTTTGAGGTGTTACCTCATTCTAATCGTAGATTTGACAGGTTTCTTTTTGTAAGTTTTTGCTTCGCATATATTGAAGTGATTTGCTTCACGTATTTTGAAACTAGTGTGTATGTGTGTATGTATATTAGCTATACACACATATAATCACACATACATAATTCTTACAATCACACATATGTAATTCTTATTAGATGCATTAAGTTTTTTTTTTAAGACTTTATTTATTTTTAGAGAGAGGGAGAGAAACATCAATGTGTGGTTGCCTCTTGAGTGCCCCCAACTGGGGACCTGGCCCAGAACCCAGGCACGTGCCCTGACTGGGAATCGAACCAATGATCCTCTGGTTCACAGGCCGGTGCTCAGTCCACTGAGCCACACCAGCCAGGGCAGATGCATTAAGTTTAAAATTAGTATTATCTCTTTCTTGAGTCTTTTTTTAAGATATAATGAGCCTCTGTCACTGGTAATTGCTTTCAAGGCTCTTCTGTCTGATATTAATATCATTAACACTGTATTTCTTTTTATTTTTTTTTATTTTTTTTTTATTTTTTTTATTTTGGTTTTTCAATTATAGTTGTCCCCTTTTCCCCTTCTTTTTATTGATATTTGCTTGTTTTTTCCCCCTATTCTTGTAATTTTAACCTTTTCCTGTCCTTGAAGCATTAAATGTCCATCAGTTGATGAATAGGTAAATAGAATGTGGTATGCCTAGTCGATGGGCTATTCAGCAATAAGAAGTAATGAAGTACTAATACCTGCCACAACACAGGTGAGCCTTGAAAATGTTATGTTAGTGAAGAGCCAGATACAAAAGACCACACATTGTATGGTTCTGCTTATATAAAGTATCCAGAAAGGGCAGATCTGTGGAGACAGATGTATTGATTAGTGGTTGCCAGAGATTAGGGAACAGAGAAATGGGGACTGACTGCTAAAGGATTTCTTTTTGTGGTGATGAAGATGTGCACAACTCTGTGAATATACTAAAAACCACTGGGTTGTCTAGTTTAAATGGGTGAATTGGTCCTGGCTGGTGTGGCTCAGTGGACTGAGCACCGACCTGTGAACCAAAGGGTCACCAGATTGATTCCCAGTCAGGGCACATGCCTGGGTTGTGGGCCAGGTCCCCAGTTGGGAGTGTGGGAGAGGCAACCACATACTGATATTTTTCTCTCTCTCTTCCTCCCTTTCCCTCTCTCTAGAAATAAATCAATAAAGGCTTTTAAAAAAATAAATGGGTAAATTGGTTTTTTGAATTGTATCTCAGTAAAGCTGTGAAAAATTATAAAATGAATTAAAATATTAAATATAGCAGTTTTTAATTGTGCTGTGTCAGGACAGAGTTTGTGAATATCCTATATCACTTGAAACTGACATTCGTACTTACTTTTTTCAGGTACCATAACAAAAGCAAATGAATTAGTACTTCTTCAAGTCTATGAATTTGATGAAGTCATGTTCCCAAAGAACATGAGATGCTCTACTTGTGATTTAAGGAAGCCAGCCCGATCCAAGCACTGCAGTAAGTGTGGCCCTGCCGCCCCCTCCACCTTCTCACAACAGACATGTGGGCGTCTGTAAGGGAATATGACAGATGTCAGGAAGCCGGTCTGTGTGACTCCCAGACGTGGGGCAGTCCCTGCTGGTCGAGGCCCGATGGTGGCTTCTTTCAGATGACCGGAGGTAAGGTCTGTGTTCTCGCCACAATGCTGGGCAGGACAGCCCTTCCTTGGCCACATGGCTGGACATGCTGCCCAAGAGATGTTTCTGCAGGATCCTGGGTTTGCAGGTTTCAGTCCTGGCAGAGCCTGTTCCGGGGAGTTACCAACATGCTAGACTAGTGTTGTCCACAAACTGTGATGTGAACCACACACGTGATTCTAAATTTCCTCGTAGCCACAGTACAGAAGTAAAAAGAAATAGGGGTAATTAACTTTAATCATGTAATTTATTCAACCTAGCATATCTAAAATACTATTTTAATATATAATTAATATTTTAAAAACGCATACATGAGATAGTTTATATTCTCATTTCTGTACTCAATCTTTGAATCTGATGTTTATTCAGAGAGCTGTTACTAGCACCTCTCATCTGGGCACTAAATTTTCATTGGAAATACTGGATCTGTATTTAGTTACTGTAAAATTTACAGTTGGAAGAGCAGATTCACTACCCAAGCTATTCCAAACATTCTTAAACGTTCTTCAGTCACTGATCAGTCCCAAAATGTCGTTTTCTATAATATCCACATCTACGCTGACATAATGGCTTATCTGTCAGAAGAATTGATTGCGTTTAAAGCAGAAGAATTCATTTGAAACTAAGTTAAGTAAATCCACTACCTTTTTCCATCTCAGTATTATTCACATTGAAGTCAAAAGGAGTATTGCACGAATTCAAACAGTAAATTTATCAATGTCAACAAAGTATCCTTCCGAGCGTCTCCCGTGGCCACGTACCATGTGCTCGTTCCGCGCGCGTGGCTGGGCCCGTGGCTGCGGTGTTGGGCACTGGATCCTAAAAGCCTGGTGACAGCGGCTGCGCATACTGCCAGCAGTCAGTTTGTAGGAATGTCACTAGGTGTGCGAGGACCAGCTCGGGGCTGAGGCTTTCTGTTTCTGTGCAGGTGTGTGTAACCGGTGTGTGCACCGTTTTGACCATCACTGTGTTTGGGTGAACAACTGCATTGGGGCCTGGAATGCCAGGTACTTCCTCGTCTACCTCCTGACGTTGACAGCGTCAGCTGCCACCATGGCCGTCGTGAGCACTGTGTTTCTGGTCCGCTTGGTGGTGCTGTCAGACTTGCACCTGGAGACTTATGTTGATGACCTTGGACACTCCCAGGTTATTGACACTGTCATGCTTATTCAGGTAATTATGTTGTGGGCTGTCAGTTTCTAACTTCTGGTCTCAAAATCGGGGAAAGGACATTCGTTTTCCCAGTAAAAGCATGAAGCCATTCCTTTTTAAAAAATTGATATGTAGGTCCTGGCTGCGTAGCTCAGTTGGTTAGAGCATCGTCCCCACACGCCAAGGTGGCAGTTTTGCTCCCTGTAGGGCACATACAGAATCAACCAGTGATACCTAAGTAAGTGGAACAGCAAATTGGTGTATGTTTCTTTCTTTTCCTCCCTCCCTCCCTTCCTCTCTTTTAACTCAATAAAATAATTGATATATAGTCTTTTTAAATTAGTAACTAGTTCACATACCATAAAATTCACCCTTTTAAAGTATATAATTCATGGCATTAGTATGTGCAGAGTTGTGTAACCATCACCACTAATTTCAGAATATTTTATCACCGGAAAAAGAAACCCACCCCGATAAGCAATCACTCCCCATTTCAGTCTCCCCAGCCGTGGCAGCCAATAATTGGCTTTCTGTCTATGGGTTTACCGTTTCTGGACATTTTATGCAAGTGGAATCATACAACCTGTGGCCTTTTGGACTAGCATCTTTCTCTGAGCATAAGGTTCTCAGGTTCATCCGTGTCACAGCAGGAAGCAGTACTTCATTTCTCGTTATGGCTGAAAAATACCCCGTCGTGTGAATATGCCACATCGTATTCCATTCATCAGTTCTGGGTGTCTTCCCTTTTTGGTTATTTTTGAATAATGCTGCTGTGAACCTTTGTGTACGGGTTTTCCTGTGGACATAGGTTTTTATTTCTCTTGGGTCATACCCAGGAGCGGAATTGCCGGGTCATGTAGCAGCTCCCTTTGTGATCATTTGCGGGCCTGCCAGACTGGCTTCCAGAGCAGTTGCCCCATCTCACATTCCCACCAGCAGTGGGTACAGGTTCCAGTTTCCCGACGGCCTCGCCAACACTCGTTATATTTTATTACAGTCACCCCAGCTCTTTGCCCCCCTCGAACCAGATTTCACTTTATAGTTATGCGTGGCATTTGAATATGTCTTTTTAGTCTAAAACAGTGTCCCCCCCCCTTTTCAATGAAAGGGACTTTTATACTCTGGTTGCCTGTTGTTATAGGATGTCCCATGTTCTAGATTTGCCTGTTTGCTGATTGTGCCATCTAGTCTCTCTCTTTCCTGATATCAGTATAAACTGGAAGTTAGTGCTAGAGCCTTGATTAGATTCAGGTTAAATTTTTCTTGGCAAAAATACTTCTTAAAGAGAGCTGTGTATTTCCTGTTGTAGCCCATCAGGTGGAACCTAGGACCAGGGGAGCCTGGGCTGATATGGAAGGTGGCAGTCGCCAGCGGTCTGTTGGTGATGTGTAATGGGCAGGCTGTGTGTGTGGTTTCAGTTTTGTATTTAGGATCCTCTTTAGGATAGATTCCAAAAAATATAAATACTGGGTCAAAGATTATCAACACTTATGAGTCTTTTGATATTAATATCTATTATCAAATTGCTTTTAAAACCTACTGCTGGGGTGAGAGTTACCTCTAGTTTGATAGGGAAACATGGTGAGCCCTTTTTAAAAATTATATTTCTTTCATTACTTTTGATTACTTTCCTTGTCAGTTATTTGTATGTCTTCTTTTGTGAGTGTTCTTATAACTATTTGCCCTGTTTGATATTAGAATAACTCTTGATTTGAGGTCTTGACATAATAATGATAGTTCCTGGTAGATAGACATGCTGCGTCTCCCTCCACAACTAAGGAGGAATACAACTACCTCAAAACTAGAAACAACCAGAAGTTCCAGAAAATGAAACTGCATGAAAGTCCAGCAAACAAAGATAAAAAGAAGAAGTACTCATCCAGACAGGTAGGAGGGGCGGAGCTGGGGCACAGAGGATGTGGTGTGGTGGCGGCGGCAGCAGCGGTAGCAGCGGCGGCAGCGGTAGCAGCGGCAGGCCGGCAGAAAGCACAGTCACATGTTTTAAAAAGTCAGAAGGGACACCTGGGGAGTGTTTCCACCTCCTCACTGGACCTCGCAGCCCACGGTCCCAGCACTGGATAAAATCAAGCCTCATTGCTTCTGACGGTGCAGACCGGTGGGGGTTGGGGTGGAGGCAGACACTGTCAGCCTCTCGGCAGAGTCCGCTTATTTAAAGAGGCCCCATGGTCCTAGAATGGCCAGGGCGGCAGCTAGAGGGGCACCAGTCCCATATGGAAGTGGGAGAGGTGCCTGGAAAAGGAGTGAGTGCTGAGCAAACGGCATCGTTCCCTCTCAGACCCCTCCCCCACATACAGTGCCACAATATAGTGAAACGGATCACCTGTACTGATGAATCCCTAAGGCTCCGCCCCTTAAACGTAACAGGTGCAACAGCTCTACCTAAGACACAGAGGCAAACACACACAGGAGCTTGTCAGAATGAGGAGACAGAGAAGTATGGCCCAAAAGAGAAAAAGAATCAAGGTTCCAGTGGAAGAACTAAACGATGAGGAGACAGCCAACCTCACAGTCGCAGAATTCATAACACTGGTGATAAAGATGCTCACAGGCTTAACAGATATCCTTAAGTAAGGCAAACGGATAAAGGAAGAAGTGAAGGCTATGCTAAGTGAAATGAAGGAAAAATCCACACAAAACCAATGGTGAAGGGAAGGAAACGGGGGTTCAAATCAATGATTTGGAACATAAGGAAGAAAAAAACAGTCAACCAGTGCAGAACAAGGAAGCAAGAATTGAAAAAAATGAGGAAAACTTCCCAAATTTTGCGAAGAAGATGGACATACAGTTCCAGGAAGCACAGAGGGTCCTGGGTGAGCTGTATCCAGAGGGGACCACACCAGGACGCATCATGATTGAGATGCCAAAGGTGAAAGATAAAGACAGAGTCCTGGGGGCAGCAAGAGAGGCGTAGAGTTGCCTACAGGGGGGTGCCTATAGGACTATCAGCTGATTTCTCAGAGGACACTTTGCAGGCAGAAAGGGACTGGCAAGCAGTATTCAAGGTGATGAAAAGCAACCTACAACCAAGATCACTCTATCCAGCAAAGCTATCATTTACAGTGGAAGGGCAGATGAAGTGCTTCCCAGACAAGGCAAAGCTGAAGGAGTTCATCCTCACCAAGCCATTATTATATGAAATGTCAAAGGGACTTAAGAAAAAGAAGACCAAAACTATGAACACTAAAAGGACAACAAACTCACAACTATCAACAACTGAATCTAGAAAATAGAAACAAAATCCAGTTAAGCAAGCCTTGACCAGGTAGCTATGTTGGTTAGAGCAGTTTCTCGATATGCCAAGGTTGCGGGTTCTATCTTTGTTCAGGGCAGATACATACAAGAATCAACCAATGAATGCATAAATAAGTGGAACAACAAATCAATGTTTCTTTCTCTCTCCCTCTTCCTCTCTCTCTCTAAAAATTAATAAATAACATTTAAAAAAACCCAACTAAGCAAACCAGAATAGGAACAGAATCATAGGTATGGGGATCATTTGGAGGGAAACAGCTGGGAGGGGGGATGGGGAGAAATGGGGAAATGGCGCAGGGATGAAGAAGCATAATTGCTTGGTACAAAATAGATAGGGGGAAGTTAAGAATAATATAGGAAAGGGTGAAGCCAAAGAACTTATATGCACGACCCATGGACATGAACTAAGGCAGGTGGGATTGCTGGAGGGAAGAGGGTACTGGGCAGAGGGGAGCAAAGGGGGGAAAAATTGGAACTATTGTAACAACATAATCAATAAAATACACTTTAAAAAATAATGATAGTTCCTTTTTATTGTATTTGTTTTCTATTTGTATTTTTTTGTATAAAATTTAAATTTTCATCATCAAATGTTTTCTTTGTAACTTTTCTCAGAAAATCTTTCTATCAAGAGTTTTTTGTTCTGGTTTTGTGTTTGGTTTTTAGATTTTATTTGTTTTTTAGAGGGGAAGGAAGGGAAAAAGAAAAGGAGAGAAACATCGATGTGAGAGAGAAACGTCAATTGGTTGCCTCTTGTCGAGGCCCCAGCCAGGACCTAACCCTCAACCAGGCATGTGCCCTGACCAGGAATCGAACCGGCGACCTTTCACTTTGCGGGGTGATGCCCAACCCACTGAGCCACATGGATCAGGGCCCTATCAAGAGTTTTGCTAATCATTTGCTTCTCTTTTTTCCTAACTTCCAAAAATATTGAACTCGTAATTCTTTATTTTGTTCATTATAAACAATAACATAACAGTGAAAGGTTGGGGGAGGTTGGGAATAAGTCAAGGTGGTCAAAGGGCACAAACTTCCAATCCACAGACGATTAAGCCCCGGGATGTAATTTACAGCATGGTGACTACATACTGTACTGTACATTTGAAAGTTGCTAAGAAACTAGCTCTTAAAAGATCTCACCACTTAGAAAAATTGTAACTGAGGTGCTGGACATGTAACTAACCCTTACTGTGGTAATCATTTCGAGATTATATATGTGTAAATGTAGTCATTATATTTTGCCTAACTGTCGTGAACCTTAAACTCTCACATTGTTATGTCAGCTTACATCTCAAAGCTGGGAGGAAGGGAAGAAAATGTAAAGTATTTTGATAGTAAAATGGAATGAAAACTTACAGCCCTCCCTCCCAACACCACGATCCAGAGGCCACCGCTTCTGTAGTTCAAGGTGTGCCCTTCAGGCTTCCTTCCTACTTTTGTTTACACCACCATACATGTCCGGAGGGCTATTTTTGTGTTTGCACACGGGGGTCCCGCAGCAATCCTTGTGCCTTCTCTCTCTCACTGGGCAACACATGACCAGCGGCTTTTCCAGGGAAGCACGTGGAAGTGGGCCTCATTTGAGCAGTTCCTTATTATTCCCTCGTTTGACTGTCCCAGGGCTTGACTCTTCCTCGTGGATGGACATTTAACTTGTGTATTTTGGGAGGAGGGACTGTTAAAATCAGTGGCAGTGTACAGTGAGTACCCTTGTACCTGAATCTCTGTGGTCATTTCGTTTTGAAAGAGAGATTGATCTCTTCTGTCTGTCTGGATTTTATCTCGCTGCACAAACTAAGATCTGTATTTGTTTGTTTATTTTATAAGTAGCCAACTGCACAGCACCGTCTCTGGAGCATCCTTTCCTTTTCCTCTTGCGTACACTGGGATGTCTTCCTGGGCTGTTGGTCGGTGCCACGTATGGTTATGATCTGTGTTCAGTGGGTCAGAAATGCACGCAGGTGGGTGAGCAGGGGAGGCAGCTCTGAGGACAAGACCACTCAGCTGCCTAATGCGCTGCTTCTTCTTTGTCCCCAGTACCTGTTCCTGACCTTCCCAAGGATTGTCTTCTTGCTGGGCTTTGTCGTGGTGCTGAGCTTCCTCTTGGGAGGTTTCCTGTGCTTTGCTCTGTACCTGGCCGCCACCAACCAGACTACGAACGAGTGGTACCGGGGTGACCGGGCCTGGTACCAGCATTGCTCCCATGTGGCAGGGGCCCCACCAGCAGAGCCCCAGGTCTACCGGAACATTCACAACCACGGGCTTTGGAGCAACCTTGGAGAGATCTTTCTACCTGCTACTGCACACTATGAGAAGAAGAAATGAGAATGGGAAGAGTGTTACTGTCTTTTAAATACAGTGTATGTTTGTTTATTCATATGGATACTTCCTAAGCTGTTTTTTTTTCCCCTTGTTTCCTGAGCTGTCTTTGTAAATCGGCTTTCAGTCGTTAAGTTAAGGAAAGGAAGTGAAAAGTGCCGAATAGAACCCCTTGCTCACCCTCTGGGCACTCGGCCTGCTGGAGCGGAGAGTCTGGTGTCCTAGCGACGTCCCACACAGCTTCCACTTGACCTTGGTCACCCCCTGTAGACTCAGCTCCTGGACAGTGTCCCCTGGTGCGCAGGAGGGTCTCAGCGACTTGGAGTTGTGCCTGGCTGTGCCTTCTCGGCGCCCTTCCCATCTCTCCCAGGGAAAGGACTCGCGGTATTTTTTGTTTTGTTTTTTTGTTTTTTCCATCTCCAGGATCCTCACTCGGGTCTGCGTGGGCCTTTTACAATAGGGTGCATTTCTGTGCTGGCAACCTCTTGCCTGCCCTCCAGCGGCCTCTTGTGGCCATGTTCCAGTCTCTTCTGCCCTATATTTAAAGTTTCAAACAGCCTAGTTAATTCGTTGCAGAGAGATGAATGCTGGAAAAGGGATTTCCTAGGAAGTGCTGAGGGGTTTTAGGGTGAGGGAGTCTTTAGGAGCAGGACACCTACGATTCCCATGGCCGTCCAAGGCCGCCCTGAAGGGGTTGGGGTATAGGGACACCGGGGACAGGACTGGCAGTCGGGCAGGAAGCATCCTTTGTCACCGCAGCCCCTTGAGGTCAGACTAGATGTCATCTGTAAGACGAGTTGCCACCACCCTGCCCTGAATGGTGGGAAACACAGTGAAATCCCACGTGTAATCTTGGAACCCGGACCAAGGAAGCGGCGGGGCGGGGCGGGGCGGGGTCGGGAGCGCAGGCCCAATGAGCGCTCGCTGGCGCTGCGGCCCGCGGGGCGAAGGCGGGCGCGGGGGCGGGGCGTGCCTCTGTCCGCGGCGCTGCCCTTCCGCGTCTGCGGACGGGGCCGCCAGGGGGCGCCCTCCGGAGAGCGGGCGCTCGCCCTGGGCTGGGCGTGACCCCTGCGGGCCGCCGTCGCCGCGCTTGCCTTTCCCCCGCCGTTCGGCTGGGCGGTGTCGGGCTCCCGCGGCTCTCGGTGACGCCGCAGTCCCACACCTGGGTGTCCCGCTGGCCGGCGGCGGCGATGGTCCCCTGAGCGGGCCCGAGCGGGGAGCGGCGGGCGGGCGGGCGCCGCGGCCCAGGCCCGGCTCGGCGGGCGGAGCCCGGGTCGCGGCCTCTTTGTCTCCAGGGCGGCGGGCGCGTCTGCCGGGCTCGGGGCGGAAGTCCGGCCGCGCTGCCGGTGCCCCGGGCCGCAGCGGCCGCACCATGAGCGACATCCGCCACTCGCTGCTGCGCCGCGACGCGCTGAGCGCCGCCAAGGAGGTGCTGTACCACTTGGACATCTACTTCAGCAGCCAGCTGCAGAGCGCGCCGCTGCCCATCGTGGACAAGGGGCCGGTGGAGCTGCTGGAGGAGTTCGTGTACCAGGTGCCCAAGGAGCGCGGCGCGCAGCCCAAGGTGCGGCGCGCGGAGCGCCCGGCGGGGACCGCGGCCGCAGCAGCACGCCCCTGCTCGCTGCCCCCGCCTCGGCGACGGCTGCTAGCCGGACCCCAACCGCCCTTCCCGGCCGGGCTGCGTTCTCGCCCTTGGCCTCGCTCCTCCGGCTGCAGCCCAGACCTCCGGAGTCCTGAGCGTGGCTCGGCCGTGCGCTTGCTTTGCGGGCCGAGTGACCGCCGTGTTCTCACGGTGTTAAAGGAGGAAGAGACTTTAAAGGCCTGTTATTGAGAACCTCAAACCTCTGTCGGCCATTCTGAACGCCCCCCACCCGGGGTGATGCATAATGAAGTGCAATGACAGTTCCTGGGAAGCACGGGAGAGACCTGCTCCCTGGCACCTGGGCTGTTAGAGGGGTGAAAGGTCCCCCGGGGAGAATAGCATAGTTCCTGTTTTCTTGTTGTATGAGCTGATATGCGTGTTAAAACTGAGTTTCTCATCGCTTCTCCTGGGTTTGTTTTGTAGAGACTGAATTCACTTCAGGAGCTCCAGCTTCTTGAAATCATGTGCAATTATTTCCAGGAGCAAACCAAGGACTCTGTTCGGCAGATTATGTTCTCATCCCTTTTCAGTCCCCAAGGGAACAAAGCGGATGACAGCCGGATGAGCTTGCTGGGGAAACTGGTCTCCATGGCCGTGGCCGTGTGCCGGATCCCCGTGCTGGAGTGTGCCGCCTCCTGGCTCCAGGTACCTTTCCAGAAACAGCCTTCTCCCGGGAGTCCCTGCAGAGGAGCTAAGTGTCAGGAATTTCCAAGCAATTGGATTTCTTGAGAGGTCTTTGCCAGATGCTGTCTCCTCGACGTCACTGTAGGCTGAGACCCCAGACCTATATTTATACACAGCTAATGACCGTTCTTGAGAAAACAGTAGTTTCTGGTGGTAAATTAATTAGAAAAAGGAAAGGCTCCATCTTTAGAACAAGTGAAAAATCATTTTTCTTAGTTGAAAATGATAGGTAGGATTTTGAAAACAACTATGCATGCAGCCTCAAATATAGGACTTTGTTGTTAAGATCCCTACATGTCAATTTGTGGCGTGTTTTCTTGTTTTCTACACAGTTAGGTCCGTTAGCGTGCGAGTTGGTTTGCGATGCTCCAGGATGACGTTACAAAGTGCGTGGCTCTTCTGAGGGACAGAAAAGCTTTCTAGGGGGCTTTAAATACCAAAGGAAAAATGTATATTGACAGTAGATATTGTGTTAGGTGGTATATTGGGAGATTGATTTTGTTTTGCTTTTCTTTACTCGAAGTTCTCAGAAGGTCGATAATCCGCGTAGAGTAATTATTAACTGGAAATTTTGATTACTGTCCACAGTTATGCGAACAGAATTAACTGCATTCAGTTTCATAAACCTGTTCATCCCCAAGGTCTTGAAAGCACTTTTAAAAATTTTTATTTAAATGTTTTCCTTGTAATCTTATTTATCCTTAACATTTGAGTAGCAAGAAGATATATTTTTTCTTTGCAGTACACAGGTAAGTCTCAGTGGGATCTGCCTTAATTCTCCCCAATAGGATTTCTGGGGCATCTGAATTGATCATGTGGGTTGTATTTAACCTCAAAATTACCTGTAACCCTTGGCAGCCTCCTGAAGCCAAGCTTAGTGTCTTGTGATTCATCACATAAGTTTCCGTTTATCTCTCAGGATGCAGTGTGCTGGCATTTTGGCAAAATGAGGGCAGATGTGAACAACAGGACAGGGTCTTCGTGGTTTGGGTCACGGTTCGCCCCACGGGGGCGCGAGGCCGCAGCTGCCCCGAGAAGAGGCAGAGGTGGCCGGTGTGGAGTAGTGGGCAGAGTGCAGCCTGGATGGCCAGTCTGGCCTGCTCTCTCACAGTTTCCCCTGGAGGCCGCACTCGGGCCCTGGATCTGTAGCGTCCTGGGCAGCTGTTGAACGGGGCAGGAGTCGCCGATCAGCCTCTGAGTGCGAAGGAGAAAGGCCAGGGAGGGTGGTAAGGGCGGACTTGGAACTATTATGGAAACCTGTTAGAGGACAGGACTGAGAGAGAAATGGAGAGGCTACTGCTCTGAATCCTGTGACGGACGGTTCACAAACTCTCCTAAGGCTCTTCAAAGCCGTAGCAGCCGTTAAGGTTTACCGTTGGAGTCTCAACCGCAGGCTCACGGGAGTTGCGAGGAGTGATCTTTCTTAAGTAAACTTCAAAGCGAGGGTCTGCAGGCATCTTATGTGAAGGGCAAGGCAGTAAATATTTTAGGCTCTGTGGGCCATGTAATAACTGTCACGACTGTTCGGCTCTGCCCCGGTAGGCAAAGCAGCCTTAGACAACAGGCAAGCGTGGGAACGGGGCTGAGGCGGTACAACCGCCCTCGCAAGAACTGGTGGCGGGCTGGTGGCGGGCTGGCGGCGGGCTGTGGGCTGGAGTTGGACCGGCCCTGCTCAGAGGGAGCTGTGACAGTCCTTCCCCGCCCCCCAGAGGGGTCCTGCGGTGCTGGGGGTCTCTACCACCTGTGTGTCACCGCTCATCTGCTTGCGCGTGACACCGTGGTAACGTGGACTGTGGCTTCTTTCCAGCGGACACCCGTGGTCTACTGCGTGAGGCTGGCCCGGGCCCTCGTGGATGACTACTGCTGCCTGGTGCCGGGCTCCGTGCAGACGCTGAGGCAGGTGCTCAGCGCCAGCCCCCGCTTCTGCTGCCAGCTCATCACCTCTGTCACTGCGCTCTACGACCTGTCATCAGGTAAGCGCCCAGTAGGTGGCTGCCAGGTAGAGAAGCTGTAGCTGATGGCCAGTTTTGTGTCTGCCAGCGCCCAGGTGACGTGTCCAGTGAATGGGTTGGTGGTTTGGGCTTTTGTCTCTGAAATGTCTGTTGTATTTTAGGCCAAAAGCTAAAGGAATGGGCCACCTGGACTTCTGGAATTTGCTAACAGGGAATTTCCTTAGTGGTTCCCAGGGGCAGACAGCCCAAAACGTCAGGGTCTGGTGTCTGGGAGGGACACGGCTTTCTCCGTAGACTCGACTTGTTTTTGTTTTTGTCCCTCACTTTTTATATTGAAAAATTTTAAACTTCAGGAAGGTTGCAAGAATATTATTATAACAAACGCTCGCTGAGCTCACCTAGATTTACCAGTTCACAGCGTGTGACATGCGTGCCCTTTCTCTCCCTTCCTTTCTGTGCTCGCGCGCTCACAGAGGCTCTTCCCCTGAGCTTCTGGCTTTGCTGCCAGTGCCAGGTGCTGCAGCACGTATTTCCTGAGAGCGGGACCGTTCCCTGACGCCGCCGTGATCCCATCACGCCTAGGGAGTCGACACGTGGGGAGCCTGTTATTCATTGTCTTCCACTAGCCTGTGTTCAGATTTCCCTGCTGGTCTCAATGGTGTCTTTAACAGCCCCCACCCCCCTTCGGGGATCAGGAGAATTTAGGATCCCGATGGGGGATCGCACATTGTGCAGAGCTATCATGTCACTTCGGTCTTTAAACCTGGAACCGTTCCCAGCATTTAAAATGTGTCCCATGACATTGACTTTCTGAAGAACTCAGGCCTGCTGTTTGCAGTGTCCCTCAGTTTGGATTTCTCTGATTGCTTCCTCACGAAGAGGCTCAGGGGAGCCATCTTTGGCATCAGCGCCCCTCGGCCGTAACACGTCCTCCCAGCATCGCACCTCGGAGGTGTGCGCGCTCTCGGGGCTGTTCTGAGACTCCTTAGCCCAGGAGGGGTCCCCAGTGGCCGTTGGAGGCCAGCTGACTCTGGCCGGGAGAGGCCCTTGTCCCTGCTAGCAGCATGGCCCCTGGGCAGGTCGTTCGGTGCAGACTCCCAGTAAGGAACCAGGGGCCGCTGCCCAGCTCTGGCTAAACTGGGGTGAGAGCTGTGGCCCTGGTGTTCCACGTGCAGCGGTTGGGGGCCTTGCCCGGTGAGCCACTTTCTCAGCGGGGCCACCCAGAGCCGCTTTTCTGCTTCGGGGTCCCGCTCTGCCCTCGGCTGTCACCACTCAGAGGCAGACGAACAGTCCCGCCTCATCGTGATCTGGGAGCTCTCCCAGCAGCGTGAGAGTCTTCAACAGCATTCCCCGCTTTTGTTCAGTCCAGCCTAGGCCTCCCCCCCGCAGCCTGGTTAGGGTTGATTCACCCCTCCCCCCCCCCCCCCCCGTATATTTTTAAATTTATTTATCTTTAATTGTAGAGGCAGAGAGAGAAAGAGAAATACAGATTTGTTGTTCCACTTATTGATGCATTCATTGGTTGATCCTTGTAGGTGCCCTGACTGGGGATCAAACCTGCAACCTTGGAGTATTGGGATGACGCTCTAACCAACTGAGCTTCATGGCCAGGGCTTGATTTTCCTTTTATTTGTAGCTCTTTTCTTGCTGCTCAGCTTTTTAGTTCTCTTGATAAAGTTAGTGTAAACACGGTGTGAACATTCAACTGCCTATCATATTCACACGCGTGCTTCAGACTTCTCCTCCCACAGCGGTTTGCCCTGGGGTGGGAGGCAGGGGAGTGGGGCCCCGCTGCTGGGGTGGGGTTGTCCCGGGCACTGTCCCGAGGCTTCCAAGAGCTGCTAGTAGCTGGGAACAGTATTCAGGCCTTTTGCTTTCCACTAGGAAAGATTTAATTAAACCTAGTTTACAGCATCATAGTTGTTCTTTCAGCCTTCGTAGTTATTCTAGGCCAACAAGGATAGAAATTGGCCTTAACTTTGGGAATGGGTTAACTAACACATGAAAAAGAAGTAACGTTCAGAGACTACCGCCAACATTCTAGAGTGGATGTGGGACGCAGTATTTTTCTCTCAAGCCAGTTTGCTAGTCCAATATGTCAGTGATTTCTTCTTCTTTTTTTTTTTTAAATTCTCACCCAAGGACATTTTTTTTTCCATTGTTCTTAAGAGAGAGAGCAAGAAAGGGGGGGAGAGGGAAGAAACATTGATTGGTTGCCTTCTTCGCATCCTGACCCGGAATTGAACCTGTAACCTGGGTATGTGCCCTGATCTGGAACTGAACCCGTGACCTTCCAGTCCATAGGATGAGTTCCAACCAACTGAGCCAAGCCAGCCAGGGCTGTCAATGGTTTCTTTTAAACCACTTTATTGAGGTGCGATTGACATGCGAAGAGCTGTACAGATTCAATCCATGCAGCTTGATGAGTCTGGAGGAACGGAGACCCCTGGGCGTGCAGTGGCGGCCTCCAGGGCTGGGCCTGCAGTCCGCTGCCGGGATGGTGCTGCTGCGGCTTTGGCGCTGCTGGTGACAGGAATGGTGCAGGGTACTCGGGTGCTGAGTAGAAGGGTCGGAGGGTGTATTCGCTCTCAGGTACACACTCGGGTGCACGCACATGGCACGCATGCACAACGTGCCTTCGGGTTCTCAGCGACGCGTCAGCTTAGGTTTGGAGGGTGATATGCCGTGGGAGTGGGTGTGGGACTGGTGTGTGCCGGCAGCTGTGTCTCAGGGAACCGGGGACCGGACACAGGGCCGCCCACCGTTTACCTTGTCACATCAGCTACTTCCTGCTGTGGGCCATCACTTGGTGACAGAAGGGTCGGGGGCTGGTGTGTGCTGGTTTAACACCCAGACAGCAGGCAAACTCTCAGGGGAGACGGCCAGTGTCCTCTGCGAAAGTGCACTCAGGGGGCTCCCAGCGTCGCGTGTCCCACTGACCCCACGTCGCTCCCTCGTCGTGCTCGGCCCCAGCCAGGCTCTGTCGTGAGCTGCGGGGTGCACAGCCCCGGAGACGGGCGGCCCGGGACCCGCCCCCATGCGCAGCCTCGGGGTTCAGAGCCAGGCCCCCGGGGCCGGAACTGGGCCCACCGCATACTTCTGAGGAGCCCTGGCGGAGATTGCTAGACATCACCGTGCCTCAGTTTCTCCTGGGCTGGTTTGGGGTTAAACGTGTGAATCCCTGTAAAGGAATGCAGCCAGCGTGAGCACGCAGTAAGCCCCTCCGAACGCCAACGTTTGCTTTTGTTATTGTTCTCTGTCTGGGCCGTGGAACGTGACAGTTCCTGGGCCCCAGGAGCTCAGGTTCGTGGGTGGACGAGGGTTCCAGGCTGGGGGCTGGGCTGGCCCTCGGCAGCTGGCAGCTCACTGCCTGCACTCCCTGGAGGAGACACCAAACACCGGGGTGAAACCCGCTCACAAGGGAGGGGTACAGTGCAACATGGGGTAGTTTCGGGCAAAGGGTGCGGAGGTGTATTTAAAATGACACGTAGCATAAACTTTCTTCAAGACGTAACGCAGTTGAAGGTCATTGTTGAGTTAAATACTTCATGAGCCCTACATCGGCCACACAGTCCTGTCACCGGGACATAACAGTGAGTAAGACAAGCGTCCCAGCCCTCACGGAGAGACGTTCTAGGGACGGGGATGGAGAATAGATGAGCAAAGGCGTAGGTCACGTGAGCGTCAGGCGGTAAGTACCGGGAACCTAGGGATCCACCTTCCTCCTCCCACTTCTGTCCCTGGGGCTGGAACCCCTCCTGACTCCATGTGTCTTTGCAGATGACCTCATCCCACCGCTGGACCTGCTTGAAATGATTGTCACCTGGATTTTTGAGGACTCGAGGTTGATTCTCATCACTTTTTTAAATACTCCGATCGCAGCCAATCTCCCCATCGGCTTTTTAGAGCTCACCCCGCTCACCGGACTGATTCGCTGGTGTGTGAAGGCCCCTCTGGCTTACAAAAGGAAGAAGAAGCCCTCCTTAGCCAATGGCCACGTGCCCCCCAAAGCTGCCCAGGACTCGGGAGGGCTGGACAGAGACTCCCACCTCTTGTACTCCAAACTGCACCTGAGCGTCCTGCAGGTCCTCATGGTCCTCCAGGTGCACCTCACCGAGAAGAACCTGTACGGGCGTCTGGGGCTGGTCCTCTTCGACCACATGGTCCCGCTGGTGGAGGAGGTCAGCAGGCTGGCAGATGAGCTGAACCCCCTCAACGCCTCCCAGGAGGTCGAGCTGTCCCTGGACCGCCTCGCGCAGGCGCTGCAGGTGGCCATGGCGTCAGGGGCGCTGCTGTGCACGAGAGGTGGGTGCTGCCGCCCGGCCTTCCTTGGGGTGGGGCGCCCCCAGCAGTCTGAACGGAAGTGGGGGCCTGGGCAGGTACTGCTCTCTGCCTCTTCTAGGGCTTCTCCTCTCAGTGAACTCGAAGGCAGGCAGGGGCAGCCTCGGGACACGGTGCGCAGAGCACTGTGACCACGGTGTCTGTGGTCTCCTGGCCATCGACGCCTGGGACCGGGGACTCCTCGAGAGGGAGAGCTGAGTGTCTTTGCCTCAGGGACTCTTCTTCTTTTTCCGCAGTCCTTCTTGACTGAGGCCTGATGCACAGGCAGTAGAATGCACAGGTTTAAGTGCACAAAGCATTCCCGTCACGTTTGGAGGGCACCTTAGCCTGACTGCTCCCAGGAGAATGCGCTCCTGGTGTGATGACACCCCTGTGTTTCCAGTGGGACAGTTGGCTCCCCGAGGCGGCCTGTGGCCCCAGGCCGTGGTTGCTGGTGACAGGTTTCCCTCCTACCCAGCTCTTACTGCCCCAGGCGTCCGATCTGCCTAGGGGGACCCTGCCTCGGGGCCCTGTGCGGGCTGCCAGCAATCTGCCCGGAGAGCCGCCCCCTCCCTGGGTGCTGCGTCCTGGTTGGGGCTTAATTTGTTAGCGCAGACACGGGCAGGAGAGGACGGTCAGTCAGCAGTGGCGGGAAAGTGCAGTCAGGCAGTGTGGCTGTCTCACGGCGCCCTTGGGAAGATCGTCATGGACACCTTACCTGCTGTGCCCCGGCCCGTCCTTGATCGCCTGTCTCCTTGTTTCAGATGACCTGAGGACCCTGTGCTCCAGGCTGCCCCATAACAAGTAAGTGCTCCCGCCGGGGGGGCCAAGGCAGGGCGGCCCCTGTCCTGGGCTGCAGGGTCTAGGCTCCGTATCTGCGGAGCCCTGTAAGGACTGATGATAGTGGGGGACAGAGTGGGTGGCATCGCCCCCGTGACAGGAAGGCCCAGTAGAGAGAATCAAAGACAGAGATGGTGGCCGTCTTGCTAGGGTCAAGGGAAGAAACCAGAATCAGCTTGAGAGCGTCCTGCTCAGCCAGTGCTTGTGCGTACATGGGTTTTGCGGTGACGTGGGCACAGTGTTGGGAACTCCGAGCTGTGTGGGCCTTTGGGACACACTGCAGAGCCCCAGCCCAGGGCACAGTGTCCATCCGGCAGCGCCCTGGCACCGGGCGCGGTTCTGTCTGTGGTTTGCTGTGATGCTTTGGCCGCGTCTGCCTGTCCCGGAGCCTCGGCTGACCCCCTTGTAAACTGGGGGCACTGATTCGCCTGCTCCTAGGGTTGCGTGAAGATCAGACAGGGAGACCCTGCGCACTTCTTAGCCTCGGCAGCAGCGCGTGGGACTCTCCATGTGTGATGGTTATTGTCTTCTGGGGGCGGGGGCGGGGGGAGCTGTGATAATGGTGGTGAAAAGCGGGGGCTGTGGCCACAGGGCCCTCGCTGCTTCCTATCTGTGTGACCTTGGGCAAGTCCCGGACTGCCCACGCCTCCTTTTCTCTGTAAGATCAAGAAGATAACAGTCCCTGCCTCAGGGCCTCCTGCCTCCTCCCCAGTCTTGCCACGGGAGCTCCTCTGTGAGGGCTGAATGAGCTCGTGCACAGAGGCACTTAGAGCAGTGCGTGTTACGTAGCAAACGTCTAAGCGGGCACGGTACTCTGGTTCCCATAGTGTCGGGATTCTCCTTAATCTCACTAATTTCACTGACTGAGAAGCACAGAGGCATGTGCACAAAAAATATTTCATGCAAGTGCAGTACCGGCAAAGCCCTGGAAGCAACGCAACTCGCCCACAGGAGGGCACCCCTGGTTAGTAGTGTTCCATCAGGACGGAACGTTGTGTCTCGTCATCACGCCAAATAGCTGCAGAAACGTTAGTAAGTTTGTAGTGGCCCTCAGGATAGAACATTGTGTCCTCAAAAAGTACATGTCGGTGATCAAAGGCCAGAGGCTCCCTGCAGGGTCCGCATGCAGGGTTTCCGGAAGTGAAACAGGTGGGGTCTGCGCCAGGTCCTCCTCGGAGGCGTGTTGGTCCTCAGCAGGGGCGGTGGGGCTCCAGGGCTGGCGCCCGCAGGCCGTGTGCACAGGGGGAGCCAGCCAGCCCTGCGCGTGCCGGGGCCAGCGAGGCTGGGGGCAGTGGCCAGCTGACACGGGCGTGTATGTCACGTGAGGCCAAAGGACCAGCCCGATGCCAGTCTGCGGGCTGCTGGCGGGAGAGCTGCAGCCGGGAACCCGGGTCCTCGTGTGCAGTTGGGGGCCTGCACGTCCTCCTGTGTGGGGGCGGCTTCGGGCAGGTGACCCGGTGCTGCATGTCCTCCTGTGTGGGGGAGGCCTCGGGCAGGTGACCCGGTGATACGGACCCTGCGGAGGTGCTTCCCGGTGGAGCAGAGGGCCCGTCGGAGGCGGACCTGCGGCGCGGACGGCTGGTGCAGAGGGCTGTCTTCGCCTTTCCCGCAGGAGTCTGCGCGGACCCTTGTCTTTCTTCTGGCCCCAAGAAAATTTCCTGGCACCTGAGGCCATTATTAATACAAATTGGGCCCTTGTACCCCTTGTGATATTTTCCTTCTCAGTGCACAGCTTTTTAAAAAATGTTTAGTGTTTTCAGGGTGTTAAAATAATGATAGGGTATAAATCCTTTATCAACTTAGTGCCGTAACTAGGGGTCCGCACTGGAACCCCTCGGGAACTTCTGAGCAGCCCTGTCTGGGCCCTGCCTCTCCCAACGTGCCCGTCCCGGAGCCCAGCCTCCGGGCAGCCCAGCTCCGGTGTGGCGAGGAGGGAGGACGGTTACGGGGAATAGTCTTTGCTCTCTGACCGTCCCTTTTGTGTCGCTGTCTTTCCAGCTAGACCGGAGACTTCTGGAAACCGCCTGCGTCTCTGGCAGGCTGTGCAGGTTCACGCAGACATGTGACCTGAACTACTCCCCCCTTAGATTCATTTACTTGTTTGCTTATTTCAGTTGAGTTTCTTACCTAGTCATAAAAAAGTTACATACGTGGAAAGGGCCCAGAAGAGCTTCAGGCCACAGTGAAAGGCACCAGCCCTGGGCTTGGTCACTGCTCCAGGGCAGAGACTTTGTGCTTGGGGAGGGTGGGAAGGCTCAGTCTGCAGGCAGCAGGCCGCCCGTCGCCAGGGCCCACCCAAGAGGGAAGCGGTCTGGGAGGGCGGCTGTCCTGGGGCCGCAGGAGGGCAGCAGGGACAGCGGCCCACGACGGGGCAGCCACGGCAGATGAGGGGGGCACAGGCCCTGGCAGCTGGAAACTGTGAGAGGGCGCGCCAGGCTCAGACCCCGGGAGCACAGGACCCGCTGGAGCCGAGGCCCCGCGGTGAATCAGGGGGAGCTGGAGCGGGGGTGGGGCTCTGTCCTGCAGGGAGGGCCTGAGAAGTTGTCCACTTGGGGCGCGTGCGGGGAGCTGGGCCCTTGAGGCTGAGGAGGGGCTGGGGCCTGGGGAGCTGGAGGTTAAGGGGCGGTGTTGGTGGAGCTGCGCCGGGACTGTGGAGTCAGAAAGGATGGGACTGATAGGGGGAACCCGTTGACGGAGTTTCACAAGGGACCAGCACTGGAAATGACGTTGAGTTCAGGACAGAGGATTTCGGGAAGTGGGGGCTCCTGCTGTCCCAAACCTGAGAGCGGCCCCTTGCGCGTGGGGGAGTGGAGGTGGGTGGAGGGGAGTTGCAGTGGGAGGATGGGCTCAGACACCCTGGCTACGTTAAGGGGGTGCTGAGTGCGGGTGGGAGGGGACGCCCCTGAGGTCTGGGAGCCTGTCACCTGGGAGTGAAGGAGCAGGTGGCCAGAGGGTCAGAGGGTCTGAGCTCCTGGGTGGGAGCGGAAGGGGAGTGGGCCCCTGACGGTGGGTCAGGCTGGGCCCAGGCCCGCCCAGGACTCTGGACGCCAGGGAGCCAGCTCTGCGGCAGCGTCGCTGAGCGTGCAGTCGGGACTGTCACGAGAGTGACTTTGAGGAAACTGGTGCTGGCCTGCTTCCTGCGAGCCCTGGGTCACGGCCGTCCTAAGTGCGCGCACTTGAGGCCGAAACGGAGGCGGGCCTGCCTCCGGGCCAGGGCGCTGGGCTGTGTCTGTGGCCGCAGCCCCTCCCCTGACCCCCGGGGCACCTGTGGCTTCCTCGGGTCCCTCCCTCTGCATTGTCGCCTTGTCACCTTGTCACCTAGAGGGTCCTGACTTTTCCCACTGCTGGCCCTCCTCTCCTCTGCCCCATGCCAGCCTGAATCCTGTCACCTCCCCTGGCCGCAGGCCACCCCCCGCCCTCCCCGTGCTCAGCCTGGGAACGGCGTGCTCCGCACCAGCCTCGGCGCCTCTCCGTCCCCCCCCCCCCCCCGTGACGCCCCGCGCCCTAACGCTCTGCTTGTTCCGCAGCCTGCTGCAGCTGGTGATCTCGGGCCCCGTGCCGCAGTCGCCCCACGCCGCGCTGCCGCCCGGCTTCTACCCGCACATCCACACGCCCCCGCTGGGCTACGGGGCCGTGCCGGCCCACCCCGCCCTGCCCACACACCCCGGGCACACCTTCCTCTCGGGCATGACGTTTCCGTTCAGGCCCATCCGCTAGGCCGGCCCCGCCGCCGCCGGGGGGCCCTGTGCCTTCTGAGCCTGCGCGGAGGAAGCCTTCCTGCGAGGGTGGCCGACCGCGTCGAAGAGGACCGCGGGGGGCGGCCGGGCGGCCCCTCCTCACCAGCAGGCCTGTCTTGGGGCGGAAGTTCTGTGACATCACTGACCGGGAGCCTCCTGCCTGGTCACGACCGTAGCAGTCCGGACCGGAGAGGCAGAAGGCAGGGTCGGCCCTGCGCAGAGCGACGGGGGCATCTTGAGAAGATGTCAGTCCTGCGAGCCTGTCCCATCCTGTCACTTCAACCGCACACGCTCTGAGCCTGTGCTGTCGGGAACACGGGTGTGCAAAGCCGCGTTGGCACGTCGCGTGCCTGGCTTCCTTCCTTGTGAACGGGATGTGTTCCTGCCGGGAACCCGGGCCGCTCCGCGGGCTCCGTGAGCTCCGAGCCGCCGTGTGTGACCCCGGGCTCGCGCCCAGCGCCCGCTCTGCAGGGAGACCTGCGAGGACGGCGCTGTCGCCGAGGGAAGGGACATCTCTCTTCCACTGGGGTCTCTATAAATTTGTCTTTCACGTGTTCAAATAAAATTTTTCTAAGCAGCTGTGTAGACGTGGATGTATTTTAAGGACTTACTGAATGGGAGCTGCAGGGGCTTCCTCCCCGGCCGTCCCTGGTCGTGCTGAGAAGGCGGGACACACTCTAGCCACTCCTTGTGACAGACGCCACAGACGGCGTCCCGACCTGTGTGGGCGTCCCGGCCCTGCTGGCGCCTTGGGGCGCTCCCGGTCTGTTTGCTTCAGGCAGGCTCTCCCCCTCAGGTACAGAGCACAGCCCTTGGGGGTGTTTTCTCTAGTACCCGATTGGAAGGTACGGGCTTTGAGTTCTTATTTATTCATTTGGGAGGAAAGAGAGGTGTCAGGGACCCTGGGCTCCCCTGGGCTGACAGTGAGGAGTGGGAGGTGCTTCTAGCAAACGGTGAGCGTTCAAGGGCTAAGTCACTCGTGGGGATGAAATGGAACCTTGCGGTTTGTTTGCCGTTCTGTCGTTGGCTGAAGGCCGTGGTCTAGACCGAACTAGTGTGCGTGTGCGTGTGTGTGTGTGTGTGTCTGTGTCTGTGTGCACATGTCTCTGTGTGTGTGTGTGTGCACGTGTCTCTGTGTGTCTGTGTGCATGTATCTCTGTGTGTGTGTGTCTGTGTATCTCTGTGTGTGTGTCTGTGTGTGTGTGTGTGTGTGTGTGTGTGTGTGACTGTGCACGTGGCTTCTTCTTTCAGCCCGGGGTGTAAGGCACCCCTCCAGGTGAGGATGCAGGAGCACTTGGTTGGCCAGAGCCTGGAGCACAGGTCTTTTTCAGGACCCCGGGGTGCTCATCCAGGTTCCCACAGCCATAGCCAATGTATAGGACAGACAGACCTGCACGTGACCCTTGTCCAGAATCTCTTTTTAAATTGCTTTTGAGAGCAATGACCTAGAAAGGATGCGTTCTTTGCTTTGAGTTTGATTTCATCATCCCTGCGTTTCTTGTTTCCGTATGAACCTGTGGACGGCAGATCGGCATTGAAGTCAAGTACCTGCCCTTGGTGAGAGGCGTCCGATGCCACATGGCTGGTTCTTGGTATTTAACCCGGTACCAGGTGCTTCTGAGGAGGACGGAGAAGCAGCTCTCATGCTGCCTTGTGTCAGAGAGGGTCCCTGAGCACATCTGGGCCCCCGAGGCAGCCTCAGTTGTGCATTTCCACAGGCGGGTCTGTCAGGAAAGGAAGGTGGAGCTCATTCAGCCGCCAGAGCACAGACTTCTTTCAGTCGGATTTCAGCAATATGTGAGCAACAAAGTCAGCCTGGTAAAAATGGTATACTTGCTCAGCGTTGTACCTGCATTAGAAACGGACCAATGAGAGGCCCTGGCCGGGGAGCTCTGTCGGTTAGAGCATCGCCCCGGGACGCCAAGGCTGCGGGTTTGGTCCCCGGTCAGGACAGTCAGGGCACACACAAGAATCACCCGATGACTGCAGTAGTAAGTGGAACAACAAATCCATGTAGCATCTCTCAAATTAATAAAAACATTTAAAAACTTGATCCATGAGTCAATGCTTGCAACATATAAAATGAAGTACATCTATACAGAATGTATAAAAACTACAGGTGAATCAAAACACGTTCCAATACCAAAGTAGGTGAAGGGCATGAACAGGAAATCCATAGAAGAGAAAATACAAATGGCCAGTAAGTATGAAATGATTTCAATGCTGGTGACCAGGGAAATAGAAGTTACGTTAAAACGGGACACCACTTTCCCAGCTGCCGGTCAGACCGGGAGGATAGGAACTGCCAGGCGGTGGGTGACCTGGCGCGGTGTGGTGGAGTGACTGGTTCTCACACTAGAGACACTCAAGGTGAACTGACCCAGCACTTCCGGAAACGGTTTCAGGCGATCACAGCAGGGCCGGGTGCTTCTTAAGTGCAGTCCCTCAGGGACTGTGGGGGACAGGCTCCAGGGCCCTCGCACTGGGCATGCCGTGGGCCCCCCGCATCTGTGGGATTCACGTGTGCAGATTCAGCCCACCGGAGGTCAAAAACTTCCTGACCCGCGTTTGGGAATCTCATTTGAATGCAGAGGGCCGACTGTAACGGTCTAATTGAGAGACTTCGCATACCCTGTTTACTCCCTCAGAGTGTGCCATGCAGTGGTTTCCAGTGTATTTAGAATTGTGCAACCGTCACCACTGCCTGCTTGAAAGTGTTTCATCATCCGGAAAAGAAACCCCGTCCTCATTAACGGTCACTGCCCCTCCCTCTCCCCCCAGCCTCTGAGCCACGGGTCTGCTTTCTGTCTCTACAGATTTGCCTTTTCTGGCCACTTCGTATAAAAAGCCTCCCACACTACGCCGTCTTCTGTGTCTGCCGTCTTTCACCGAGCTTTCTCGGAGATGCCATCTATGTGGAAACGCTGTGTGCAGCATTTTCTTCTTTAATATGGAACGTCCACGCCCTGGCGGGTGTGGCTCCGTGGACTGAGCGCCAGCCTGCGAACCAAAAGGTCGCTGGTTCAATTCCTGGTCAGGGTACATGCCTGGGTTGTGGGCCAGGTCCCCAGGTGTGTGTGTGAGAGGCAACCGATCCATGTCTCTCTCGTGCCCTGATGTTTCTCTCGCTCTCTCCCTCCCTTCCTCTCTCTCTAAAAATAAATAAATAAATAATATATTTAAAAGAAGTACGGAAGATTCAGAAAGAGCTTGAGGAGCCGTGTAGAGGACTGGCCAGTTATGTGTTGTAGACTCTGATGTCCCCAGGGACCACGCAGGTAATGTCAATGGGTGAAGCTTCCGGAGTTCGACGCCAGGGGGAGCTGGGAACCCTGCTGCACCGGAAAGTACCTGGAGCAGACCAAGGTGAATGCTGCCAGGACTTCAGAGTGCTCAAGAGAAGATGGAAATATATCTACGTGTCTACTTATAGAAATATATTTATTATTAATCCATTACATATTTGTAATATTATTTATTCATTTTAGAGGAAGAGAAACATTGAGTTGTTGTTCCCTTATTCATGCAGTCATTGGTTGATACTTGTATGTGCCCTGACCAGGGATTGAACCCACAACCTTGGCATAGTGGGGCAAAGCTCTAACCAGCGGAGCTACCTGGCCATAGTGGAAATATATATATGTATTTTTATGCTATATTTTCTTGTAAAGGTTTTTTATTTTTAGAGAGAGGGGAAGAGAGGGAGAGAAATATCAATTGGTTGCTTCTCAAGCACCCCTAGCACCCCCAACACCCCCACATGGGGACCTGCCCACAATGCAGACATGTGCCCTAACTGGGAATCGAACCAGCGACCTTTTAACTTTCAGGCTGACACTCAGTCCACTGAGCCACACCAGCCAGGGCTATTTGCACTATATTCTCTTAATTTAAAAACCCAAGTTTGGCGTTAGAAGTCAGGAGGGTCGGGAGGATGGGTAATCACAACAAGAGGCTTCTTTGACGTTTGCACAGGGCCAGGCTGTGCACTGCTGTGCGCTTTGCCCAGTGGCATCACCCTCGAAGAAAGAATGCCCGCCCCTTTCTGAGGCCCCGCCCTCCAACAGGGTTCGCAGCGCCGCTTGGACTAACCACGACGTGTTTGTTGCCCAGATTTGACCTGCAGGCTTCACGTGTTTGGCCCTTGGGCAACTGGCGTGGGAAGAGTCCCCAGAAAGACTGCTCAGGGCGGAGGTGCAGAGCATCACGGAGAGTGCAGTGACGTGTATGGGAAGGACAGACGTGATGATGCTACCACACTCCCGCAGACCCATGCATGTGCATGCAGACATGTTAGACATGACATGCACCACCCCACAAGCTGGAAACCTCTGGGGATGGTGCTGGAAATGCAGCTGCCAAAGGCGACCTTGCCTTATCAGGATGGTTTTAAAGTTTCGATTTTGTTTTTAATTCTATAACTGAAAACCCAACCCGTCTGAGTCATAATGACAAACTACAAAGACCTGCATTAGCCCCGGGTACTGTGAGTAGGAGAAGTCCCCTCTGGCACATATCGGAGCCAGTACTGCCCGAGTTTTACTTTTTTTAAGAATGATGTCCTCACGGGCTACTTGTCTAATTAAAGGGTTTTTTTAAGTGTAGTTTAGCACTTCTGTGCTGACAGGTTGTGAAGAGCCTCCAGGTCAGATACTGGGGAGGCCAGAATGCTCCAAGCCACTTTTGCCGTGAGGGCCTTGGGGCTTCTGGGTCAAAGTGGGGGTTTACTCCAGCTCTCCATTTTGCTGGAGCCCCAAGGCTATAGGAGATGGGGGGTGGGGGTGCTCCAGCCCTACACAGAGCACAGGCCAACCAAAGGAAAGGCTGGTCCTAACCCCAGGTGACCCAGCGGATTACCCAGGATACCTCCCACTTTGGCCTCAGTTCACGGGCGTCCCTAGACCTGTGGCCCTCCCAGGTGCCTGGCAGAGCAAACGCGCGTCCTCTGCGCGCGTAAAGGCATTTGTTGTAGGCCTTCAGGAGCCCACAAACGATTATTCAAGGGCAGCGACCACACACAGTGACAAACAAACAAGGCGCCCTGATCGAGAACCAGCAGGTGCGGCCACCAGCAGAAACAGGCCCAGGAAGGTCCATGCCAGGATGGTGCAGTCGGACTCAAACACTTGCGCTCACTTTGTCTAAAGGAATGAAAGGCAAGAGTGACCGCGTCTACAGGGAAAAGGAAGCGTGCACTACCCATCGGGTGTGGAAACAGGCCTGGTGGAACGCCTAGAAACGAGACGTGGAGTCACCCGCTTAACTCAGCGGGCGTGGTGGGGGCGCGGCACGGGGGGCCGCTTTGGAGGAGACGGGCGCTCCGCGGCAGAGGTGCACGCGCGTTTGCCCTTCCTCTTGGAACGCACTTCCAGACCCAGCGGCAAAGGACAAAGCAGCGCAGGTACAAGGCCTGTCCTCGCAGCGTTGTGTGTAAGCAGAAGGGCAAACAAGGCCCACGGGGTAGCACGTCGGGTGGTTTAGATGACGCTGTGGAGTGATTGCTGAGATGCATGAAGTAAAAAGAAAAAAAGCAAGGCCCAGAAAAGTGTTTATGGGGTGCTACCTTTTTCATTTAAAATAGAGGTGGGGGAAATGTGAATAGAAATGAAGGAAGAATAAAGGAAAAACTGATAAAATAGGCGCCAAAGGGAGGGGGAGGAGCAGTGTGATGTGGCGTGATGTGGCGTGACGTGACGTTATGTGACAGGAAACCAGACTGCTGCATGGGCCTCGTTTTGTAGTCTTGACTTCGGGACCCTGTGAATGTTTAACATAATTAAGTCCGACAGGAACTCAAAGCAACCTGGAACGAATGGCATTTCCTTGGTGCCCAAATGACCAGCATAACAACTGTGCAGAAATCTCCCAGCTGCTTCAGCACACTGTTGCCGTGATCTCTCTGCCTCTGCAACTTAGGAAATGGTGCTCAGCGTCACCAAGAGTTTTCAAAATGCCAGCTAAAGCAGTGACGTGATCCTGCTCATCACATTGGCAGTTGTTAAGATGATTGTTCGCAAGTTTCCGTAGCAGAACCATGGGCCCTCTCCTGCCAGCTGGCCCTCTCCTTGATAAAGAACCTCGTTCAGGGCAAATACTGGCCAGGCACCTGCTCGTAGACCCTGCGTCCCTCCCTTGGCATAATTGTGGTAGGTCCCAACTGGCACTTCCTTCTGCATCTCTGGTCAGAATATGGTTCTGGAATGGGCAGGGGATGTGATTCTGGCCAAGGTGGGGGCAAGTCTGAGAAGATGGCTTTCTGGTAAGTTCTCTTGGAACCCCAAAGGAACCAGAAGTGGGGACGCGTTTTGGCAGACATGGTTATGGAGAGTATGGCACCTCCATTTTGAGGCTTTTGAGTATCGGCCCATCCTCTGGGGAAGCTGGTCCCTAACCAACCCTATACTCCCAGTCACTGCACCACCTGTTAAATGAGACAATAGCATCTTCCTCTCTAAGCCAGCTTTAATTGGGTGTTTCTGAAATTCAGGACTGAGACTCTCCTTGATATAGCAGAGTGGTGGAGAAACAGTTACTTTTATTCTTGACTGGTGAGGGTTTAAATTGGTACAAGTTTGTCAGGGCAATATCTGTTAAAATTACACACACACTCACACACTCATGGGTGGGCAGAAGCAGGTTTACAGTTCAGATGGAAAAAGACACACAGGTTATGATTGGTACAGTAGCTTTATTGGATAACAAGAAAACAAAACTGTTTTGTGTGCTCACAACTGGAAATCTGCTCCTGTGCATATATCTATGGTTGGACCAGTACACCCACTGCTGGGCACACATGCAGAAGAACTCTCACAGGTAAATTAAGTTTCATGTACAAGCATGTTAGCAGTAGCAGAACCCAAGAAACGGCTTCCTCAGTAGGTACCGGCTTAAACAAACGAAGGCATAACTGCAGTTAGAGGCTGGGGGCAGTTTTTTCCATTCAGGTAAATACTTTTTCCACATGGAAAGGTGCATCTTCCAACGTGGGGTGTTGACAGATACCACCTACCAGGGAAAACCAGGCGGCCGCGCCATCAGCGAGGCTTGTCAGAAGGACTGAGGGTGGACTCGAGGGAGATATTTTCGTTGCTGTCCAAGCCATGTAGAACTCCTGGGCTTAGTCGACTCGGTACATGTGTTACCTTGGAAAAAAGCGAAGGGAGAGGAAGAGGAGAAGCAGTGGCTGTGGTTTGAGGTGGGTGTCCAGGGACAGGCAGGAGGAAGATTCTCGGGGGAAATGTAAGTTTGGGGAGATGCCTCCCTGCAATCTGCGTCCTGGGAGGATGAGCAACCAGCCCAGCGAAGGAGGCGGGGGAGCCCAGCGCCCTCTGGAACTCTCGGCAGCACCAGAGAAGTATCCGGTGCTGCCCAGAGGTGTAGTCGTCGTCGTCGTCGGCAGCCGTCCGTCTCGAGAGACGATGGTGTAGCTTCTTAAGAGTCCATCTGCACCGCCGAGAATGGCTGTGCAGTCCGACTCGGGAGTGACACGGTATCTGTCTCCTCCCGTGTTGAATCGACATCTTGCGATGACACTGGAGTGTCCTCTCCAGTGAAGCTGAAGCTACAGAGCCTGGGCAGGGTGATATGGAGGGTCTGCTGTTGCCCATGCAGCAGACCCCCCCTCTCTTCGCAGCTGAAGGGTCCAAGGGAAAGACGGAGTCAATACAGCTTGGCTTCAGGTGCGCCGCAGGAGTTGCCGAGAGGTGTAGTAAGATGAGGGATTTGGTGACATGGAGGCCACTGGTGACATTAAAGGGGGCTTTCTGGTGGAGGGATGGGGTGGGGTCAGGATGGAGAGGGGCAGAGGGGGTAGGCAGATGGGATACGGGCAAAACCACGATGGGGCATCTTCCCAGGAAGTTTGGCCACCAAGGGCAGGAGAGAGAGGGGCTTGCGTGCGCTCCAGTCGGGAGCATCGTGAGAATGGGGAAGGCAGGGAGAAGCAAGCCGAGGGGGAGGGCCCAGGGTCAAGGAGGCGGGGAGAGCTCCGCCCCCGCCCTCCCAGGGAGGGAAGGTGCGCATCTGCTCCGCGGGCAGGGAGACGCTCCCTTCTCCTTAAGCGCCTGGCCGGTCCAGTGCTGTCTCCATTCCACAGGGGGAGGGCCGGCAATTGCATTGGGTCACCTGGCTGGAAGGGACCCCTTCCCTGCCCGCGAAGCCAGATGTTTCTTCGTTCTCAGCTAGGTTCTTGTTGCTGCCCTGGTTCCCCTACTGGGGTTGGTGTGCCCTCTGCCCTCTAGAGCTCCTACTGTGCTGACGAGGCCACCGCGGAGTGCAGGCTTTGCAGGCCAGCGCCAGAGGGGGAGCCGGGAACTCCAGCGCCTGTATGGCCAGGGAGTCAGAGTGTGGAACCAGGAGGCCACGCGTGAAAGGAGAGGAGGGGGCTGTGGCCACAGGAGGGTCCCTGTTCCCCGACTCCCACCCCCGCCCCACCCCAGAGGGACATCCCACACCCCAGCCCAGGAACCCCTCTTCATCCCCAGGTCTTTGGTTTTTTTTTCAGAGAATCTGAGTACCCCGATTTTAATGAGGTCTGCCCGAGGGCCTTACAGCAAGGTGGTGGTATCTGAGATGGTCAGGAAGGCCGCCTGGAGGAGGAGAGCCAGGACGCAGGCAGGGGCAGCTTGACGCCTCCGGGGATGCTGGGCCTGGGGAGGGCGGAGGGAGGCGCGGCGGAGGGGCCCGGACCGCCGGGTCCTGTGCGCATTGGAAGGGAGCAGGGGGTCCGGAGAGGGGTGAACCCAGCTCTCCAGTTAACAAGAGTGCCCCAGCCCACTGCGCCGACTGGCACCAACTCCACCCCGCAGGCCTGCCCGCGCGTCCCAGGGTCCAGGCGGAGGGGTCTGTGGTGGGGAAGGAGGAAGCCCCTTCAGAGCCTGTTTGGCCTGAGTCACGGCCTCCCCATTAACTCAGTGTCATCTATTTGAGAGTCAATTGACCACAACTTGTACCCAGTCTGGGGGCGCCCTGAGACTGGGAGCCTCCTTGACTCTGGCGCAGTGACTGTCGGGTCTCCAAGCACTGCGCGCAGACGCGCGCGCCCGGGGATGCGGCAGAGCGCACTGCTCTCTCCGCACCGCAGGGTCCCCACCTCGCGTCCCACGCCACGGGGGAGCGGCCGGGCCGGGAAGGGTTAAGCCCACCGAGCTCGCGGCTGCCTAGAGCGGCGGCGGCGGCAGCGGGGGCCGTGGCGCGGGGGCGCGCGGGCGGCGGGGGACAGGATGCGGATGCTGGGGGTACTTCCTGTGCCGGCCCCCGCCGCCCCCACCCCGGCCCGGCCGCTGCCCTCACGGACGCAGGCCGGTCGGACACACGCTTGGGCCGGTGGGTGAGCGAACGGGGACCCCCGCCAGGCCGCGCCACCCGCCACCCGCCCCCGGCCTGCAGGATCTGGGCACCTGTGGCCGCCGGCAGAACCAGGCCAGACTTGGACTATCCTGGGCTGAGCCTCCTGAGCCTAAGCGGGTGTCGCCCAGCCCCTGCCAGCCTCAACCCGGGTCACGCCGCCTGGTCGGCTCCTGAGCCTGTGGCGCGCGCTATGGTTGTGCAGGGCTGGCTCTGAGCCCAGCGCTGGATGGGGTCCTGTCTCCTCCCGCCCCGCCGCCCCAGGGAGCCGACACCAACTTCTGCTCTTGAACTCAGCTCTGTCCCTTCTTTTGGCCCAGAGTGACCTCAGCAGAACTGACAGCCACCGAGCCCCCGGAGTGCTGAGAAAGGTGCCCCAGGGGTCGTGGGGACCCAGCGCCTCCGCCCCTCTTTCTGGATGCAGGTGCCACAGGAAGGAGCTGGCTGAGGGCTCTGGCCTTCACCTTCCAGCCCCTGCTGACCACACCTCCCCTAGTGCAGAGGCAGTGTGAAAGGCAGGAAATGCTGTACCAGGTGAGGCCCTGTGGGCAGGAGAGCTGGGGGAACCCCAAGCGCTTCTCTTAAGAGGTCTTGGTCTGGGTTCTAAAAGGCTAGAGGGACCTGCCATCATCCTGTTAGGAGGGGAGGAGGGACTGGATGTGGGATGCCTCTGAAAGAGCCAGGTGGATTCAGGGGGCGGGGGGAATCCTCCAGGCCTCAGGGGCCCCTGGGCCCAGGGCCAGTCCAGCAGCTAGCCAAGTCCGTGGGTTGTAGTGCTTTGGAAGCCTGCCTTCCCATGGAGGTGAGCTTACGCCAGGACACATGTGGCCTGGAACCCATGGCTTACTGGTGGCCTGGAAGGGCTGGGCGAACCTGCAGTGTGGGAGACAGGAGACCAGAGAGTGAGCAGACTTGTCAGTGCTTTGAACAGGGCTGGGATGGACAAGTCTCTTTTCTGCAAACTTCCCAGCTGTCCCTCTGGGACTTCAGCTCCCTGTCCTAGTGAGGGGTCTGGTTTCCCACAGTCCTCTCAGTGAGGAGCAGCTGCAGGCTGCCCCTCGGTGCGGGGTTGTGTCAGGAAGGACCCTCTGCCAGGGGCTGGGCCTGGGAGCTGAGGACTGCACCGGGCTCCTTTCCAAAAGGGCTGGAGCTGCCTGCTCTGGGGGGCCTGGACAGATTTGGGGTTCTCCGGCAGGCAGTGCCATGGGCTGGGGGCTGACACCAGGACCGCCACTGCCCATCTGAACCGCTCCTTCCTTCCTCCCTCTCAGCACAGCCAGCCTCCTGGAACCTTGGTTTGACCGCCAGGATGGAGCTGGGGCCGGCAACTGAGACCTTGGTGCCGGGGCTTCGTTGTCTTAAAGATCGGGGCCCAGGGCCTGACACCGCCTCAGGTGAGGGGCTGGGCGGGGGCTCTCACCTTCTAAACCAGGAGATAGACCTCAGACCCCCAGTGAGGATCCCTTGACGGAGCCCCGGGCATGCCGTGGCAGAGAAAGGGGCCCGAAGGGTGGCGGGCAGCCTACTGTCTGGAAACACACCCTCCTGATCCTTAGGGATAGTTTTCTAAAAGGAAATGGTTTCCATGTAGATCTCTCTTGGTTTCATTCAACGAATATATTCCTGGAAAAAGTGAACAGAAAGCAAAATTTTATAAATAAAATCCCTGCTTTCCACTACAAAAATGAAAATTGATGCTGTGGGAAGAACAGATGTTGAAATCGGACTTGGGAATGGAGGAAGCCTCTTAGAGCTCCTGCTAACCCGGTAGTGATGTTCAAAATGAGACACTGTCCGTGGGTGCTGTGCAGAAGGTGACGCTTAACGACAGAGTGGCCCCTGCTTAGCAGGGCTCACCCTGTGCCCACCCCACGCTGGGCTGCGCATGTCTCCTCTCCAGATCCCAGTGTCCCCGAAGAGGCTCGGTCCCCTTTTGCAGATAGGGAAATTGAGGTCCCCAGAGGTTAAGGAACTGGCGGGTCACCATGTCCACATGGGGCTGTGAGTTAGCCCTCTCCATTCCAAAATAACAATCTCAGACTTGTCCTGTCTTTAGGCTGTTTCAGATGGAGCTAGTTGTATCCTTGGCATTTCCAAACCGTTTGTTAGTTTGCAAACTAAGTCATAACCCACAGAGAGAGGGATGCTTCAAGCATCTCTCCGATTCTAGGGGATCTCAGGGCCCTTTTTGCTTCGCTCGGGAAGCTGGCAGCGTGGGTATCGTTAAACTATTTCACAGACAAGAGGGGCGCTGAGCCTGCAGGGGTTGGACAGCTGCTAACTGGTAGAGGACTTCCCACTGGAGACCCTGTGTTCTCTCTGAAACTCCGGTGACACTTCCAGGCAGCTTTACAGAAATTCTTTCTTATTCACAGAGACTGCAAGTTCTGTTTATTTAAGATGTGACCATAACCGAGGTCAGAGTGCTGCATGGGCTTGTGCCTTGGAATAGCTGGTGCCCTGATTCCCACTGGATGATGACCAGGCACAAGGGACTTCTATTGGGGAGCCTAGGCACCATGCTGGTGTCACTGCCAAGCATGGAGCCTATGCCAGGCGATGGCCCAGAGAGGGCCCCGGAAGCTGGGGTCCAGAGTGACGTGACCAGCAGTCTTTGGGCACCTTTCTAAGCCAGCCCCATACCTCTGGACATTTCAGTTTCTGCCATGCTGCCCTTGTCACTTGACCCAGTGCTTTTGGGTCCCTGCTGAGAGCTCGACCATGTGCCCTAGAGCAGCTGTGAGTAGGAAGGGGAAGGGGGGTCCTGATGGTCTGGACCCAGAGCTGCCTGCACATTTTTTTCTCCTGGCTTCCTGCCATTTCCACCCCAGGTGGCAGCGGTGGGAGTGAGAGTCAAGAGGAAGAAGAGGCTCAGGAGAGGAGCAGCAGCCCACCACAGCCAGCCATCTTGGCCCCAAAGGGGGCCAGTGGGACCGCTGAGGAAGCCCGGCCAGGACGGCAGGAGGTGCAGCTGCAGCAGCCAGAGCTGCAGCCAGAGCCACCGCAGCCCCAGCAAGAACAGCTGCCACGGCAGCCACGAAACCAGCCATCGGGACATGGGCCAGAGCCACAGCAGACACGAGATGGACCAGAACAGCTGCCACCGCAGCGGCAGAGACTGCAGGGAAAACACAAACGCCGGCCACATCAGCCACCGAAGCCACGGCTGCCACCCATGCAGCAAGTGCGAGAGCGACAGCCATTGCAGCCACAGCAGGAGCAGTCACAGCCGCAGCAGGATGGGCCGCAGCGGCTGCCTCAGCAACAGCAGGGACCCCAGGAAGAGCCCCTATCTGTGCAACGTGAGCAGCTACCGCTGCTGCAAGAGCAGGGAGAGTCCCAGGTGCAGCAAGGGCGAGAACAACCCCAGGAACGGTCAGAACAGCAAGCGCAGCCCCAGCCGCAGCCGCAGCAGCAGGGACACTTGCAGCCGCCACAGCAGGGACACTTACAGCCGCAGCCGCCGCAGCAGGGACACTTACAGCCGCAGCAGCAGCAGCAGGGACACTTACAGCCGCAGCCCCGTCCCCTGGAGCCAGAGGAGGAAGAAGAGGTGGAGCTGGAGCTGATGCCAGTGGACCTGGGGTCGGAGCAGGAACTGGAGCGGCAGCGGCAGGAGCTCGAGCGGCAGCGGCAGGAGCTCGAGCGGCAGCAGGAACAGCGGCAGCTGCAGCTCAAGCTGCAGGAGCAGCTGCAGCAGCTGGAGCGGCAGCTGGAGCAGCAGCAGCGGCAGCTGGAGCAGCAGCAGGAGATGCAGCTGGAGCTGACCCCGGTGGCGCTGGGGGCGCCGCAGCAGGAGGTGCAGCTGGAGCTGACCCCCGTGCAGCCGGAGCTGCAGCTGGAGCTGGTGCCCGCCGCGGGGGCAGGAGGCGCTGCGGGACCGGGGGCTCCGGCCGCGGTCATGGTGGCGCCCCCGGGCTACGTGGTTCTGCAGGAGCTCATGGTGCTGCCGGCCGTGGCCCCGCCGGCGGTGGTGCCCATCTCGGGCCCGGCGGGCAGCGCGGCCCTGATGCCAGCCCGGCAGCGGCGACGGAGGCGCGCGCGGGACCGGCCGACCATCTGCGGCGAGTGCGGCAAGGGCTTCAGCCGCAGCACCGACCTGGTGCGGCACCAGGCCACGCACACGGGCGAGCGGCCGCACCTCTGCAGCGAGTGCGGCAAGGGCTTCTCGCAGCACTCGAACCTGGTGACGCACCAGCGCATCCACACGGGCGAGAAGCCCTACGCCTGCTCCTACTGCGCCAAGCGCTTCAGCGAGAGCTCGGCGCTCGTGCAGCACCAGCGCACGCACACGGGCGAGCGGCCCTACGCCTGCGGGGACTGCGGCAAGCGCTTCAGCGTCTCGTCCAACCTGCTGCGCCACAGGCGCACGCACTCGGGCGAGCGGCCCTACGTCTGCGAGGACTGCGGCGAGCGCTTCCGCCACAAGGTGCAGATCCGCCGCCACGAGCGCCAGCTGCACGGAGCCGGCCGCTCCCGGGGCCTGGGGCTGCTTCGTGGCGCGCACGTGGCCGCCGGTGGGCCTCCGCGCCCGGAGCAGGCCGCCGGGGACAAGGCTCCGTGAAGGGGCGGGCACCAGCCCCTCTGATTTGGGAGGCACAGCGCCTGGCCTGCTGGGACGTCTTGACCCCACTCTGTGGTCTTTTCGGACATCCTGGAACCTCGCTCCGAAAAGGATTCTTCTTTCCTCGCCATCGCCTGCAGAGTGGGACAGATTCACCCTCGGGAACACGTGCGAGAGAAAAGCCGGGTGGCTGAGACGGCACAGGTGTTGCACATCTGTACCCACAGCACATGGTACCCCCACTGGTCACTGGGTACCGACTGGAGAGGAGACCGCCGGAAAGCGGCTCCCTGGGGAAAACTGGGCTTGCTAGAAATGAGAGCTGCCCGAGAAGACTTCCCATGACGAATGGGACACTTGGTGACATGGGACACAGATCAAACACTATCCAGGGAATCAAATATACCTGGTAAAACGCACATGAAAAGGATTTGATCCTAGTGAAAATTATTTCAAGGAAATATGGTGGGGGCGGCGCAAGTTATCTGCACTATGTAGAAAATGGCTCAAGGCATTAAATTGTCCTCAATGGCCTTTGCTCTGAAAATACTTTCTCGGACAAAAATTCATCAGGGTGGATGTAATCCTGATTTAAATGTTTGTGTTCATAAACACAGGGTCAGAGTGTCCGCTGGGACCATGTGCAAATGCCAGGCAGTCCTGCTCTGGGCGGAGGGAAAACCTTCCCTCCAGGCCGCAGGGCTCCTGACAAGCGTGGGAGGCAGACTGTAGGCCTCTGCTGCCTGTTCCCAAGTCCAAAGCCACCCCTTCATGTCCTCTGAGTAGACACCTGTGGCTGAAGCAGAGGGCATTCTGGGAGTGCTATCCAAGGTCCAAAGGAGTGACCCCTTGCCCCCCCCCCCAAAAAAAGAGCCCTGGAGTATGCCCTTTCCCTGCAATCCTCCAGCTCTAGGCTGGGTTCCAGCCTTGAGACCCAGAGGCAGGGTTCTCCTGGGCCGGGCTATGCAGGGGGTGGCCTGAGCAGACCCTGCCTCATCACTGGGATTGGAGGCATCAGGAATGTTCTTTACATCTACAAAGTCATCTGGGGGCTGCTCAAGCCTGTGGGAAGGCAGGCTGATGGAGGAGGCTGCCCACCACCTCTGCCCCCCAAAGGCTTCTGGTTCTTGACTTCCCGTGTGTGGCTGCTGAGGTCCCGCCCCTCTTTACTCCCGTCTTCCTTACTGACACAGCCTGCTACATTTTACAAATGTGTTGGTGAGTGAGAGGCAAAAGAATAAAAAACTGAAATGAAGAAACACATTGTCCTGTCTGTTTTCACCTCTGAGCTTACTGGTTGCTCAGGTGCTGGTGCCTACACGGTGCTCCTCACCCAGACCCTTCCAGCTTGAGATCCTTGGCTGGGGAGGGACTTACTCAATAAAACCCTCATGGGAGAGACGGGAACCAGAGGGTAGGTGCCGGAGGAGGCGGTTTGGGCAGCTCCTGAGGACAAGCTTTGAATTCATCCCGTCCAATTAGTACATTTTCCATGTCCTGTTCTAGCCGTGTAAACAGGCTGGGAGGCATCTGAAAGTGTATTCATGGAACAGAGTTCACTGGCATGGTCACCTGTCTGGTTCCTGCTCTGCCCTCTGTGAGGGGTGCAGGGCTGAGGGGCACATCAGCCCACCCAGTCATTGTCATGAAGCCCATTCTGTGTGTCAGGCTCACCAGCAGGGACACAGGGACGTGGGAGGTGCGAGGCCTCTACGCGTGTGGGGGACTCTGTGAGGTCCGGAACTCCGCTGTTGGAGGTGCGCCACCTCTGCGCAGACCAGCCGCCGGTGTGCGCTGCCTTCCGGGACTGGGCCGCTAGCTGGACAGAGTTCACGCCCACTTGGCTCTCAGCTGTCTCCTCCTACAGGAAGCCCTCCTGGGCTCCTCCTGGGCTCTCACATGATGATGGGGGTGGGGGGTGACTAGCAAGGAGCTTGGCACAGAGGGGTGATAAGTGACTTCCCCACCAAGCCCCCATGTGCCCAGCACAGGGAAAGAGCAGAAGTACCATTGTTAAAGAGATCCAGAGCTAGACATTAGTTAAACAGTAAGAACATTTTACTCAGGATCTAATGCAGTAGGGGAAAGGAGGCCTCAAAATGGAAGGACAAGTGGGGGTTCACAGCCCAGGAGCAGGACTGTGTACGGGGAGGGGAGCTGGTGGATGGAAAACTACTAAGAGGAGAGAACCATCCTGGTGGGGGGATTCTGGTTAAACAGACCTGGCAGCATTCTTGAAAGCAGGCCAGGTGATCAGTCACCATCTAGGGGATGGCGGGGGGAGTGAGGACTTCGGTCAAATAAGGAAGGTGATCAGGTATCCAGGGTGGAGATTCTGGCTGAACTGACTTGACAGGATTTTTGCTAAAGCTGGGTGATGCCAAGACAGACACGAAAGCCCAAAAGTGCGGGCGCCTGCGGGAGAGGGAGGAGCCCCTCCGGAAGGGTGATGGGCAGCGTCCTGCACAATGGCATCAAGGTTCGCAGGAACAGGGTGTGATCAGGTCCCCCTTAAACAACAATTCCCATGTCCACAGCCTAACTCCCACCTGTGCTGTGCTGTGGACTGAATGTCTCTGTTCCCTGCAAATTCTTATACTGAACTCCTACCCCACAATGTGATGGTGGTAGGAGGTCGGGCCTTTGGAAGGTGATTGGGTCCTGAGGGTGGGGCCCTCCGGAACGGGATTAGTGCCCCTTGCGAAAGAGACACCCTCTTAAAAGCGCCCCAGCCCTTGCCACTATAGGACACAGCAAGAAGGTGTCAGCTGTGAACTAGAAAGCGGTCTTCGTTGGACACCGAACCGCCTACCACTTGCTCTTGGCTTTCCCAGACTCCAGAACTGTGAGAAGTAAATGCGCCTTGTTTAAGCCGTCCAGCCTACGGCGTCTGTGTCACAGCAGCCTGAACAGTGGCGCTTTGTCCTCTTGGAGTCTTGTCTCTTTGCAGCTGGGGCACCTCAACAGCCTTCTGAGAGCTCCCTGCCCTCCGTCTGGACCCCGGTCATCCTGGTAAACCCTGACCTGACCCTGCCTGGTACCCTCGGTGGCTGCTGAGGCTCCAGCCACGGGCCGGCCCCAGCCCCTCACACTTGCCCTCAGCACCCCACCTCCGGCTCTTGCTCAGGCCGGGTCTCCCCTGCCCCACTGCATGCCCATCTTCAGCTGTCTTTCAGGTTTGGCTGAAATGTCCCCACTCCCCTAAGGTGTAGGGACCCCTCACCTCCTGGCCCATGGCTCTCAGTCCATATCTCACAACTGGGACTCGCCCTCCTCTGGGCCCTTTGCCCCTCACCTGTCCCCTCCGGCCAGCCCAGTTGTCACCGTGCAGGAGTTCAGGCTGAGGCTAGCTCTGTGGCTGAGAGGGGCTGCTATTTGTTCTTGCTGCTTCCTTCTTTTTTGGGGTACACAGGCCTGGGCAGGCCCTGCCCCCAGGGATGCGCTGCCAACCCCCTCTCTCCTCCAGGCTCCTAAGCGGCTGTGTAGAGGGTGGCCCAGCCCCATTCAGGTGTGCTCACCCTCCCTCTCTCTCCAGACCATATTGGCAGAGGCCTCAAGTAGGCCTGGGCCCTCCCTCTGATGTTCCTGTTTCCGGCCCATCAGCTGCCCCTCGAAGAGGCAAGTGATTGGCAGCACGTGGGCATATCTAGCTCCCAGCCCATCATGTCAAAAAATGGCATCAGACCCCTGTCTGGATTCCCAATTATTTTTTTATTTTTGAAGATTTTTATTTATGAGAGAGAGGGGAAGGGGGGGAGACAGAGAGGGAGAGAAACTATGCAGGAGACATACATCAATTGGTTGCCTCTCTTGTGCCCTCAATGGGGGACCTGGCCCAAAACCCAGGCACACACCGTGACTGGGGATCGAACCTGTGACCTTTCGGTTCATAGGCCAGCACTCAATCCACTGAACCACACCAGCCAGGGCTTGATTCCCAATTATTCATAACATAGAATACCAACCCCTGCTTATGTTTATAATTGTTATCAAGGGGAACCCTGTCACTGCCAGGAGGGATTGTCATTTTGAGTTCTGCAAGCCCCCGCCGTCAATTCAGATGGCCTTAACTGGCATCTCCCTGTCGGTGGGGTCGGCACCTTAGCTGAGTGTAGACTCAGGTGTGTGGTGGTCCCACAGGCGGTCCTGGAGACGTAGTGAGCCCTGCAGGCCTTCTCGATTTTGGTCTTGCGGGTCCCCACCCCTGCTGACATCTCTCCATCCACAGCCCTGGGCACCCCCATCACCTTCCACACCTCCGTCTGCAGTCCTTCTGCCCCCGTTGGGTTCTCACAGTCTCTACACGTGGTTCTCAGCCGCGTGCCCCGAGGTGGAGTGCAGGCAGGTTTTGGAGGGGAATGTGTGTGGCCAGCTGGAGTCCACCACCCTGACCTTACCACAGCGTGCCTGTGGTCACCTGTCACTCCTGCCTCCGTCTGCCTGCAGAACCCCACCCTTCCCAGAGGCAGGCCCTCCCCATAGTCCTGGTCAAGGGTCCCTTCCTGACCCGAGGCCCTTATTTATTCAGCTGCCGCTGCCCCTGAGTCATCGCCCTCATCCGTGCTCAGTAACCCACCCCGGCCCGAGGTCACCCTTCTTTGGCCCTACATGCACTAGAGCCCCCGGAAGCCGAGCCGGTGAGCTGTGGGCCCTGACCCACCCGCTAGTCTGGATGGTCCGTCACCAGCACGGGATCGCCCTGCCCAGGACCAGTCCCCGCCGGGGAGCACGCAGGCCGGAGGGACGCCTCCCATAGGGATCATCGCCTCCCTCCGCCGTTGCTGGGCCTTGGGGGGTCCCGAGGCCCGGCTGGGCCGAGAGCGGGTCTGGCATGCAGTAGGGTCCCCGAGTCATGGTTGAATGAGTTCGGGGAGAGGGTACGCTCGGAGCCGCGCAACCTCGCGAGGGTGCTCCAGGGTCAAGCCAGGGCAGGGTCCCCACGGGTGGGGTCGGGGTCTCAGGGCAGGACTGGGGCGCCGGGGTCCGCAGGTTGGGCCGGGGTCTCGCGACGCGGGTCCGGAGACTTCGGGGGTACGACCGGGATCGCGGGGGGCGGGGGCGGCGGGTCCCGGCCTGAGCGCGCGGACGCACGCGGGGTGCTTCCTCCAGCTCCACGAACGCCCCCTCCAGGAGCCGCGCTGGACCCCGCGTGACCGGAAGTGCCCCCCTTGGGCGCGGGCGGGGCGGGGCCGGCGGCGGCACTTCCGGTGCCCACGCGCCGCCGCCGCCGCGCAGCTCCGGGGCCGTCACTTTGTGTAGCGCGGGGCGCTCAGGCCCTGCCCGGCCCCGGCCTCCGGCGGCGGCTCGGCCGGCCCGCAGCGCGCGGTGAGTGGGTGGCGGGGTCGGCGGGCGGCGGTGCGCGCGGCAGGTGCGGCGCGGGCGTGGGGCCGGGGCCGGGGCCGGGCCGCCCCTCGACGCCGGCCCGGGAGGCGGCGGGGAGGCCGCGGCGCGCGGCGGGACACAGGGCCTGGGCCTGCGCCCGGCGGGGCGGGAGTGGCGCCCTGGCGGGGCCTTAGGCGGCCGCGCCCACGCCCGTTGCAGCCTGAGACCCCCGGCCGGGCCTGCGCGATGGGACGGGCTCCGCCCCCAGGACTTGTCCTGGAGGGCAGCGCGGAGTAGGCGGGCTGGGGAGGGCACACACGACTCCTCGGGAGGTGCTCCCCGTCGTCTGGGGCGGGGGTCGGCCTGTGGCCGGTCCCGGGGACACACCCGTGCAGGAGGGGCTGTCACCGCCAGGACCTCAGTGGGAGGCCGAGGCCCATGAGCCCCTTGGAGGCATGGAGGGGCTTGGCCTGCCCTGCGTGAGCTTGCTCAGTGACCGTGGGGGCCTTGCTGGGGCCTCCCTCGTCTGCAAATGGACGCCCCAGCGGGCTGCTATGCTGTCTTTACTGCCAGTACTGAGTTGGATGGGGTCCGGGCCGCCCCATGTGGCCCTAGGGGTGGGAAAGTGGTGGGCCTTTGGTGGAGGACCCGGTGTGGGGTGGGGAAGGGGAGGGGTGCAGGAGGATCAGGCCCCCTAGCTGGCCTGTGTGGGGAGACCTTGGTACTTGGGGCGGTTCAACAAGTGTTGGGAGGTCTGGGGAGCTGGCGGGGGTGAGGTGGGGGAGCGGGTAAGAGAGCTGGGATGGTCCATAGATACACCTGCCCCAGCAGCAGACTCAGGAGAGCAGGGGGACCCGAATCCATGGTCAGCCGGTGGGAGCCCTGGTAGTCAGGGAAGGAGGGCTTCCTGGAGGAGGTGAAAACCTGGGAGGCCCTTAATAACAGGGGTGTGGTCAGTAAGGCCGCTAGAAGGGAGGAATCCGTGTACACCTACACACCTCCCCTCCGTCTCTGTGTCTGCTTATCCACTTTTCTGGAGCATTTGTAACAGTTTTCAAATTTTGCCTCCTCTTTCTGCCCTTGGGGTCTTCCCTTCTCCCCCTGGAAGGTATCTTGTCCGCCCCGTTCTGATTGTCTGCAGCCCTGTGTCCTAGGGTGCAGGGCTCCAGCGGAAGTAAGGGTCTGGGATGACCCGGGTTTGTGTTGGTGATGCTGCTTACCTGACGCTCTGTGGCTGCTGACCTGGAACCGCGTGCTGGGAAGGAAGCAAAGTGAGTCTCTGGGGGGCTGAGAGGCTGGACAGAGAAGAAAGGGGGCTGTGCAGGCCTGGGGAGGTGAAATGATCTTTGTGCTCAAATAACAGGCCCGTTTTTTAGAGCCTTTCTGTTCTGTATTCTGGGTTGGGTGTGTGGGGTGTCTGGCTGTGCTGGGCCCTGCTCCCACCTCCTCGGCTGCTGGGTCGTTCCCCTCTCTGGTCACCAGCAGGTGCAGTTCTTGGGAGAGGGACTTGGGGCCAAGCCTCTTGAGAGGCAGAGACTCTCCAGTGCCTCTGGGGTGGGACCCTCAGGAGCGGTCAGTCTGTTCTAGAATGTGCCAGCGGGCGGAAGTACTGAGTTGTTAAAGTGTCGTGTTTATCCTGTTGACTGCAGGCTTTAGTCATTTCTTCAGTAAATAGCTGAGCAGTTACTCTGTGTCTGGCCTGAGGGGATTCAGAGACGAGCAAAGGGAACTTCCGCCTTCTTAGAGTTGACTGTGTACCTGGGAGACTGGCAGTGAGTAAGGGTTTAGAAAATATGGGTGCTGGGAGGGCAGAGGCCTAGGACGCTGTGTGTAACCGGGTGCAGGGGGCTGCCTCCGGAGGAAGAGAATTCCAGGCAGAGGGATGGCACGTGCCCAGGTCCTGAGCACAGGGTCAGTTTCTTCCAAAGCTGTGGCGTTTCCTTTTGAGTGTGGGTCCCTGGACACCGCGGCCTGGCGTTGGCTGGGCAGGAGGCATCTCTGCCGGGCTTTGGCATGGCGTCTGTGCCCAGCCTGAATTTGCAGCCTGGGGTCTGGGTGAGAAAAGCCCTCCTCTGAGCCCGAGGTGGGTGGCAGTTCGGAAACCTCTGCTGGCATTCTCATTGTCCCAAGCACTGGGCAGGGCTGTGTCCTCCTGGAGGTCGTGGGGTGACACCAGGGAACTGTGGCGACTGAGGAGGTCGCTCTGGGAGAGGCTGGGGGTGGCTTCACCTGTGACCTTAGGCTCTGTGATTGCGAATCTGGAATGGGGCTGGAGTCAGCACGGGGAGCACGAGGGTCAGGACAGAGGTGGCTTCTGGGTGCTGGTGAACCGCAGCCCCTGGGCCCGAGCCTTGGGCCCTGGGGGAGCTTCATGAATGCTTGGAGCTCCATAGCCATTAAAGTGTGGACGTTAAAGCAGCAGCTCAGAGCGTTCAGCAGGGGAGCGCGCGCTGCCTTGTCAGTACACAGGTGATGAGTTTGCAGTAAGAGCTAATCCCTGAGCGGTTCTGGGAGCCCCGTGGCCTGAACTGTCCTCGTGACCCTGGCATCGTTATGCTGGTGCTCCGTCCCGCTCCGGGGGTTCTGCGGCAGACGCTGTCCGCTGGTAGAGCCGGGTGAGCTGGGCTGGCCCAATGGCCCTGTGCGGCCTGACGTATCAGGGTCTTCCCTGCAATTGTGCGCTCATCCTGGGCTCCTGGGCTGCTGCGTTTGTAGGGGGCTGGGCTCCCATCAGGAATGAGCCTGCTGAGGTCCGGCACGCTGCTGCAGTGGGCACTGGGCCTGTTTTCAGGTTTGCACTCAAGAAGGCGCCGTAGAAACTGACTCATCGCAACTGACTCTGTCCTGCCTTGGGGACTTGCCTGGGGCTGATGAGGGAATCGCAGCTGGGAGGGCGGAGTGGCTCCAGGGCTGGAGGCCTCCCTTCCCCGGGACCCACAGCCTGGGGTCCTGCCACCGGCTGGGCTGTGTCTGCCCTGAGTACCTGGGTAGAACTGGCTGGGACATTGGTGTGAGAGTAGGACCCTATAAGCCACTGGGACCCGGACAATTCAGCTCTTAGGATTCTCTGACCTCCAAATCTGCAGAGAAGTCCCAGGGCACTTTCTGTCACCTTTGCTGGTGCAGCAGTGATCCACATCTCCGTGACCCACTGAGCTCTTCCCAAATGGCCTGATCGGAGCGTGTGCTCAGGGCCTCTTTGCTGCCTCTCCCCGGGGAGCCCGACCTGCTTGCTGTCACAGCCAGCCCCTGGTGGTGAATGATGTAGCTGGTCTTCCCTGTCACCCTGCCCTGCGCCCCACCCCGTCTCAGTGTGCACGTGTCTGCAGCCTGCACATGCCTACACCTCCCCTCCAACACTCGCTGCCAGCGAGCTCGTGGGTGCTGGGGGCTGGGTGAGCCCCTCTTCTGTGTACTGGGTGGGCTCTCCTTACAGGCCACTCTGCTTTCAGCTAAATGCGCCCCCCACCACCACCTCAGGCCGTGTTGCCTGGACTCAGTGTGAAGGGCTGCCACAGGGCTTCTCCTCTGTGTCTCTGTCTCCTCTTCTGTCTCTTCTAAGGACACTGTCATTGAATGTAGGGCCACCCTGACCCAGGACGACCTCATCTCGAGACCTTTTATCTAATCCCATTGCAAAGACCCTGGTCCTTGAGGATCGAGACCTGGGATCAGTCCCTGATTTACTCCAACAGCTGAGGCCACATAATGGGGGTCACAGGGAGGAGCTCTTTGGGCAGCAGCTCTGGGTACAGAACGTCTTGTGCCACATGAGGTTGCGGGAAGAGCTCCAGTTCTGCCTTATCTCTTGCTGTTATTGTACAGTGGGGGACATGCCACCCGCCTCCCTCCCAGCGCCGGCGTGAGGCCCACAGGGGAGCCCCTGAGCACGCTGGGCAGCCCCTCAGGCAGCCTGTCTGTGTTTCAGGCCGAGCTGAGGCGTATTCCCGCGAAGATGGCAGCCCTTCACAGGGCTCCAGACTCCCCGGCCGCGCAGCTGGAGAGGGCGGAGGACGGGCCGGCGTGTGACCCTGAGCAGGAGGAGGCGGCGGCGGAAGGCAAGGGGGAGGCGGTAGAGGAGCTGGCTGCGGAGGAGGAGGTCGGCGAGGAGGAGGTGGCGGAGGACCTGGAGGATGACGGGCCGCAGGTGGAGCAGGTGGAGGTGGAACTGCAGGAGGATGAGGACGTGGAGGAGGTGGTGGCAGAGGGGCAGAGCCCGGCGCTGTGGGCCCAGGAACGTTCGAGCCGCGGTGGTGATGCCAGACCCCCAGTTCTTCAGGAAGAGGGTAAGAAGGAGCTTGGGTGGGGGAGCAGGGGGACAGGGGCATGCTGGGAGAGCTCCGTGGCCCGACAGGCTGGAGCTGGCGTCGGGGCGCAGGCCCTGACGTGGGAGCAGCCAGGAGCGCCCGCCCCTGCTTGCCGGGTGGGCGGAGGGCCGGGGCGGCAAGGCCTGCTGCTAAAGGCCACTGGCCCCTAAGAGACCTCTCCCCGCAGCCCTGCCGGCCTCCCCGGTTCCAGCCCTGCTTAGGGAGGAAGAGCTGGAGGAGGAGGAGGAGGACGACGACGATGACGAGGAGGAGGAGGATGGTTTCCTGACAGCTGGGTCTCAAGTGAGCTGCCTTCTCCTCTGGGCCTCAGTTACAGGGAGGGCTTCCCAGGGGGCTCGCCGCCTGCTGTCCTGGGGGCCCCTGTGGTGCTCAGGCCAGGCCTAGGCTGTGAGCTGGGATGTGGCTGCAGGAGGTGCCAGCATCTCCAGTCCCAAGGCCATGGGCTGTAGTCCCACTGTCCTGGGGCCGACCCCTCCCAGGCCATTGGAGTGTCCTCTGCATGCTGACCGACACCCACACGCCTGCACCGTGCAGCTCTGTCAGAGGCCTGGCTCTTCCCCAGGGTCAGGCTGTGCCCCTTAGCTGGAGGGCCTGTCACCTCTGACTGCCTCAGGTTGGACACCAGTGCCCACACTCTGTTTAATTGGTGCCACCTGTCCACCCAGGTGTGGGTCCTCACGCTGCTGACACGGCTGCTGGCTTGAGCCAGACTGTAAAGCAGGAGGGACGGGGCGGCCCCGCAACACAGCCGTGAGGGCTCAGCGTGGTTGCTCCCTGACGTCCGTGCGAACCCTGCCTCTGCCCCATGTGAGCTGGGTGCTCACCTTCTCTGAGCCTGGGCTCCTGAGCTCTGAATGGGAAAGAGGTCCCTGCCCCGGAGGGCCGTGGCAAGGTCGGAAGCCCCCAGTGCTCTTGGGCTTTTGTAGGCCAGCTGGTAGTGGGGCTGGGCTGTGGCCCCCTGAGCTCCACGTTTCAGGGCCTCTGTCCGTCTTGCTGAGGTCAGCTTCCCTCGCTCCCTTTGTAGGCCCTGCCCTTCCCCTGGGGCAGTTTAGAGCCGTGACCAGGGCGCTTTGTTTCCCAGGGTCTGGTGACCTTTGAAGATGTGGCCGTGTACTTCTCCCTGGAGGAGTGGGAGAGGCTGGATGCAGGCCAGCGGGACCTCTACACGGAAGTCATGCAGGGGAACTATGGGATCCTGGTGTCCTTGGGTAAGCAGGGCCCTTTTGTTCCCAAGAGGCATCCTAGTGCGTGGCTGCCAGGGGCTCAGCTGTCTGAGAGGGCGGCGCCTAGAGCCACAGGGTCTCGGGGAAGGGCGCCCACCTCCCAGGGAAGCCCCAGGGGCTGCCCTGCTCCTGGGCAGCGGGGTGTCGTGGGCCCCACTGTGGCCCAGCAGTGCCATGAGCCAGGACGACACGTTCTGGAGAGCTGCCGGCCCAGCCATAGCCTCTTGTGCACTCCCCAGAGGCCTCAAGGAGTGACGGAGGGGACGGGCGTGTGGAGGGGCTTGGTAGGAGAGCCGGAGCTCTCGGGCAGGGCTGTAGAGAGAAGGGACAGGGAGTGCGGAGCGCTGGCTCTGGAAAGGGTGGGGAGAGGAGAGGAGCTGAGGGGCTGTCGGGCCTGTGGGCACAGCCGCACTGCCCTCTGGCTTTCTCCACGGCAGGGTACCCCATCCCCAAGCCGGATCTGATTTTCCGGCTGGAACAAGGACAGGAGCCGTGGGTCCCAGATAGCCCCCGTCCTGAGGAGGGAGACATTGTCACTGGCGTCTATACAGGTGAGCACGAGACAGAATCTCACGGGGTTTCTGCCAGCACGGCTCCTCGGGGCTTTGCCAGGCGTTGGCCTTCACCGTCACCGTCTGCTTCGGCCCGGGACTTGTGGGACGGGCTTCGTGGGACAGGGCAGCCACTGTGGGCTAAGTGCTGCCTTCGGGGGCCGTCTCCTCTGGGTCGCAGTCTGTGGAGAGCCATGGGCTGGGAGGTCCTTAGAGAGCCTAGAGGTTCCTTTTAGGAGACTTCAGAAGTGATCCCATGTCCCTGCCTTGGAGCCTCTGAGGCTTTTGTGAATGAGGGCCCAGCTGCAGGTGCCAGGTTCGGTCGGTCCTGGCGGCTCAGGCCGCTCCTCCGGCTCCCTCCGCCCATTTGGCCCTCTCTGCACAGTGGGTCCCTCTTAGCCTTCTCTGCTGTCCCTGGAAGGCCCAGGGACAGGCCTCTGGCCTGGGCAGGCAGCTCTGGACCTTCCAGAGAGGGGCTTTGGAGAGATTCTTCCAGGAAGCGTACAGGGGGGCAAACATCTCCGGGGCCCTGGGCCCTGGCTCATGTTCTGCTTCTGTTTCTCCATCTATATGAGCCTCACTTGACTCATCTGGAAAATAAAGAATCTGAACTAAATTTGTAGTTTCCAACCTGAGGACATCGGACCATGGGCGCTGGAGGGGGTGTCCCCTGGAGGGCTGTGAGGTACTCAGTGTTTCAGCAGGCTCAGTGGAGGCCTCACCCAGTAGGTGTGTTGGGCTTTGGGTTGGAGTGACACCAGCCTAGGAAGGGTCACTGGATGTCTCGTGCCAATCACATGCCTGGAGAGACTCGGGGCAGCTCATAGATGTGCTTTAAAATAAAAAAAGCAGAAAAACACAGGCGGTGCTCTGCGTACATGTGTGTTCTTCGGAGAATCTCCCCACATACTTTCAATGCCCATAACAGCCCCGTGACATGGCGGGGGAGGGGTCCTAGTGTCACCTTCTCACGGAGAAAGCTGACCTTTCAGGTGGTGATGACCTGACTTGCCCCGGAGGGCTCAGCCTCAGGCCTCACGTCCCATTGTGCTGCTGGGCGGGCTTTCTGCCCAGGTGTCCACTGTCCGGGACCCTCTCGGACTCCTTCCTGGGCTTCAGAGTCAGGAGGGCCCTGGTCAGCGAGAAACGTCGCTGCTGCCTCCAGGATGACACTGGGATGTCCGTGACGTGTTCCAGAGGGTCTTAGAGGGACGTGTGTCCTGCTTACGGGCCTGTCTCAGAAAAGCCGCCTGCAGGTGGAGGGGCACGGCTGGCATTGGCCAGTCCCTCATCATGGGCTCTGGGTGTGTCCTGTTCTCCATAGTTTTTGGAGGGTCCTGGGGTGGAGCCACAATGTGTCCATGAGCCTGACTGGGGGCCTGGAATGCTCTCCCGCCCCCGGCCCTGACCATCTGCAGAGCCGGAGGTGGGCAGGACCCCAGCGTCGTGTTGGCCGTGGCCCCTGCGTGCAGGGCGCGCCCGTCTGAGGTGCTCCCTTGCCGTCACAGCACTGTCTGCGCGTAGCCTCCCTCTCCGCCGTCTCCGTTTCGATGCAGCGGAGCTGGTTGAAGATGGCTGGGACCAGGCGGGGGGGGGGGGTGCTAACTGTTCTGAGCACAGCAGACCTTCTGGGTTCGAGACTGTAGCCTTAGAACATAAGCGTATAACCCTCCCTTCTGCCTCTTGACAAGCTGGGCCCATCTAAGGGTTGGTTCTGGCCAAATTCTCCCCTGCAGGTGGGCTGCGGCAGGACGCACACCCACTGTGGACGCACGGCAGAGAGCATACCCGAGGAAGCACAGGGATGCTTGGAGTACTTGGGGCCCGTGGGCCAGGTGTCTCCCCTCCGTCCCCTGTGTGATTTAGCACCGTGATGGCAGGCATACCAGCCAGCCCATCTTACAAACCCAGACACCCTAGACTGGCCCGTGTCCACGCCCTGCGCAGACGGGGAGTCAGGGTGCAGCTTGTTTTATGAGGGACAGAACAGGAATTTGGGCGTCCTTGTCCGTTTTTGAGGGGAAGTGGCTTGCAGCTCACCTGAAGTCTAAACCAGCTGGGGACCATTTCCCAAATGGACAGTCACTCAGAAAAGACGGAGCTGGGAGGCGGCTTAGCAGGGAAGCCTGGGCTATGCTCACACGGCTGCCAGAGCCTCTCAGGGGTGAATGCAGAGAGCCCCAGGCCTCCTCGCCGAGGGCAGCCTCTCCTGGTTCTGCTCTGGGAATAGGAGGGAGAGCCCAGAGGGGTACAGGTGCTGAGCAGAGCTTACAGCGGCAGCTGGGCCCGCAGATGCCCAGGTGCCCTGGACCAGGGCCTGCGTGGACTCCTGCCACAGCCCCCTTTATTTTGTCGTTTAAATTTTATTTTATTTATTTTTAGAGGGGAAGGGAGGGGGAAAGAGAGGGAAGGAAACATCAGTGTGTGGTTGCCTCTCGCACGCCCCCAACTGGGAACCTGGCCTGCAACCCAGGCCTGTGCCCTGACTGGGAATCAAACCGGCGACCCTTTGGTTTGCAGGCCGGTGCTCAATCCACTGAGCCACACCAGCCGGGGCCACAGCCTTTTCTGACCTCTCTCTTCTGGCCTTCCCTTGCGCCTTCAGGTGCCTGGTTCTGGACAGATGACATAGAGGACCATGAGGAGGAAGATGATGAGGACTTCCTGGCGGAGGTGGCTGAGGAAGAGAACGAGCCCCCGGGGTTGTGGTCCGCAGCCTATGGTGTGGGGGATGTGCCTGGGACGTGGGGCCCCGACGACTCTGATTCGGTGCAGACTCCGGAGGGCTGGGGGCTCGACCCAGACGGCCTTGGGGCCCTGGCCGAGGGTTCGGAGGTGAAGCCCTTCCTGCCAGGCCAGGAGCCGGGCGGGAACCCGCTGGCGCCTTGGGCATTCCCAGCCGAAGTGACTGCTCAGGCAGGGCGGCCCGAGACCACGTGCGACGTGTGCGGCAAAGTGTTCCCGCACCGGTCGCGGCTGGCCAAGCACCAGCGCTACCACGCGGCCGTCAAGCCCTTCGGCTGCGAGGAGTGCGGTAAGGGCTTCGTGTACCGCTCGCACCTGGCCATCCACCAGCGCACGCACACCGGCGAGAAGCCCTTCCCGTGCCCGGACTGCGGCAAGCGCTTCGTCTACAAGTCTCACCTGGTCACGCACCGGCGCATCCACACCGGCGAGCGGCCCTACCGCTGCGCCTTCTGCGGAGCAGGCTTCGGGCGCCGCTCCTACCTGGTCACGCACCAGCGCACGCACACGGGTGAGCGGCCCTACCCGTGCCCCCACTGCGGCCGCAGCTTCAGCCAGAGCTCGGCTCTCGCACGGCACCAGGCCGTGCACACGGCCGACCGGCCACACTGCTGCCCGGACTGCGGCCAGGCCTTCCGCCTCCGCGCGGACTTCCAGCGCCACCGGCGCGGCGGGGGCTGCTCTGAGCCCAGCGGCGACGGCCCTCGGCGGGAGCCTGGCAACACTGTGCTGGCAGCAGAGCCCGAGGAAGCTGAGGACGGGCCCGAGGCGCCTGAAGCCAGCGAGGCGGATGGAGAGGCGGAGGCGGAGACGAGAGATGAGGCTGAGGCTGCCACTGCAGCAGAGATGCCCGCCCCTCCAAGCAAGGACCCCGAGCCGGACAGGCGGCTCCTGGAGCTGGGCAATGGCCTGGGCGACAGCGAAGGTTCCTCCTCGCACCCGCTCGGCTTCCACTTTTCTGTTCATCCCAAGTCTTGGCTCCATCCAGATGGCTTCCCGATCCTGGGCCTCCCAGACTTCGGGGAGCGGCTTCCGGCAGATGGGCGGCCCCTGTCAGGGCCCTTGGGGGGCCGGCTTTCCCTGGTGGAGGGCGCCGGGCTGGTCTGCGACCCTTTCCGCGGCGGTGGTGGGCCCGGGAGCGGCGGCGGCGGCGGACTGCGCGCGTTCGCGCCGGCTGTCGGGGGGCTGCTGGCCGAGCCGGCGCCTGCCGCACTGGCCGAAGAGGAGAGCCCATGGATCTGCTCCGACTGCGGCAAGACGTTCGGGCGCCGCGCGGCCCTGGCCAAACACCAGCGCTACCACGCGGGCGAGCGGCCGCACCGCTGCGCAGACTGCGGCAAGAGCTTCGTGTACGGCTCGCACCTGGCGCGCCACCGGCGCACGCACACGGGCGAGCGGCCCTTCCCCTGTCCCGAGTGTGGCGCGCGCTTCGCTCGCGGCTCGCACCTGGCGGCGCACGTGCGCGGCCACACCGGCGAGAAGCCTTTTGTGTGCGGCGTGTGCGGCGCGGGCTTCAGCAGGCGCGCGCACCTGACGGCTCACGGGCGCGCGCACACCGGCGAGCGGCCCTACGCGTGCGGCGAGTGTGGCCGCCGCTTCGGGCAGAGCGCGGCGCTGACACGGCACCAGTGGGCGCACGCCGAGGAGAAGCCGCACCGCTGTCCTGACTGCGGCAAGGGCTTCGGCCACAGCTCAGACTTCAAGCGGCACCGGCGCACGCACACGGGCGAGAAGCCCTTCCGCTGCTCCGACTGCGGCCGCGGCTTTGCGCAGCGCTCGAACCTGGCCAAGCACCGGCGCGGCCACACGGGCGAGCGGCCCTTCCCCTGCCCCGAGTGCGGCAAGCGCTTTTCACAGCGCTCGGTGCTGGTCACGCACCAGCGCACGCACACGGGCGAGCGGCCCTACGCCTGCGCCAACTGCGGCCGCCGCTTCTCGCAGAGCTCGCACCTGCTCACCCACATGAAGACGCACCGTGGCGCGGCCGGCACCACCGGCCCCGCGGCCGCGACCCCTGCGCCCAAGGCCGAGGCCCCCGCCAAGGGGCCACCCAGTGCCAGCACGGGCCCCGGGCCAGAGGAGCACGGCAGCACCCTGCTGGAGTTCGCAGGCGGAACCAGCTTCGGCTCCGAGCCCACGGCCACGTTTGCGGGGCCCTCGGGCGCCTACAAGGAGAGCGTCCTGTGAGTGCCCGAGGCTGATGGAGGCACAGCCCGCTAGGCCCCCGCGCCCTCCCCACAGCGGCTTGGGCGCCAGCCCCTTGCTTCTCTGGCCTCTGGGACTGAGGGTCCCAGTCCTGGTGCGGTGCCTTCCCTCAGCCCCTGGCCTGGCCTCAGGCTTCCTTTCTGCCAGGGGCGCACTGGAGAGGAGAGCGGGCGAGGCGCGGGGGCCATCCACCCCGTCAAGAGCTTCAACGTCCCTGGTCGGTGCTGTGAAGCCAAGCAGTAGGGATGTCAGGCCATGCTATTTATTTTATGGGGGTTCTGACTATTTTATGGGGGTGGCCCACGGGACAGGTGGCCAATGAGTCTATAACCGGGGTTCTTAAAACGAGGGAGGGGAGGCCCTTTCCTCAAGGGGAAGGCAGAGTGGTGGGGGGCTGAGCACGGGCTTCTCCGTGGGTTTGCCGCCCACTTCCTCTGCCCCTGGGCGGGACACTAGGGACCCTCTGGTCACTTGAGTACCTCGGGAGGGTTTTAGGGCTGCATGTGGGGAAGCAGGGGAAGCCGTGGGTTTCCAAAGGACGGTGCTCCTCCCCAACCTGGTCCTGGAAGTGCAGCTGGGAGGCTTTGATTCGGACTGTGGACTGTGGACATTTATTTCCATCTCTGGTGTGGCCTGGAGACTCGGGTGGAGGAACAAAAGCCAGAAACCAAATCTGTGGCCTGGGGGGAGGGTGGGTCACAGGCCGCAGGTCCCTCAAAGCCTTATTCTCGGGAGCTACCCACTCTCCTCTCCCCACTTGAGCGCTCAGATGACGCAGGTGCTACTTGCGCTGGTCATTTTTGTCTCAGCCTTCCCTTTGAGTCCGTCGGTGCTCACCCCTCGCACTGGAGGTGACACACTCAGAGATCCTTGGGGGCCTGGGGCCCCAGCCTTCGACCACCCAGGCTGCCATCTCTCCCGGAGCAAGCGGGGCCTTTCCCAGCCCGATGCTCTTAGACTTAATAACCAGTGTAGTGACTGAGGGTGGCGGCGGGGGCATTTCTCGCATTTCACAGCCAGGCCCCGTGCCCACAGGTCTCTAACGCCGCTTCTGTTACTCTGCCCTCGAGCAGGCAGTGGCTGTGCACAGGCTCCCGTTGCACAGAGCAGGCGGTCTGCACGCGGCGGTCCGCCTCGGAGTGTGGAGCCGAACCCCTGGCTCAGTGGCACACCAGGCACCCAACTATGCAAGGCCCACACCCCGCCCTCTGGGGTGGCCGTTGGAAACCACTGGGCAGGCGGAGGCAGAGCCCGTGTGAGAACCCCCTCCCCATCCTCAACACCTCTTTGGCCAATGTGAGTGGGGCCGGAAAACAGATTCTGAAGCGTCTGCATTCCCTTTTATACCTGGTTCCTTCTGTCTTCGTGTAGACACGGCCTCGGGGCCTGAGGGCCAGCAGCGGGGCTGCGGGGGCCCGGAGTAGGCGGCACAGTAGCCAGTGGGTGGGCAGAGCGCCTGGATGGTGCCAGTGGGAACTCGCCTGGCTGGGGGAGGGGGTGGGGTGGGGTGGTAAGGAGGGCAGGGCCCTGGTCCCTGCTCTCTCTCCTCTCCCTGTGGGACAGGGGCCTCAGAAAGGGTCATGGGCAGGGTGGGCCCACCCCGCACGGCCGGGGTCTGGCTCCGTGCTGTGCCTCTTGGCAAAGCCCTCAAATGCGTCCCTGCGGTGCCCCGTCCTCGGCCAGCTGCTGCTGCCCTGCTCCGAGCTGCTGGCAGGAGGACCTAGCTTTAATAAAGACTGGAGAAACGCGCTTTCTGACTGGGTTCCATGTTGTTGCCCCTCCTCGCTGCCCTCAGGCCCCTCTGGCTTCTGCAAACACATGTTTAGGAGTTTCTCTTTTAGGAAACCAGTGTTGGTCGCTGAGGAGTCAGCCCTCCTGTCTGTGCCCACCAAGTGTTTCTGGGAGTCCTCAGTGCACCCCCACACTGAGTATTGTGTTTAGGATTGTTTAGGCCAGCCTTCCCATGGTCCCCTTCCTGGTGGTCCAGAAATGTGCCTCATTCACAGACCCCTCCTCAGAGGCCCCAATGCCGGGCAGTTCATCCAGGCTCACCTGCGCCGCGCCAAGGCAAAGCGTGCACACCTACCTGTGAACTGACTTAGTGACTTCCCAGCACATGGTGTCCCCACGACCAGATCTGATCCCCCCCCCATCCTTTCCCCGTGGATTTGAAAAATATGAACTGTGAAGTAAGTAAACTCTTGTTTTCACATGTGATTTGGAGACATCAGAACAGCACCCAATATTTCAGATTTGTAACAAAGACAGGCATTGAGTGACGATGGATGTTAAGACCTAGTCACAAAGGATCTTAATGTCTATTCAGAAAAGCTAAATTATTCCCTGCTAGAGCTTGCCATTGTCCAGCCAATTTTCATGTTTTTAATCTTGGAGGGGGAAACCTCAATCCTGATGGTCATAGAAAAAAGGGAGTCCTGGTGCATTCCACAAATGTCACTTTAGCGTCCCCCATCGTCGCCAAGGAGGGAAGGATGCTGTGAGATGTGACCAATGGAGAGGTGGCGCCTGGGGAGTCGCGGGGCCCTGAGCACCTCTCGCCTCCCCCTGCGACTGTTACTCTCCTGTTCTCACATTCCCACCCCTGCCTTTCTCCTGACCCCGCCACTAAATCTCAACCATTTCCTTCTAACTTCCTCTCTAATTGGCTACATATGGGATAAAGTATTTTGAAATTTTGGGTTATATTTATTAAATAAAGCTTTATGATTCTTGTTCATTATTTAGTTTCTTTTTTCCTGATTACAAAATGCATGTTAATTTTCAGAAGTCCAGCAGCACACGAATGTTTTAGTTCATGTTTCATCCCTTAAGAGACACCCCACAGGCAAGCCATTGGGCCCCGCGACCTCTGCAGGGCTTGAGGGGGCGCGTTTCTCCTAGGCACGTGGAAGGGGTTTAAAACGGGGGACAGTCTCTTGTAACTTGCTCCTGTCGTTGGACATACGATGGCATTCTTTCCTACCAGACAGAGCTGCCTTGCTCAGTTGAACTGCACATCAGCGGTTCGGCCTATGCCTGTCCCATGGTTTACGTCCCTCCTCTGTCAGTGGGGACCTGGTTGGTTCCAGCTTCTCGCTGTTACAAACAATGCTGCGATGTGGACTCTCATACATATATCTTTGCAGTTATGCAGATTTTTAATATATTCATTGACGTTGCTGGGTCAAAGGGCAGGCATACTTAAATTCTGGGGTATAATCACACTGCCAGCAAGGAAGGCTAAGTCCAGTCCAACAGCACATTCTCTAGGGCAGTGAGGAAGTGCTGTAGGTCCCTGGACAACACAGGCCATCAACAATTGCTTTCATCTTTGTTCACGTCCCAGAGAGGCAAATGGCTTGCATTTCTCCATTTCTTTTTAACATGTAGATAGGTTACAGTATTTAAGAAACTCATGGCCTTTGCTAAGTATTTCTGTGTGACTATAAAATGCCGCCCCCAATTCAAACTTTCTACTATGACAAGGTGTCTCAGGATTACCTTGTAGTTTTTCTACCCCAAACCTCTAATCAGCCAGTTCTCCAAGGAGCCCTGATTCCTGTAGTGGGAAATACTATGTAGAGACCACAATTTGGGTGCTGGGTGCTCAATGCTATTGGGCTGATTTTTTTTTTCCCCTAAGGAAGAAACAAGTTTCCATCTAGAATTCTGTATCCAGGCAATCTATTCTAGTTATGAGAACAAATAAGGATATTTTTAGACATGCAAGAATTCAGGAAATTTATCATTCATTAATCAATTATTAGCAGGCATATCGGAAAGTGGAAGAATCAATCAAGAAAGAAGGAGGTTTGGGATGTAGAAAGTAGTGAAGCCAGTCCAGGATGACAGGTACACATCATTCTGATTTGAGCAGGAGAATGGGAAGCTTCAGGAAGTAGATCTATTTGTGGGGTGGTGATGGGGGCTGGTAGAGTAGAAATATGACTGAGAGGTTGGCCATGGAAGAGCAAAGTTGAGGCAAAAGGCAAGTCAGAAGGTAAAAACTGACCTCAGCTTGGAACAGCCAAGGAGGGGCGTCTCTGGGCCATTGAGTGAACCCTTTTCAGGCACAAATTGGGTCAGGGAGGAAGGAACCAGGGTCTTGCTCCCATCTTGAGATACAGAGTGAATGTTGATGCCCTTCTCATATCTGATGGCCAGAGTGGTCACTGTGAGGCTCTCTACAACTTTTGTTCTGTAACATTCTAAAACTTACGTCTTTATTTTTATCTTTGACCATTTTTAAGCTCCTTAAGTTTCTGCCATATTGTTCCAAGAATTTAATTTCTATCTGGAGTGAATTCATGCTTTGATTGGTAACTTTGCTGATTGCTTTTCTTGGCATTAGATTTCTTCATCTTTTGAAAACCTACTTTGCGGACAGGTTAATTTTGAGTAGGAGGGTTGTTTTCTGTTTGCTTGTTTTGGGCCAGTGTTTGGGTTTCATTCTCTCTGCCCCTGTCCAGCAAGCCAGCAGTTGTTGGTTACCTCTGTGGTAACCAGGAGACTTGATAACCGTGCTCTGAGGTGCTGTTCCATGGTGATACTGCTGACCCAGGGAAGGAGGCAGCACGTGTTGGGGATGGGCTCCCTGTCGGCAAGCTAGCTCTCCGTCCCTTTTGCCCACCTCCCTGGGTCCTCAGCTCCCTGTAATCCACAGGCCCCCCAGCAATGGGTGGGCAGCCCTATTCCCAGCTCTGTCTCACCCAGCGAGCCTGCCTTAGGCCCTTCCTCAGCGGGGTCCCTTACAGTGTCCTTACTAACCCTGACTGGTGCGGCTCCGTGGATTGGGTGCTGGCCTGCGAACCCAAAGGTTGCGGGTGCGATTCCTAGTCAGGGCACGAGCCTGGGTTGCAGGCTGGGTCCTCACTTGGGGGTGTGCGAGAGAAAATCCACTCACTTCCAAACCTAGAGCCCCGGAGGCCTTTGCCTCTGACCACTCACATGATTTTTGCTCACTTTTTGTCGCTAGAGATGTTTGCCTTATTTTTTGAGCATGGATATGACATTCTAATGTTCTGTTTACAAATGTTATCTTTCACTGTTTTTTGTGGGGTTTTTTTTTTTTTTTTTGGTGTTTTTTTAAATCGAAGTGAGGAATATGTTGAAGGCAGCCGTGCTGTGCCCTTTCACCCAGATTGATGTCACTTTTATTACTTTCCCTTTACTTTCCCCACTTTACCCCCCCACCCCCACCCCAGGTGTCCTCTCTCCGTCAGTCCTCCCCTTCTTTTTCCTCAAACACACCCTGTGTGCTGCTGGAGTTGCTTCTGTGCCCAACTACATTCCCACCCTCCCTTGCAGACAGAAGTGTCTACGTAGACGTAAGAAAAGATAATTCTGTGAGGCTTCCAGGAAAGCTCTCTGAAAGAAGCCCCTGCACCTGGACCCTTGCAAGAGCATCACGTGCAGATTCTTTTTCCTGTAAAAAAAAACTTAGGTGAAATTTACACCACATAAAAATAACCATTTTGAAGTGCAGAGCTTCAGGGGCACTTCGTACATGTATGATGTTGTGTAAACACTGGGCCTCTATCTAGTTCAAAACATTGTCATCACCCAGAAAGGAAGTTCTAAGATTCACTTACGCTTTACGAACTTGCTTTTGAATTTAACACCCTTGAATCCAGGTAAAACTGATTAGTCCTAATTGTACTTGAGAGTGGCCGCTGGTTGAGTGAACGTAACATGAACTAGTTTATTCTCCCCCTAGTGCCAGAGGCCCTGCTGTCGTTTGGTAACACAGTAACTACCCTTTGCCCCAGGCCTGTTCTCTGGATCCTCATGACGCTTTCCTGTTATTTCTTTATGGTGAAAATGTCCGAAGGACGCGCACCTCCGGGTCAGCGCACTCACCTCTGGGAGACCGTGTGAGGTACACTTTCCACGGTTCTTGCTGGTGTGCGTTTTGACCTAATTCCAGTTTTCGTGTATTGCAGCTGTAATTCTGTTCCCGCTCCTTTATTTCTTTATCACTCTAGTTTTTTAAAAAATTTCTTGGCGGTGCTAATTTGATTAAATTTTTCATCTCTATTTCCGAACCTTCCCTCGCTTGGAGTCTGGGAGGTGCCCTCATTCCAGAGGCCGGCATCCCGGGAGAAGCGGGGTTGGGGCAGGAGCAGGTGGGAAGCTGGGTGTGGAGAGCTGGGGTGATGCGGAGCTAGGGGAGGACCGGCAGGGCCCGCCAGGCCCACCCCTGGGGTGGGCGGAGCCGCCCGCATGGTCCGCGGGGCGCAGGGCTCGCGGCCGCGCGGCCCGGTGCGCAGCAAGCGCGCGCCGCTTCTTGGCTGGGCGTCCGGGCGGCTGGGGCCCCCTTGCGCGCTGGCGGGTTTGGGGCCACCGTGGGGCGTGGACATCGGGCGGCCTGAGTCTGCACTGAATGGACAGAAAGTGCCGCCCTTCGCGGAGAGGCCGCGCTGGCCGCGGGGTCTCCATCCTCATACCCAGAAGATGAAGCGACAGGCCGCCCCGGGCCCCCCGGATCAGCGAGGTGAGGTGGGACCAGGTGTGCGCCCTGCCCGTGGGCACCGCGTCCTTGAGATGGCGCGCGTTCGAAAGGCCCCCAGTCCACACCTGAAGTGTGTGTGAAGTTGTGTGCCCGAGGCTGGCGGCGGCGGGGTGACCCCGGGGCGCCTCAGTTTCCTGAGCTCCTGTGGCTGGTGCGCACCGTGCGCAGCGCGACCCTGCAGAGCAGTCTGCCTGGGAAAAGGCCCGGGCTGCGCTGCGCAGGGGGCGCGCACGTCGCTGCCTTTGTCCCCAGTGACGTTCCAGGAGTTTTATTTGTTTTATTTGTTGGGATATTTTTTATTACTTGTCCGGTGTCAGATACAACTCTATTCAAATTGCCTGTTTTCTTGGTGATATAGGTTATTCTAGGAATTGATTCATTTCATCTTGATTATCCAATTTGTTGGCCTACAGTTTTTCATGGTTCTCTCTCTTATCAATGCTTGTTTCCATTTCTGAGTTTAGTTATTGGAGTACTCACCCCCCCCTTTTTAAGGATTTTATTTATTTTTAGAGGGAGGGGAAAGGAGGGACAAAGAGAGGGAGAGAAACATCACTGTGTGGTTGCCTCTCATGCTCCCTAACTGGGGACCTGGCCTGCAACCCAGGCCTGTGTCCTGACTGGGAATCGAACCTGCGACTCTTTGGTTCACAGGCAGGCGCTCAGTCCCCTGAGCCACATCAGCCAGGGCTCACTTTTTTTCTTAGTCTCTGTAGGCAAAGGTTTGTCAGTTTTGTTCATCTTTTCAAAAAACTAGCCATTGGTTTCATTTTCTGTTGTTTCTGCTCTAATCTGTGTGCCTTCTTTCCTTCTGGTAGGTTTGGGCTTAATTTGTTGTTCTTTTCCTAGTTCCGTAAGTTGTCAAGTTAGGTTATTGACCTGAGATCTCCCTCGTTATTTCACGGAAACACCATGGCTACAACGGTGGCTGCCTGCAGGTCCTCACCGGCGCCTAGTTACCCTCCACAGCCACAGCTGGCACCCGTGTGGGCCGGCAGGACGTCTGTGGTGTTTACTGAGAGCGAAATAAATTAGGGGTGCTCAAAACCTGATTGCTCGGGATGTGATGCAGCCGTTTGGAGACCAGTGAACTGCAGGAGGAAGTCCGGAACTCCTCCATGATGTGCTCCTGAGCTCCTCTGCAGCTCTTGACCCTCGCAGCCCTCAGCTGCGCTCACTGACTTGGCTTCTGCTCTGGAGCCACTTAGGGAGGATGGACTAGTCGGAGAAGCCTAGCCTGACAGTGCAAAGTAGGACTGCTTCCTACTGCTACTTAACACTGGTCACAATGGTTCTAGCATAGCTCTCACAATACCGTTTTACAGGATGAATGTGCATAAGTGCTACTTATCTTCTTACTAAGGTTTTAGCTCCTTGGGGCAGAAAAGGGGGATTAATTTAGCTTAATACTCCCAGCTAGCTAAGATAGCTTCAGACACATGCCAGGAACTTAATTTGTTTGTTTGAATTAATGTAATAAGCTAACACTGGGTTCTCCTGGCATGTTATCACTTTATCCCATAAAGGAAAACAAAACTAGGTATAGAATAGGCAACCTACATATTTATGGTAAGCTCTCAACAGAAACATGTTAAGAATTATTTCCCAGCTATCTCTTTTGTGCTATCCAGTACTGGTCTCTTTGGCTTGAATAGAAATGTGCTGGTCATGGCTCCACGTCACTCAAGGATGTGACTGTGGACTTCACCTGGGACGAGTGGCTGTGACTGACTGGTATGCAGAGGACCCTGGACCTGGAGCTGATGTCAGAGAACTGCAGCCACTTGGCTGCCAATACCTCCCCCATCCCCAAGAGCCACATCTGCCTTCCTGCAGAGCTGTCTCCCATTCCGTTTAGTCCCCTGGCCCATGACCTCCTCTTACTTCTATGGCATCTCTGAGTCAGGCCATGGAAACAAGTCATCAGTTTGGCAGGAGACACAGCCTTTAAATGCCAGGAAGGGAAAGCAGTTTGTGATGTAATCTCTGTGATAAGAAGAAAAAGCAACCTAATTAAAGCGTGTATTTCCTTGTTGTTTAATCGGAGGCATTCTTTAAAGCTGGCCATATCTGGGCTGCAGTCCTGTGGCTTAGTACACAGCCTCCGTTGGGGAGCTCAGTGGAGAGCCAGGCAGGCTGAGATGGGACAGCGAGGTGAGGGCGGCTGTGGCCTCGGGCAGAACGTGAGCGTGTCTGCATCCTGACCTGTCTGAGAGGCCATGGAAGCAAGGGCTGACCCAGCACGCCACTAACTACAGAGCGATTAGAAATATGGGTGGGGGGGCATCTCATCGCTGCATGCCAGGCCTGACCCACTCACACCACAGACTGTGAGGTCGCTGTGGCTCACAAAGCAGGTCCTCACGCTGTGTCGGTTTCCAGGGCTTGTTGCCCGGCAGGCGCCGACCCAGGCCACACGGTGCTTCCTTCTCTGACTCACGCCCGTGTGTCTTACTCGCGCGCCAGGAGAGTTAAACTTCCCAAGCGTGGCATCCCCTCAGCTCCCAGACCGACCCATACGGAGACATACCAGCACAGTGACAGTGACATGGCCAGGTCACTGAAGGCGCAGTCAGGACCAGCCCCCGTGCGCGGGCGCTCCCGCCGAGGGAAAGAGTGGAGACAGAGGGAACTGTTCAGACACTTTACTGAGAATGCACACTGCGTTTAAGCCATAACGAGGACACGTGGGTGCGGGAGATCTCTGCAGAGATCACTTCAGCCAAAGCCCTGTGACACACGGTTCCCGCACAGAACTGTGCAGCCTGCCAGGCCTGCGGGTGCCCTCACGCAGAACACGCCGACCACCCAGAGCATGGAGGGGCGTGCCACGAAGCGACACGGGCGCTACGCGGAGACCGTGTGGCCAGCCTCAGTGCCGGGTGCGTCACTCAGCACAGGCCTCAGGCTCGGGAAAGCACACCAAAGGGGGTCCTCACCTCACACCTATGTTGCCAGCCAACACCGGGGCAACCCGCCTGAGTGATACACAGTAACCCAAACCATCTGTCGCGCATTATAAAAAGCAAGATTGTATCAGGTTCCAAAGGGCCGCGGGTCAACAATGTAACAACTCAGGGAAACGTACACACTCAGCTGTTTCCAATGCTCAAACTACTTACATCGACATTTACAGAAAAGGAATCTGTATCAACACCTTGAAATAAATGGTTCAGCTCAAGTCCACTTCCCAACTGTGTGACTCCTGCAAAAGTGTAACTTTGTATCTTCCGTTTTCATTAACAGAGCAACTTAAATCCACTTGCTTGAAAATAAATTCAGTCTTTCACAAAAGAAACAGTCCCGAGCTGCAGTGGCCCACAGCTGGCTGGCTCAGGCTGGCTCAGGGGCCGCGGGTCCCTCCAGTCTTTCCGCTCTGCCACGCTCCAGTTACCCCTCATTGTTGGAAGACGTCACCAGGCATCCCGTCCTGACAAGCAGCGTTCGACACCAGCTCCACGTCACCCTTCAGGGGTCTTTGAATCCCTGAGGACACCTTTCCAGAGATAACCTGGCAGATATCTCCTTTGTATACGTGTCTATAATTGGGTCCCGTGGCCTCTCCATCTCTGGTCGTGAGAAAGGGATTCTCATTACTCGTAAAAACTGATCAGGATTTGTTCCCCATTCCACAAGGAGAAGTGGCCACCCAAACTCTGCCAGCGAACAGCAAGGAGCGAGTGACGAGCGTGGCTACACAGAAGTGTCTGCCACAAACCCACGTGAACATGTCCATCTATTCAGGAACCAGGAGTGGGGCACAACACTTAAAAACACAGGTAATTCCTGTTACATCGTATGGTGGTCTGCACACTTACATTTGTGTAGACATCCAAATAATAACACATGAAAAAAATTACATACAAATTAGAAAAACAATTAGATAAAAATGGGAATATTTTAAAACCATATAAAGTTCAATGAATACTACATTTATTTCTCACTACTGGAGACATCTGTAACCATTTAAAATCAGCTATGCAGTTTTCTATCTATTGTATGCACACTTTCTATGTCTTGCTGACCGAGAGACAGCTGACATTATTAAAAACACTGCCTTCTTTATGGAAGAATGAGTTCCTTAATGACCAAGCCCATCTGTAAGTGCTAGGGAAGGGCACGAGAAGAAGCACTCTCTATACCTGTCACCATGGGTTCAGTGACAATGCGCATCTGATACTGACACGGTGATGCTACTTAAAGTGAGTAATCTTGCTGTGTGTCCTCCAAATTATTCCAATGATGACACACTGCCTTTTCAAACATGATTCAGAATGAACCTACAACCCTGACAATGTACCACGCTACAAAGCAAAGTTGTACATTCTCAGGAAACACTCATATCTGAGTCTGCTGTGGCTCTGTTGCTCTCTTCGTTAGTTACTTGATATTACAACTATTTACACAAGAGCACATTATTTTTCTTTACAAAACAACTTGATATTGTATCAGAAACATAATTCTTAGTATTAATAATTTCCAAAGAAGTGTGTTTTCCACATTCCCTAGAATGACAATTTCCCCTTCGTATGAATTCCCTGATATGTAATAGTTTGAAACCACAGAAATGTATATACATTCTACACATTTATAAATTTTACTCCTGTATAGTCTGATATCCAGCAAGTCGTGTGGTCTTGTTCAATTGTGATTTCTACCCTGTGAGTTTTCAGATTGTAAGTCTGACTAATGCACAGAGGCTGGTCCACACTCCCCCACGTGAACTCCGTCTTAACAATGGTGGGAGTGCCTTAGACATTACATTGGAAGGGTTCTCTGATGTAAAATGAGGCCTGACTTCAAAGAAGTCTGCCCACATCAAGTACATTCATAGTCCCTCTCCTGTGGATTCTCTGATGGCTGTTGAAGGCTGATTTGTGGTAGAATTTTTTCCCACACTCACTACATTCATAGGGCTTCTCTCCTGAATGGGTTCTGTAGTGCACAGTGAGGTAGGACATTCGGGAGAAGGCTTTCCCACACTCGTTACATTCAAAGGGCTTCTCCCCCGAGTGGATTCTGTGATGGATGGTGAGATACGACATCTGGGAGAAGAATTTTCCACACTCGTAACACTCGTAGGCTTTCTCGCCCGTGTGTGTTCTTTGATGTCTGTTCAGGGCTGAATTCTGGCAGAAGGTTTTCCCACACTCACTGCATTCGTAGGGCTTCTCCCCCGAGTGGATTCTGTGATGTATAGTCAGGTACGACATCTGGGAGAAGAACTTCCCACAAATACAGCACTCGTAGGGCTTCTCTCCTTTATGTATTCTCCGATGCCGACAAAGGGCCGAGTTCTGGTAGAAGGTTTTCCCACACTCGTTACATTCATAGGGCTTCACTCCTGAATGAGTTCTGTGATGGATTGTGAGGTAGGACAACTGGGAGAATAATTTCCCACATTCGTTACATTCATACGGCTTCTCTCCGGTGTGTACTCTCTGGTGTCGCATGAGGGCTGAGTTCAGGTAGAAGGTTTTCCCACACTCGTTACATTCATAGGGTTTCTCTCCTGAATGAGTTCTGTAATGTACAGTGAGATAGGACAACCGGGAGAAGAACTTTCCACACTCGTTACATTCATAGGGCTTCTCTCCTGTGTGCGTCCTCTGATGTGTCGTGAGCGTGGACTTGCGGCAGAAGCATTTCCCACATTCATTACACTTATAGAGCTTCACACCCGTGTGAATTTTATGATGGTCGTTAAGTGCTGACTTCTGGGAGAACGTTTTCCCGCAGTCGTGACAAACGTAGGGTCTCTCTCCTGAATGTGTTCTCTGGTGCTGTGTGAGGTGTGTCTTCTGGCAGAAGGACTTTCCACAGTAACTACATTCATAGGGCTTCTCTCCTGAGTGAGTTCTCTGATGCTGAATGAGGTGTAACTTCTGGTAGAAGGTCTTCCCGCACTCGTTACATTCATACGGCTTCTCCCCGGTGTGTGTCCTCTGGTGCACAGTGAGGGTTCCCTTCTGGCAGAAGGATTTCCCACACTGATTACATTCGTAAGGCTTCTCTCCTGTGTGAGTCCTCTGATGTATGATGAACTTTGACTTTTTACAGAAGGATTTCCCACATGCGCTGCATTCGTAGGGCTTCATCTCCATATGAGACGCTGGGTGTACACTGAGGTTTGACATCTGGAGAAAGGCTAGTTCAGATTCGTTCCACTTATAGGGCTTCTCCTCCACAGGGGCAACAAAAACTGGATCCTGTTGAAAGGCTTTCTGGCATTCAATAAATTCAAAGGGTTTCTCCAAAATATGAATGTTCTGATAAATACTTTCTTCATTTAGAGCAAAAGCTTGATTCAATGCATAAGCTTCCTCTCCTGGGTGCGTTTTCTCAAGCTTCACGTGGAGAAGTGACGTCCTACACGCACGGCACTCTTCGGGCTTCGCCCTCGCGTAGCTTCCGTCACTACTAATGAATTCTGAAGGGGACTTTAAGCTCCTCTCACATGAGTCACATCCACAGGGCACTTCTGAAGGAACAGGGTTTGTTTCCACATGTAAAGTCTTACCAAGAAGACGAGCTCTCTCTTCAATTAGGGTCTTGCTGTTGACGGCTACAGTCTCCCTCGAACATTTGTCTTCACTCTCCTGGACCGTCTCTATCACATCCATTTTCCAGACTCCTAAAGAGAGGCAAAGTTAACTGAATTTTGTACATCTTTCTACACAAGACACGGAATGGGGCGTACACAAGACTTCATTGTGGCACAGACGCTAGCTTCATAGGCAGATGAAAATCATCCCATGCACCCTTTCCCCCTGCCAGTGAGGACAGGAGGGGGGAATGTACAAGCATTCTGTGCAAACTGGGCATAGAAGGGACAACAGAAGCTCAGAGCAGTGACCAGAAGATAGGACACCTGCTGAACAATGGACGAGCCAGACGTGAGGGGACTCCTGGCAAATGGGGCCAAGTGACAGGGCAACAAGGAGAGCTAGGGACAAGGAGGCTGTAAGATTCCTCGAGGAATGGGTCCATTCTGGGGGGCGGGGGGGGGAAGAGCAGAGCTTTACACAGTGTCATTTCATGTCAACTTGGGAGAGACATGACAGTCTAAGGCACTGTCACCTTACACTCAGAGATCTGTGATAGCCTTTTGACTAGTCTAGATCCTTCCAAACTATTTGGCTTTTTAAAAAGGATTCCACACAGTAGGGCCAAGCACACTGACACTGAAATCCCCTCGTGCTGAGGGCAACAGTTCTGTCCCAGAGCCCCGACTCCAGTTCTGTTCCTCTCACAGGAGAGACCAAGAACAGGTGCATCTAACAAAGTGTAAGGCAGACCACAGAGCACGCCACCCCTTCAGAGGCCTTGGATTCCTTAACTATTCTCAATTATTCTCAAGCTGCTGTGACTTAAACAGAACCACTCTGACCATGAGACTGCCTGCTCCTATCTGGACAACGAGGCATGAACTCTAGCAGGCGGCCCAGGGCAAGCCCCTGCCCCGCCTTCTGACAAACAGCATCCCTGGTGACGTGGGGCAACACAGCACCTACTCCGTGGGGCTGCAGTGGGATCACGTAAGTTAATACATGCCACGTGCTCAGGACGGCATTTGGCCCATAGGACATGCTCAGTCAGTTTGGGAACTGCTTTTCCCACATCAGTCGCCTGACATCCTCCTTAAACTCACCTTGTCTTTGGTACACATACCACTGACACTTAATTCCGAATGCAAACAGCACCTCCCCACACCTGAGTTTCGTTTACTGTACAAACACTAAAAATTCGATTCCTCGACCAGCTCCGAAAATTGTGATTTTTATTTAAAACCTACAACTTCAAAGAGCCACTGTCAAAATAGCAACAGATACAAATCTGTTAAGAGAATACTTTCAGCACCTCCACTGACCATGAGAATCCAAACTAGAATTCTGCTGGTTGACAAGAACCATTCCTGCTCCAGGAAAATCAGCCTGTCTGTGGCGCAGAGAGGGCCGTAAGGGCACGAAAGACCCAGGTTTTACGAGGAAGAAGGAAGTGACTAGATTTGGTTCTGGGAGGGAAGCATGGAAAATCTCTACAGACCCAGGTTTTGTGCGGAAGGAAGACACCTCTTGGGGTGAGAGCCAGGAAGCCGACGCACACAGGGCACTAGCTGGAGCCACTTCTGAAGCTGTGGGACCATGAGAAGTTCCTGGGAAACGAAACTGCCAGTTGCCACCCATCTCCTCGTGCCTCCCCCGACACACCTGGGCGACTCAGAAGTGGGAACTCTCCTTCTACCCACGGCTCTTCTCCGTGCTCCAGCTTGATGATAACTTCCGGTTTGACAAGGTGACACCCTGTTCATGGAAATGAAAGAGAACGTGAGCCTGGCTGCTGGGCTCCTGCTCTCTTCCATCTGAGCAGAGTACTGCCCTATGAACGACACTACCCAAGTGCCCCCGAGTTGTGTCAAACTTAAGACAATTCCCTGGGGAGCAGCTCTGCCTGGTGCCCGAAGCACATAACTCATGACCCATCAAATTCAACTTCCAAGTCAGTAAACCTGAGGGAATCCCCTACATCTTAGCAGCCCGAGCACCCGCCCTGCTCACCCACAAAGACCAGGTGGCTGTAGTTCTCCAGCATCACGTCCCTGTAGGTTGTCTTCTGCTCGGGGCCCAGCTGCTGCCACTCCTCCTGGGTGAAGTCCACGGCCACGTCCCTGAACGACACTGGCCCCTGTAGCAGCAACAGGACGGGAACTGGATGACGCAGAGAAGGCGTCCGGGGACAAGAGCTGGCCCAGCTCACAGGTGAAGTCGACCATGAACACTGTATACCTTTTACGTTACAGGTTGTGGAAGGAACAGAGAGCTATCGGACAGGCACCGAAAAAGAGTTCGTTCAGTGCACACGAGAGGAAGGAAACGCTGCCTTGCGCTGTGAGCCGGGAGCAGCCCTGCCCATGGGGGACGCTGAGCCTGGCAGGCCCAGGCCTGGGGCGCACTCGCTGGGGCACGGGGTGCGCTCTGCTCCAGGAACAGTGCTGGTTTAGCTCCTGCTCAGCCTCCTTTGCCGGCTCCTCCCCTCCTCCAAGTCATCCCGAGTTAGGGGCCCTGGGCTCTGTTCTCGGGCTGGTCCACTCTCCACTTTGATGGGGGTCCCGCCTGGCCGCCCAGCTTTAACCATCACCTAAATGCCCACGTTTCCCAAATTCGTACCCCAGCCCGACTCCTCTCCTGGATTCCACACACACAGCTCCCAGGTCTCAAGCTCAACATGCCCGAAATCTGCCTGCTGTTCATGTTCCAACCCGGTCCTCCCTCAGCTTCCAGAAGGGGCCGCCTGTGGTGTCCGCCACACGGGCCGAAGCAGTCAGCCAGCAACAGCAGCCCCGTCTGGGTCCCACTGCGCGGGCCCGCCCCAGCCCCGTCTGCCGCGCAGTGTGTGCTGCTGCTTGAAAACGGCGTCGCCGTGAACGTCCCAAGTGACTGGGCTGGCGATGGGGACAGCTTGCCCGAGTCCACGCTAACACACAAGGAGAAGGGGAACGTCCACTACTCTTTTTCTGGCTTAAAAAAGCAGCTTTATGAGCACTTTTAACTTTCAGAAAGCGGGGTTTTAGAAAACCCGGACGAATGAAGAAACCGACCAGAACTGCAGCTACTTAGGGGTTTTTAGGTTACAGAAGATAAGGGAGCAACCCTTAACAGTGTGTTTTAAGACCCTTCTGCACAGTAACCACCTGCAGACAGCCGTGACCTCATAACGGGAACTGCTTCGACGTTTGCACACGAGGCAGGACATGGCACGTGGGAGTGCGGATACTTGGTGACGTCTCAGTTACTACCTCCTCAGGGCCGCCTGTCCTTGCACACAGTGCCGGCTCACTCCCCTGCCGTGAGGGAGAGGGACATGTCTCCCTGCCTTTCCGGAGGACTTTAAAGATGGGCCAGGAAAGAAGGAAGCACTGGGAGCAATGGGAGCCTTCTGGGGCCAAAGACTGCAGTCCAAGGACCCCCGAGCCAGCAAGGGTCCTCCCCCACATCAGGGAAAAGACAGACGTTCTCAGACGTGCAAAGCTCCCAGAATCAGGAAAGGGAAGACTAAGAACAGCCAGAGAGGAAAGAACCACCTGCCCAAAGAATCCCTCCCTCTCGCCCACCACCGTGAAAGGTGCTGCACCCAGTACTGACCGAAGGGGCCACTCTTGAACTAGGAATCCCACCCACGCAAAATTATTCATTTGGGGAAATTAGAAAAAATACAGAGAACTCAATTTCTCAAAATGAAAATATTACGGAATTATATGGTAATCCTGGGAAATAAAGTAAAAAGGCAAAGAAGCTTGGAAGAAAATGTTTGTTAACATGACCCACACTGGAAAAATTTTATAAACATTTAAGACTATAAATCAGTGAAAAAACAAAACAGTGTCATGACAGAATGAGCGGCAGTAGACACGGGCAGGACGTCCTGGAAATGGAAGTGGGCCCATCTGGAAAGGCTACACACTGTATGGTTCTGATTGTCCGACGCTCTGCAAAGGGCGAAGACATGCAGGCCGTGGACAGGTGTGCAGCTGTCAGGGGTGGGAGGGAGAAACAGGTCGTGCCTGGGGGACTTTTGGGTCCCGAAGCTGTTCTGTATGGTGTGGACATGGTGGCTACATGTCACTGTCCCTCTGTCCAAACTAAACAGCACAGCACAAAGAATGAACCCCATGTAAACTATGGGCTTTAGATACTAACGTATCGACACTGATCCTTCAATTGTAGCAAAGTCCCCCATGACCGGAAGGTGGTAACAACGGGAGAACCTCAGAGGGAGGGGTATATGAGCACTCTACCGTCTGCTCGGCGTTCCTGGGAACCTAAAACGGCTCTAAAAATAGTCTGTTAACGGGAAAAAAGTTTCTAAATATGTAAAAGTATAACCCTCCCTCACGACCGAGAGAAAATCACAGGCCTGCAGACGTACTACTGGGGACCGGGGTCGGCCACAGCACCCCAGGGACCCCCCTGTCCTGGCGCCTCAGGAGGCAACACCCCACCCCACCCCTGCATTTCATGGCATTCATGTGGGCAGTCCCTGTGCAACGTGACATCTTCTTATCGGATGACTCACTTGCCCAACGCAAAGGTCTCGGATTCTCTGCAGAACGAGACCGAGCGTGGGACAACACCAGGGCCCGTCAGCCAGGCTCACGCGGCGGCCATCCGCCCCTCACTATCCCTCCACAGCAGGCCTCGTCCTCGGGAAGCCAGGATTCTTCCTGGCACTTCGGAGCCACAGGACATCACCGCATGCCGTGCTCCGCCCGAGTGCCTCGCCGGCCTCTGCAGCTACTCAGGTCCTGCTCCTTTCGGGGCTGCCGGTCACAGACCGCCTCAGCCTCCCGCCACCGCGCCCTCTGCTGAGCGACTGAGCCGCAGACTCAGACGGGACAGTTACAAGCTCGCCACCACTGCAGAACTTCCTGTGTACTGATGGGGAGGGGGGGGTTCCGTGACCTCCCACAATTACTTCTATGAATCACCTCCTCCAAGGGGAACAGAAGCTCCTTGAGAGAAAGAACTGCCCCTTAAAATCACATCCAAGGAAAGATCCTGTCACAGAAACCAACAAAGGGAACTGCATATGGGCAAGGTGATGGCGGTCCGAGGCTAGGACTGCATGCAACTGTGGGTCACAGGGGACCTTCACCAGGTCAGGTTCAGGGAGGGGGGACAAGGGCAGGGACAGGGTCGCAGGATAAAATGTGAATGGGAGATGCGGACTCTTTGCCAGAGATGTCACTGCCCGGTCTGCTGTGCAACCCCAATGGACGACCAGAAAGATCTTCAGGGGAGTTATTTGAAGGGTGAGAGGGCTATTTGTCCAGATGGTCCTTGTTTTACCCCTGGTTCAAGCAGTAAGACAATATATCTACGGGACAACGACGTTTTCACCACCAGCAAAGTCATACGCACTGCGTGCTCCCTGGGCAGTATGCACTTGGCTTACAGGAAGCACAAGGCACCGACAGTCGCGGCTCAGGGCTGTCACTGAGGAAGGCTAGTCACAGCTACAGCGACGCTGTCAGCAAAATCTTTAAAACCCAGGACAAAACAAGTGTGTCGGGTGGTCAACGTAAGTCAGGTAACGGGTGCTATTTGTCATGTTTTGCAACAAATATCAAGAACACAAGGCGCACCTGCACTCTGGCTTTAAGGGCTCTGAAGGGTTGTGTTGTGCATACATGTGACCGTGGCAGGGACACCTGGCGCTGACCTGCGGCTCCGGGCTTTGCGTGAGCACATCCTTTATTTGGGCTGCTCTCACATTTCTGAGTTGGAACTCCTAAGGTGCAGTATAAAGCAAACTAGGGAGTAAACACATCACCAGAAAGACTCACCAGAGATTTTTTCATTTTCTGCTGCTCTTGGAAAAACGTGGAGCTCTGTGAAAGCGGAGGCAGACCTGGAGAAGGAAGACGCAGGCAACAAAGTGACACCACCTGGCTGGCTAAGGAAGTGCCTACTCTCCCTGCATAGGACCTCACCTAGAAAGTTCCATGAATGACACCTATGGGAGATTGTGCCTTCAAACCTACAGAAGGGACCGGAAGAATGAAAAGGAGGGAGCGCCCTCCTGTATGTCTGTAACTCCCACGTGATTATGTGGTGACTTAGTGGGTACACTTCTGATTAGTGAATGAACATCAGTGCCTGTGGAAATAATCCCCATCATTGCACACAGATAAAAACAATGTTGTTATACGTCACCTTTCTTACTGACTTCACAACGTAAGAAAGGCCGCAGGTGCTCTTGAGTAAAGGGATGCACTCAAGCGTGACTCAGTCCTGAAATTATTTTTACCAACGTGGCTGTGCTGCCCAAGAGATCTAGCAAGAAGCTTTGACGTCACGGTAATACACTCGGCCTGGGAGTCAGGCCCATCAGCAATCCCACCTACAGACCCCGACACCGCCCACGGGTCACCCCCCCTTCAGGCCCCGTCTCCCCATCGGTCACCGAGGCCGCAGGGCGCCCCCTTGCGGGCTCACCCTGCGCCGCACGGCCTGACCGCACACGCGGGACCGGGGGATCGGCACACGCTTAGAGCGCAGAACACAGGTCCCGATGCGCGTTGAGAGACACGCTTGGGACGTGGGGGGGACGAGAAGCGGAGCAAGGGCTGTGGGCTGTGCAGGGAGGAGGGCACACGGCACGCCCGCGGCCCCGGCTGTCACTCCCTAGTCGCCCAGGAGGGCGGCCCCTCCGGTGCAGCTTGCCGCTGCCCTCCCGCCCAGACACGAGGACTCCGGGGAGCGGCCAACGCTCCCTGCCGCACGCTCGCGTGTCCTCGCCCGGGGCCGCCAACGCACGACTTACCCAGTCGGGACTCGCGGACCTGCCCCAAGGCTCCCGAGGCTCCCTGGCGGGGCTGCTCCTCCGGCGCCTGTCCCCCGGGGTCCCCGCCGCTGCGCCTGCCAAGGCCGCGTCCCCGAGGAGCCGCCTCTGGGCCTACGGGACAAACTCACTCAGGAGGACGTCCCCCCCGGGGCCTAATCGTCCAGCGCACTCGGCCGAGCCGCCGCGATGCAGAAGGGCCTGGCCCGGACCCCGCCGCCGCCGCCGCCCAGCTCCTCGGGCCTGGCCCGCGGGCTCCGGGGTCGCCTCGCGGGTCCCCGCTCCGGACCCCGCCCTCCCGCGCGAACCGTGGCTCGCACCGCCCCGCGCCCGCTGGCTGGCGGCCCAACCGGACAGCGTCCAGCCCCGCAGGTCCCGCGATCCCAGCCCAACGGAAGCCGAAGCCTGAGAACCACGGCCAGCGGTGACCTGAGCACGGACAGGAAGCGACGGCAGCGACGCGGCAGTGCGCGTGCGCGAACACGCACACAGCCCGCGGCGCACATGCGCACGGGGACGCCGTCGGCCAGCGGCCGGGGCGCGCGCGGGGCCGCGGGACGGGCGCCGGGACTCCGCTTCCCACAAGCCAACGTGCCGGGGAGTTAGGGGCGCCTTAAGAGGCGGTGTGAGGGAAGAACTTGCCGTCCCGACCGGGACCCCAATTTCCCTTTAATTTCAAGGGACGGATGTAATGTCGCCGCTGCACCGGGTGTCCTGGAAACCAAGTCTTTTCTTCACCTTGAGTAACTGGGTGAAGCCCGAGAGGAAACATGCCCTTTCCTTATCCTAAGAGCTTAAGACTAAGAATCAGTGACCACAGACAACCCTGATGAATAACGGGAAGGCGCATTTATAAGCGCGACATTTAATTAAACGTATTAGTAACTAGAATTCTGCGATAACATCATTGAGCGTTAGTCTTGGATGCCTTCCTCCCCTTGTTTGGAAAAAGAAGCCCCACCCCGACACACACACGTTGGAAACTATTAGGACGTTGGCTTCTGGGAAGCGGAGTCCCGGCGCCCGTCCCGCGGCCCCGCGCGCGCCCCGGCCGCTGGCCGACGGCGTCCCCGTGCGCATGTGCGCCGCGGGCTGTGTGCGTGTTCGCGCACGCGCACTGCCGCGTCGCTGCCGTCGCTTCCTGTCCGTGCTCAGGTCACCGCTGGCCGTGGTTCTCAGGCTTCGGCTTCCGTTGGGCTGGGATCGCGGGACCTGCGGGGCTGGACGCTGTCCGGTTGGGCCGCCAGCCAGCGGGCGCGGAGCGGTGCGAGCCACGGTTCGCGCGGGAGGGCGGGGTCCGGAGCGGGGACCCGCGAGGCGACCCCGGAGCCCGCGGGCCAGGCCCGAGGAGCTGGGCGGCGGCGGCGGCGGGGTCCGGGCCAGGCCCTTCTGCATCGCGGCGGCTCGGCCGAGTGCGCTGGACAATTAGGCCCCGGGAGGGACGTCCTCCTGAGTGAGTTTGTCCCGTAGGCCCAGAGGCGGCTCCTCGGGGACGCGGCCTTGGCAGGCGCAGCGGCGGGGACCCCGGGGGACAGGCGCCGGAGGAGCAGCCCCGCCAGGGAGCCTCGGGAGCCTTGGGGCAGGTCCGCGAGTCCCGACTGGGTAAGTCGTGCGTTGGCGGCCCCGGGCGAGGACACGCGAGCGTGCGGCAGGGAGCGTTGGCCGCTCCCCGGAGGTCCTCGTGTCTGGGCGGGAGGGCAGCGGCAGGCTGCACCGGAGGGGCCGCCCTCCTGGGCGACTAGGGAGTGACAGCCGGGGCCGCGGGCGTGCCGTGTGCCCTCCTCCCTGCACAGCCCACAGCCCTTGCTCCGCTTCTCGTCCCCCCCACGTCCCAAGCGTGTCTCAACGCGCATCGGGACCTGTGTTCTGCGCTCTAAGCGTGTGCCGATCCCCCGGTCCCGCGTGAGCGGTCAGGCCGTGCGGCGCAGGGTGAGCCCGCAAGGGGGCGCCCTGCGGCCTCGGTGACCGATGGGGAGACTGGGCCTGAAGGGGGGTGACCCGTGGGCGGTGTCGGGGTCTGTAGGTGGGATTGCTGATGGGCCTGAGACGCCCCCTCCCCGGGCCAAGTGTTGTGCCCACCTTAGTATTACTGTTTTCGTAATTAAAGATTAACCAAGTTTAGTTAAATAAACAAAATGATGCCTTGATGCACATTTATCTCATTTTTGAGAGCTCGTATTCTGCATTCTAATGGATTGTTTGACTTTCAGCAATTGAAGGGAACAATAAGGAAATATGTAAACAGTATAAAGGGACTTCTTTCCACCTTTTATTTAATGGTGGCCAACTGTAAAAGGAGCCAATGTTTGTATTCACCTAATTATCTCTGACACTTTTGGCCTCAACTGTGGTTCGGGTGTGTGTTTCTCTCTGTCACTTTTTTAGTCCCTTCTGAGTGTTCATGGGACGTCATTTTATTGAAGTTTCCTTGGTGGCTCTTATGCAGGAGGTGCTTGCTTCAGCAGGCCAGGTTACTCATGGCTTCAGCTCCTTGCTCTTCTCCCCTAGGTCTGCTGTTAACAATCTCTGCACTTTTCCAAGAGCAGCCGAAAAATGCGTGAATTCCAGGTGAGTTTTCCCACTTGGCTTTTAACACATTTTAGGAGGTTTTTAGGGATCCATCCTTTAAAGTAGGAACACAGAAATACATAAGAGACATGAAAAACGCAGTTTTGAGTATCTATCAGCAACAGCAGTCTTTGTCAGATTCACATGTACAGGTGGTATGATACTTCAGGCTGTTGAAGTTAAGCTGTAAGTATGACCAATGTCCTTGACCGTCATAGGAAAAGGAAAATGCCTTCCATTATGTGATTTGTGTAGACTGTAAGAAGAGAAACCATTTTTGTAACTTGCGGGTTGTAAAGATTTCCTGGAACCTGGAAAATTTTCTTTGCTAAAGTAGATATAATATGGAATAGCTTTCATAATAACAATCTGGAAATACATGGCTTCTGCTCACTTTTGCAGGCAGAGGGCCTCCTGCTCAAGGAGAACTTAGTGCTTATGATTTTTCCAGGCACCACAGTACTGTGCTGCAAATAGACACATTTCCATTTTTACTGTTTAATCCAGGGATAAAACTGAAGCCATGGGGCAGCGACCTGTTCATCCTTCAGATATTTCTGTTAGTCTGTTTACTTGGTTGCCCAGCAAACAGGACAAAAAAGCATCCTCCAGGGAAGGTGCCCTCACTTCCTGTTCCCACTTGAGTTCTCAAGAGTCTGGGCTTTGTTCTTACCACTTTCTGTTGGTAAAGATGAGCAGCGACCTGATTATAGTCAAATCCAGCGGGCTTTGCCCAGTCCTTTTCCTCATGGGACCATTCATCTGCCTTTGACATCTGTTACTTCCAAACTGATATTTTCTGTCTTTACTTGGCTTTAAAAAAAAATTGCCAATATTTCTATGTATATCTTTGCACAATAAAGAGTCTTTCCAAAGGTGGGTGGGGATAACTTACAATACCATTCTTTCTGATATAATATCCGGTGTTCAGGGTTTCACAGTTTTCTAAATGTTTTTTGGTTTGTTCTTTTCAATCAGGATACAGTGTCCATACGTTGCAGTTGGTGGATATTAAATCTTTTAATAGTAACTACCCTTTTATGTTTCATGTTATTTCTTTGCAATTCGTTCTTTGAAGAAATTGGGTTGTTTATCCTTAGTTTCCTACAGTCTGGATTGTGTTGACTGCATTGCCATTTGTTTTAACTTTACTTTTTTAAAAAAATTCCTGTACACCTTGTAAAATTGGTAGTTAGATCCGTACATTTACTCAGATTTAGGTTCAGTTCTTTTCACCAGTCTGTTGTCCACGACATTTGTCTCTTTCTTCCAGAAGTCCATATTGGCTTCCCGTCTTTGTTTTGTGGGGGTAGCCTCTGCTGATCCATGGTCATTGCTGTGCACTGCTTCCCCACGTCTTCCTCATTTACCTGCTGGAACTCTTTTCTAAAGAAAAAAAGCTCTTGATTGTTTCTCAGCCTTTTGGCTGAGATCAAGTGCAGCATCTCTCTGTTCTCATCAGTTTAATAACTGACACGTCCTCTGCCTGAGGACAACCTATTAAATGGATTCTTTGGAGCAGGGAGACGACATAGGAGCTTACCCCGTCCAGTCTGCACACGTCGCACATCACGCATCGCCTGGATTCCGTGAGATAGATAACTGTGTCTAGATCTTTGAAACCCTCTCAAGGAGCCGGCGATGCATGTGGGAATGGGAGCAGTTTACGGGGTCCTAGCAGCAGGGCCAGGGCTGGAAGTCGAGTAGCCAGGCTCTGGAGTCCCTGGGATGAGTGAACACGGGAAGCAGACCTCGCGCCCAGGGCTGTACGCAGGGGCCCCCAGGAGTCCGCTGACGTGTATGCAGCCCCAGGACCGGTCCCAGCCAGTGTTTGTCTTCCTTCTTTTCAGTTGAGTGTTGTTTATGATCTCATTTTAGATTGCTTGTTGCGTTGTTATTTTGGTGGTTGCTTTGGGGTTTAGAGTATGCAACTTTATTATATTTTATCTTCAAATAATATACCATTTCACATGAAGCAGAAGCAGCTTACAGTTACCTTCCATTTACCTCCTCTTGGTCTTTACCCTTTTGCATTTTACTTTTACAGGTAGTATCAATCCCATGATACGTTGTTGTTTTTAATTTAACAGTTATCTGTTCAGATGGCCTGGTAGCTCCGTGGGTTAGAGCATCGTCCCCATACCTACGCTGAAGGTTCATCTGGTCAGAGCACCTACAAGAATCAGCCAGTGGTGCATAAACGCATGGAACAGCAACAGGATGTTTTTCTCTCCCTCCCTCCCGTTCCCTCTCCCTCCCTCTCTCTCAAATCAATTAATTTTTTTTTAAAAGAGGTGTAAGTAATAAGAGAAAATATGCAGTTACCATTTCTGCTGTTTTTCTCTTGCTGTTTTTAAACTTTTCTCTTTATCAGTCATTCTGAGCAATTTAATTGTGATATGTCTTGATGCTGCTTTGTTCATGTTTCTGTGCTTGGGGATCACTGAACTTCTTGGAACTGTGCATTTACTATTTTCATCAACTTCAGGAAAATTTGGACGATTATTTCTTTAAATGTCCTCCCCCCGCATTGAGTGATTTCTATTACCTGTGGATTGCATTGCTTGAAATTGTCCCAAAGCTCAGGGATGCTCTTCATTTTCTTTTAATCCCTTTTTCTCTGTGGGTTTCATTTCACACGGCATCTGTTGCGGTGTCTTCATGTTCACTAATCTTTTCCAGCAGTGCTGTTCCTCTGGTCCAGTGTAATTGTCGTCTAAAGAAGATGTTAGTGTTTTTATCTGTAGAAGTTCAATTTGAGTCTTTTGAAATATTTTCCCTGTCTCTACTCATTTTTTTCAGCACATGGAATACAGTTATAAACTATTGTAATGTTTGCTGCCGATTGTAACATCTGTGTCAGTTCTAAGCCCATTTCAGTTGATTATTTTCTTTATGGGTGTTACTTGCCCTGCCTGTTTCCCCCAACTTCTCAGCTCTTTCCCTTCAGCTCGGCCTCAGTTCTCCCTCCCAGCTCCATGGCTGGAAACTCTCAGGCAGTAGCTGTAAGGCTCCCCTTGTCTGTTTCCCGTGGCATGGGAATGTTGAGTGTCTCCATTAAGTAAAATCCTGACTTTAGAACTGAGAGGGCTGGAGCATAAATAGATGTGAGCATGCGAGCTTGTGTGTGTCTGAATAAAGTTAAAAGGTGTCCATATGTGCTTGTGTGTGACTGAGGTATGTATATATCACATATACTATGTGTATTAGGCTCTCAGAGTTTGCATGTAGCTCTATATGTATGTTTATGTTAGTGAAGTATCAGTCAATTCCTATTCTCTTGAGGGTTTTATATTTTAGATTCAGTATGCATTTTGAATATTGCCAGAGGCTTTTTCAGCATCTTGGAGATACAAGATTTTTCTTCTTAATCATATTCTAATGGCATATCATATTAATGGATTGGTAGGTATTAAACTCATCTGTTTTCTTAGAATAAGTTCCATTTAGCTATTATATATGATCTTTTCAGTCTGGTATTGAATTCTGTTTGCTAATAATTTTATTTTGGATATTTGTGTTGTTGGATATAAGTGATGTTAGTCTATGATTTTACTTACTGATTAAGCAGGCTTCTAACCCTGCCGCTTCTGGACTAACTTAAGTATTACTGCCTCTGCTCGGTGATCTGATACCTCACTGGCGTGGCCTTGGAATAACCTGCATGTCCTGCTTTGCTCTCTAGCAGTCAGCTCTGCTTCCGCCACCTACAGGCACCTCAGCTGGGGGACCTGCAATGGAGCTCTTGTCAGTGAGTGTCATCCAGCTCACATGATAGTTTGACTTGGGGATAGTTCTTGCTTCTAAATCCTTGTTCTTTTAAAAGCTGTGAGCTCTTCTTCGTGAGAAACAATGTCAGTTACTGAGGATCTGGTGCGTTTTTTGGATTTTTCCTTGTCCTTTTGGATATTATCTCAGGAAATTTCTCAATCTCTGTATTTTTCCCCAGTGTTCTCCTTTGCGTGTTATGTGCCCCTTGTGATGTGAAGCCTCAGGTACCGTTTTCGGTTCTGCCTTTACCATTTCCTGTTGTTCCTCCTCCACATTCTTTCTGAAAATGTCGAATCTGTTGGATCTGGCTTTGTTACTAAAACTTAATAATCCAGTTTCTAATTTCTAAGTATCCTTTGGTGGCTGTTTCTTAGCAGAATGATCCCATTTTATGGAGCCAATATCCTGCTAAATTTATGAAAAAAATGAAATGTAAACTAATACAAAGTAACGTAAGTTATTTCCTTTATGGGTTTGATTCTGTTGTTGTGGGTTGCTCATCTTTATGCTTATCTCTTATTTATGCTGTTTTCCTCGGCTGATGATCCTTGACTTTTTTCATTTCAATTTCTGAGAGAATAGTTGCTAAAGCTAAAGTGAATGTACTCAGCGAATGGCCCCAGGTTGCTCCTCTCCCCCTTCTGGAGGCTGTGGCTGCAGAAGGGGATGGACAGGGCTGTGTATGTCATTCGATTGCAGTGGCTTCATACCCCCCCCCCCCCGCCCCAGGTTTTCTTACTGGGGTAAAATAGACGTAACACAGACTTTGCTCTCTTAACCGTCTTCAAATGCTTCAGCTCAGCGGCATCAAGTACACTCATGCTGTGTAGACATCACCTCCACCGGCTCCGGAGCGCTTCTTGACTGGCAGAACTGAAACTGGTCCCTATTCATTTCTTCTCGAACCCCGGCAACCTCCCTTCTACCCCCATCTATGAATTTGGCTCCTGTAAGGACCTTGTGTGAGCGGAATCGTACAGTATTTGTCCCTCAGTGACTGGGTGGTCACACTCAGCACAGGGTCCGTGACGGTCATCCGTGTAGCAGCGTCTGTCAAAGCTTCCTTGTTTCCGTAAGGCAGAATCACGCTCCGTGATGCGTGTAGACGCATTTCACTGACCCATTCACCCATCGGTGGGCGCTCGGGTTGCTCCCGTGTCTCGGCTTTTGGAGCGATGCTGCCGTGAGCAAGGGCGTACAAGTGTCTCTTCTAGTCCTCGCTTTCAGTTTTTGGGGTGTAGACCCAGAGGTGGAATTGCTGGATCATATGCTGATTCCATTTTTGATTTTTTGAGTGGCCACATCCGCTGCACTATTTTACAGTCACCAGCAGTGCGCCCAAGGGTTCCACTTTCTCAGACGCTTGTTACTTGGCCACGGTGAAGTGGTCCAGGTTACTTTCTGTCCAGAGTGGTTTTCTGAGAGTTGCCTCTGGGACAAACCTCCACGTCCAACATGAACTGAGTTAATGTACGCCCCAGTTTGCCTGAGATGGTCTTGGATTACACCTCCATTCCCGGTGTGCCATCTGGCCTATTATCTGTCCCAGGCGGGTGTTACCTGCTTGGCCAGTGAATGTGTCATTCCCCTAATTATGGGCTGTGCTGTGTCCTGGCCGCAGGGCTTTTCCCAGACCCAGCAGGCATCTGGCCGCCTGTGCACTGAGGGCAGGGAGTTGCTTGAGTAGCTCAGGTCGTCCTGGGGTTGGTTGCGGTCAGGCAGCTGCTGGGCCACAATGGGACCTGCTGACAGGCCTGGGGACCTGCTGATGGGCCAGGAAATCCCGAACGCTCTGTGGGCGAGGCTGCTGTTTGCCTGTGCTGCGGCCCAGCCCCTGCCCTGTGCAGAGTGTGCTGCAGCTCTGATTTCTCATCACTGCCAGGATCTCAAGAATTCCCTCAAGAAACCCCCGCTGTTGCGAACCACTGTGTCCCAGGGCCCCTGTGAGCACAGAGTCAGCTGTGACCTCTCTCTGAATCGGACTTGTAAGGTTTTGTCTCGGGCAGGCAGGTGCTTTTGCATTTTTGCCTGACTCTCGAATTAGAACCGCTTCTTACTGCGACAGAGCTGTCCTTAACACACTCCCCTGGGCCAGCCCGCAGCACCGACGGCGTGTCTGCGTTTGCGTGGGCCCCCATCGCGTGCAGTCCTGCGGGCTGCCCCAGGGCCTGTGCAGCCCGGGCTGGCAGCCGGGAGGAAAGCGATGCGCGTCACCTCGGCCACGCCACTCACGTACTCGCTCGGCATTCGCGTGTGCAGCTGTGCACTGCCGCGAGAAGGGGGCGCTGGGGCTGAGAAGGCTTAGTCACGCAGGGGCGGCCGGAGAGCGGGCCGTGAGGCCCCGAGCAGCGCGCGTGTGGGCCGGAGACGGAGACCAGAGAGGGCAGAGGCGTCTGGAGGACATGCTGAGCGGTAAAGCCGCTGTCGTTGCCCTGGTGGCTCCTTTATCGGGACAGGGACCGTCTGAGGGCAGGCGTGCAGCTTTGCTGATCTGTGGCCCCAGAACGCAGATGCTTCCATTGTAAAGCCAGAAAACTGCTGCTCTGTGGGTTGAGAGCTCTGTTAGTTTACTTTTCACACAAATAGGCACCCAAAGGCTGTGCGTTTCCTACGTGGTTAGTTTTCTCCCCACAGTTTGCTGTGCTCCTGGTTGACTCTACCAGTGAGCCCGGGGAACTCCTGTCCCCGGCGCCTTGTCCCCGTCACCCAGTCCCGACCATGGTGCCGTTCCAGGAGCCAGTGTCATTCCGGGACGTGGCCGTGAACTTCACCCAGGAGGAGTGGCAGCAGCTGGACCCCGTGGAGAAGACAACCTACAGGGACGTGATGCTGGAGAACTACAGCCACCTGGTCTCCGTGGGTGAGTAGGGCGGGCGCTCCGGCTGTGCTCTGTGGGGCTTCTCAGCCAGTGATTTATCCTCAACTTTGAAGCAATAAGTGATAGGCCATTGAATTCCTTTGGGGCTCCAGGTGGTATTTGTATCTCTGCTTCTCCATCAGAAGTTCTAGCCTTGATGAGGGCAGAATGGGCCACGTTGTCCTGCAGCCCTGGAGGTGGCAGCTGGGCGCAGAGCCGGGAACGCCGAGCAGCCGGCCGATGCCTGGCTCTGTTTCTCACGCACAGGGTACGACAGCACCAAGCCCAGTGTGATCGTCAGACTGGAGCAGGGAGAGGAGCCGTGGGTGGCAGAAGGTGACTTTCCATGCCAGAGCTGTCCAGGTGAGTTAGTGGACTGTCGCCTCTGGGAGTGACGCCCAGCATCTCTGTGCCTCGACGCCCTCAGTCCCAGCGCCCGGGCAGCGCTCGCCCTCCATCACGCATCCGCAGCGTCCTCGTGGTCTCACGCGTGACGGCCACGTGCAGGGGTCGCAGCCCCGAGGGCCCAGGCACCGCCCTGGCCGTGCACGGTGCCCAGCCTCCCCGTTCTCAGAGTTCCTGCGTTTTCAGGCGCTCGGGGGGCCGCAGAAAGCGCACTGGTGGCTTTGCTGTTGGTCCTTTTCATCTTCCATTTTCTTTCCTTTCTTGATGTGGAACGCCCAGGCTTGTTTTCTGTCCCCACCCTGTGCACTCAGATGCTGACACCAGGTCCCCTCCTGACAGGGCAAGGCTGGTCCCTGCCTGGCGCCAGGTGTGCAGGCGCTGCTCCCGGGCTGTGCCCGCAGTCCGTCTGGGGCTGCCCCGCCAGCTGCGCCTTCTTATTGCCCCGAGTGCTCTCATGTCCGTCTGCCCAGTCCTGGGTCCACAGCAGCCGTTCAGGAAGCGATTGTCCCCTCGGCAGGTTTTGGTTCAGCTTCTGGCCCTCCTTAGGGCGCTGCCCTGGGACCTGCTTTCCACTCCTTTGCTTTTCTCTGGGTCCCTTGAAGGGATCATCTAGTCTCAGCTTTTAGGGCTTTTCCATTTGTACTTAGGCTGCTGATCCACACTTAACACCCGACACCTTTAGCCTGTTGTCGAGGGGACTCGTTCCGTGACAGGTGACAGCGCCCTCCCTCCCTTCCCAGCTCTCTAGTTCCGGTCTCGTCCCGCCGCCCTTCTCTGCGGGGACAGGCCTTGCACGAACAGGCGCCGCGCACAGACGCACGGTGGGGGCGGGCGCCTAGGCTTCCTTGGGTGGCAGGTCGCTGTGGAGACCAGCGCGACGCTAGTTTGTGCGGCTGCTGTGGCTCCTGCCCCTGGAAATTCTTACTGGTGAAGGATATTTCTCGGGGTTTTTGTGGGGCTTTGGGGCTTAGGATGTTGTAGGTTTTGGAGCACAGAACGGTCACCGTTGCGTTGAATGTGGATGAGGGCAGCTAACAATAGAGGGGAGAACCCAAAAGTCTCCACTGTCCCCAGGTAAAAGTCAGTATTTTCAGGGCGGCTGTAGGAATCTGATATTCCAGGGTTTATACCGAATGAAACCCAAGAGTATGAGGACTCGTGTTTGTGTTCAGAGTTGTTACAATGTTATAGCAGACACATGACTGGTTTTAGGAACTTTTAAGTCAGGAAACCGAAAGAAAATAAATGATGAAGCTGAAAGAGCATTGTGTGTCGGAGCATCTAAGCAGACGACACGTGCTAAGCCAGTCCGTTCCCAGCCCTGTGCTCTGGACACCGTGGTCCACGGTTCAGGGGAGTGAAACTATGTCACAGCCAAGCCACCTGCCCGGGGCCCCCTGGCTTATCACGTGTTAGAGTCAGAGTCCCAGCGCTCCTAGCCACTGTGCTCCATTGTGCAGGCAAGTCCAGTAAGTGTGAAATAAGACTGTCAGCCCCTCAGAGAGCTGACCTTTTTTTTTATGTAAGATTTTATTTATTTGTTCTTTTAGAGGGGGTGGGAGGGAGAAAGAGAGAGAGAGAAACATCGATCGGTTGTCTCCAATACGCTCCCCGACTGGGAACTGAACCTGCAACCCAGGCGAGTGTCCTGACCAAATATCAGACCCACGACTCTTACCCTGCGGGACAATGCCCAACCCACTGAGCCACACTGGTCAAGGCAAGGGGTGATCTTATTGGAAAGTTTCCTTGCCATCTGATCTTTCTTACATCTTTGGACATTTATTCACCGGGGACCATCCTTCCTGGTGAATGTGGTCAGGCCTAGGCAGTTGGGGCCCTGGTTGGAGACTGTCTCTAAATTAAGGAAAGTGGAGCATTAGAATGCTTATTTAGGTGTCTGTGCAAAACAGAAAGGCCAGGATTTTGTAAGGAGCTATACTAATGTGGATGTTACTATGGTAATCTTGTTATGAAGTGATATATTACCATTTAATATAAATTGTAATCTCTTTCTCCCAAATGTAATTCATACTGAATGTCTCCTTTGAATATCCATCTGCTAATTATTGTCCTTCCATGGACCTCTTTTGCTCTGAGTCCTCCAGTTTCTGCCTGGATCTCGCTCTTCCAGTGACTTTGTCCTCTGCTCTTCATTTGCTGTGTTTACCTTTTCTACCAAAGTGCTGAATACTGTAAAGTAACAAAGGTCCTCATGTTCCAAGAGAACTTACCCTCCCTTAACCCACTGATGCTGAATCCCATCACAACCTAACCCTTCCCCATGCCCCCCTCAGCCCCAGCCCTGTGTGTCTGTGTCTCTGTCTGTCTTATGTGACAAGTCAGGGCGAAAAGAGAACAATATACTTGTAAGTTGTGTGTGTGTGTGTACGTGTGTGCGCATGTGTGTGTGTGTGTGTGTGTGGAGATTGGCCTAAAAGCCAGAGTCAGCCCCACATTAGGGCACTTGAAACCACTCCCATTCCATAGCTGGTGTCTTCAGATTCCCAAGGTTTATTTAACTTTATTCCTTTACAGAAGAAATACGGGAAGCTGATGACGTGTTAGACAGAGTCCAAGAAAGTGAAGACGGACATTCAAGGCAAGCCGTTTATATCAGTAGCAAGACCCTGATTGGAGAGAGAGAGAGTGCGTTTGATAGAACCTGTGACACAGAAGCACGCCTTGCTCCTTCATGCATATCTCGTGGGTGTGTGTCCTATGGGAAGAATTTAGAGCCCCGTGCGGAATTAATCATCAGCGATGGAAGCTACGCGAGGAAGAGCCCCGATGAGTGCAGCGAGTGCTGGCGCGTGCAGCGTGGTGAGGGGCCCTGGGAGCTTACGCAGAGTGGGGGCAGCGCTTCTCAAAGGGAAGACAGTGTTCTTCAGAAAGTCAGCGTTTTAGAGAAGCCCTTTGACTATAATGAGTGCATGGGAGCCTTGGACAATGAAGCTGTTTTCATTACTCGTAAGAGAGCTTATGTTGGGGAGAAGCCCTACGAGTGGAATGATTCCGGATCAGGCTTCCTCCAGATGCCAGATTTTCATGTGTACCAGAGATCACAGATGGAATTGAAGCCCTTTGAATGCAACGAATGTGGGAAATCCTTCTGTAAGAAGTCCAAGTTCATCATACATCAGAGGGCTCACACGGGAGAGAAGCCTTATGACTGTAACGTGTGTGGGAAATCCTTCAGCCAGAAGGGAACCCTCACTGTGCACCGGAGGTCGCACTTAGAGGAGAAGCCCTATAAATGTAACGAGTGTGGGAAGACCTTCTGTCAGAAGTTACACCTCACCCAGCATCTGAGGACTCACTCAGGAGAGAAGCCCTACGAGTGCAGTGAATGTGGGAAAACCTTCTGCCAGAAGACACATCTCACCCTACACCAGAGAAATCACTCAGGAGAGAGGCCGTACCCGTGCAGTGAGTGTGGGAAATCCTTCTCCCGCAAGTCTGCCCTCAGTGACCATCAGAGAACGCACACAGGAGAGAAACTGTATAAATGCAGTGAGTGTGGGAAATCCTACTACCGAAAATCTACCCTTATCACACATCAGCGAACACACACGGGCGAGAAGCCCTATCAGTGTAGTGAGTGTGGGAAGTTCTTTTCTCGGGTGTCCTACCTCACTATCCATTACAGGAGCCATTTGGAAGAGAAGCCCTATGAATGTAATGAGTGTGGCAAAACCTTCAATTTAAATTCTGCCTTCATTAGGCATCGCAAGGTACACACAGATGAGAAGCCGCATGAATGCAGTGAGTGCGGAAAGCTTTCTCAGCTCTCCTACCCTATTGACCATCATACAACTCCTTTAGGAGCGAAACACTATGAATGTAACGAGTGTGGGAAAACCTTCCTGGAAAATTCAGCCTTTGATGGGCACCCATCACTTCCAGGAGAAAAATCCTACGAATGTAACATCTGCGGAAAGCTGTTCTCTGACCTGTCGTACTACACTGTGCACTACAGAGGTCACTCGGAAGAGAAGCCCTACGGCTGCACCGAGTGTGGGAAGACCTTCTCCCACAACTCTTCCCTCTTTAGACACCAGCGGGTGCACACAGGAGAGAAGCCCTACGAGTGTTACGAGTGCGGGAAGTTCTTCTCTCAGAAGTCGTATCTCACCATCCATCACAGAATCCACTCGGGGGAGAAGCCCTACGAATGTAGCAAGTGTGGGAAAGTCTTTTCCCGAATGTCAAACCTCACCGTGCACTACAGAAGCCACTCAGGAGAGAAGCCCTATGAATGTAATGAGTGTGGGAAAGTCTTCTCGCAGAAGTCCTACCTCACTGTGCACTACAGAACCCATTCAGGAGAGAAGCCCTATGAATGCAGTGAGTGTGGGAAAAAATTCCACCACAGATCAGCCTTCAATAGCCATCAGAGAATCCACAGGAGAGGGACTATGAATGTACTTGATGTGGGCAACCTCCTGTGAAGTCAAATCTCACTTTAGAAACCCTCTGACTGTAACGATGTGGAGTCGAATATCATGATCTGAGAGTTCATGCTTCTCAATGGGGAAAAGCACTTAGGAATTAGGTTCATCTTCATCTGAATTTTCACAGAGGAGAATCCCTAAGGAAGTAACAAGAAGCAAAGCTTGCAGCAAGACACTACAACTCATTGGATGTTAGATAATTTATACAGGAGTAAACTTTATAAGTATTTAATATTTATTTTGGATTTGAATTGTATTTACGTATCAGGGAATCATACCAAGGCGAAGTCTGTCAAAGTAATAAATGGGGGAAAATATTTTGTCTTGGACATTGTTAGACCAAAAGCCATATTTCTGGTGTAAAATCATGTTTGTAAGAAAGATAACAGAAGTTATCACCTCTGAATAAACTTTATTGTATAAACTGAAGTTTTCAGATCATCGGGACTTGATAATGAGATCAGGAGCATTAATACCCAGATGGAAGTTTCCACCATGTTTCACAAATGCAATCTAGCAATAATTCTATGCAATTCTACGCTGGGGTTTGAATACTGTGTGAAAAGGCGGTCGTCTCTGAGTAACGAGCGGGCAGACGCAGCGAGGTGCCCAAGAGGCACCATACAGTGAGACGCACAGTTTTCTTCAGAGGCGTTTCTAGATGGTGTTTCTAGTAAACGCAACATTAATAGTGGGTTTTTAATTTTTTAACTACATTTGAGCAAAAAAAGGTTTTCAAACTATTTTCATAAACTGTAGATAACTTGGAATGAAGTCTGTTTCAGTGACAAAGGACGACCGGACTGTTGTCACTGTGCGGGGCGTGGCCAGCTCAGGCTGCTCGGTTTTAGCCCCTGCGTGGGGCTGTGTGGTGTGCAGTATCAGGTCGTCCAGAAGGAGAACCTGTGCTTCACTTCATATGAATACAGGGTCGTTATTTTGTGTGCTGCCCCTTATTTCCAGTATTTTGGGACAAATTAATACAGCTTTTCACAGCCACTTTTGATGAACTTTGTGTCCCTTCTCCCCCCTTTCCCGGATGGAAGTTTGGTGTCTGTTGTCCCTTCACATGACTCAGAGGGTGAGTCCTGATTAGTCTTAAGCCAATCTTGATAATTCCATTCCGATTGCCAGTAACTCTTGACAGTGGCTCAGGACCCTGGGCACACGGCGACCCAGTGGATCTCACCCCAGGAACGTGAGGGTGTTTTAATAATTAAAAATGGGTAATTGTAGCATATCACATGAGGAAAACCAATGTAGCAGCAGGAAACTAATGTGGTAAAATCACCCTCATTTCTGTTCTTAGCAAACTGTGCATAGAAAGGAGATTCTTTAATTGTATAAAGAGTATCTTAAACTACAACCAGCATCATACCTAGGAGTGAAATGTTGAAGGTTTTCTCCCAAGGTAAAAAAAAAAAAAAAAAAAAAAGACTGTCTACTGTGACTCATTTTATTCAATATTATGCAGAAGGACCTAGCACGGAAAGTGAAGGAAGAAACATAATCAAAAAGCATAAGGTTTAGAATGAAGTAAAACTTCTATTTGCAGATGGCACAGTTTTGTGCATAGAAAATTCTGACAATTATACTATGAAAAATTTTTTTTAATATACCAGCAGTGAACATAGAAAATGAAAAATTTAGAAGCAATACCACTTAAAATAGCATCAAAAATCCTCAAGTGCCTAGGGGAAAACTTTCTTATTCGTATTTTCAAATTAAAAACAAAACAATTATAAAACAAAGGGACGTGTTTATTCGTGGCTCCTAGGACAGTTCTTTAAAAAATGTCAGCTTTCCTCAAATTCATATATTCAATGCAATATTAAAGTCCTAATTTCTTTCATTGAAGTTTAGCTAACTAAAGTTTGTGTGAAAATTCCAAAGACTGATAATAGTCAAGGCTGTCTTCTAGAACAGAGGAAGAGGACTTCTATTGGCAGACATCAAAACCTGTTTTAAAGCCACAGAAGTTACTGTGGTGTAATATTGGCACCGAGATAAGCAAACTGACCAGCGGAACAGACTGTGGGTCCCAGAGACGCCCGTACACAGGGCAGTCAGTTGGTGAGGAATAGAACGCAGTGTAATTGGGGAAAGATACTCTTTCCAGTATATGCTCTGTCCATTCAATTTCATAATTTAGTAGAAAGTAGAAAAATTGAGTTGAAATGCAGATCTAAATATGAAATTAAAATAATAAAACTATAAGAAGAAAACTTAGGAGGCTGTAACCTTATAGTAAACAGAATTTTCTTAAGACTTCCGTTTACCAAAAAGACACCACTAATGAAGAAAATAGGCAAACCACAGAGGGGGCAAGAAATGTGTAACTCACGCCTATGACTGCAGACTTGCGGGGTGGGGCTGGTCAATGTTTCTGATAGGGGGCCAGGTAGTAAGCATTTGGGGCTTCGCATGCTGGATGATCTGCCACAGCTCTGCACCTTGGCTATTGTGTGGTGAAAGCCGTGTGCGGTACAGGGACAAGTGAACGCGACTGTCCCAATACAACTTTTCACAAACAGGCAGCAGTCTGCACTGGTCTGCTGACCCCTAATCTAAAATATAAAAAAAAACACCTACAAATCAACAAAACTAGAAATGGTTAAAAGACTTGGACGTCCACTTCACCAAAGAAAATGTTCAAGTGGCCAAGAAACATGAAAAGGTATGTTAGTTTTATTAGTAATCGGGAAAATGCGAATTTTAAAAGTACCATGTGGTACTGCTACCTGCCCGCTGAAATGGTTAGAATGAAAAGCATAAAAAAGCACCAAGTTTTGGGGAGAACGTGAGCAACAAGGAGTCTGTGCTGCTGCTGGTGTTGCTGACCGATGGAACCATTCTGGAAGGCCAGCGGCACTTCCATTTTAACCCAGACCTAGGAGAAATGAAGGACATGTACTGGAATATTCGTGTACAACGCAGAAACCAGAGCTATCTGAAGGCATGTAGCAGTAGGGTGAATGGACTGAAGGTGCATGTCCCCACGCAGAATACCGTAAAGCAGCAGGAACGAACAATAACCCTGCTCAGTGTTACAGACGATGCTGAATGAAGGGTCCAGACACACAAGCGAGCACCATATACGGTGCCATCTCTGTCCAGTTGAAGAACACACAGAACTTGTCTATGCAGTTAGAGATCAGGAGAGTGGTTAGCCTTGGCACAGGCTGAAAAGTGGGGGTTCAGTGGTGCTGGGGACATGCTGTTTTGAAATCCGGGTGCTGAATATTTGAGTTTTCTGTGCACTCAAGTTGTGTTTTCCTGCATGTGTATTTTCCCAAAAAAGTTTTTTAAAATCACAGATGTCTGCCATTTTTGTTGCTCAGAACTCTTGCCAAGTTTTTCTACATGGGTATGAATATGCTGCAGAACAGAAGTTCAGTGGTAGGTTTTGCATAATTCCATGCAGGAAATACTCTGTAGTAGTTTTAATGGCAACTACAAAGGTTTCCTACACTGCGACCATAAAGCTGAATTACTGTAATGTATATTTTCAGTAAAATATTGGAAAGGTGACGGGACATTATGTATTTTGTCATCCTACCCTTTTGCATATATAAATGCATCTGAGCTGCCTCTTCAATAAAGAACTAATGTGTATAAACGTTTCATGTTGTCTCAGGTCCACATTCCTGAGTTGGGGGCCTCATTACCCTTATCACAGAGGTGACCTTTCTTTGAGGTAAATACAGTGGCGAGCTTGATAAAATGAAAAGGCATATTTAAGTTTTCAGTTAATCCTTTCAGACACAGCTAACAGCACAGAAGTGAGTAGGGGAAACAGTTAACAGACTGTGCACCATAAAAAATAAAGTTCTTGACTGGGTGCGGGGCCCAGCTGGTGGCGCAGTAGGGACGAGGAACGACATTGGACGGAGCAGACTGCGTGCTGGGTTTTATTTCTCCTTCCTCACACTCGACGGAGCAGGGAAGTGCGAATGATTCCTGGGACTGTGGGAGGAGTAGTCAAGGGGTTGGGTGGGCCTTGGAGATGTGATCACGGAGTCCCCTCTCCCCGTATTTACTCCTGCTCAACTTGGGGTCCGTGAACTTTCCACATTTTCCTCTAAAGTCTCTTAAATAGATCACAAGACAGTGCAAGACCACTTAACTCCTGAGGACAAAAGCTCACCCAATCACTCACTGTTCCTGTTCCACCCCAAAGTTTGCCCAGATGTGTGGACCATCCGACACCGCCCTTTAAGGAGGGAGCCCGAAAGCACTGGAGAGAGCTGCGCAGAGCTTCGAGGTCTTACACAGGGGAGCACGCGCGCGTGTGCGCGCACACACACACACATACACACGCGTGCACGTGCGCAGGGCTTCTCGGACAACTGTTGGGGGCTCAGTTCAGGGTTGGCACTCGCGTCTGGGAAGAGGGACAAGGGGGGTGGGTCTCCGGGGTCTTGCTAACAAATAGAGGGATGGCCCTGGTTCAGGGGCATGTCCAGTGGGCGGAGACTTGTTTGCGCTCCAGGGCTGTGATGGAAGAATGCAGGGCGTCTGGGTCCTGGGGGCGGGCCCTCGTGCAGAGGGGCGGGGCGGGCGTAACCGTTGGCGGGCGTGGCTAGTGAGGGGCGGGGCCATGAGTGGGCGTGGCTCGGGCTCGAGCGGGCGTCCAGAGAGCGGTAACTGTCTGGATCTAACAGTCCTTGGGGAGCCCGAGGCTGGTGACCGGTGACCGGGCTGTTCGCAGGTGAAGGGTGACCGAGGCCTGGGGCGACGGACCCGGCGCACGGGAGAAGGAGGAGGGGGCCGAGGAGGGCCGCAGGGGGCTCGGCAGCTGGGGAGGCGGTGTCCGGACGGAGGGCGGGGCCTCTGACCACCCACCTGTCGCCCCTCTCCCCACGCCCAGCCCAGCCTGCCTCCCCATGTGGTGCCCACTGCTGCTGCTGCTGCTCTCCGTCACCCTCGTCCGCGCCGCCGCTCCCATCCCGGATACCGGCGCTCAGGACAGCCAGCAGAGCCTCCTCCGAGGTGCTGACCGCCTCTCGCTGGGGTTCCCGTGAGGAAGGGAGGGGGCAGGCAGGCCGCAGGGGCGGGGCAGACCGCAGGAGACCCCGGGAGCGAGCCGGACACAGAGACGCAGCGGGGGGGAGGGGGGGCGGCGGGACAGGCGCCGGAGCAGGGGAGAGGGGGACAAAACAGAGCAGAGGGGCAGGAACCAGGTGAGAATGGGGGACACGCTGGGGCGTGGGTTGCTTGGGCCCCGAGGGTCAGAGGGGGACAGGAAGGGCCACGGGGCCACCTGCGCTCAGACACCACTCCCCCTCCGCGAGCCCCGGGGACCTGCCGCGGACCGGGGCCCGCTGCGTCTCGCCCGGTGGACGTCAGCGGCTCCCCGGGGGCCCTGGCTGGGACGCAGCACCCTTTCTGGCCCGCGGCAGGGCGCCCCTCCTGGAGCCCGACTTGTTCGTCCGCAGGTGCCCCAGCTGGAGGAGACGAGAAGCTGTCGGTGGCCAAGAATCAGGCCTCGCAATGTGGCTCTCACGGGTCCTGAGATGGGCGCCCCGCGTCGGGGCTGCCGCTTAGCGGGGAGCATGCGTCCCCTGCGACGGGCGCCTTGAGGGAGCGCGCGGGGCGGGGTCACTTGGGGCCTCCCCCGCCGCGCACAGCGCACCCCCGGGACCCACTCTTGTTCCTTCCCGGGCTCAGCACCAGCCACAGTGGCTGGGGGCGGGCCGCAGAGCACTGGCCGGGGACAGACGCGCGTCCTCACCAGACCCCACCCCCAGCTCCATTTAGAAATAAAGTTCTTTCTCGCAGCCAGCTTGCTGTTTCCTTTGGAAACCTGCCCCCGACTGGGGAAGGGTCTGTCTGCTGTGACCTCATCCCGCTTACCAGCTCCCGAGGCAGGAAGGGGTTGCGCGATGCTGACCCGAGGGCGCAGCTCACACGGAGTCCTCAGAAGGCCTTGTTGTCTGGAATTAGACGCGCACGTAGTCGGTCCGGAGGGACGCCCTTCCCGCTGCTCCCGCCTCACTAAAAATGCATGCCTAAGAGGTCACGGTGAAGGTCATTGGGCCAAAGCTTCCTTTCCGGGAGAGACCGGCACTGGAGCTTGTCGTAAAGACTTCAGAAAACGGTCCCCTGTAGGGTCTTGCTCTGTCCTTGAGTAAGTCGCTTGGAATGGGGGACACGCTTCACTCTGTGGACCCACATGACGGTGAGGTTTCCTCTCCCCACTGGTATTCCTGTGGAAACGCCCTCTTTTGGGAGCTAAAGTCACCTAAGGGAACAGAACTATTTAAATCCCTTCTGAGCCCTGTCCCCCAGAGCCCGCTGGTGCGCAGTGACGGTAGTGGGGACGTCAGCCCCTCTGTTTTATTTTTCACTGAAGCATTACTGTTTGCTGTGCATCCGTTCCCATCGACCGTATTTGGGATGCGTGAAGCCCATTCATGGGGGCGGGGCAGCGCGGTGCCAGGGATTCAGTTCCCCAAAGCGTCTTTCACCGCTGGGGGATAAGGTGGGATCTAGAGCAATCCTACGCCAGGGGCAGCCCTGGCCTTCCGGGCCTCATGGTTCCAGAAAGCGACTGTCACATCCTTTGACACCAGACACAAAAAACAAAGCTGATACAAGGCACTGACAACATTTTCCTTCGGGGAGGGGGGAAGGCAGTGGCGAGGGGATGAGGAGGGTTTCCGGAATCTGGTAACGCTCTATTTTTTTACTTTGTGAAATGTCATCCGACTCTACCATTAGTTTGCGCACTTTTCTGTAAATCTATTATATGTTGCTTTTAATGTTTATTTTATAAATGACTAACATGTAAAAATAAAATTGGATTCCTACTCACACCTTACAGGATAAATTGCATATGGATTAAACATTTAATGGGTAAAAAAATTAAACCATAAATATTTTTAAAAATCAAACCATAAATGTTTAGGAAGAAAACAAAGGCAAGTATATTTTGATTTGGAGTATGGATAGTCTTTCAAGTATGATGCACAAATCCAGAAGCTATAAAAGAAAATATAAGTCTACCTACATGAATATAAGAAGATTTATCTGTGGCAAAACCCACTATAAACATCAGAAGACAAATATCAAACCAGGAAATTAAAAACAAATTATAACCAATAAGACAAAGAGCCAAAGGCAAATTTAAAAAATGAGAAAAAATATGAATAATCAGTTCCAAAAATACAAATATCTTTTAAAAAGATCAACATTACTCATAGAGAAATACAAATTAAAATTACACTGATACCATATTTCTATTGAATTATCAATGTCAAAACAGTCTCTTGTTACTGTACTGGTGAAGGTGTGTGGAGAAACAGGTATCTTCAAATATTGCAGATGAAGCACATGGTGCTATAGTAACTATGGAGAGTAGCATGTAAATAACTAATAACAAAATGAAAACGAGCAGGCCCTTTGACCTACACGGTGCACACCAAGTAATACAGCGACAAGAATGTTCATGGCAATATTAGTTATAAGAGCCAAAGGTCAGAGACCATCTCAATGTCCTCCCACAGGGACTTGTGGGGTAAATTACGGCACCCACAAACAGTGGCATGTAAGGCAACACAGTGAAGGAAGAGGACACTCGTCCTTGCACTGAGGCAGTACAGGAGAGACAGGGACGCAGAGCAGAGCGCGGCAAGCAGAGGCACACTGCCCACGTAGTGGCCATGCGACCATGGGCAGGTGATGCCATGTCTTAATGCCTCCGGGGTGATAGTAGTGCCCACACAAAAGGGCGGTGAGGGTTGAAGGGATCAGTATTTTTCTGTTACCAAGGAACAGTGTCTAGGAGACAGCAAACATTACGCAAGTGTTTGTTAAATAAACTAGAATATACCAATATAGAATGAGTTCTGAGATACACTGCTAAGTGAAAGAGCACTTAATAATTTGAGAATGCTGCTAATATTTTGTCCATTAAAAATAGCAAATAATGCACACGCACATACTGTATGTACCTAAAGTATCTCTGTACAGAGAAACACAAACCTGGTAGAAGCTGTTGGCTCTGGTGAGTACGGAGGCAAGGTTCCTGGGGCGGGCTAGACTTTAATACACTTTGAATTTTGATCCAGGTATCTCATATTTTAAAAGATAAATTAATACTTGATATAGACAGTTAAAGAGAATGAACATGTACAGTAGTACGTGGAAAATGCATATAACTCAATATTAAATGGGAATAGCAGGATGCAGAGTCATATAGTCTGCAACGCTACAATTTTCTCTGCAAAGGAGCAATGAGAACACAATGAGTCTGTGTTGCTGGGTTTTGTTGCTCAGCACTTCTGAGTACTCCCCAGAGATGACGGTGGTGGTGGTGATGGTGGTGGTGGTGGTGACGGTGGTGATGGCGGTGATGGTGGTGATGGTGGTGGTGGTGGTGATGGTGGTGGTGGTGGTGGTGGTGGTGATGGTAATGGTGATGATGGTGGTGGTGGTGGTGGTGGTGATGGTAATGGTGATGATGGTGGTGGTGGTGGTGGTGACGGTGGTGATGGTAATTGTGATGATGGTGGTGGTGGTGGTGGTGGTGACGGTGGTGGTGGTGATGGTAATGGTGATGATGGTGGTGGTGGTGGTGGTGGTGGTGATGGTAATGGTGATGATGGTGGTGGTGGTGGTGGTGGTGACGGTGGTGATGGTGGTGATGGTGGTGGTGGTGGTGGTGATGGTAATGGTGATGATGGTGGTGGTGGTGGTGGTGGTGGTGACGGTGGTGATGGTGGTGGTGGTGATGGTAATGGTGATGGTGGTGGTGGTGGTGGTGGTGGTGGTGGTGGTGGTGGTGGTGATGGTAATTGTGATGATGGTGGTGGTGGTGGTGGTGGTGGTGGTGGTGGTGGTGGTGGTGGTGGTGGTGGTGGTGGTGATGATGATGATGATGATGAAAATTTCTACCCCTGTCAACTACACCAATCAGTCTGTCCTGAGATCTTCAGTCTCCTGGCCACCCCTTGGTTCAAACTTTGGGAAATATGGAACAGCAGGAACTTTCTTCTCCTCTCTCCAAGGAGCTATCTCCCAACCTGCTGTGGGTACGCATTGCCCTGGGCTCAAGTGTACCCCCAGCTCTTGCTACAGGCAATCTCTTCATTTCTACAGGGAGTTGGCCTCCTGGCCCCTTGGCCCTGAAGTTTCAGACTCTCCCAAAGGACCCCCATTCAGGTTTTGTCAGTCCTCCCTCACCTCATCCCGCCAGCCCCCAGCCTTCTGAGACCGCACGCTCCTCAGGGGGAGAAAACCATTAACGAGGCCCCAGGGCTTTGGACTAAGGCAGACCCTTAAGTGGGCCCTGGGAAACCTATTAGGTAACTCCCCTTCCTGAGAGCCCTGGGCACAGAAGTGGGAAGGTCATGGGAGAAGAGGGAGAACGGTGTAGTGGGGTCTGTCTGCTCTCCTTTTTCTATAAAATCCTTCCACAGTCTACTCTGCTACTTTATTATTTTTACTCACAGAGGAGCTGCCATTCAATCTGGGCCTTGAAGCAGGAGTAGATTTGCAGGTGCGGAAGGGACAGCCTGCCATGCAGACGCGTGTGCAAGGTCGGGGAGAAGTGAGTGATGCGGCACATGCAGGTGGCTGTGTGGCTTTATGGCGAATGACAGGTGGGGAAGAGATAGTGAGGGTGGAACCAGAAGGGTAGAGTGTCCACGGGGTGGTGGCTGGGCCTGCACTCCTTCTACCCGCCATTCAAGGCACCTTCTCCTCAGTCCAGACTGGGTCTGTCCTCTCTCAGGAGTCACGGTTAGGGCTGTGGGCGACGGGCCCGGTCAATCGAGGAGCGGAGGAGGGACTTTAGGCTGGAATTTGGGTCTGGTGACTCTGAGTCTGGATGTCCCCTTTAAAGAATTTTCCCATTCTGCTCTTCTTCCTCCAGGACACCATGGAAGGTGGCTCCTGTGGGGTCGGGTGCCGGGTCCTGAGTCTGGGGCCCCTGCCAGGATTCGGTAGCTGAGATTCATGCTCGTCACAGAGAGGAAAGTCTGTGAGGAGGGAGCTGTAGGTCCAGAAGGCTGGCGGACCTGGGAGAGTCTTCCTGTCTCTGTCTCTGTCTTTCTCTGTCTCTGTCTGTCTGTGTCTGTCTCTCTGCCCAGAGCCTGGTGAACCACTCGGGCTGGGGACACGGCCACACAGCGCACGTCTGCACTTCTAATCTGTCCATCACCAGTCATACACGTCGTTCTGCTTCCACGCCTCTTCTGCTCCGTTCTCTTTCCTTCGCCCTTTTCCGTTTGCCCTTGTTTGGGTGGGAAGGACTGACAGACAGAAGAGTGGGCTCCTGTGTAAGAGCACGGATTTGGGAATCAGTCAGACCCGGGACAGATCCCAACTGAGGGAGGTGTTGGGTGGTCCCTCTAAGTCTCAGCCTCCTCCTCTGTAAATTAATAATAATAACAATGCCCACTACTTCCTAGCAGTCTCGCAAAAGTGAAATAACATAGTGCACGCAGAGCGCTTAGAACGCTCCTGCGCCCCAGCGGGCTCCACAGACGGCGGGAGTAGTCGCAGCAGAGGCAGCGGTGTTTTCCTTCTGTCCTCTGGCTCCCAGGGGCGTGTAGGGGGCAGGGGGAGAATTGCCCGTGAAGGGTAGGGCGGAAGCAGGAGGCGGGGAGGGAGGCCTGGCAGGAGGGGTTGGGGAGCAGAGACAAAGGCTGGAAACTTGAAGGCACAATGGGTCGCGGGTCTTGGAATCCAGCAGCTGGGAAGGTAAGCCTGGTGTTCGGCAAGCGATCCTGCCAGGTCCTCTCCCTGCTGGTTACCTGCTCCCTCCAGGTAGCTCCGTCCTCCCGAGGGAGAGCAGGACAGCGGGTGGATGTGATGGACCCCAGGCAGCACAGGGAAGCACTGAGCATGTCCTGCTATGGGTGTTTTCTGTCCAGTAGAGCTCCACACACGCAGGCCCTGCTGGGCCGGGCACTTGCCATACCCCGTCTCGATCCATCGCCGAAACAATCCACGGGGCCGTGGAGGCTGCTCGTGCTTCGAAAGGTTCCAAACCTTCCCTGAGTTCTCTCCGCTGCTCAGTGAAGGAGCTAAGACCCCAGGGGTGTGTGTGTGGCCCCGAAGCCCGCCTGCGTCCCCCGAGCCATCCTTACCCTGCGAGAAACGGGACAATTCGATCTTGAGGCATTAGGGGCATCGGAGGCTACAGAGCCCGAGTCCCACTCCAAGGGGACACATGAGGAATCTGAGACCCAAAGAAAGATGTGACATGGGCAACATCAGAGGCAGGACTAGGAACCAACCCTCCCGACTCAGTCCGCAGATGTCCTTATTGTCTGAGGCCACCCAGAGCCACATGAGGAGGCAGGATGCGTCCCACAATGCACTGCACACACCCGGGCAGGAGGACACTTTGCACAAACAGGCTGGTCTCACCGTAAGAAGCTGTTCTGCTACGTACACTGGTCGGAGGTCCTCCTAAGACACATAGATTGACATCAACTGTGTCACAGCTAATCTAACTGACTCCGGGTTCTAAATTCAGCCCATATCTGCCAGCTTTCTTATGGGCTTTGAAACACCAGAAGATCTTTTTAAAAGAAATGGTTTACCTTGGGAACAAATGCATAACCACAAACACAACTTTTGATTGAACCACAAACTATCAGAACCGGAAGAAACTGTGACAATCATCTGGTCCAACTCTTTCCTCTTACCGGTGGGGAAGCAGGCTCCAGTCCGCCCTGCCCAGGTCCCATCACAGGGCAGGTGGCCGGGGATGGTTGCATGGTCACAACGCAGCAGCTCCGTGAAAATGACTTCAGTGCCCTGTCAGACTCCCATGAGGAGAGGAACCACTGGCTAAGCGTGAAGGGAGGGTGCAGCCTGGTCCGATGGTGTGACGAGCACCGATGGGCAGCATGTCACGTATGAAGTGCTCCGGAGCTGTGTTTCCACCGAGCCAGGGGGGGCTCCTCAGGAAAGCCGGGCTTGAAGTCGCCTTCGGAGGAGTGAAGGGTAAGGACGGGCTGTGTGAAGAGAAAGGGAAGGAGGAGAATGCCTCTTTCCTGAGTGGGTCAGGGGGAGGCAGCACCACTGTGCCTTGGTGACTAGGTGGGGAGGTGAACCTGACGCTGGTAGTGTAGGGGGGCAGGGCACCATCTTTGGACCTGATTGATTGCCTGCACCCCATCTGAGATGAGTAGTCACCGCAAGGAGCACTTCAGGGGAGGAGCCAACAGATGTTGGGGCAGTTAGCTGTTGTAAAGGGTGAGTCCTCTGACCCTGAGGTTCCAGGACCCGAAATCCAGGGTGGGGACGCTAAGAGGCGGCGTGCGTTCGGGGGCGATGAGGATTGAGTAACGAATTCCTTCACTGACAGTAGTTCAGCAAACAACACTACGACCCAAAGCTTTGATTGCGGGGGGCTGAGTGTAGTGGAGCTGCCGCGACAGCGGTGGAAGCAGAGGAGGACACCCAGCCCGCCTGGGGGCAGGAATGTCCACCGAGGACGTTGTGAGCGAGTTCAGCCTTGGAGGATGCACAGAACGCTCCTAGGTTTCCCAGGTGGCGTGGGGACGCCGGGGGCTCCCAGGAAATGGGAATAGGGTGTGGTGGGCCACTCACTCCCCGCCCCCCTGGTCTGCGGTGCAAACGAGCAGCAGGAGACGAGGTGAAGGTCAGGCGTGAAGGATTGTGGGGGCTGCGCTGAGGCCTCGGGACTTCATCCTGGAGATTAAGAAAGGACAGTGGGGCTCAGAACTGGTAGCTGTCATTTAGAAGGGCCCTTCCAGTTGGTGCTATGAAAAGTGATTGGAAGGAAGCAGCTGGAGGCAGGGGGGCCGTTGGAATCTGTTGGAACGATGCAGAAAAGAGAAAAGGCAGTCACGAGAAGAAAGAGGACCTGCTGGAAGTTGGGTGTTCCTGACAGGACGTGGTGCAAGCTCACCTGCAGTGACTTCCTGGTTTCCGACGTGGCCCTGGGCCAGCGCCATCCGCAGAAGCTGGGGGCAGTCGGGGCTAGAAACCACGTGGTCAGTTGGGGACAGATTGAATGGGAACTGTTGGTGGGACATGTGGGTGGAAATCCTAGGGTCTGCAGCTGGGGGGAGGGGCGGGTCTTTAGACTTAGGGTCCGTCCTTGGAGCTCCCGCCATGGGGGTCATTTTGGCGCTCCGTCCTGAAGGCTGCTTTTCATCCCAGCACGGAGCGGGTGGGCTGTCTCCCCTTGTCGCTTTTCCCCTGTAACTGAGTCGGAGGGGAATGACAGGCCCAGGATGCGTTTGTCCTGAACCCAGCAAAGGGGCGGAAATGAACAAACAAATGAGACAGAAAGCAGAGTCCAGAGCAGGAGGAGAGGAGCTCACCAGGTCTGTTAGCAAAGAGCTGGGGGGTGACCCTCCCCCAGGAGTGGCCGTGCGGGGGCGTTGAGGGGCTCTGTGACCCGGAGCTTCTAAGATGCTCATGCCCCGTCATCCCTGTGGCTCTGTCTGCAGGAGTGACCGTCTCTGCCCCTCTGGAAGGAGGCTGCAGGGCAGCAGTCGGGGTCTCTCCTGTCGCTCCCTCGTCTCACCACTGTGGGCTGGGGCGCAGGCCGCCTGGCTCCTTAGGCATGGATGATGGGGTTTTAGAATGCTGGAAGGAACTGGAGGGGACACACAGGTGTGACAAAGACACCTGGGCCCCGAGAGGTGCATGGGGCGCAGGAGGCCAGAGGGAGAGTGGCCAGGGGCTCTGCACAGCTGAATCCTGGGGCTGTGGCAAGTGAGGGCGGAAAGTGCTAGGCTGTGGCTCATGTTGGTCCCTGGGGGTGGGGGTGTGCGTGAGAAGCAAGGGGGGGGGGGCTGGAAGGCTGGGCAGAGGCTCCGAGCCCGGGAGAGGCAAGGACGTGTATTTGCTGGGAGGGCGGGTACCCGTGACTATCCTCCCCAGCCTGCACACGCACCCTCCCCCAGGGACCAACATGAGCCACTGGTCAAACTGGACCGCCTCCCAGGAGTTCATCATCCTGGGCTTCTCCGGGGGGGCCCCGTGGCTGCGGGCGCTGCTCTTCGCCCTCCTCCTGCCCCTCTACCTGGCCACGCTGGCGGGAAACCTGCTGATCCTGAGCCTGGCGGGGCTGGACGCTGCCCTGCACACGCCCATGTACTTCTTCCTGGGGGCCCTGTCCGCCGTGGAGGTGGCCTACACGCTGGTGCTGACTCCGCGCATGCTCGCCAGCTCCTCCTGTCCCCCGGCGGCCAGGCGGGGGTCCCCTCCACTTGCGCCGCCCAGATGGGCCTTTCTGTGGCGCTGGGAGGCTCCGAGTGCCTGCTGCCGGCTGCCGTGGCCCTGGGCCGCTGCCTGGCCATCTGCCGCCCGCTCTACTGCCCGCAGCTCATGACCACGGGCTCTGCTGGGGCCTCCTGGCCTGCTGCTGCGCTGGGGCTCCGTCCTGGCCTCGGGCCTCACCGCCGCCGTATTCCAGCTGCCCTTCTGCCACGGCGGCGCGGTCAACCACGTCTTCTGCGACCTACCGGCGGTGCTGGTGCTGCCGCTGGCCCCGGTCCTGCTCTCCTACACCAGGGTGCTGCTGGCCATGGTGGGTGCGGGCGGGGCCGCGGGCCGCCACAAGGCCTTCCGCACGGTGGCCTCGCACCTCGGCTGCGCCACGGCCACGTACGCCAGACCCCTGGGCAGCCGCTCCCTCGAGGAGGACAAGCTGGTGTCCCCATCTACATCAATCTCACGCCACTGCTCTACCCGGCCATCTACACGCTGCGGAACCGGGACATGCAGGGCGCCCTGCAGCGCGTGGTCAGCCTCGGCACGCCGGGGACCGCCCACCAGGCTGGTGTCGCCTGATGCTGGATGGCAGACGGTGTCTGTTCTGAATCTCCCTCACTGATGGAAACCTCCCCGTCCCGGAGCCACGGATGGCTCCCCGAGCCCCGGACAGAACCTGAGCAGCGTGGATTGACCTTTTGGGCAGGCCGTCCCTACCCACTAGATGGCAGTAGCACACTCCACACCCAGGCTGGGATCATCAAAAATGTCCTGAGACTTCGTTGCCCACGGCCCCCTGCGGGGCAGAATCACCGCTGGTTGAGAACCACTGCTCTAAACGCTAGCCACGAAGTACCTTTTGAAGAGACCGGAGTACTAATGTACAAGGAGTTTATTTATAATAGACGAAAACCTGAACAATCCAACAGGACACGACCAGGATAGAGAAACGACGCTGCAACGGAGTACCATGCAGCAGTGAAAAAGAGTGGCTGCTCTTACCGGCCGGAAGTGAGCACGACAGAGCCACAGTACTGAGCATAAGAAGACACGAAGACGACATGCTGTTTGCTTACGTTTAAATAAAGGCTTACGTCACACCACTCTGCACTGGCTGGTGTCGTGATGATGGTTACCTGGGGGAGGACTGGACCGCAGGGGCCTCGGGGAGATTTCTTGGGCACTGGAAGTGTTCTGCGTCTTGAGTTGGGCGGTGATTACAAGGGTTTACAGGTGTGCAAAACTTCACCCAGACACGCACCTGGGATGTGTGCCCTCTGCCGTACGTGAGAGACACTACAGCCGCTGCAAACTGTCCCCGAAGGGAGGCAGAGCTCCCTAACTGCCACGCCTTTGCTCACGCTGCCTCCTGCTCCTGGCACGCGCTTTCTGTCCACCCACGAGATGCCTTGTCTTGTCCAGGGATCTGCCCAAATACTATCCCTGCTAGAGACTGAAGGTTTGTGTTCCCCAGAACGCAGCGAAATTAGGACAGGAAGCCTCTGGAAGGTGAGTAGGCCCTGAGGGTGGAGCCCTCGTGAATGGGATTAGTGTCCTTATAAAAGAGGTCCCAGGACACTCCCTCGCCCTTTAGCCGTGCGAGGACCCAGGGACAAGACAGCCATCCATGAGTCAGAAAGGAGTCAGAAAGTAGGTGCTCATTAGATATCGGTATTTTGATACAGCAGCCTGAACAGACGAAGCCAGTCCCCTTTCCTTCCTTCTCTCAGTTATAATTATTGTCATTCTAAAACATAATTTTGATGTCTGCTTCACTTCCCACTCACCAAACCCCCCACCCCCACCCCCCACCCAATTAGACTGCAAGCTCTTTAAAGCCAGGTCTCAGACCCTATTCTTATATTTCAAGATCAAGGGCCTGGGCAGTTCCTACTAAATATCTGACAGAGGAGTACACCACGAACAAGCTCTGGGTGGTTTGGGGGTTATGGGGCCGGGGACACAGCTGAAGTCCTGCCGAAGGGAAGGATCTAGATGGTTGAATGCCCCCTGGTCTGCTCCTCAGAGCGGCAGTGCCGGCTGTGAGAACGCCAGCTTCCCGATGCGCAGAGCCTTGGAAACAACAGGCGGGTGGCTCAGGGTGACAAGTGCACTCAGAGGACGTGAGAGCCCCGGCTGTACCCCAAGACCGTCGTCATCGTCGTCGGCGGCAGCCGTCCGTCTCGAGAGACGATGGCGTAGCTTCTTGAGAGTCTATCTGCACCGCCGAGAATGGCTGTGCAGTCCGACCCCAAGACCAGAGCCTGAGATTCCATGGGAGGGGACTTTTCTTAGGAATATCCCCGTAGGGTCCATTCAGGGACTTGGTCTCGGAGGCACACTCGGTGCCGGTACATCCCGCCTCCCTAACCACTTCGTGGGAGAAATCGCGTGCCTTTGAAGGCTGGTTTGGAGACTGGGAGACGCTGCATCTGTGCAGGCAACCTGACACCACGAATCAACTGGAAGTCTTGTGAAAGGGGGCCTCTGTCCGCCTCTCCAGGCTGTCTCCAGCCTCACCTTCTGCCTCTCCCTGAAGTTCTTGCCACCAAGCACTAGACGCCCCCTACCTCCCCCCCACATCGACAGGTGTGAGCATGTCCACTCCCGGAGAGACTTGGGGATGCTGGTTCATCTGTGGTGCGGTCGCCCGTGTGGCTGATTTGTTCCAGCACATTTCCTGAGACAGCTTAGGCCTGAGGGGCCCACCGGCAACACAGTATCCAGCCTCAACTCCTCAGAGTGACAGCCACAACCCAGGGGGCCATTTGCACTTGACTAGCTGGCCGGGGCCTCCGTGGGGTGAGCAGTCTGGATATTTGACCAAAGGCAGTGTGGTGGTCTTGGAGCAAGAGGTTGAGTCCCTTTTCATTTAAAGTGGGGTAGGGACTCAGCCTCTTGGCCCTCAGTCCTGGGATGCTTTTCAAGGGTTATGCATTTTGGGTCTTTAGAGAAATATCGCTAGAGGCTGCACCTCTGTGGCTCAGAGGCATCAAGCATTAAACCCCCTCACAGCCAGTGCACCCCGTTTTCCTCCCTCCTGGTCTGTAAAGTCTTGCTTGTTTGTTTGCTTGTTTTCACCTTTTACTTTTTTCTTTTTGGTTTCTTCTTTGTTTTTTCTTTTTTTGGGGGGGATTCTTTTCTTCTTTCCTTTTTTTGTACTTATATTTTTCCATTTTATTTTTTCACTTTTCTGATGCACAAAATCTTTTCAAATATTTTAAATCTTGAGATGCATAGTCTCAAATTGTTTCTTTTTTATTTCTTTAGATATAATGGAACACAACATTATGCTAGTTTCAGGTGTACAACGTAATGATTATGCATTTGTAAATATTGAAAAATAATCACCACAGTAAGTCTAGATATCTGTCACCTCACAGTTAGTTTGTTTTTCTGGTGATAAGAACTTTTAAGGTCTTCTCTCAGCACCTTTCAAGCGCACAATACAGTTTCAGAGTTTCAGTTTCAAACTTGATTCCTCCCGATGACTTGACCTTAGGGATTGTTGCCTGAAAGCTCTGCGGGGGGCCTCCCCTGGGGCCTGGACCTGCAGGTGGCCACATTCCTCTCCGGAGTGACCTGGTTGGCGTCCAGGTCGGCCTCTGCTGCGCAATGGCGGCGGGGTCCCCGCTGTAGCCCCCAGACGCGGCGACAGCAGGGGACCAGCCAGCGCTCGGGCTGTTTGCCTCGGAACTTTGGCTTGTGCCACCGTGCGCCAGCGGTGGGACCCAGAATATCCCGTAGGGTCAGGGGACGAGGTGTGACAGCAGCAGCAGAGGGACCGAGCCCTGGGCACGCTTGCCTTTGCCGGGAGCCCCGCGTCCGCGGCGATGGCTCCCCCTGCCGTCTGGTTGGCGCCCGGACTCCCCGTGCCACCCACCAGCGCAGGGGCGCCCTCCCTGTCCTCCTCCGGGCACTGCCTGGCACCTCCACCCGGTAACACCCTCGGGCAGGGCTGCCGCTGGGGCGCCCGGGCCGTTAACGAACGCAGCAGGACCTTATGAAAGTCTCGGCCAATTCTCCCTACAGCCAGCAGCTGGGTGGCAAAGCACACCTGAGGTCTAACGCCCTGCGCGATCGCGGGCTCGCGTGCGCGCTCCGGGGGGGTAACAAGGCTCCGGGGGCCGTGAAGACTCTGGCGCTTCCTTGGGGGCTGGCATTTTGCGGTGGGAAGGCGGCCAGCGGGTGGTGGGACCCCCAGACAGCACTGTCCGCCTTGGGGAGCCCGTCAGCCCGCCATCTGCAGCCAAAAGGCTTTCCCTGAGGACAGTTGCCTGCCGGCCCCTCCGCCCTGGCCGCGAGGCCGGCTGTTACGACTTGGTTAAATTAATGCACGTGCTGCCGGCCGGGGAGCTGGTTCACCGACAGACCACAGAGAAACTGAACTAGGGACGTTTCTCGCTCCCAGGCTGGAGGAGGCACGCAGCGCGCCCAGACGGGCCATTTGGGGAGGTCAGGGCCGAGTGCGGACCGAGGAAGGTAGGCTGGCGGGGCCCAAGGCAGAGTGCAGACGGAGAAAGGCTGGGGTCAGGGGGCACGGGCCTCTGCTAGGGCCCCTGGGTGGGGCGCCGCCAGTTCCCGGGCTAGAGCCGGATTGGTGCATTCAAACCTAGTGAGCCTGGTGCTGGTAAGTTCCATGGGGTCTCGGCTCAGGGGCGCACAGACAAACAGGTGCTGGAGGCAGGGGAGACTTGATCACAAGGGCTGCAGGGGGCCATAACAGGGACCTAAATTTGCTTGTGACTGCAGCTGCCCTCCAGGCCGTGCACGTGTATGAGGGGCCTAGTGTCTGGTCAAGGCCCCGAAGACGGCCGGGCCAATTTCACCGAGTCACTTGGGTAAAGGACGGGCAGCCGTAAACTTAGATGTGGCTTTATTATCATGTTCCCAGCAAGGCACATCCTCTGCCGCTCCGCTCTGTTAGCGCCTGTCTTCTGTCAAGTCGGAGCCATTACCCCTTGGAATACTGTTCTCCCACGTTCTGTTTTGTCTCTCAGGAGCTCCGGTTGGCTCACTTCAGGCTGCCTCTCGCCCGCTCATCCACGTTTCCACTCTCTGTACGGAACTGCTTTCGCATTTGCCTTCCCTTTGCCTGAGTATAATCTTCCATGTGACACGTTCATGCAGTATTTTAACGTTGACTTTTCAATGTCAGTGACCAAGGTTTTCATTTCTATCTGCTCCAGGGAGTTCTCACCCAAATAAATCAGCTCTCTTGCTTTGCGCCTGGCTCTCATACGGTTTTAAGTTTTTGTTTGTAATCCTTCTTAAAGATCATTATTTTCATAGAACTTCCGCTGTTTTTCTATTACCCAAAATATTTGGGATTCTTATTTTGTTAAAATGTCTGTTGACTTTTGTGGTGGATTGGTTCCTCCTGTTTGGTAATTTTGCATCATGAACGCGTTTTGGGTTTGCATGTCAGGATCCTGATACATATGGGCTGAGTGTGTCTCCCTCCAACATACTTTGTTTGCTTCTCTACGTTGCCCCAAAGGCCAGGACAACTTTCTGTGTCAACTGATGAGTTTTTCTACCAGGGACACGAATAGGCAAATTCAAGCTTCCCGTGCAAAGAAGCAGACTTTTCTCTAGCCACCCCCTCTTCACTATATGCACAGATTTTGAAATTTCTAAGTTTATTTAAGTGCCAGCGCTCTGCCCGCTGCGGCCCAAAGCCTTGCTACTCATCGCCCTAGAGTCTTGGACACCAGGGTTTTGGGTAAACAAAGTTAAGCCCACAGAGCAGCGACAGCACCAATTCCCACACTTTGTGGTTTTCAGTTCCCTCCACCGAGCTGGCACCCGGAACTTCCCGTATTTTCTTGCAGCTGAACAATGCATTGAAAAGCATGTTATGTTATCGTTCATCGTTCCCAGCTCTGCTCAGTAAGACGGTTTTCCCTGCAGACAGTCCACCAGATGGCGGAAAAAGGGACTCCTGAGCTTACACGTGTCATACAAACATAACTGATACACCAGCTGACTGGGAGCTGGTCAGATGTCGTGGCCAAGGGGCTTCTGTGATGCTTCCCAGTAAACCCACAAAAAGCCCCAAATGGTATGGGGCACAGTGTGGGGACCTCTGGTTTAACAATATTCAACTCACATTGTTCCAGTTGTAACATATATTACAAAGACAAAAGGCTGTGATTTAGTGTGGAAGGTCTGGGTAGACGTCATTCTATATATTATGGTGTATATGTGCACAAATTTCCAATTATATTCCGTTACCAATGCAGTTCAAAAATAAATAAAACTCTTTTCTGTAGTATCCTCAGCAACATAACCCCTGTGAGCTATGGGACTGTCCTAATGCTTATAAGGTCTGTTGCTTAATGGTTTAATTTATTCACACACATCAAAGCTCAGTATTCGCAGTTAATATAGGTACAGATACACTTTATAATTAGGCCTATTCTATAAAAATATATCCCTCTAGAGCATCATCGCCATCCTAGCATTAGTTTTAAGAGAACAGACTTTTCCTGAGTCTCTAAACGGAGTCACCTTGGGGTGAATCTCTGCACACAGTGAGTGACGGCGGCCTTCTTGCTGAAGGGTTTCCCACAGGCAGACTATCCACAGGTCTCCCCTCCTAGATGTGCGGAGGCTTCCTGATGAAACCCTCTGCCTTCACCCGTACTGCTTCTCCCTCGTGTGGATTCTGTGATGTCTGGTGAGGTTGGCCTTCTGGGAGAAGGTTTTCCCGCAGTCGGAATGCTCATAGGGCTTCTTCCCCACGTGCGTTCTCTTGTGGGTGATCAGGCACGAGGTCTGGGAGAAGGTTTTGCCACACTCGCCGCCGCACGCGTGGGGCCTCTCTCCCGTGTGGGTCCTCTGGTGGACGATGAGGCACGGCTTGCGGGAGAAAGACTTCCCACACTGCTCGTGGCCATAGGGCCTCTCCTCTGTGTGGGACCGGCGGTGTTCCATGAGACGTGACATGTGGGACTCCGAGCACTTGTGAGGCTTCTCGCCACCCACAGCCGCCTCGGGCACGGAGAGGCTGGTCTTGCAGGGGAGCGTTTTGGCACAGTTGCTGTTTCCCCCGGGCTTCTCGGCCATGTGACTTTTCTGACATTTGCGGAGGCAAACCTCCTCCCTGGGGCCGCCCCCTGCCCCCTGCCCCCTGCCCGGCGCGGCCATGGGCGTCTCGCCTCTGCGGAGGCTACAACGCGGAAGGAGTTCTGCCTTGCGGGAAAGGCCTTCCCTGCATTTGGTACCTTCGTGGGCTTTCTCCCTGCCATCGGTTCCTTGATCAGCATGAAGGGCTGGATCATCGCTAGCAGCTTTTTGACACTGGTTACATTCACGTGGTGGCTCACCAGAAGGTGGAGTGTTGAGCTTAGAACAGAGAAGTAAGTTCCCCTGTCCATTACGCTCAAATCTCCTTCTGGCCAGGCGAGCGTGAGGCCTGATGCGCACGTCACGTTGCAAACTCCCTGCACAGAGTCACATTTCTGGACCTGTTGTCTTGAAGGAACAAGGCCTGTGTCCTGACTGGTGTCTCGTTCATTTGTGTTACATTCATGGTGCCCTTTTTTGGTCAAATCTTTCTTGTCAAGGAACACCACCGGCCTCCGAGGTTTGTCTGGCTGTTCCTGTGGTCCGTCCACTTGGGCAGCAACTTACAAGACTTCCGCTCGGGGAACAGAAAGACACACACCTGCTACTCTTGTCAGGCTTGTGTCACAGAACTAAATTACTTCAGAAATGTTTGGAAGGAGGGTTCATTTTGGGGTTTCAAATCAAGCTGCCCAGGTTCAATAATACTAATCCTACTGCAAACACGTCCTGGCCCCTTGGCTTTTGGAAAGAAATGAGATACCGGACACAGGGATAAAACATTTACAACGGATAAAAGTAGCTTTGCTGTTAGCAAGTCTGACCCAGCACGTGGAAGAGTGAAGACAGGCACAGACAGCGTGAGAGCAAGAGAGACGGTGAAGGTGGAGTTCGGGCACCAATACCCCGAGGAGCCAGCTCGCTGGGCGGGTGGGGGTGGGGGGGCCTGGTCCGCAGCACTGGCTGGCTTCCGTGGTGAAAACAGGCCACCCAAGGAGCAACACATGCGTGGTCATTTAAAACCTGCCTGCCCACGTCAGGTCCCCAGTTGGGGGCGCAAGTGAGAGGCAACCACACAGTGATGTTTCTCTCCCTCTCTTTCTCCCTTCCCTCTCTCTAAAAACAAATAAATAAGTAAATTATTAAAAATAAAAAAATAAATAAAACCTGCCTGCCTTGCCCATCCCCTGAAACTGCACACATTAGCAGGCAGCCACAGGTCAAATAAGCCATGTGGCTACAACCACCCAAGAGGCTCTGACCCAGAGACGCCTGGGGTTCTATTGTCCTCCCTCAGGGAAGTGGCCTCTGGGCCCCAGCCTCTGGGGGACACCCTCTCCCTTGCATGAGCTTCTACATGCTCCTGTCACCTCATGGTTACGTCTTTTCCATAATCAGTCCTGAAATCCCTTCAATCTCCCCCATAAAAATGTGGTAAAATGTTAGTATTTGGGGAATTGACATGAAAGGCATTCAGGAATTCTTTGTACTATTCTTTGAAAGCATTATTAACACCAATAATTGGTTTTATTTATAACTAATAAAATAGACTAATTTCAGGCATGATTGATCAAGAAAACATGAGAAGGCAAATATATACAATATTTAGAAGAAGATAATTTCAGTAGAGGTATTTTTAACTTATTACACAGTACTATAAATGGGATGTCTTAAACCTGAAATTAAATTGGACAACTTTCTAGAAAAATGTAAATTGCAAAAACTGACGAAGCAACAGAAAACTAAATAAAAAGATGAAATGGATCCATACTCAAAAATATACCCATCAAAGGAACACAATCAAATCCTGTTCAAGATTTTTGCAACATGCATAAGGCAAAATGGATTTCTATCTAGACTATATGAAAAGATACTAAAGATAAATGAGAAAAAGACAATCCTGAAGAGATACAGGCAAAAGTAATAAACACAAAACAACCACATGTATCGTTTACAGCTATATTCATACCTAGTAAGTAAATAAAAAGAAGGATGCATAGCAATTTCAGAACTTGTGACCCTGTGACAGGAAGATGGAATAGTTACTAATAGACTTTATTTAAAAAAGAATTATGAATTTTAATAAGGAAAACCTGTAATAAGACCAAAGTTCAAGTCATAATGGAAAAAAATTGATACGCTTGGCCTTGTCAAGATTTAAAATCATAGTTCCAGTTTCATTTTCCTTCCGGCTCAAGTCCGTCTCATCTTGAACAAAAAAGCACCCAAGACAGACAAATCCATCATCTCTGCATCGCCTCTCACCCTCCGCGAAGGCATACAGTCTACACTAACCTGTCCCCGCTGCCTCCCCTCACCCAGCTGCAAACTGAGGTGCTCACGCGGCCCCACCTTCGCTCATCAGGCAGGGCAGCCGCATCGTCACTAGTCTGAGGCACAGGCCCCTACTCACTGTTCTCCTGACCTTAGCTCAGCCATCGCCAAGCCTACTGGTTGCTGGGATATTCTGACCCGAAGACAAATATAACTGCGCCACGGCCTTGCTTCAAACAATTCGGGCACCAGCAGGACCCAGACCACACCCCCTAATAACCTACCATACTTGGCTCCCCGAGCCACCTCCAGCCTTACCTCCCAGGTGTCCTCCGTGGTGCCAAATGCAGTGCCACCCGCTCATTGTGTGCCTCTTACTTCTGCATTCGCGGTTCCCTCCTCCTGGAACATCCCTGGGTCCCCTTTCACCTACACAGACCTTCCTTTCTTTAAGTCTGATCTTTCCTCACGCCTTTCCTGGCAGGCACTGACCTCTGTACCCGTGTCCGCTCATCCAGCAATGATAACCATCAGGGCACCCATACTTGGGAGCCGTTTTCTGTTCACGGGACCCACATCTCGATGGGACCCAGTGCTTCCCTGGGACTCTGACCCAGACGCTTAATACAGGTTTGTCAGTTGGAGACAGACACTTGTCAACCCCTGGAATAACAACCATTCCACAGCCTTCCTTCATTGTCCTCACAGTTCAGAGCCCGCCGTTGGCTGCGACGTAGGGTCCACAGCAGTGAGGGGGGCTGGAGAGAGGGAGTCTTTCCTCAGCGGTCCCTCCTGCCCTAAGGAGCCTTGGCCGGCCACCTGAGCGGAGTTCAGGGTCCTGGATGGGCAGACAAGCTCGGGGTCAAGGGATGGAAACAAGTCCACCATTGGGAAAGATGAGTGACCATTCGCGGGGGAGAGCTGATCCCCAGCTCACCCAGCTAAGGCTGTCCCTGAGTCTCCTGCAGATGGCGAACTCCTACGTGGCCGAACTGCGGGAGGACAGAAGCAGTCTGCCTGCGCCCCCCACCCCAAACCAGACAGGAACCCCGGCTCTATGCAGAAGACGTCAGACGCAGCCGCCCACGGGACCCCGCAAGGAGCACCCTTCCCAGTGCGCAGCCTGCCACACGTGTCCACTCTACAGCCTGGCGCAGAGGCCACCGCCAATCCGAGGTGCAACGGGAGCCTCAGAACCCACCAGGACCCAGGTGTTGGCCATCCGAGACCAGCCTGGGGGGTCCGGAAGGGCTCAGATCACACTCGGAGCCCTCCCAGCACTGCGTAGGCACCCCTGAACTTGGGTAGAACTACAACTCCCAGGAGCCTCCGCGCGAGGCCCTTCCGCTAAGCCGTGAGGCACTTCCTGCCACGGCGGAGGCAGTTGTGGCAGCGGGCGTAGAAGTGGGCACGGCCACGTGAACTGGACAGGAGACCTCCCAACACTGCGTAGTACTCCCGGACTGGGGCGGAACCGCAACTCCCAGGACCCTCGGCGCGACGCGCTCCGGATAAGCCGCGAGGCACTTCCTGCCACGGCGGAGGCAGTTGTGGCAGCGGACGTGGTGGTGGGCGCGGCGCCATTGACTGCCCGGCAGAGCCTCACGGTGGCGCGCGTGTAGACGGGTAGGTGGCCCATGAGCGCACGCAGTTCCACTTGGTTGCGGCGTGGCAGTCGCCCTGGCGGTTTCCCACCAGGTCTGATCTGCCCACAGCCCTGCACCATCGGGGGCGAGGTGGGGGTGGGGGTGGGGGCGATTTATGACTGCGCAAGCCATGTGAGTCCAAGCCGGGCCTGGCTGAGGCCTCATCCCCGAACGGCTACTGCCTAAAGGGACTTCCTTTTTTTAAAGGCCTACCCTTCGGTCCTCATGATAATCCCCCAAATAGGTAACGTTATCCCCATTTCGCAGATGAAGGATCGGAGGCAACCTTTCTCAACGTTGTCACTGTGAAGGAATCCTTGGAATAATTCTCACGTCTAAAGGAGCCCTGCCTCAATGTTATCTCTGCGAGTCATGATAGAAGAAGGCGACTGTGAGGTTACACCTCTGAGATACTGAAGATACACATGGACAATGGCCAGACCGTATTTAGAAGCACGACTCGGACCTAACCCGGAACCAACCCCTCGGCTACAATAAACAGCCCAGGAAACCAGATGGCCATCCTCAGAAGAGTCCAGAAAGCTAAATAGTGACTTCTTCGTTTTTATTTATTTATTTTAAGAGAGAGAGGAGGAAGAAAGATACATCGGTTGCCTCTCGCTCGCCCCCAGCCAGGGACCTGGCCCGCATCCCAGGCATGTGCCCTGACTGGGAATTGGACTGGTGACCTTTAAGTCTGCAGGCAGGTACGCAACTGGGAATTGGACTGGTGACCTTTAAGTCTGCAGGCAGGTACGCAATCACTGAGCCACACCAGCCAGGGCTAAACAGTAACTTCTGTAACAGTTGGCCACAAGTCGTGGGGGCTTGATCAATAACTGATAGCTTCCCAGACCTTTTTCCCCCCTTCTAAGCTAGAATCAACCAGAAAAAGTCAAATAGTTACCCCTCACCAAAAATTTCTCTAGACTTTTGTCACATGCTGCTGGGGAGATGGGAGAGGCAAAATTGCCCCAAGTTACATACCATTGGTTTAATCAGTCAAGTAGTTTCTGTGAACTGAACCAGGAGTTGCAGCCTTATCAGATAGACATTTAGAAAATGAACGACTTGAATCCGGAGTATGTGGCTTGCAAGGCAGAACCTGCTTTCCTTCACTCATAGTTGAAGCCTGAACCACCATCCGTAGGAACTGGTGCGGTTCCTGCAGCACCTGCTTTTGGAGAGCTAGACTTGGCATCCCTGAAGCAACTATAAAATGGGGTTTAGCACTCATGCTTGTGAGAAATATTGTCCTAGACAGTAGCTCCAAATCGCAGGTTCAGCCTCAAATCTCTTCTCCAGTATGGAATCTTACCCAGAAGTAAAGCAGCCCTATATGTTCAATCAATAATAATTTAACAAGTAGCCAATGATAGCATAGTTAAAATAGCATAATGCAGGCTATATAAAAGTCCCATATTTCAATAATGTGAACACTTGGTATCATCAAATTTCAACTAGGGAATCGATGTTCCATAAAGAAATCTCCTCTTTCTAGAAAAATTTAAATAACTAAATTTCTTATTCTTTAAAGACTCTGTCCTGCCCTGGCCGGTGTGGCTTAGTTGGTTTGAGCATTGTCCTGTGAACCAAAAGTCTGTGGGTTTGCTTTCCGGTCAGGGCACATGTCTAGGTGGCAGGTTCTATTCCCAGTTGGGGCGCGTTTGGGAGGTGACCAATCAGTGCTCCCCCCCCCTCACCCTCTCTCTCCCTCTCTGTCCCTCTCTTTTCCCCTTTCTCTTTCTAAAAGCAATGAAAAACTATTCTTGGGTAAGGATTAAAAAAAATTCTGCACAGCCTCACTGTGGGTTTCAGGTGCCTAAGTAGAATCTGCCTTCCTTCTTCTGGAGTCTGCGCTGTCTTCCATTAAAACTAATGTTTCCTTAGGCATCTTCAGGGGCAGATGAACTCTCCCTAAAGCTGTTGTGTTTTCATTTATCCAAAATCCCACCCAGCCAACTAGATGTCTAAAATTACACAGCAGATGGAAGGAGCTTAGAAGTCACTGCTCCAGCCACACAATCAACTGAGAGCCAGACAAACTGAAAAATCAACAACCCTTCGATCCAGCAGGGAAAGCCGCTGCCCTCAAATGGGCGAGAATCACCACTTAACAGAGGAGACACCTCCGCATGGACCAGTCCAGAGTAGGAAACCCTGGACTGGCATTGATAAAAGTACTGGAGACTCAGTGTGGACAAGTGTGAGGGTCAAAATCTCCAGGGAGGTCCCCACACTTTTGTGAGTTTTACCTCTAGGAGCTCGACAGGAAAGACAAATCTCATGCTTCCGTTTGAAATACACCAGAGCATTCTGTTCTTAACAAGCAAGGGCTGCCCTGAGGAGGAGCTACTTAACCAAGGCCTACCCGACTGGGGTTTTATCAGAGCCTAACTGACTTGGGGAAGGGAAATGCCAACTCCTGTGCACCCCCATTAGACTGCGCCACTGACGGGAGGTGGGGGAGGACTGAGGAACCTTCTGAGCCCACAGTCTGGAGGCACGCAGGCTCCTCAATGGACTATTTGAACACTTCTGTCCCCCGCACGTTGCTGAAGGTCCCCTTACAGCAGGTTTTGTTTTGGTTTTTAACCAGTACAAGCAGGTCCTCAGACAACATTATTTCATTCAATGTCATTTAGGTGTAACATTGACGAGATGCCATAGGAACTTAATTCTTGTTATATCAGCTAGCCCATGGGAAAGCTGGTTTCTGATAGTTGTCCTGCTTCAAGGCCGAGACCTACCGGCTCTGGTAAGTGAGGACCTAGTGTACAGCAAACAATCCCAAGGCAGACAACACGCCGGACAGGACTGGACAAGCATCAGCGCGACAGTCGGGTATGGCAGGAATGTGGGGATTGCCAGACCAGGAATTTTTCCCAACGGCGATTGATATGCTGAGGGCTTTCATGGGCGGAGCGGACAACAAGCAAGAACAGAGGGACAATGGAAGGCGAGGGATGGAAAATCCTAAGAACGAGTCAGAAAGAAACACGAGAGATCAAAACTGCTGGAACAGATACGGAGAATGTCTTTGATGGGCTCCACAGACGGGACACACTGAGGGAAGGCTCCCTGTGCTTGATAACATCTTAGGAGGAACCCCCAAACTGAGAAACAAAGAGGGAAGAAAACACCGAAACACAGAACGAGCCAAATGATTAGCATCCGAATATATGCCTACTGCCTACAAATCGATAAACGACACGTAACCCCTATCAAAGTGTATAAACGGCACGAACAAATCATTTGGCCTGCAGACAGTAGTGTACTGGTGCCGGGGTTGGAAGGCTGATGCAGTAGTCCTGGGAGCACCAGTTAGGGTGGTAGGAGTCAAAGCTCTAAGATAGGGCTGGGTATTTAAATATAATATGTAATATACAGAATATAGTGAGAGGTTGCACACCGAAAAGAAATCTTCAGCTTTGCTTATGAAACATTAATGCAAAAATCTTAAATATTAGAAAGTAGAATCCAATTTTTAAGTATATTTTATTGATTATGCTGTTACAGTTGACTCAATTTTTTCCCTTTGCCCCCCTCCACTTGGTACCCCCCTTCCCCCAGCAATCCCACCCCTTTAGTTCATGTCCACGGATCATGCATGTAAGTTCTTTGGCTTCACCCTTTCCTACACTATTCTTAGCATCCCCCTGTCTATTAAGTTCCTACCAGTTATGCTTCTTAATCCCTGCACCATTTCCCCATGTCTCCCTCTTCCCCGTCCACACCGATAACCCTCCACATGATCCCCATACCTATGATAGCATGCTATTTTTTAAGTGAAACATTGTAATCAAGTGGATTTGCCATCAGGGCTGTAAGCGTCGGTCGATGCTGAGGAAATCACTAATAGATACATTAACGGGACCGAGGAGAATAATTGTATGACCACTTTCGGAGAAGCAGAAGAGGCATGATGAAACGAGCACCCAGTCGTGATTTTTAAAAATGCTACATAAGGTAGAAATTAATGGATACTTTCTGAGTGTGAAAAATATATAACGGACTTCATCCCAAAAGTCAGGACCAACCTTAGTGAGAGAACACTAGGAGCTTTGCCACTCAAGTAAGGCGACTAATGCCCTACCGGAGTTATTCCACAGCAGCGCCACAGAAGAGAGCAAATCAGGGCAAGGAAGGAGCCAGAACTGGGTCCTTTCAGCTGACGTTTATGTTTCTACAATATGCAAAAGAGTCCATGGAAATACTACCACAAAATAACAGAATTTTGTCAAAGAAGCAGGTTATAAAATCACACAAAAATCTGTCCAAGCAAAAGCCATTTAAAAGCTATAATGGAAGGAAAAAGATGTAGTGAAAGAGAGGACCCAATTTGTAATAAAAAATATGTACGTAGCATAATTTTTTTTTTTTTACACACAATCTTAAAATGCCTAACATCCATATTAAAACAACTGTAAAAATACTTTTGAAAGACAGAAACGGAGACTTGGACAAATGAAAAGACATGTCACACTCTTGGGTAGAAAGACTTAATTTCATGAAAATGTCTATCCTCCTTAGGTTAGTCTATAAATTTAAAATTATCTCAGTAAAAATACCATGTGTCTTCTTCCCCTGGAATTAAAAACAAGTTTATTATAATATGGAAAGGAACGAATAAGAATAGTTAGATAATGCTGGAAGTGCAGCCAGATTCCAGTATATGAGAACTCACACGCAGGTCCCATTAAGACAGGACCTTGTCCAGTGGGGGTGGGGGGGAGGGGAATAAGGGGGAGAGGGACTGAGCAAAAAGGAAAAAGAGCTCATGGACAACAGTGTGGGGATTAACGGGGGTGGGGTGGAGGTGGAAAGGGGGATAAAGGGGATAAGTGGTAATGGAAAGAAAACTTTTTAAAAATAAACCAAGATACTGGTTCATTCATAGACAGAGGGGAGCAAATCCAGAAAGAGAACCAACTGCAGATGCAAAACTAGTGCCCAGTAAAGACAGCATCTCAAGCTGGGATAACTGGCTGGCCTGATGGAAATAGATAAAATTAAATGTATGCCTCATACCATATACCCAATAATTTCAAGTGAATCAGAGACTTAAACGTAAAATGTAAAATGAAGCCATGCCCGGGGAAATTCCTCTCTAACTGGGAATGGCAGAAACTCTCCTAAGACTTGAAATCCATACACCAGGGTGGGAAAGACGAGTAAATTTGACTGAAAAAAATGGAAAATGTTTACAGAGCACAAAAGCCCATGACCAGAGTAAAAAAGACAAGTGACTCACCGTGGAAAATATTTATGATGTAATGACAGAGGGTTAATATTGTAATATAGAAAATGCTCCTAAAGAGAGAGAGGCAAAACCGTGCGTAAACATGCACACTAGATATGAGCTGACTGTTCACAGGAAAAGAAAGGCAAACTCCTAAATATCGGAGGGGTTGTTCAGTCTCACTCATTGTAAGAAACACACAAGGAGAGGACGTCTCTCACCGCATTGGCAAAAATCTAAGCATTTGACAACACACTCAAAAATATTTACTAATTGCCTTTGGAAGATACTAGGAGACCAGATCATTATTTTGAAAGCAGATACATATGGGGGGGAGAATAAAACATTTATCTATCTTTCTTATCTAAATAGTTCCTGTGGGTAACCAAATAATTGAAAAGGGGGAATCAATAAATTAAGAATGAACAGAAATATAATATCTATCATTTGATAATCCCTAACGAATCCTTAGGCAATGATCACCATTGACTGCTGACATCCTTTTAAAAAATGGGAACACCCACCGTCCTGTCCATCGCTAAGGCTGGACACCATCAGCTGTGAGTCATCTGGCAAACGACAACAACCTGTGACTGACCGCGCCTCTGGATCGAACCAGCAGGTTATAGGGACACAAGAGGCGGCAGAGAAATACGTCCAAGAACGGGGCCATGAGACAGCCCTGGCTGTGGGGGAGTCCGCGGCGTTGCCGACACTTGCCCTCCTCCCCCCCTCTGCGGTCTCATTCCTGTTACTCCCATTCTACAGATGTGCAAACTGAGGCTCCGACAGCTTAGGCACAGAACGCTCTGAGGCCCAGGAGGCACAGCTGGAATCTGACTTGATCACCTTGTCCCGAGATGCCCGCACCTGATTTGTTCCTTGATTGCCCCCCAAACACTGTAGAAGCCACGGAGGCCTGAGTGCCAATGCTCTTGCCTTATGCCCGTGTCCTCTGTCATCAGGCAGCCCCCGGCGCCTCCCCTGCGGAGTTCCCACTCTGCCCAGTGTGAAAAGTGCCCTCTGTCCCCTCTCGCAGGCCCTGAGATCGGCTAACCGCACGGTGCACCTGGGGAAGCTGCAGCCCCGAGCTCAGTGGGTTCGAGACCGGATGGGGACTAGAGCCCGGCTTGCCCAACTCCTTCTCCCCTGTGCCCCCTGACACCTTTCCCTGTTCTGGAGGGAGGAGGGCAGCCGAGGATGGCCAGACCCCGAAGGACTGAGGGGAAGGAGAGCGCGGCTAACAGGAGCACCCCAGAGGCAGAGCAGGGGTGGACCATGTGCGCCCTGCCTCGGAAAAGCGGGCAGCACACACGGGCTCATGCCAACCTACCTCTACCCACAGAAAAGAAATTTTAGGGACCCTCTTGGGCCGTTCTCCTGGGCTTCTCCAAGGTGGCCTTCTCCCGGTCTGGTCTGAATTGCTGCTTTTACTGAGACAAAATTTACTTGTTATGGGAATGCACAGAACAAATACATGCAATCTGGTGAGTTTTGACAAATGTGTCCTCCCACGTGACTAAATAAACTCAGCTAGGATATGCTGTTGTCTATCGTCCCAGAAGCGTCCCTCCTGCTGCCTTTACTCAGTCCCCTTCTGTCCTTGAACCACAGGTCTAAAAGCGCCCGACAACTTCGGGGGCACTCAAGCCTCTGGCTCTCTCCGCCGACCAGTGGCTGCTGGCCACCCATCTGGCCATGATCCCGCCAGGTCCCTGTGAAGTGGCAGTCACTGGCTCCTACCCTGGAACCAGCTGTCTGAAGACACCAGTCACCACCCCATCCATGCTGCTGGCTGTCACCATGAGGCCACCCAGGTCAACCAGCAAGTGGAATTTTTCACTTCCTCCCCAACCTTCCACAGAGCTGATTTCCCTTCTCTCTCTTGGCCCTGGTGATGTCTGTGACAAAGCAGACCCCCACAGAGGGGTGAAGATGCCGGTAATTATCTTAGCAACAGGACATGCTGTGCATTTGAATCGTCTAATGCCATCCCCATGGCAACACAGAACCTCAGAAGCATGGTCATCTGCAGCCCAGAGGCAACAGCGCTCACTTTGCTCAACCCCTCAGATGAGGGCAGAAACGAAAAAAAAAACACAGAGAGACATCTCTTGCTGCTCAGATAGCCTTCGTAGCCTTGTACATATTCTTTGTCTGCATTGTTTATAGTGGATGGCGACCCAAATAGGGTAAGCCTGGGAGGGTCCATTTTAGCTGCTGATTCATGGGCTGATTTCAGATTCAAAGCTTGGTCCCGCACCATTAGGGACACGGGAGGATTATTTGACCGACGGAGGCAGAACAAGTCTGCCAGCGAAGAGGATTCCTGGGAGAGGGGCAGTGGAAGAGTTTATACCAAGGCACACAGTAAGGGTTCCACTTGGCCAAAAGCTCTGCTGCCACCTGGTCGTTTGGGCCCCCTTATGCCAGTAGACCAGCAGGCAAAGGAAGGAGTTACCCCACGGGTGGGATGAGAGACCCCGATGAGCACAAGGGGCCACGGGACTGATAGACGTTGGGACTGGGAAAGGGTATGCCCGGGACTCCGCAGTCACTGAATTGTGCCTCAGGGCTTCTGTGCCTAGTGATTGCCAGAAAAGGGCAAGAACAAAGGTCGACCGGGGCGTTTGGTAACCAGGGTTCAGACCTATCAGAGAGGAATGTCACCCTACCGAGCAATCAATTTCCATCAACAGAAGTGCTGGCTGAAGATGAGGGGTTGGGTGGAGGAAGAGAGAGGCCCCCCTCGTACACTGCTGCACAAATTGGAGGACCAATTGCAGTAGGGGGTGTTGTGGCTTATCCCAGTAATCCTGGGTTAAATTTTGTTTTTGTTTTTTAGAAATCATCACCAGCCGCCACTTTGAAGAATCAGTGGCGAGGCAGAACGAATGGGGCACAAGTCGATGAGGGAACTCAGGGGTGTCCCGGAGGAGAAGCTGCCTGCGCCTCATCAGTGACGCGTTGGCACTCACTTGTGCTCCAAAGGCAGCTCACTGGGCACACCTGCAACTCCAGGCCGCAGAGCGTTTTTTGCTGGCTGCTGGGAGCATCCTGGGGCCGTGCACAGGGCCAGCCAGAGGGGCTCCAGGGAAGATGCCCCTGGAAACAGCCCGCAAGCAAAGCTAGCTCACCTCTTGGCATCAAGTCCCCGCTCCCCACTGGGTATCACTTATAATCATGGCCCCAAAACACCACCTGTGTTTTAATCTTTGTCTCAGGGTCTTTGGGAAGAACACAAACCAAGATACCATGTCTTGTAAATGTTCAAGTGTATTGTCATATGGTTATTTATTATATTCTTGTATACAAGAATATATATGTGTATATATATATGACTTTTGTTGGGTTTGTAATTTATTCCAACCTTAACTTTTGTTTTCTTGATCTGAGGTGTATCCATCTCCTTAATTGTTTTCAAGAAATCAAAGACTCAAAGAATCTTCTCTTTTTTCTCCTCTAACATCCATCTGATTGATTCCTGAGCTGACCTTATCTTTATTATTTTCTTTCTTCTTGTTGCTTTGGGTTTGCCTCTTGAGCTCAATATTTAGACTTTTTTGTTCTTAATAAATGCGTTGAAACTAATCGATTGTCACTGTGTACTTCTTTTGTGGTGTGTTGACATGAAGTGGTTTGTATATCATTCTGTTCTAAATCTTGCCTGGTTTCCTTTGTAGTTTCCATTTTAACTCGAGCTATTTAGTAATATGCTATTCGTTTTGAAGTGTGGAACTTTCCGCTCGCTTTTATTATTAATTTCAAGTTTTATTGCTTTAAGGTTGGATTGAGTATTGTAATTATTCTAGTTCCGCTCTATTAACACGTTATGTATAATTTCATTATTCTGTAGTTGTTCCCCTTGAGATGACAACATACAGCTTTGACTTCTTCGCGCCTAGGAGACGTTTACGGTCGCAGCCAGCACGTTAGAACGCTCACACTGCACCTCCCCAGCAGAATGCGGAACAAGCGGTGTTCTGGGCCTTCCAAGCTGGAGCCCTCCGACCGGCGGCTTCTGCTGCTTCTCTCTCAGAAGCTTGCTCTTGGGATGCTCTGTCAGGGAATCCAGCTACATTTTTAAAAACCCCCGCCCGCATGCAAGGCCACAGGGAGAAGAACCAAGGCTCCTGGCCTCACTGCTCTGGCCGAGCTCCCCGCCATCAGCCAGCACCTACTGTGAGCCGCAGGCGAGCACCTTAGCCATGTCAGCTGGGAGGCTGCAGCCCCAGGTGACAGCAGGAGGGGCAGAGCTGCCCTGCTGAGTCCGGTCAGCTCACGGGGTCATGAGCGATAATAAAATGGATTTGCGCCCTAAGTCGCCACCACACTTTCAAAGCTTGTCAGTTCCACTGCCCTGCTTCCTGTGGAGATGGTCACTAGATTTTCATCCTGCGGGCAACATGATGGACCTTAACAATTTTTAATAAACGTCTCTTTCAAGAGACTCAGTTCTCCGCCATCAACTGGAACAGGTAAAGTTAAACGCAAATGGAACTTAGAGCTGCAAAACTATTTGGAAATGCGCTCAGTAAACTATTGCCACAAATATGTTACGATACTCGCGTGGAAGTCACACTTAAGTTTAGCCAACATATAGCTCTCAGTGCCTCATACCTCCATGTTTCGCCAGTAACATGTTCCTTAACAGGCTAATCGTCAGATGCCATTGTAAGTTTTACCTAGTTTCCTTTGTTCACAGACATCACAACTCCTGAATTTCAAATCCAGGACTGGAGACCATTTTCAATGATCTCAGACCTAGAAATTCTACTTGACCAAGAAGGTTATGGGAAGATGAGAGCAATCCTGACCTGAAGCCAGAATGGAAAAATTCACACAGAGCAGGAAAATGGATCAGGTATTACCAAGTGGCAAGGGGAGAAGAACCTGGAAAGCAGAGAAATGGCTGGGCGGTAAATCACTGCCCTGCAGCAGAGGCCACCTGATTTAATGGCGTGCTAGTAAACGTTTGGCTGCTGGCGCTCTTGGGGAGCGCTCAGGTGCGCAGCGTTTGTTGATTTCTATGGTGTAAATGCTCCCACCGTGGCCGACTTCAAGCTACCAGTGTGGCCTCACCAAACACAGGTGGGAAGAACTGCACGCAGTGGGCTCCGGCTGCTCCAACACACCACTGGCTTGGTCTTAGTGGGTCACTGCACTAAGAAGACTCCAGGCTTTGGGGGAGGGGGGCATTCAATGGGCTAAAGACAGCCTTTCAACAAATGGTTCTGGGAAAATGACAACCACCTGCAAAAGAATGAAGCTGGACCCTTAACTAACTCCATATACAAAAATAAATTCAAAATGGATCAAAGATTGAAATGTAAGATCTGAAACTACAAAACTCATGGAAGAAAATATAGAGTAAAACCTTTATGACATTGAATTTGGCGATGATTTCTTGGCTGTGACATCAAAGGCTCAGGCAACAGCAGCAACAACAAAAATATAGGTGAACTGGACCATGAAAATTAAAACAAATTATATATCAAAAACCAACATCAACAAAATAAAAATTCAATCCACAAACTGGGAGAAAATATTAAGAAATCATATATCTGATAAGGGATCAATATAAAAATATGGAGAACCCCTAAAGCTCAAGGACAAAGAAACACATAACTCCACTCAAAAACGGCCACGGTATTAAACAGACACTTCTTCAAAGAAAATGTGCAAACTGCCAATAAGCACATGAAAAGATGCTGAAGATGACTGTTAGAAAAACGTTCATCAAAAGTTCAATGCGAGTGATACCATCTCACACCCATTTTGATGGCTACTATTAAAAAAAACCCAGAAAGTAACAAGAATTAGCGAGGATGTGGAAAAGTCGGAACCTTTGTGCACAGATGGTGGAAAGACAATATGGTAGCTCCTCCACCATTACCAATAGAATTACCGTGTGATTCAGCAATTTCCCTTTCAGGTGTACACCTGAAAGAATCGAAAGCAGGGGCTCTACGAGCTATTTGTACAGCCATGTTCATAGCAACAATTATTCACAATAGCTGAAGCATGGAAGCAACCCAAGTGTCCACCAACGGATGAACAGATGCGCAAAATATGCTCCATCCTTTTAATGGAATATCATTCAGCCTTAAAAAGAAAGAAGATTCTGACACATGCTACAACATACATGAATTTAGAGTACATTATGCTAAGTTAAATAAGCCAGTCACAGAAGGGCAAATACTGTATGATTCCACTTACAAGAGGTACTTAGAGTAGTCAAATTCCTAAAAACAGAAGGTAGAATGGTGGGTACCAGAAACTGGGGGGAAACAGGAGTTATTGTTTAATGCAGTGGCTCTCAACCTGTGGGTCGCAACCCCTTTGGGGGTTGAACGACCCTTTCACAGGGGTGGCCTAAGACCATCGGAAAACACATATATAATTATATATTGCTTTTGTGATTAATCACTATGCTTTAATTATGTTGAATTTGTAACAATGAAAATACATCCTGCACATCAGATACGTACATTATGACTCACAACAGCAGCAAAATTACAGTTATGAAGTAGCAATGAAAATAACTTTATGGTTGGGGGTCCCCACAATGTGAGGAACTGTATTAAAGGGTCGCAGCATCAGGAAGGTTGGGAACCACTGGTTTAATGGGTGTGGAATTTCAGTTTTGCATGATGAAAAGAGTTACAGGGATGGGTGGTGGTGATGGTGGCAAAACATTATGAATTTTTTTTTAAGATTATATTTATTTATTTTATTTTTACAGAGAGGGGAAGGGAGGGAAAAAGAGGTGGGGAGAAACATCCATGTGTGGTTGCCTCTCGTGAGTCCTCAGCCCACAGCCCAGGTATGTGTCCTGACAGAATCAAACCGGTGACCCCTCGGTTTGCAGGCTGGCACTCAATCCACTGAGTCATGCCAGCCAGGGCATGAATGTATTTCGATATACTTAAAAATTGTTAAGATTACCAATTTTATGTGTATTTTACCACAATAAAAATACCTGAAAAAATAAACATATGTTGAGCGAAAAAAATCAGACACAAGACTGTATGCTTTATGATTTCATTTATCTGCAACTACAGAAAAAGCAATTCTAATCTAAAGTGACAGAAAACAGGTAATTGGTTGCCTAGCAGCAGGGATGGGGGTGGTGCATAGACTAAGAAGGAGCACTAGGGAATATTTTGGAGTGATGGAAATGATCTCTAACTTGATTATAGTAGTGGTTGCGTGGGTACACAAATCTGCCCAATCCGATGGAAATATACACTTAAATTGGGTGCATTGTATTGCATATCAATTGCACTGCAATAACGTTGATTTAAAACAAACCAAAAAAGCAATGCGCAAGAGTGGCAGGAAATTACTCCTTTTGAAAGCGGGCAGAGTTCGGGACTGATTTCCTCTGTGACCAGACTAGCACTGCTTCATCTAGATAAAGCTGATGGCACTGCTGCAGGTGAGCTCTCGGGGACAAAGGGATGATGTACGACTTGTGAAAACAGCAGTCCTCTGCGATTACGAATGATTTCGCAGGTCACAGGCACATTACTAATTGTAACCAGAAAATGTTGACTCATCGGAACGGCTCAGGGCACTGTGGGCGCGTTTCACACCGGGGCTGTGACTGCCTGGACGGAGAGCCAGGACAGATGACATGGAGTTCCATATGTGGAACTTCCATGCTTCTTCCCAGGACAATAGCAAAACAGCACTTGTTGACAATAGTTTCATCTGCAGGGAGATATCTTTGGCCCTTTTTGATTTTTGATGCTGAAAAGCAAACCAAAAAAAAAAGGGAACTGCTCCTATTGACATAGCACTTCATTTTTCCTTTAACCTAAAAACAGGGACCAAATATCCCTTTACTTCTGATTGGTTACAAACAATTCCATTCTCTTAATGAAGCCTGTTTTTTAGTTATACATGTCACATCTTCATTTGATATAATTCCCCCGATTTAATTTTTATTGTAGTTCATCAGTTTGTTTAATTATACATTTAAAAAAATTCAATACCGTAACATTGTTTTATTTCATGGAAACTTTTTATGCTTACGTTCTGCTTATGGAAAGTGAGACTTGTACTCTCTTTATATAGCGAAGTGACAGTTTCTTTTAAAATAAATGTATTTTAACAAAAAATGAATCAGTCCAAAGAAAAATATTACCGGTAGGCAATAAGCGGATTAGGCAAATATCGTGCTGGGACTGCCCAAACGTCTGACGCTCGGAAAGGCTGTTCCCTTTCCAGCTCTCCTGCTTTGTTGTTCAATGGGAGGGTGGGGGTGCGGGTGGGCTCATCGGCGGCACCTTGCTAAGATGGAGCAGGGTCAGCAGTGCCCGATACAGGGGAGCCACTTTTAAAATATTTTATACCATATTTTTACTGTACCTTTCCTGTGTTTAGACACACAAATACCGTTGTGTTACAGTTGCCTACAGGATTCAGTACAGTAACATGCCGTGCAGGTTCGCAGCCCAGGCTGTGCGCCACGGAGCCTGACGCGCACATCTAGGTGTGCGTACCTGCGCGCGGTGAGGCTTGCCCGGTGAGCAAATTGCCCGACGACCCATTTCTCAGGACACACCCCCTCCCTTAAGCGATGCATGACTGCAATTGCACGTAGGGTTTGCTGGCAATGTACTACGTCCAAGACATGTGCACTGCTCCCTGCCCTGACCAGAACCTCTCCCCCTGCTTTCTCCCCACCCGGGTGAGCGGAACCCCGATTGACCCGGTCGCACACTGGGTAAACCGTGTAGCTCTCCCTGACGCCGTCCTCTCGCTCTCGCCCCGCGTCCAGGCCACCTGCGAATCTCTCTGTTCTCCTTTTAAAAAAAAAACCCCAATCTGATTATGCCCCACCACCTCCTCCCTGACCACACTAGTCCACACCGCCATTTAGGCCCTCGCAACGGCCGCCTAACTGGCTTTCCGGCTTCCGTCTGGTCGTACCTCCCCGCAGCCCGTTCTCTGAACAGTGATCTTCGCAAAACAGAAGCAGATGCACTCGCGCACCTGCTCCCCACTCTCCAGGAGCGTCCATCGCGCTTAGAACAAAATCCAAATTCCTTACTAAGACCTTCTAAGAGGCGGGTCCCTGCCCCTCGCCAGCCCCGTCCCCTGCTCTGTCGCCGCGCTGCCGCCACGCTGTTTTCTCGGGCAGCAGGCACGTGTCTTTCTCTGCCGTCTGCTGGGACACTCGGCTCACCCCGACCTTCATTCAGCTTTCCGCTCCATGTCCCCTCCTCGGGAGACAGTGTCCCTGGCCACCCAGGCATGCCCCTCATTCTCTATCCCCCTCCCTGTTTGACTTTTCCTTTTTTCCCCCCTAAACACTTCCTCCTGCCTGAGCCAGTATTTTAGGGAGTTCGTTCGCCAGCTGTTGACTTGCCGCTAAATCCTAAGCTTCCCTAGAACAGGGGCCCCTCTACCCTCGGGTCCCCAGAGCCTAGAACAGGGCCTGGCACACAGGAAGCCCTCCGAGAACACGTGCTGGATGAGCGAATGACTCGTCCAGGGCGCCGGGTGCCAAGAGGGGCCCACCCGGTGGGTCCCCGGGGCTCCCTGCCCCCACGCCCCGCTCCACTCCAGGGCGCCACGACCACCTCCCGCGGCGGGGGCGGCCTGGGCGCCTTTCGTCCTCCCGCCCAGAGGGGGAGTCGAGGCCGAGCGCGCAGGGCGCGGCCCCCGAAGCCCCTCCTCCCTCGCACCCTGCGTGCCTCTATGGTTCTTCCTGTCACAGTCGGGAGGGGGCGCTGCGCGCAGGCGCGAGGTGACGCCGCGGCAGGGCCGGAAGGAGCGCGGCTGGGGCCTCGGCGGCGGCGGCGGCGGAGCAGGCGGCCGCGGCTGCTGGAGACCGAAAGCCCGGGCGGCCGGGGCCGCGAGCGCGCCTGGCGAGCCGGCGAGTTGAGTGGCGAGTAAGTGTCCGCCGCGGGGCGGGCCGCGCTGCTCTGGGGGGCGAGCGGCGTCCCCGCACGGCGCCTCCCGTAGCCCGGGGTCGGGGCGGGGGCCTCGGCCGTGAGGGGCGGCGGGGGCGCGGGGCGGCCGGAGCCGCGGGGCCGGCGGCGGGGCGGGCGCGACAAAGGCGCGCGCGGCCGGCCGGCCCTGCCCCGCTGCCCGCACTTCGGGAAGTTTCGCGGGCCGGTCTGTCTGCCCGCAGCGCGAGGGCGAAAGCGCCGCAAGTCCCCGTGTCCTGGACACCCCCCGGGAGGCGGCGGCCGTGGCGCCGAGCGCGGCCTGGAGCGCGCGGGGGGCGGTGCGCGGGGCCTTTGGGCTCCGCAGGCGTGTGCTCCCCGGAGAGCCGGCGACGGCCCCCCAGCCGCGGGGAGGACGCGCAGGTGTGTCGGAGCCCCGGCCGCGCGGACGGAGCGCTTCTGTCGCACGTGCCGCCGCCGCCGCCGCGCGCGGAACGCGGTCCGGACCCTGCGACGCTGGGGCAGAACTTTGGGCCACTCCAGGCTTGTGACGGCCCGCCCTGCGTGCCCGCGGGGCCCGGTTCAGAGTCTGGGGCCGTTTCCCTGCGGAAAAGTCCGGGACGTGGTGACAAGCGCCGCGGGAGGGCTTGTCCCGGGCTCTTTGCTAACGGAGAGGGGTGGTTACCCCGCGGGGACAGGACAGGGAGTGCTTGGGACAATTGGGGGACCTCGTCCAGAGGAGGAGGCGCGCTCAGGAGCGGCCTGGCCCAGTTTTTGTATAAGTGACTTATTGTGGCGGGGTGGGGGTGGGGGTGGGGGTGGGGGCGGGGTGGGGGGGCGGGGGTGGGGGGTGGGGTGGGGGCGGGGGTGGAAGGTGTGGCAGGGTGGGGGGGGGCGCGGCGGGGGCGGGGAGCGATTGGATTTGAGGAAAGGGCTGCAGGCCGAGCCTCTCGGTTTTACCCCGAAGGCCAGCAGCCGTTTTACTAAACAAGAGAAGCCCGCAGCCCCAGGGAGACATCTCATCGGGGAAGTCGAGGCGTGAGTCGGGGAGACGGGGCCCGCCCCGCGCCTTTAATGAGCGTTTACTGCGTTCCAGGCTGTCGAGACGTTCGCAGGCGTCGTGGCTGACTTCACACCAATGGCGTCGCCTGTCCCTGCTGGTCATGTGATCGTGGGACAGGACGGCGCCGCGTGCCGGAGAGCGCCCTCCGCGTGTCGGCGGCGCGGGGCTGGTGGGTCTTCCCGAAAGGCAGGAGGTGAAGGGCGGGGCAGTGGAGCGCTGACGTCGGCCAGGCAGCGTGCGCGCCCTGCGGTGCCGGTGCCGCGTCCCCCCTCCCCGCGCTGTGACCGCGCGGAGGCGGGTGTTGAACGCGGCGCCCTGAGTGGTTGCCCGTTAGTCCGGCGCCGAGCGCTCCGCAGGGGCGGCCGGGCGGGCAGGGGAGGCTTCTCCCCGAGGACGCGGCGTCCCTTCAGTCGGGGAGAGACCGGGAAAGGTCATCCGGCCCGAGAGAGGAGCTGGAAGAGGAAGGAGCGTGGAACGTTCGAGAAGCAGCCGTTTTCGCGGCGGGGCGGGCGGAGGTCAGAAGGGAGGCCGGGTCTGCCGTGATGGGGCCGTGGTCGGTCGGAGGGCAGACTCGGTGCGGGGCTGAAATACGTCCCGGTGGAGCCTGCGGGCCGAGTGGGGACAGGAGCGGCGGGTCGGCTCCGAGACAGTCCTGGGGACGGTGAGTTCCGCGCCGCCCCGTGGGTGACAAGGCGCTCCCCTAACTGTCCTGGTGTCTGAGCCATGTTCAGCTGACAGTCACGGGAAACCTTCATGTTACATGTTCAGCTCTTCTGCCCACCCAGTGAAGGTATATTTTTTAAAGACTTTATTATTTTTAGAGAGAGGGGAAAACATCACTGTGTGGTTGCGTCTCGTGCGTGACCCCAAGCGGGGACCCAGCCCGCAGCCCAGGCCTGTTCCCCGACTGGGACTCGAACCGGCCACCCTCTGGTTCGCAGGCCGGCGCTCAGTCCTCTGAGCCACACCGGCCAGGGCCCATTGAAGATTTTGAATTTAATTTTTGGATTAAAATCTCTTCTGTTGTTGAAAGACACTAATTGCAAGATTTTCAGAGCTCTTTTAAACGCCAGACTAAGTGCATAGTTAATCTAATTATGGATGCTGTTTCACTTTAGTTCTCGTTTTTGTCATGCATTTAAATTAATATGCATTGTATTTTCTTATTCTGAATTCCTCACCTGCCTTGTTTTTTCTTAACAGTATCACCGTCCTTCAGTCACCTGACCTCAACCTCTAGGTCACCTTTGACGCCTTTCTTTCCCTTGCCTTCACGGCTGATTAATGACACACAAAAGTCCCATTGACGTGGCCCGTGCGGCTCCGTGGACTGAGCGCCGGCCTGCGAACCAAAGGGTCGCAGGTTCAATTCCCAGTCAGGGCACGTGGGGGCGCACAAGAGCAACCACGCATGGATGTTTCTCTCCCTCTTTATCCCTCCCTTCCTCTCTCTCTAAAAATAAATAAAATCCTTTAATAAAGAAAAACCATTGAATCTAATTCTGTAGTCAGTATCTTGTATTTTTTCCTCCCCTCTTACTGTTTGCTCTAGTTCGGGCTTCCCTCGCTCTTGTTTCTGGGTGTCCTGCCACCAGATGTCTTCTACAGTCTGTCTCATGTGTTGCAACTGCGTTAGTTTTCCTAAAGCACGGGTGGCTCTGCATTGCTTCCCACTGAGTAGAAACTAAGATCCGCGCTGTGCTTCAGTTAGCTGCGGACGCACAGCAGACCACTGCCAAACTCGGTGACGGAGTGCCGCACAGCAGGTTTAAACTTGGTGGCAGTTCTGTGAATCGGCAGGTTGGGAAGGGCTCACTTAGGCAGATGGCTTTCTGATCCACCTGCTGTCAGACAGGGTGGGGAGGGCTGGGGGACCCACTTCCAAAACAGCTTCCTCCTCCGGGCCTCATCAGACGCTGGAAGGAGGGCGAGGCTCCCCGGCCTCCCCGTGCCCGTGTGCTGCGTCGGGCTTTCCACGGGGTCCCTCCAGCAGGGCGCTTGGACTCCTCACGGGGCACCCCTGGGCTGCCCAAGCCTGCAGCGCAAGCTGATGCTTCTCTTAAAGGCTAAGCCTGGAGCTGGCACCACCTTCACTTTAACTTCAATACTGCTACCTCCGCTAAGCGTTTCTGGGGTCCCTGCCCTCCCCCGACTGGAGTAGGCCTTCTGCTTTTTAGTGTACTTAATTATACGCGTATTTCCTCTCATCGACGGGACTCCCGGGTTCTCTGAGGCAAGATCCATGTTGGATTCTCTGTGTTTATTCACCACATGGCAAACCCACAGTAAATATCTGTTAAATTCTTGTAATGTATTTTAATTTTAAGTGTTAATGTAAATAATGCCAATGTGATATAGAAAAATCAGAATATATAAGGAAGCAAAAAAAACAACCCCAACACCTTAAACTTATTACTTAGAAATAGCCATTACTAACTTTCTGTTGTGTTGATTACATATAAGTATAGACTTACAAAGAATGGGTGTTCAAATACTGGGTAAGATGAGGAGCTGGAATTTGAGTGAAAAGCAAAGATTGTTTATAGACACGTGAAAAATATGCCGGGAAGAGGCACCGTGGGGGCCGGCCCGCTGGGCGCGTCAGCTTCTCCCAGCCCGGCTTGCGGCTGCCTTGCCCCCCTTTCCCTGGGATGTTCGTAAATTAAGTCATTAAAGTTGGGACACCTTTTATTGCTCCAAAATCAGCGTTCGCAGAAGTGACAGGCATATCTGTGGAGCTTTCTCTGGAAAGCAGGAACCTGCGGAAGGGAAAACGGAGGAGCCGCACGGACAGAGGAAGGAGCGGAAAATGATTGTTCGAGGCCAGCCTGTCCCTGCTCCCGAGGAAGCAGGGCTTCCCTGCAAACCGGAAAATTGCGGGAGAGCCCCATGGGTGATTCCCTTTTCTTTCTGACTGAAGAGAATCCTGATAAGCTGGTGGTTGTCACTGAGGCTGGTTCCCCCGACTCTGGTTAGTGTGGCCGGACTCTCATGCCCAGTCTGACGGAGGAAGGTGGTTTCGGAGCCACTCTGTCACCGGCTGTGAGACACTGGAATTACAACTGTGAGTAAGACACAGTCTGGGGCACAGGGAGAGAACAATTCAAATGTGAACCCTTTCTCATATGCGGGTTCATCCATAAAAGGAAAGACGATTGTTGAAGTGGAAGAGACAAGGAAGAACTGTCATTGATTTTCTTAAATTTTGACAACATAGTAGTTCTACCAAAGATGCTCCAGTTACGAAGTGATAAAAATATTTGCAAATTTTTAGCTTTATTTTGGAAGCCTTAACTGATATTTGACTATAAACTACAGTCATAAACATACCTATAATTTTTACTATAAAGAGAAGAGGCAAGAACAGATCATCTTTCTTGGGTGGCATTTCCAGTTTCTGAACTCTACTTTTTAAAAATTTTTCTTCAGTTGTCGGATCAAGAAGTGAAAAGACAGCTTCTTGCTACTTCCAGAGGGAAAATGAAGTTTCTTTTAAAGAAGGAAGTAAATGTTACTGTGAATAGTTATAATAATACTAGTGAAAAGTAACTTGTAAGAGGGAAATAGTCCTCCCCCTTGTTTTGCTGTATTGTCAGCTCTTATTAATAAGCTGCATCATCTACTGTGGACTTGTGATAAAGCTGTTGTTTTACAAGAAGAGACCAGCCCTTTCCATTTCACAGATAGTAGCCGTGGTCATCATGTACTTGCTGTGTCCCAGACACTGTGCTAAAAACTTCGTACATAGTTAAACGTTAAAATAACTATCCTCATTTACAAGTGGAGGAAACCTGAGGTCCAAGAGATTAAGCAATTTACAAGGTTACTGATTCACTAAATGGTGAAACCAGGTCCGTGCCTAAGCAGTCTGATCTGAAGCCCAGATGAGAGGACTGAATGTCAGAGAGTCAAGTGACTTTTACAGAGAAACTAGTCAGAAGGAGAAATTCCATTGTCAGGTTCCTTTTCTCACCGCAGCTTCAGGCCACTGTGTGTGCTGTTGGTGAGAGATCTCGCTTCGAAAGCACCACTAGTAATCTGCTTAACTGCAAGCTTGACATTCTAACGGAATTCGGTGTAAAATAAATCACATTTCCTTTTGGTTATCAATTTAAATTTAAGGAACTTAGTTGTGGTAAAAGAAGAAATAAGGGACCTGGCTATTGTAGTTTCAGTGTTCAGCATATGTTTTTTAAAAAGCCACGTGTGAAAGAAAGAGTGCTTGAATTGACACCAGAGCTCTTCCCGTTACACCCGCTGTTTTTGAGTAGTGTTACTGCTACGTCAAGGGAGAGACCCAGACTCAGCTTGGGTTTGAAATTTTTTAAATATGAGAAATCTTTGTCCGCTTAGAGATAACAGAAAATTTTGTCGTAAAACAATCTTGATATACAGCTTCATATTCTCTAAGTTGGAAAAATGCTGGTATTATTTGACTATTAACTCTTTGTAGACCATTAATGGGAAACCAGGGTCTGATGCTTGCCTCCTCTAGAGCATGTGAATGCTCCCAGGAAGGCCAAGAAAACTGATGTTTTCTTGAGGTGAAAAATGTTAAGTGGGTAAATTAAAGATAGGATCTCGGCACCAAAGAGGTCCCATGGCAGTTATAATGGTACCCTTTTGGTTCGTATGTATGGATTTTCATTCTTCTAATTCTTATCAAATTAAAGCAAGAAAATGGTTCAGAAACTATAGAAACAATTAAAAGCAATAATCAGCTCCTGATCTCCAGCTGCTGTTTCACAGAGGCAACCCCCCCCCCGCTTACTTTCCCATTGCGAACTACAAAACAACAAAGAAGTTTCACTCAAAACAACTAAGTTTAGACCTGTACGTAAACTTCTGTCTAAACGGAGTCTTCAGTGCGTATACTTCTGTGTTTGGGTTCCTTCACTCCGTCGTCATGCACTCACGTATGTGCCTGTGACGAGTCCATTTCCTTTGCTGTATGGGTTTTAATTGTACGAACGTACCATAGTGTATCTGTCCCTCCTGTCGTCGACGTGCGTCCCTCTCTGTGTCCGACTCGTAGAACTAATGCTGCTGTGAACATTCCTTTGCATAGACCTGGTGCATATAAGCATACGTTTCTATACTACAGATTTCTAGCCGGCGGTTGGTGTGTCTTTATGGGATATGTGTCTTTCACTATAATTGATCAAGCATCAAGCTTCTTTTGCAGTTATATCACCAGTTTTACATTCCCATCAACAGTGCACAAGGTTTCCGTTTTCCTCCACATCCGCACCCTTATTTATGTGTTGTTTTCTTGATAATAGCCATTCTGACAGGTGTGAGGTGACTGACGTGCTTTTGATTTGCACTTCCCTGCTGATGAGTGATGTTGAGTGGCCTTTTCATGTACCTCTTGACCATTTGACTATTTCACTTGGAGAAAAGGATTTAGGTCCTTTGCCCATTTTTAAATTGGATTATTTGTATTTTTGGTATTTGTATGAGTTCTTCATATATTTTGGATTTTTACCCCTTATCAGATGATTTGCAAATATTTCTTCCCATTCCACAGATTGCCATAACTGAGTTTTTAAGGGCACTTTTTGTTTTTTATATGTCCCATTTGTTCTTTGATCTTCTCTTTTATATGTTATTTTGCAATAATTGTTTTTTATTCCATTTTTTTCTTTTTTATTAGCTTTTTAGGTATACATTCACTTAGGTTTTTTGTTTTCTTTTTAAGTGGTATTTTCACCGTAAGCTTAGAAAGCTACTATCTTGATCAAATATGTGAGAAGAGTTCTGATAATTTCCTCACTCTTAATGTTCCTTTTGTTCTTACTTTTCAGAGCCCTTGGAACAGACAGTCACCATGTTTGAATATTAGCCCGCACGTGTGTGTGCCCGCCCTTGAAAATGGCAGAGGGAGGTAACAACGAGGAGGTGATTCACTTGAGCAGCTTCCACTGCCACCAGGGACAGGGTGAGTGTCAGTTCCCCCTCTCACTTTGCCACTTTACTTCCTGCCTCAGTTGTATCTTCTGTAGAATGGACCGGCTTTGCGCCGTGCAGAGTCCGGAATGGTTTCCTGTTCAGGCGCGGAACATCAGGTGTAAACGGGCCCTTCAGACTGGAATTTACTGTCTCACGTGGCGGTACTTGCCGGCGTGGCTGGAGGCTAAGAATCTTTAATCACAAGTGGACTGATAAGCTATGAGTTCGCAGGCTGGACAGCAATGCGGACGTGCAGTCCTCGGGGCCTAAGGGCCTGGAGCATGACAGCAGTGGCAGTCCCCTGCTTTTGAAGGAATGGTGACCACGAGGACATACTTGTCCAGACCTGAAAGATCTAGAAGCACCAGGGCTGCTGCTCACCCACTTTGGCTCCCTCATACCCGGCCTTTTTTTTTTTTTTTTTTTTTTTTTGCTAGAAGATTCTGGTTTAGCCTTACAGGAAATTTTAGGACATGTATGCTTCTGTTTTACAGTTTTTATAATTTGGGGAAAACCATTGATTCATAAAGGGAAGGAAGCCTGCATTTCTATAACTTCATTCCTCAATGCATATGAAATTTCCTGCCAAGTCCGAATTCACATTTATACATCACTAAAAGAAAAAAATTTATGCTAGTGAGTAGGAAAAGATCATTTTTTGCAAGTATAAATTTCATGGAAAAGGTTGCAGTAGAGTATTTTGGTTGTGCTTTTTGATGCTGTTTTGTGCTTATGAAGATGATTTCCCAGCAGAGGGTAAATTATATATATTTGACTTATAGAGCATTTAAAATTGAACACATTTTATTAAACAAATAAATTGAGGAAAATAAAGTGTGCTTAAGCTACTACAAAGAAATACTGATTTTTTAAGGATTTTATTAGTATACTCTTAACTTGGTAGTGATTGTAGCTATAATTTATTGTGATTAAAACAGTTTTAAATCTTAGCTATAATTTGTATATATGATCATTTCCAAATTTTCTGAACATGTAAAAATTAATGTTGTTTAAAGATCTAATTGGCTTTCTTAAACAGCTCATAAATTGGACAGCATCTCATCTAGCAACTAGAAAGGTGATCCCTAGAGGTATATTTTTCTTTTAGACAAGTTTTATATATTCTATACCCATCATGAGGACTTTTTTGAGGCATACAGGGTTGTTTTGTTTTAATTAGCTGTATTAATAATTTTTATTATGCCATTCCCTATAGGTTTTTCATAATCTTTATTAAGCTATAATTTATATACAATGAATTCACACATTTTAAGTGTATAGTTTGTGAGTTTTGAAAAATGAATACACCCATGTAATCATTTCATTTATGTTACAGAACATCTCTGTCACCCCAGAAAGATTACTTAATGCTTCCTTGCAGTCAGTCCTCACCCCACTCCTGGCCTGAGGAGCTCACTGGTCTGCCTTTCATACAATTTCATATAAATGGAAGCATGCAGTATGTCCTCTTCATGCTTGAATTCTCCTGCCCAACATCATTAGTTTTGAGATTCATCCATGTTGTTGCATGTATTTAGTATAAGTAATTCAGTCCTTTTTTAATTGCTGAATAATATTCACCTAGAATTCTAGACCCAGTGAAAACAGGCTTAAAAATTACGGTAAAATAAAGGTTAAAAGTACAGGAATGAAAAAGGTACATTATGCAAATAGCAGCTAAAAAAGGAGTTTGTGTATCTATATAGTTCAGATAAAGTAAACACTCAAGCCAGAAGTGTTAATAAAGATTTCACAGTGATAAAAGGATCAATGCACTGGAAAGATGAAACAGTTCTAATCCCTACACACTACTAACATGGTGTCAGAACAGACAAAGCAAAACTTGGCAGAAGTAAGAGAAGAAATGAACAAATACACAATCATAATGGGAGATTTTAACATATTTCTCTCGATAACTGGGAGAGAGTGATCACACACAAACATTTGTATGAATAGAAGATTGGAAGAGTATGGTCAACAAACAGGACGTAATGGACGTATGTGAAATATACCCAATGTATATACCGAATTTGACCCTATTTTAAGCCACAAAACAAGTTTCTAAGTTTCAGAGAATTGAAATCATAGATTATGGTCTCTAACCACATTGGAATTAAGCATAGTCAATTACAGAAATATAATTAGAAAATCCCTAATCTGTGGGAGATAGGAATACACTTCAGAATAACCTGTGGTTCAAAGAAATCACAGTGAGCCCTGGCTGGTGTGGCTCACATGTTTGGAGCGTCGTCCAGTGGACCTTGAAAAGTCATGGGTTCGGTCACTAGTCATGGCACGTACCCAGTACAGTGTTCCATCCTAGTTGCGGCCGGATGAAAAGCCAACCAAACGGTGTCTGTCTGTTGGCCCTCCCTCTCCTTCCCTTTCCTTTTTCTCTCTAAAAGCAATTAAAAATATCCTTGGTTGAGGATTTTTAAAAATCACAGTGAAAATTAGGAAAAAGTTTTGAACTGTATGATAATGAAAATATAATCTATTGAAGCTTATGAGATACCTCTAATGTCATGTTTTGAAGAAAACTTATATGTGCATAAGAAAACCAAAACTAAATGTCAAGAAAATTAAAATGCGTATGAATTGAAGTAAAGCTGGGAAATTAATCATCTAAACCAGGGCTCAGCAAACTGAAAGAGCCAGGTAGTCACCATTTTAGCCTAGCGGGTCCCAAGGTCTTCGTTGCAACTACTGAGCTATAACGTGGGGGGCCTGAAAGCAGCTGTAGATGATACATAAATGAATGCGCGTGGCTGTGTTCCAGTGAGGACGAGTAACCCTACTTACTGTTCCACACTGCTGGCGGGAGTGTAAATTGGTGGCCGAGTGAGGAGCCTGGCAAATGCTCGCCCCACAACCAACAATAAAGTTCGACAAAATTGTCAAAAACAACCACTTAAAGACTGGAAATGACCCAAGACATACAATAATTGAGGACATTTGTTCAAGAAAACTTAGAAATCTGCAGTATGAATTAGGCCATTTGCGGCTGTCTGGCCGCCTCTTGCAGGCTGGGTTTGAGTCTTCTCCACTCACCTAGAGCTCTTACCGTCTGTTTCAATCTCCTGCCAGCTCTCCCCACTCCCTCTCCCAGCTGGGAACCCTCCAGCTGACCCCCGTACCTGTGACTGATCCTGTTCTGGTTGTTTGCTTAGTTTGTTGTGGTTTTTATTTTTTAGATTCAGTTGTTGATAGTTGTGAGTTTGTTTTCATTTTAATGTGCATATTTTTGATCTTCTTTTTCTTAAGTAAGTCCCTTTAAAGTTTCATGTAATAATGGCCTGGTGAGGATGAACTCCTTTAGCTTTACCTTGTCTGGGAAGCACTTCACCTGCCCTTCCATTGTAAATGATAGCTTTGCTGGAGAGAGTAATCTTGGTTGTAGATCCTTGCTTTTCATCACCTTGAATACTTATTGCCAGTCCCTTCTTGTCTGCAAAATTTCTTTTGAGGAATCAGCTGAGAGTCTTATAGGCGCCCCTTTGCAGATAACTCTTTTTTCTTGCTGCTTTTAAGATTCTTTATCTTTAACCTTTGGCATTTTAATTATGATGTGTTTGGTGTGGTCCTCTTTCGGTCTAGCTTGTTTGGGATGTTCTGTGCTTCCTGGACTTGTATGTCTATTTCCTTCACCAAATTTGGGAAGTTTTCCTTCATTATTTTTCCCTCTTCTCCTTCTGGCACCCCTATGATTCGGATGTTGGCACGTTTAAAGTTGTCCCAGAGGTTCCTACGCTCCTCCTCTTCTTTTTCATTCTTGCTTCCTCATTCTGTACTGGTTGACTGTTTATTTCTTCCTTATGTCCCAAATCATTGATTTGAACCCCGGTTGCCTTCCCTTCATCATTGGTTTTGTGTAGACTTTCCTTCGTTTCACATAGCATAGCCTTCACTTCTTCTCTTTTGAGTCTGCCATACTTAAGCATATCTGTCAAAAGCCTGTGAGCATCTTTATCACCAGTGAGTTGAACTCTGTGTCTATTAGGTTGTCTATCTCATCGTCGCTTAGTTCTACCATTGGAACGTTGATACGTTCCCTGTTCTTGGCCACACTTCTCTGTCTCATCAGTTTGACAGTCTCCTGTATTTATTTGCCTCTGTGTCTTAGGTAGAGCTGTCGCATCTGTTACATTGTAAGGGGCAGAGCCTTAGGGATTCATCAGCACAGGTGACCCGTTTCACCATGTTGTGGCACTGTATGTGAGGGAGGGGTCTGAGAGGGAATAATGCCGCTTGCTCAGCACTCGCCCCTTTTCCAGGCACCTCTCCCACTTCCGTATGGGACTGGCGCTCCTCATACTATTGCCCTGGCCGTTCCAGAGTGGGTGGTTCTCAGATGTTCTAGGATGTGGGGCCCTTTAAACAAGAGACCAGCACTTTCTGCCTCTGCCCCAACCCCCGCTGGTCTGCACGGTCAGAAGCAATGAGGCTTGATTTTCCCTGGTGCTGGGACCTTGAGTTGCGTGGGTCTGGTCTGGTGCTGGGAGTGCTCCCCAGGTGTCCCTCCTGACTTTTTTAAATGTGTGACTGTGCTTTCCACCCTGGCTCCGCCCCTCCTACCTGTCTGGGTGAGTATTTCTTCTTTATGTCTTTGTTTGTTGGACTTTCATGCAGCTTGATTTTCTGGAACTTCTGGGTGTCACTAGTTTTGAGGTAGTTGTGTTCCTTCTTAGTTGTGGAGGGAGATGGAGCGTGTCTGTCTAGACCTCCATCTTGGCCGGAAGTCGATCGTAAGCCTACTTTTGCCACCACACCCTGTATGTGAGGCGTTGGCCTTGAGAAAGAATTTAGAGATTTAATGGAGAAATTTCAAATTTTGTGATGGGAAGCCCTTTTTTATTTTTTTAAAACCTTTTTTTCTAGGACAATTAATGCATTTTCTCTTCATTGCCCATTTGGCTTTAATTGTCCCATGGACAGGAAAAAAATATCCATTTATGTTATTCAGTAATTCACATCCAATGTGATCGATTTTCATACAAATTAAAGAAATTGGGGCCTTGAACAGAATTGCTGCAACATCTAGATGTTAGTTTAGCTATAGTTATATTTGAAAAGAAACTAGAAAAGTTAAATTGCGCGCTGTCATGGATGCTGTGTAAGTGTTTGGTTAGAACACTAGAATATGTTTGTATAAATGATACTTAGGGTTTAGGTCTCAGGTGAGCAAAATTAATATTTTAAATATTAAAAGTGTTACTATTTTTGAGTGAAAGTTTTTTTCAGACCTATCAGCTTGAATGACAGTGTTTTATTTCCTAGGAGGATTAGAGATGAAATGGGAGGCCATGATTTCACTTTTAAGAAATTGAGATTTTTGTCCTCAGATTTCTCCAGCCTAAGAAAAAGTTGATAATCTTAACCGTAGTAATTGTCATGATTTCTCAAGTGATTCCCAAAATGTGTTATTGGCAAAGATCAGTGTGGGAGCGTGGCTCTTGGGGCTTAAGTATGTGCCACTTGAGGTCCTCGCAGCCATGAACTTTGCTTAGACTTGACCCTTGCGTGCCGAAACAGAACTGAAGGGCCGAAGGGGGTCGTGCCGCCTCGTGGTAACAGTGTCGCCTGCCTGCCTTTAGACTGGATCAGTCTCAGAGACGGACCCATCACCATATCCGACGACTCTGATGAGGAAGGAGTGCCGATGGTGATCACCCCGGCTTCTCAGCAACATGACGAAGAGGACCTGGATGATGACGTCATCCTGACGGAAGTGAGTTTTCTTAGACGTGCCCTGAGGAGGCATTGGTCCAAGTCAGGGGTCTGACTCTTCCTTCGGCGGCCCCGAGCCCTTAGCAGCCGTGCGCGCGTCCCTGCGCCTACAGCTCTGCGCGCCGCTCTGGCTGCCCGTCCCGCGGGGCCGCGCGTGCCCCCCGCAGCCTGACCGCGTGTCGTGGCCGCCGGGGCGCTCGTCTGCCCTGGGACGGCGCGTGCAGGGGCATCCTGCCGATCTTTCTGCTTATCTTTTTGTGTAAGTTCTAAGGACAGCTTTTCTCCTACAGAAAGATAGAAAGAAAATAATTTTTCACAGTATTCCTTGTGTCTTTGAGGTTTTCTTTTTATTAGCGGAAGCACATGTTCTTGATTAATTTGAAAGGTTTTTATCCATAGTTTTATTTTTAGTTCTTCAAGTAGTTACTTTTATACTTTCAAATGCCCTTATATTTATCATTTATCAGCTTTAAGTGTATAATCTGACCCCAGCTTCTCTACTTCCCTTCCTATCTTTTGATGATTATCTTATTTCTACAAATCATGCCTTAAAACATTTATAGTAAAGAGATAATTATTTTATTACCTCTTTATGCCCTTGTTTTTATATTTTGTCATTATTTCATCTGGTGTGTAGTTCTGATTTTCTAGTATGTGTTACCCATGTACCATTCTTTTTTTTTTTTTAATAGTTAAGCATCTTTTTATAGTTTCTGGGTTGGTTGGTCTTGTTACTCAAATATGAATGTGTAAGTTTTCTCGGACCAGTTTTTGTAGGCAGTTATGTTAGGAAAGGGTTAGGCTAGCAGGACCCCTCCTTATGGCAGAGGATGTGCAGAGGAGGGTGTTTGGACATATGCGGCCATGTCTATTTAGCCTTTACTTCTTACCCCTGGCAGAGATGGCCATTTCAGAGTCCCCTCCATCCTGCCCCCTGCAGAGATGAGTGTTAGCAGAGAGAAGAGCCAGAGACATCTTTATTCTGCTACCTTAAAATTGGACATCCATTTCCATTTTTTAAGTTTACAAGTAACACCTGATTACGTTCTCTATAGAATTTGAAATGGTATAGATAAAACTAAAAGCTCTTCACCAACCCCTTCCTCCCCAGGGATTTTCTGGAGGAATTGTTGTTATCAGTTTGGCATGTATCCTTCCAGATATTTTTCTTTAAATTTATTTGTGTGTGTGTGTGTGCATGTGTGTGTACACATATATATGCCTTTAGAAATGTTTATGTTATGTCCATGTTTTGATTTTTTTTTTAAATGCAGAATCATTCTGCATGCTGTTTTGCAAATTTTCTTCACTAATGGTATTTCTTTGGTGAGCTTTCCATTTCAGTAGGTGTAAGCTACCCCTCTTTGGGGGAGGGGAGTTGGAGAGTATTCTGTACAACAGATAGTTAACTGTTTTCTTGGGGACAAACTTTAGAATGTTCCCAATGCTTTTTATATTACAAGCAATGTGGCAGTGAATTTCCTTGTATATGTGCCCTTTAGATACAGAAGGGGAGCGGGCATGGATAGGAAGAAAGTGATATTGATAGAGCATGAGGATATACATTTTTTATTTTAATAAATAATGCCAAATTACTTTTCTAATTACATCAGCAGTTCCATATTACCTAACTAAAATTTTCTAGTCTTATGGGGAGAAAAAAATATTGTTTTATTTCCACTTTGCTGATTATTAATGAGGTTCACATTTTTTCTGTTTTGAACATTTCTCATTCATTCACTGTTGTCTTTTTTTTATTATTTACAGTTTCTGTTTTAGAGGTCTCAGGTGATGTAATTCAAACTATAATTCAGACTTTAATATATGAATGGCTACTTTTATTTTTATAGTGAGTATAGTATGGTCAAATTTCAGTGTTACAATAAGTATGAAGAATAGGGTTAGTGGACGAGAGTGTTTTTTTGTTTCTTTCCTCAGAAGCTGGATTTAAGTACATAAGGAGGCATAGACATAGGAAAGAAATTGAATTATTATTAAAATTTTATTTTTTTCTTAGACAAGTAAACCTCAGACCTCACGATCCAATCTCATCAAACCAGCTGCCCAGTGGCAAGATCGCAAAAGTTTGAGAGAAGAAAGGCCTAAAAAGTCTAGAGCAGCCTTTAAATCAAATAAGAACAACTGTTTTTCAGTGTGTAATAGCTCATTGTTTGATTCTGGGACACAGGATGACTCTGAGGATGACTACGGTGAATTTCTGGATCTTGGACCTCCTGGAGTTTCTGAATTCATGAATCCAAGTGGCCAGACTCAGAGAGAACCCAAGCCTGGACCAAGTCATAACCAACCAGCAAATGATATTGTCAACCCTGGATCAGGGCCAAAAATCTTTATCTGGAGAAAAAGTGGCCGCCTTATTCCAGACAGTGACCCTTTGGACTCTCAGAACCAGTCATCTGAAGACTCCGAGACAGACCTTTTATCAAACCCTGGAGAACCGACTGCTATTCTAGATGACCAGGCCATCGAAGAAGACTGCTGGTTTGAGCATCCTTACTTACAGACTCTGAACCCGCATCCCCGGGAGATAGCAAACCAGCTGGCTCCACAGGCGCGGCAGCCTGGACCCGAACTGGGCCGGTGGTTCTTCCCGCAGGAGCCTCTAGCGCTGGCTTTTCCACGGCCGGCCTTTCTAAGACCAGAACCCCAGCAGGATGGGACTCCAGGCCCCTCTTCTCCTGAGCATGCCCAGCCCCTAGGAGAGCTGGAAGACCAACAGTTAGCCGTGGACCAGGAAGAGCCAGGCCCAGCCTTTCCACTACGCGGGTCTCAGCGCAACCTGGAAAACCTCTGGGGGCACGGAGCTGCTGAGGTAGATCACGAAGCTGTTGCACTATTAGTGAAAGAAACAGTAAGTGTTGTTTTATTAAGTAAATGTAGACACTAAGTATACTGAGTGTTCTTTTGTTGCAGAAACATTGTGTATGTGGACTCCATTTTCCTAAGGGGTATATAGCTGCATTTATAGGATGGAAGAGAAACTCTGAAAACATCACAATTAAGTCAGGATTTCTTCATCTATTTTTAACACCCCAGCAGGCCCTCTGGGATTCTAGCTGTAGATCGCGGATGACCTGGTGCTGTCATATCAGCAATCCCCCGGAGTTTAAAATGTCATCGAATCAACTCCAAAGTCAGGCCCCCTTAAAGCAGGTCTGCCGACTTACCTAGAGCTGCACAGTCCAAGGGGGAAGCCTCATCTGACCGTTGAGTTTAAATAAATGTCTTATAATTAATAAAATTAAAAGTTTTGTTTTCAGTGGCGCCAGTCACACTTTAAGTGCTTGGGAGCCACATGGGGCCGAGCAGCTGCCCTGCGAGAAAGCGGAGAGGAGGGCATTTCCGTCGCCGTACAGAGTCCCACCTGGGAGCGCTGGCCTGAAAGGGGGTGCGGGGCTTCCTGTCCTGGCCCCGCTGCCCTTCGCCTTTGAGCGGCCTCTTAGCCCTTCTGCCCCCAGAGGTTTTCGTCGGCCACTAGGTTGTGTGCTGCCTGCGGGTGAGCACCAGGCAGCGCTTTGTTCATCTTCGGGCTCCCTTTGCTTAGGCAGGAGTGTTCCACATTTATTACGAGAATGAAGGGTGTGCACAATGGGGGCAGAGGACCAGGCGATCTGTGGGGACCTTTCTCCAGTCCCTGTTCTGTGTGGACAGATAAATCTGTACCTCGTGTGCCAAATACGAGCCTGCTTTATAGCCCTTTCCTGGTTTGTAGTCATTTATATCCTTTTTGACATCTGGTTTTTATTGCAATTTGAAACCGTTTTAGTGGATGAAATATAAATAATGTTTTTATTCTTCTCCAGGAAGCAAGATTTCCAGATGTAGCAACTGGATATATTGAGGAAATAATTCATTTGAAGAATTACTATGATTTGAATGTGTAAGTACACCACCATGCTTCTAGCAAATTTTTTATTCTAGTTCTGCTTTCTGTCTCTATGAATCGACTGCCCTAGGAACCTTGTGGAAGTGGAATCGCACAGTCTGTGTCCTCTGTGACTGGCTTGTTTCACTTAGCGCTGTCATTTATTGGTCCTGTTAGGAGAGTTCTGATTTTAGTCAGATACAGACTTTTTTTTTTTTAATCTTATAGGATTCTGCATATTTGGTTAATTTGAAGCATTGATACTGCTTATGTTTTGGTCAAGATGTTAAGAGATTTTTTTCCCTATATTTGTGCTGAAAGTGCCCTGCAGCCAGGTCACCTATTAAATGAAAGTGTCTGAATACAAAATGAAAAATACATCTCGTCCCTCTTACACTCTTTCACGTCCTTTTAGTCTCCAGGGTGAAACAGTTGTCAGTTTGTAAAGAAGAGTAGGATGTTGAAATTAACCAACTGTCAACTATTTAGTACAGGTTACTTCAGTCAAACAAAAGAGCTAGTATAGTTCCAGCGCCTGCAGATCATTTTCCATGCATGCCACTTGGAAATCACTGGCTTCGTTCATGGGTGGCCCATTCTAGCAAAGACTCTAGATTAGTTGGCCTTTGTACCTTTCCCCACACTTCTGGTATTGGGCAGTTTTTTGGCCCGTGGGAGCCCCACTTGTCAGAAAATTATCAACAGGCAAGTTTAAAATGGAGGAGCTGTCCCGCCTTCGGCCTGTTGTGCATGCAGGTGTGCGTGTGAAAGGAATGATTTGGAACTGCAGGCCTGTCCCCTCGGTCAGTGGCTTCTTAATGGTGGCTCGTTCTCAGGTCAGCCTTCAGTGGCCCGTACGACCTACATCGCTCACCACTTTGTCCTGGAACAAAGAGTTGTCAGTGAGGGTGGCTTTAAAGCTGTCCCCGCTTGGCTGCAGCGCCGTTTCGGGGCTTTTCCCCTCACTGGGCTCCTGGTGGTGTGTTTCAGCAGACAGTGCTGGTGACAGGGAAGAGGGGGGCTTCGAGAGGAGGCATTCGGGGCTCCCGGAAGCAGCGGTGAGAGAGGTGTTGCGGGGCGCTGACTGGTCCTGGAGCGGGGGGGAGCAGGGGGTGCCTCTGCGGTCAGGCCGTGCCAAGGGCCATTGGGGCTTGCAGAGGAAGTGTGCCTCCCCATCTTCTGGTCCCCAGACACTTGGGGGAGGAGAAGAGCCCTTGTCCTCCTTTCCTGTTGTGTCTGTCTTACTAGTAGAGGCCCCACGATTGACACTGGTTAGGAGGGACCCAGGGAAAGGGGAGTCAAGTGAGAATCATGGGTGGGACACCTATGAGCGGGTGGAGGCAAACTAATAAGACCGCAGGATCGGGGAAGGCGGATGGGGTGGGCGAGGCCTCGCCTGCCCTGTGAGCAGAGGAGCGCTCTCCAGGCTGACGTGACTCGGGCTGCGCGCACCGCCCCCAGCTGGCCGGGGACTCTGGAACCCTGCCAGGAGCCACGTGGGTGCCTGGTTTGGTTGGTAGAGGCCAAAGAGCCTTGCTATTAACGTTCGTTAAATCTCGGTGGGGATACATCTGTGTGTTACCTTCCTGTCTGTGCCCTGCAGTGGTGCTGAGGGAGGAGGCTGTGGGGTTTGCTGGGAGGAGCAGGCCTGACGTGTTCCCCCAGCCGTGCAGGTGGCGGCTGCATAAACTGGGTGTCGCTCAGGTTGCTTATAGGGACTGATGTAACCACAGGGTTACGGAAGTGTTAATGGTTAACGGGGGCTTTTATATGCCATTTACTTATTAATTCTTAGCAAACTATTTTAATTGTGAATGTGAATACACGTTTTTTCCAACCTCTTGTTTGTTATATAGTTTTTGACAAATAGATACTTTTCATCTAAATTCCTTTTTTTTTTTTTAAATTTTATTTACTCATTTTCAGAGAGAGGAAGAAAGGAGGGAGAAAGAGGAAGAGAAGCATTGGTATGAGGTTGGTTGCCTCTCACATGCCCCCAACCGGGGACCTGGTCTGCAGTCCAGGCACGTGCCTTGACCAGGAATCGAACCAGCAACCATTTTGATTTGTAAGCCAGTGCCGAATCCACTGAGCCACACTAGCCAGGGCTCATCTAAATTCTTAAGTTCTGTACGCATCAACCAATAAGAATTTCAGTGACTTTATTACCTTGACCCCCAAGTGCAGGGGGCTGCTGTGTAACACGGTGGTTAGGTTCCTAACAAATCCCATGTTATGCGAATCCATGTTATATGAAACAAAGAACTAATACAAAAAGGGGGTTAGGGTCCAAAAATTAGAGAAACATACTATTATATTTTTATAATTACGAGAAATATCTTATTAAAGCAATTTTTATCAAGGTATTACATATTAAAATGAATTAAGTAATGTTTTCTTCATCATCACTACTAAGCTCCATCAACCGAATGCATTTTCTGTTTGACAAGATACCTTCATCCTCTGAACCTCCTTCAGCGTTATCTGGATTTCTGTGCTATACTTTTTGCAAAATGTCTGTTATTTTATATTGCTTGCTTTTAGCTAAAAGATCTTTATAAGTTTTATTATACAGTGCTAAGCACTTCTGGGGTTCTCTCTTAAACTGTGTGCTCCTTTCAGTGCAAGGACCTTCATTTAAGAAATACGTCTAACTGTTCGGCTGAGTCTAGGCCTTTCTTTACGCTTTTTAGAGCAAACTGGTACCAAGTACACACTCCAGTGAAAATTCTTAAATGAGTTATCTTTTGCTCTTAAAAGCTTTTATCCCGCTCTGTATTGTATGGGGATTTCCCTAATTTCATGGTACACAGGCGATTTCCCCAATTCTCTGTTAGAGCGAGGCTGTGTTACAGAATGGAAGTACTGTGTTAGACGGGGGTACGCATCTGTAACAGAAAAGCTTCGGAGGGCGTTACTTTTCAAATTATCAAGCAACAATAGATATTCAGTGTAATTGTCTTTTGTCTTATTTGTTTTGTTTTTCTGATCTCCAAACATTTAAATTTCTTGATAGGTCACTTACAGTGTGTAATAGGGACTTCATTTTTCAAACATTGCTTTTAAGCAATGGACAGGTGTGGGATTTGGAAGCAGTATTAAATTCATATCACTTACTTTTGCAGACTTTGTAATTTCCTTCTGGAAAACCCAGATTATCCAAAGAGAGAAGATCGCGTCGTCGTGAACCCCAATAGCAGCCTGCTTGCCAGCCCCGAGGAGACGAAGGTGAGCGCGGGCTCGCGTTCCGCACCCCTGCCCGGAAACGCTCTGCTCCTTCTCGTCTTTGTGGGAAGAACGTGCTTTGTCAGGACCCGTCGTGAAAGACTAGCCAGGAAGAGAGGCTTTCAGAGCATGTTTATGTTTCAGTGGGATTTCCTACGCTGAGCTGCTTTCTTACAGTTTAGTCCTACGGAGTAAGCTCCTAAAATAAACCAAGAATTATCCAGGAGTCTTTGTATCATCTCAGTTTTTTTAATGTTGAAAATTGAAAACATGAAAAATTTTAAACATATAGTCACGTTGAAGGATCTTACATTGATTTCCTTTATATGCAGCGGCACCGCTGTTAGAAGCTGGCGTTCTGCTCTGTCCACTCCGTCACATACCCACCCCGCTGTCCGTCAGCGCTTCTCTTGTAGTTTATTTCATTACGATGCATTTAAAAGTGAATCGCGCCCGGGCCGGGTGGCTCAAATGCAACGGCCTCCCGTACGCCAAAAGGTGGCGGGTTTGCGCCCCGGTCAGGGCGCGCATATGGGAGGCAACCAGTCCATGTCGCTCTCTCTGTGTAAAGTCAATAAAAAATATATCCTTAGGTGAGGATTTAAAATACCAATTTTTAAAAATCTCAAAAGCATTGATACATTGCCCCAAACATCCTTCATTCACCCTGCAGATCATTGCCTAGACTTCAGCATCTCTTCACAGTTTTGATGTAAGATCATATACAATTCACAACACCTGTGTCACCAAGTCTTGTATCAAGATATAAACAGTTTGTTTTTTTAAATCTTAATCATTGTTTATGGTCTAACCGAGCACTTAGTGTAAGTGGTAAAGGAAAACAGGGTTCAGAACCACTTCATGGGGGTCTCTTGCTCCAGCGTTCTGTTCTTCACAAATTCTTTTGACTTATCTCTTTTACATATTCTGTAGCAGGAAAATTTAATTTTTTTTAAAACACTTCGTGGAAAGAGGATGGCTAAAAGATTGGGTTCAAACCCCCAGCTGCGCTTCTTTACTAGTTCTAAGTAGCACAGTAGCCTCCAAACCTCAGACAGCTGTTCCACCTCTGAACCCCCATTTGCCCGTCCCCCCTCAGGGCCTGCAGCCTCCTTGTGAGTAGCTGTGAGTGAGACTGTCCTGCCCTGAGTGAGCGACCCTTCCGCCAGGTGCCCCCCTGGAAAGCGCGCTGTGTGGCCGCTAATGCTGCGCCCCCCTCTCGTTTCAGCTGCCGGAGGTAGACTTTTTTGACTATTCTAAGTTGGCTCCTCTTGACCAGCCCTGCTTCAACCAAGCTGCGGACCTCCTGATGGCCGACTTCAAAATGCTCAGCAGTCAGGACATCAAGTGGGCCCTGCATGAGCTCAAAGGACACTATGCAGTCACCCGAAAGGTGCTCTCCTTCGTCTTCTGGGGGGGTCATGCGCCTTGACGACTTCGTCCTGAGATAACAGAATGAAGAGTTCAGCTTGCGGAAGTTGGGGTGGTTTATGAGGGCAAAGGGCTGAAGATTTGTCAGGGTAAAGACAGACGAAGGTATTTGCTGATCAGGAAGACCTGAACGAAAAGACGGGCTGTGTTAGAACAGGGCAGTTCTGGCTTGACCATACAGACGTGGAGGATAATGAATTTCATCGTGGAATGCAGGATGGCTAGGGCACGAAAGCCGTGTTCCAGTGCTGCCCCTCCCTCGGGGGCTTTCTGGCCTAGGACAGGCCACACAGTCCTGCCCCGAGGGCCTCGGGCATCAGGTCCACGAGGCAGGGTCTGCCCAGTGGGGGGTGGTTTGCCTCAGAAGGGAGTGGGCAGCTGTTTAAAGCTCCCACTGTGCATACTTCCAGGGCCCTAAATAAGATTGCACTTGAGGGCCTCTGCTCCAAGGCTGAGAAGAGTGCCGGTCACTAGTGGTCACGCAGGCATGCCTCGTTAGAATGGCCATTGCGCGGTGCCTGCCTCGTGGTGGTCAGGCAGCACTGAAGGGCACCAGCAGGTCTTGGGCTCCTTCCTCTTCCTCTGCTGTGAAGTTCTGCTGATTCCCAGCAAACGGTATCCTTTTTTTGTTTGTTTCAAAGGTCAAACAAATGTGGAGTTATTTTAATGCTTAAAGTATCTTAACCTGAAAGAAGGTGAACCCCAGGTGCATGTGACCTCATGCCGAGTCTAGAACCCTTCCACCTTTTAAGTTGCCAAGAAGATCCAGGCAACTGTCAACAAATTTTTGATCGTAGGTTAATTTTAGGTAGAATTACTCTGAAGGGAAAACGTAGTTAGTGCTTTCTGTTTCTGAATCTCATTCCCTGAGTGATCAAACAGGGGATGCCTGTACTGTCATTGAAAAGTGACTGAGCTTCCCCCAGAAATAACTGCAAGAAAGCCAGTTCTCTGACCTGGAGGCCCTGCCGGGTGCTCTGTGCTGCAGGGGCGTCTTACGCTTTTTCTGAGCTCCCCGGGAGCCAGAGGTGGAGCGAGAGGACCGCAGCAGGGGTGGCTCCTGTGGCCTCGGGCTGGGGGACTTCCCTGGTAACGTCCCTGACAACGGTTTGACCATCCCACAGCCCGCTTGTTATTCGGGTGGGAGGTGTGGACTTTTGTGGCTCAGTTTCCCTCATTTATACCTTTCTTATCCCTTTATCTTTCTGTCCCTCTAGGTTTTTGTGTGGTGTCTGCTTGTGTTGGTGGGTAGTTTGAAATTTTACAGGCTATTTGAATGAAAGGGAGGTGTTTAAGGAAAAGTACTACTTGGCAGAAGCTAAAATCTGGTGCGCTCAGTGACAACTTAGGACTCCCCCTGCGGTGTGCTGGCAGCGGTGCCCATGCGTTGTGGCCTGTCCAGGTGACGCTCGCGTGGACAGGGGTGTCTCTCAGGCACAGCAGAGGCGCTCTGTCGTTAAGCAGCAACGGGAGCTCCGGGGAGGGGGGCGCACTGGGAAGGCAGTCACGTTTCCCTGAGGTTTTTGTCGCTTTTTATTAAGCGCCTATGAAAGAGATCGTATTGCAGGCAGCCCACACTGACCCTCCGCTCAGCTCAGTGACACCGGCTGCTGCCCGCTCCTGTCTCCTCCACTCGCTTCCTCCCTCCGAGACTGTTGAGAGGCAGATCCCGAGAATCCTTTCATTTTCTTTTCATCCGTAACTGTTTCCACGTTTACCTTTAAAAGATTATGGTCAAACTACCATTATTATATTATCAATAGACAGCCAGTCAGTGTTCATATTTCTCTGAATATGTCAGGACAGTGTGTTTGGTCACACTGGGTTCCAGGTAAAATCTGTTTATTTTAGTTGGTTGGTATGTTACTTAAATTCTTCTAATCTGTGAGTTTTTGCTCTTCCCTTCTCCAGGCTCGAGTCTCTATTTATTACTCGGCTTTTATGTCATCAAATGCCCATTATAGTGTTTCAGGGTCGGCCCTTAAAGGAACTTGGGCCGTTTCACAGACACCCTAAGCCCCTCAGTAGACTGCGCCCCTGGGTCTCAGACCTTACCCCGCAAGTATCTGTGAGCACGTGGAAGCGAGAGGGAGCTGTGCAGGGTCATAGCAGAAGGGAAGCGGCGCTCCAACATCGGGATTCCGGGGTTCCTCCTGGTAGGTTTGGAGCACTTGGTGGGAGTTACCAGCTGTCCCCTGTGGACACTGGCCCTGCGGGTCACAAAGGAGCGTCCCCCCACAGAGCTTTCGGTCCGTTCGAGGAGGTTAAAGAGAAGATGAAGACTGTGACCATGTGTAGAAGGGAGGGGGTGCACGAGAGCGCTCGGAAGGAAATGAAGACGGTGGCGCTGGGACGGTCTCAGAGAGCGGACATGTTCAGTAGGGTCACCGGCAAAGGCTGCGGGGCGGGGGAAGTGGCCGCGGGGCCCTCGGGATGTGCGGGTGCGGGGGTAACTCGCAGCTCCCGAAAGGAAGGCGCCCCGGCCATTAGTGTTTTCCGGTGTGTGGAACTAGACCTTCCGCCACTGTTAAATTAAGATAAATGATGATTGTTAACGTAACTATTAAAGTGAGATTTGGGGGCTCCTGTGATTTGTAGACAACATTTTGTTTTAAGATAAGTTTCCTGTCAAGTACCAGTTTGTGTTGATGTGTATGGGTTTTCTCCTGCTAAATGGAAACATTTACTTCCAGGGCGGAGCCGCTGCATTTGGGGTGCACTAGCATACCTGGTGCGCTGCCTGCGGTGAGCTCTGGGCTCACATCCCAGTGTGATTAGTTGCTGATGAATGACATCTACCTCATTTATAAAACACAAATTCTGATAACTGTCCTGCACCCTTTCCCGAGTTTTCTTCACAAATAGCCCTTAAGGTAAAACTTGCTAGAAGTTAGTAGTATTACATCTGCGTACAGACATGTGACTTTTAAGATTAGTGCGTAAGGATTTCTGGGGGCCCCTGGTGTAGTGGGAATTCAGGAAGAAGCAGCAGAAGGTGAGGAAGGAGGTACTGCAGCCCTTGCAGCCCTGGAGGGCGCTGCTGGAGTAGGAGGGTAGCAAGCTGAGTGTTGCCTTTGGCCAGATTTTGGTGGGGGCTCACCCCACCCGGGAGCACGTGGAGATGTCAGAGGGGAGCGTTAGGTCTGAGCCGGCCAGAGTCCAGGTCCTGCCTTTAAGAAGGTTTGACTGGGGCGCGGTCCTTGGTTCTCTCTGTGCCTCCCTCCCCTCTGCTGTGAAACCAGTGCCGCCTCCTGCAGGGGCCTCCGGGGCGCTGGGTGGGATCAGGGGCAGGAGAGTGCGTGGCCGCGCCGAGCTCCCAGCAAGTGCGCACAGCAAATGGTAATTGCCCCCTGATTCCCAAACCCAGGAGCTTGGAAAGGAAGGGTAGGAGGTGGATTAAGACGAGAGGTCATTCTTCCCTCTTCTGTAGCTGACGTGCCTTTTCTTCTCTTGTCCTCCTACCACGGAATACACAGCTGTCTCTAAAGTAAACAGATCGGAATGAGATTTATTAACAGCATTGCTGTGACACACACACATCCCTGGTGCCTTTTATTCAGCAAATGAGTACTCAATACAAATCATGCAAGTGGCTGAGGATACACCCTGAGCTGCGGTGTAGAGGCTCACGGTCCAGCGGAGGAGGTGACAGGACACAGCATCACGCAGCTGTGATAAGTATTTGGAAAGAAGAACACAAGGTGCTTGGAAAGTGTAAACGCAGGACCTAAGGTGGACTGAGAGGCCCCAGGAGGGCCTCCCTGAGCAAGCGACAGTGAGTCGCAGACCTAAGGGCTATGTGAGTAGGAGCCCAGTGAGGGGCACAGAGGGTGGCGGCACCCCTGGGGTGAGCAGAGCCGCAGGTGCCCGTTTGGAGAGAAGGGTCGTGAATTGAGTCTGGGAAATGTGGAATGACCAGCAAGTAAAAATAACTCATTGCCTGGTTGAATGGGCCGGAGGGGTGGGGAGCAGGGACTAGGGATGGGATTTGGAGAGTCACCGCATACGGAAGGCAGCCTTCCCAGCCTGGATGAGGCCCCAAGAGACAGAGGCCGCCTTGGGGACTTCCACGGGCAAAGACTGAGGCCAGGAGGCTGGTGGAGGAGGAGGAGGTAGAGCAGGCAGGAAGTTGGGACAGAGGCGCCGTCAGCGCTGTGAGGCCTGCTGAGAGGCTGGGTGTTGGAGTGAGCCCCATGTTGCGAAGTGGATGGACAAGTGCAAAGGTGGGGAGCTCATGGGAGGGCAGGAGCTGAAACACGTGCAGACGCCTCTTCATGAATCGGCCCTACGAAGAGGAGAAGGAGGCCAGGAGTGGAAGGGGTTTTCTTTCTTAAGGTGACAAAGGCTTTAGCACTCTAAATGCCTATTGGAAACCTCTAAAACGGGAGAAGTGAAAGGTGTGCAGGGGAGCATCACTGGCCCAAGAGCTTGGTGCTCCAGGTCAAAGGGGAAAGCCACGCGGCGTGTTGGAGTGTCGGTGAGGCGCCGGAGTGCTGAATGGACACCACGTGGGATGGGCCATGGTGTCAAGCCCGCTGGCCCTTTGTTACGGGACACAGCTTGTGCGCTCTCTCTCGGACAGTCTGAGCAGTTCTGTTTTCTTACGCTGCCCTTTCATCTGTCAGCGATCATTTCTGTTCTGCCCCTGTAGCAGTTTATGAAAGTCAGACAAAAACAGAGATAATGAAACTGCCTGTTTGTTTTGCCATTACATATTTCTGTGAGCCATGCAGGGGAGGTAGCTAAAACTGAGTCAGAATGAGATTTGGGGGTTCCCTGTGTTTTGTGTGTTCTTGAGTCCCATCTACAAAGGTAACCTTTCTCCCTTTCTCAATTTTTAGGCCTTTTCTGATGCCATTAAAAAATGGCAGGAGCTGTCTCCAGAAACCAGTGGAAAAAGGAAAAAGAGAAAAGAAATGAATCAGTATTCCTACATAGATTTCAAGTTTGAACAAGGTAATGGCAAGCTGTGCGCAGCAGCTGTGCAGAATGGCTCCCTTCCTGCGCGCTTGGCGGGGGCGCTACGGGGTGGCCGCTCGGGGAATGGCCTTCAGGCCCGTCGTGCCGTGACCCTGCGTGGACAGCATATCGGTGCTTTTAAATGGAAAGTGACTACAGTTGTGATCATCCTCCTTTCTGCTTAGGAAACCCCATGACAGGAGAATTCAGTGCGATGTCAGAGGATTCACACGTGGGAAAGTGGTTGGGGCGGCCTTGCGCGTGGGGAGGCACTGGTCCTGGGTGTTTGACGGGCCTGGCTGTACCGTTAGTAGAAACTCTCCACCCAAGATCACTTGCTGGTGAGGGGTCACCGAGACACCTGAGAGTGGCTTCTCACGGAGCAGCGTCAGCAGCTCTGAAGCAGCCACGTGTTTATGTAACGTTCTGTTATTCTTAAAACGGAATAATTGCTGAAGGCTCTTCCAAAGCGGTTGGTTAGGTAAACTTTTTGAATTTTACAACCAATTTCATCTGAGTTGCTTGTGTCCAAGGCTTTTCGGTGCCTTTCTGTTACACCTGTACTTAATTACATAACTTGACTTCGGGTATGACTAACCGGAAAATCCTCTTAGAGTTGGAAATTCCATGGTTGGATGGACAGGAAAGGTGGGCAGTAGGGTGTGAATTTCTGGGCTCTAACTCCTGAGGTCTGCGAGCCGGTCTGCAGAGCCGAGCCCTCCCCGGCCAAATGTGCTCGCAGGCCTGCGGCAGAGGGAGAGAGCGGGGCCCGTGCGGAAGGGTTTTCATTTGGCCAGATGTGTCCACGCTTAGAATGGGCATCCCTGATGCATCGTCATTTCACGCTTGTTTCTGACCTCCCGGGGTAGAGAAAGGAGAAGGCCACGCTGCACGTCTGTCCGCTCCCTCGTTTGTCAGCTCTTTTGGAGAGTTCTTTTGGGTCAAGAAAGAGGGTGCCTTCCTGAAGTTTCCTGCCGTGGTCCTCGCTCTTGCCTTTGGGAGGACTTGGGAGCTGTGTGTTGTCACTTCCTCCTCCTGGTTTTCCTGGTCCGTGTGCCCGTCGCTGGCTTGTCAGTGTCTCTGAAAGTCTGGCGGGACCGGGCTGCACGAGCTGCTGCCGTGAGGGCTGTTGTGCGAGGACAGCAGCGGGGATCCGGGTTTGCTGTGTGAGTCTGGGCAGCCTAAGAGCGCTGTAGCTTCGTCAGGTCCAAGTGTGTCCTGCCTGTGGCTCACAGGAGCCCTGGGCTGCTGGCCCACCTTGTTTTTAAGTCACTAACCTCTCTCAGCTTTGGTGCGTCTTAATTTCATCCTACTAGTTTTAGCCCGTTGTTTTAGGTATCCCCCTTTTAATTTTAGAGTCTGATTCTTCTGTTGAACTTAATAGATCATCTTTAAGAACAGTGGAAGTTAGAAGTAGAAAATACATTGGTTTATATTAGTTTAATATTTACGACTTACAGATACACATAACCTTTCTTGACAGCAGTCTATAAGCACCTAGGCTAAGAATCCTTCATCTGATCCAGGGACCCCGTCCTTTACCTCCTCAGCTTGTTCTCCATCCAGTCACTGCTATTGGGGCTGTACATGGCTGAGCTCAAGGCCGGAGGCGGGATTCTCCCTCCGCTGTGCTTTTTATGGACTAGTGAACTGACCGCTACACAGCCTCCTGTGGAGTCTGTTTAGAATTGGAATGAACATCTATAAAAATACAACGTATTACTTTTAGCAAGGCTGAACGAGAAGAAACAGAGGATCCACAAAATTTCCAGTATTAGGAGTGATCGGTCCAGACCCTACGAATGTCCAAATGGAAATACTGTGAAGAACTTTCACAGGACTGACAACTTAGATGAAATGGACTAGTTACTTAAAACACATAAAATAAGTAATTTGAAGAGCTCTAAAGCTGTTAAGGAAATTGAATTTATAATTTTAAATTTCCCCCAAAAAGAAATCTTCAGCGCCAGTTGGTTTCACTGGGAAACTCTCCCAAACATTTTTAAAAGAATAAACACCAATTCTACACAGTTCCTTTTGGAAAATAGAAGAGTAGGAAACACTTCCTAATTCATTTTATAAAGCTAGTATTACTCTGATACCAAAACCAGAGAAAGTACGAAAAAAAAATTACTAACCAGTTATTCCTCATTAATACAGATGAAAAATCTTTAACAAAACAGTAGGAAATACAATTTACATATAAATATATGATGTATGTTTATATAAATATATAAAAATATTTTTTAATATGCACCAAGATCAAGTAGAGTGTATTCCAACGATGCATGGCTGGTTTAGTATTCAAAACATACCAGTACGGTCCACTGTATTAATAGACTAATGGAGGAAAGTCACCTGGCTATTTAATAATATTTGTCTGTTCATGATTAAAACTTTTAGAAAGTTAGGAATTGAGAGGTGCTTCGTCAGCGTGGTGTCTACAGTAAAATCTATTCCTAACGTCATGCTTAATGGTGAATCCTCCCGCCCCCAAGATTGGGAGCAAGGAAAGGACATCCCTCTTCACTGCTTTCCAACATAGTCCTCCCACAAGTTCTAGCCCTTGTAGTAAAGAAAAGGAAATCCAAGGCAGAGATCAGAAAGGAAGAAATAAAACTGTCTATAAGCTGATGACATGACGGTCTACATAGAAAACTTTAAGGAATTTGCAAACTCCTAGGTCTATTAAGTGAATTCAGTTCAGTTGCAGATTATCGGATAAGCCTACAAAAACCAACTGTATCTCTCTAATAGCAAAGAGAAAGTGGAGTCAACTTAAATACAACACCACTTAAAGGCACTCCTCCCAAAATTAAGTACTTAGGTATAAACCTAACAACGTGTGCAGGACTTTATGGGGAGAACTACAAAACTGAAGGGCATCTTCAAAGAATGTATAAAGGGCGACACACACTATGTTCATGGATTGGAAGGCTCAACATAGTAAAGAAAGAAACCCTTCTGAAATTGTATCCAGGCGCACCTCGTTTCATCGCGCTTCACCTCGCTGCTTTCTGCACTTCATCACCATGGAGGTGAGGCCCTCCACCAGCAAAAAAGTCACAGCTTGCAGAAGCCTCAGGTGATAGCTACCATTTTTTAGCAATAAACTATTTTTTATGTAAGGTATGTACTTTTTTTTTTTTTTTGAAGACATAATGCTACTAAGCTTAATTACAGTATAGCATAGATACAATTTTTATATGCGCTGGGAAACTAAAAGTCCCCTGTGACTTGACTGTGGTATTCCCGTGACTGCAGTGGTCTGGACTGAAGCCGGCACTGTCTCTGAGGTGTGCCTTGACAGGCTCAATATAGCTCGTGTCAAAATCCCAGCAAGATGTTTTGGTAGATACAGGTAAGCTTATCCTGGTACAGAAAGGCAGGGTACTAGAATAGCTGAAATAATTTTTTAAAAGAGTCGAGTAGGAGAAATCAGTCTACCTGATTTTAAGACCTACTGCATAGCTACAGAGATTGAGACCAGGTTGACAGAAGGACAGACACATAGATCAGTGGGAAAGAATAGAGAACAAAAAACTAGTCTTCTAAATTAAAAAATATTTAATTTTTAAAAATTAGAATGAACAAAAAAAATTATTAGGAACCTGATATAATAAACATTATATGTGCTGCCAAAGTGAGCACAGATACAGTCAAATTGATAAAGTCAAAAGCTTTACAAGGAATAGGCGTTTGTGAGTAAATAGAAAATCTGGACGAAGTAGAAAATCTTCTAGGAACTGTGAATTACCAAATCAACAAAATGAAGAGAAAACCTGAACAGACCACTTCTACGTGATGTGATGTTTACCGTTCTGTTATTTATTGTGAGTCTGTGTGTTCTTTCAGCTTTCCTAGTTGATGTGCACCTGCCAGAATGGCTAAAATTGAAAACTGGCGGTACCAGGTGTTGAGGCGGATGTGGACTGGCTGGGACTCGGATGCATCGCTGGGGGAGGGAAAGTAAATCGGAAGAACCACGTTTTTAGAAAACTGGCACTGTTTTCTAAAGCTGATCCAGCAGTTTCATTCCATTCTGTGTGCTCAACTGAAGTGTAGACGTACGTTCAGTAGCCCATTTGTGCTGGCCCCAAACTATAAGCCCGCCCGTTCTCAGCAGCAGGGTGGGTGAGAAACGGGACTAGGCGCACAGCACAGTGCCGCTGGGGTAGCAGAGCTGCTGTAATTGGGGTGTGAGAGGGAAAGAAGACGGGAGAGTCAGCAAGTGCATGCCGGTCAGGAACGGACAGAGCCCAGTCCCCTGGCGGTGGCGCATACGGGACAGGAATGGGAGGTTGGGGCCCAGCCACAGAAGGCGGATGGCTGGCCTGGTGCCTGGGAGACAGTCACCTGCATGGTTTTGCATTGTCATGTCTTGCAGGTGATGTGAAAATAGAAAAGAGGATGTTCTTTCTGGAAAATAAGCGGCGGCATTGCAAGTCCTATGACCGGCGCGCCCTCCTTCCCGCCGTGCAGAGGGAGCAGGAGTTCTACGAACAGAAAGTCAAAGAGATGGCCGAGGTGCGCAGGCGTGGGGGGACGTGGTTCTGGGGCTCCGGTTTGCTGTTGGGGCTGAGTATGAAACGGTCTTTGAAGGTTTGCCTTTCCTTTTGGGTGATTAATTTGAATAAACTATTAAGTTTTAAAAGGAAATGAAAACTGGGTTTTGTAATGATATTGACTTAAGTTTACAGTTTCATAGATCAGATTTATGCAGAGAATTTTAATTGTCACTTAGCACCCATTTTTGTTTGCCTTCCCTCAGCCTCTAATGGTGGAGGAAAACCAGAGAGGCGTTCTGTTGAGCTCCTTAACTCTTCCAAACACACCATCAAATGCCAGTCAAACAGAATATGTATATTGGTTATTTAATGTGTTTTCTAGACCAGCAGCTCTGAAAGTAAGATCCACGGACCCCTGGCCTCCCCAAGACTCTCTAGGGGTTCTGCAAGGTCAAATCTCTTGTAATAATGATAAGATGTTATTTCCCTTTTCATTGTGTAGAATTTATACAGACAGAACAAAAGCAGCGGTGCCTGACCATGAGTCAAGCAAGCGGCACCAAATTGTACCAGAAATAATTATTTTCTTCACCACCATGCACTCACATTTTTCCAAAATGGCAGCGTCACCTAATGTAGCAGATGATAGGTGGACTGGTAACTTTGTGACAGATGGATCAAGATGGGCTCTCCAGAATTCTGATTTCTAAAACATCCATGTGAGAGACAAACTTCGGTCTGTTGCCTCTCATAAGCGCCCCCAACAGAGGACCAAACCTGCAGCCCAGGCAGGTACCCTGACCAGGAATCGAACTGGCAACCATTCACTTTGTGGGATGACACCCAACCCGCTGAGCCTCCCTAGTCAGGGCTCCAAAGTTCTAATTTGTGTTTGAGATCTAGAATTTTATCACTGGCCACAAATAATCATTCAGTTTCGAGAGAATGTCTGCCAAATACCTAACGTTTTTGTCAGGCTTTTTTTCACTTAAAAATGGTATTCTTTTAAAGAAAAAGTACCTAATTCAGCACCTTGCAACTCCCTCGCCCCAGGGCTTATCCCTGAGACAGCCGTCATAGTCAGGGAGCAGCAGAAGTGCTTGGCACACTCTGCCCCCCTTGTCGAGAGTATCGAGGTGATGTTTCTGAGGATCAAGATTTGGTAAAATAAATTTTAAACTGCTAAGCCATGTAATTGAAGAGATGAGTATTAATAGTTTTTTTATGCCTATGGAAATGAATTCTAAATGGTTTGTGGCATCTTTACTACATTTGTGCCTACATGTCTGGTTTCTTTGTTCCTCAGCATGAAGACTTTTTGCTTGCTCTGCAGATGAACGAAGAACAGTATCAAAAGGTATTTTGAAAACTCACCTAATTCATCTATTCTGGTATCTTTCGTGGGCTGTTTTCGCTTATCACATTTCCTCAGGATTTTGATGGCACATTGGTTCCCGGATAAGCTCCTGTTGGTCTGCTGAGTTTGTGACCACATTACAGTCAGATACTTGAAACATCATTGTCACTCTTCATACCAGACTGCCTGAGAATGGAAGGGAAGACGCTGATAGAAATGTTCCTGTGGAGGAACCCTGAGCCTGTAGTCCGTTGGATAATCTCTTAGAGGGGAACCGAGAGCTCAGACCTCAGAGTTAGAAGCAGAGATCTGTAAAGGCTCAGGGCCCGTGGGCCTGGGGTTCTGTCTGTCCTGCACGTCGTGGCGTTTTCTGACGGGGTTGGAACGGACTTGGGGTTGCTGCTTTAGTTAGCCTCAGTGGTCACTTAAGGTAAAGCTTGGCTCACGACATGATTTTCTCACACTGCTCTCTTATAACAAGAAGAGAAAATCCAAGCTTTGAAGCTTTTTGGGTAACATTTTTTGTGCCCCTTGTCCCGACTCTCATAACCACGTCAGCATACCATCTAAGGCAGGCGGTAGGGCGCTGCCGGCCCTGTGGCTTGTGAACGTGACAACGGTAAACAAAGGCTGGCAACAAAAATACCCCCAAGTGAGACCCTCACTCTTGAACCACTTACGCTTATTTGTGCTGGCATCTCAAGCTGCAGACAGCAGAAGGCAGCTCGTTGTTCTGCGGCTTCTAGGTGGAGCTCTTCACCTGAGGGTGTGGGTAGGGTGGGGGGCGTGGAACCCGCTGTCCCCTGCTTACATCGGGGACTTTCACATGTGTGTGTGTGGTGGCCCACAGGACGGCCAGCTGATCGAGTGCCGCTGCTGCTACGGGGAGTTTCCGTTCGAGGAGCTGACGCAGTGCGCGGACGCTCACCTGTTCTGCAAGGAGTGTCTCATCAGATACGCCCAGGAGGCGGTCTTCGGGTCCGGAAAGGTGAGAGCTGTGGCCCGCGCCCCCAGGTAGGAAACATCGCAGTGGAGGGACCACGGTTATAGCCAGCTGTGGGTGCCTCAGGGAAGTGCCTCTTCTGGAGGCAGGTGGAACTGTGCTGAGACACACTCATGTGGGTGATTCCTTGGCGGTCCCCGATCTGTGTGATTATGTTGGTTCCAGGCACAGCAGGTTTCTTTTCAGGGAGTGGGGTCCTTCCGTGCCGCAGGAGCACCTGCCGCTTCCCCCAACTTCCGGTTCGTAAGGAAAACGAAGGACACACTCAAAAAGAGGGAACCTTGCAGCCTTTTTCAATGTATGGGAGCACAGATTAGTACTTTAAACAGATTTTGTAAAGGACTTTATACTTCTCTTAAAATTAGTTCCTTTTACATGTGATCATATTTCTCCTTTCAAAGTCAGTTTCTCTTGACAACAGCATCACAATACGGGAAGGAGTTTTGTTGCGTCTCGATGAACACTTAAAAACCAAACTTGCTTTTCGTAGATGCCCACCAATCAGATCACTCAGCGTCAGTTATTCTGAAGTTGTAGTTTAGTCAAGAACTGAGTGACAGTTACGAGCAGAGGGGCTGTGATTGGCAGAAGGAGGCCATCACCCCTGTCCCCACAGACACCCACCTCCTTATCCCAGAGCCTGTGCCTGTGCTCCTCACTTGGCAGAGGGGAACTGGGGTTGCTCATCAGATCGCCTTAAAGTGGGGAGAGCGTCTGTATTATCCGGGTGGCCCAGTATCACTACAAGGGTCCTTGGAAACGGACAGGAGCAGCAGAGGAGGCGGGAGTGCTGCCGTGAGAGGCCTCTGCCTGCTGCAGGGGCTTTGCAAGTGAACCCCAGAACCCTGAGGTCCGGCTGCTCAGAGCCTGTCCTCCTTTCTCGTGGAAGAGTTCCGTCGCCCGGCTCCACCTGAAGTGGGCAGGGGTAGGGACTGGGGGCTCTTGAGACAGCCCCGCAGTGTGTAGTTTGTGGTCCGGCGAGTCCCCTGCCTCCCCGGGGGCCGCGCTTCCCCGCGCGGGACTGGGGTGGCCGGCAGGGGCCCTCCGGGGGCGGTAAGGGTGGGCTCTGTGTCTCTGGCTCGGGGCCCCCTTGCTGCCCGAGGGCGGCTTCTCAGAGAGGAGCGCACGGGGAGCCTCCCCTCGCAGACCGCGCTCCCACCCGCCAGCCACTGGCCGGGGCGCGCCCCCCGCGGAGGCCTTCCCGTGCCGGCCCCGCTGACGTTCCTTCCCCCGCCCGCCCGCCCGCAGTCGGAGCTCAGCTGCATGGAGGGCAGCTGCGCCTGCTCGTTCCCGGCCAGCGAGCTGGAGAAGGTGCTGCCGCCGCCCGTGCTGTGCAGGTACTACGAGCGCAAGGCCGAGGAGGAGGTGGCCGCGGCCTACGCGGACGAGCTGGTCAGGTGAGCCCTGCGGGCGCCTCCCCGGGGCTGCCTGCGCTCGGGGCCGGGGCGGGGGTTCAGGCGCGAGGCTGCGTCGCCCGGTTCCTGCCACTCCTCGCCGAGCAGCAGCAGAACGGCTGCTGGGACACTTCGCGGGCACAGTGCTGCCTCCCGCCCGCCCTCGGCGCCTCCTAAGCCCGGCTTCTGGGGACAGGCCTTGCACCTTGGGCCGGAGGAGTGGGGACGCGTGCGCCCCGGGTTTCGGGGAAGGCAGGCAGGGAGGGGGGGAGACGGGGCCGTCCGGCTGGGAACTGAGTGACGCGCCGTGCGCTTCTGCCCCCAGGTGCCCCTCCTGCAGCTTCCCCGCCCTGCTGGACAGCGACGTGAAGAGGTTCAGCTGCCCCAACCCCCGCTGCCGGAAGGTAGGGAGGCGGACTTCGCCACGTTTGTCTGCGCGCTCGGGGGTGTGGGCTGCCGTGCAGCGCCGCCGTCTGCGGGGCGCCGCGTGCTGGCCGGGAGGGCAGGCGGGGATCAGTACTTCGCGACGGTGGCCGTGGCTGACCCGGCTACAGAGACGGGGCCGCTGCGGAGTCGCAGTCGCAAAGCCGCGTCTGCTTCGTGCCGCCTTCCCGTCGGGGCAGATACCAGAACGTGAGGCGGGATGAGTGTGAGGTCTCGTCCACGTGCCAGCGTTGTTCTCGGTTTTCTCCTCGTCACCCCGTTGTGCTCGGACAGTCTCACACCTGCCATTTTCAGAGTTTTAACCTCCCTGCTGCGATTAAGGGGCTGAGCGCCATGGCGGCATCTCTGTCACGGCTGGGAGGTTATTTGTAAGAAAGGGTTGCGCTGGGGGAGACCGAAGCTATCCAGGCTCCGCGCTGTTGAAAATCTTTGTTTTTAACTAGACAACTGTTCCGTGAACTAAGAATGTCTTTAAATTGTCCGCTATTTATAAGCCACTTAGAGTTGTTAAGGAATATCGGTGTCCACTTAGACAAGTATCTTTTAAGCCATTTTTCTGAAATACAATAGCTTGATCGGAATTGAATGTTATATCTCTGCCTTAAAATGAAAGTAGATCTTGGAAAAGAAAGAAACTCAACTAATGAACTGAACTTTTTTTGTTTCAATGTCAACATCTCTGTGTTGAATCTGGGTGTATTCTCATAATTGGTGTGTTCATTAGATAACTTGTCCGCACCTCAGACTATTGCTATAACAATTGTCCCAAGAGTCCCTGGCATCTTGGAACGCAGCCCATGAGTAACTGACTGTCCTAAGACAGAGCAAGGAGAAGGAAAGGCAGGTGAGAGTGAGGTGAAAGCGAGGGTGTTGGAATGTTCTGGGCCCGAGGAGCAGGAGTATCCTGGACCCGGACTGGTCCTGGGAGTGTGAAAGGTCCCTGAGCTGGGTGGGGCCAGGGTCATGTGACCTTGGCGCCCTTCTGAGGTGGAGGGACGAGGGGAGTGAGGTGTCCGAGAGATCTGTTCGGCCGTTGAGCAACCCAGGTGAGCGGTGCATATCCGCTGGGAACTACGTGTGCTGGCGTGACTTCAAATTAGACTCTAGTAAAAGTGCTCATACACCATTTGGAGGGCCAGAGGGAAGGGGAGGCCGCTGTTCTCTGGCGGCCATGAGGGCACCCAGTGAGTCTGAAACGGCATCAAGTGTCAAGAACATCTAACCTGGGTGTCTGCGAAAGCCTCCCGGAGGTTCCTGATCCCAGGCAAAAGCCCGAGTACTCTGCTTCCTCTCTGTGGGAGGAATACACGCGCCGTGGTGAGCTTGGAGGTGACCGTGTGGCTTCCTTTGGCTAATGAAATGTGAGGGTGGGTGACACAGGCCACTTGCATAGAAGTGGGAAAAACATACTGTCGAGGGATGTCAGCAAGGCGGCGGAGCGGGCAGCCTCGGCCGCCTCCTGCCCCGAGCGGCCCTCAGTCACCCTCACACAGACAGTCCCCTTTGAGAGAAGCTTAGAAACCAGCGCAGAGGCCCCGGCACACCAACCAGGGGGAAGCCGGCTGCTGTGAAGCCCGTGGGGCGATCCTGGCCCTCACGCACCAGAACCCTCTTACGGCTCATCTGGGAGGAAACTCCTGGCCTCTGGCTTCTCCCTGGGGAAGGAGGGAGAGCGGAACACGCATCTACCGCTCAGACCTCAGAGGGCTCCGCAGCGGCTGGCGGCTGGCCTTCCTGACTCGGGGCACCGGGTGGGCACTGAGGACGGAGGCGGGGGTCTGAGCTGGCGCGCACGCACTCAGCGCTGCTCTCCCCTCCGCCTGGTGGGGGGGGAGACTCCCAGGTCCCGGCTTCTCCCTGAGGGGCAGATGTTGGAGCGCATGCCCAGCATTCCAGATGCTGGGGGGCTGTGCAAGGGCCTGGCTTCTGTCGTCCTGGCTCTGAGCGCCCACCGGCCTCTGAGCACAAAGAGGAGCCCCCCGGCATCTCACCGCAGCGCCGGAGGACCTGCAGTACTGCAGACAGACGCCAGAGGGAGCAAGAGACCGCACGCCGCTGAGCAGGGAACTGGCAAAAGCTCTCTCTGGGGATGCGCACACCGTCCACAGACGGCTCACCCACGGAGAAGGTTCGAGAGGCTCCCCAAACCTACCGCCGGGCTGGTGGGCGAAGATCTTTCCCTGAACGAAGCCTGCCTGTAAAGACTAGGAGAGGTGACTTTTTTCAAATGTGTGGATTCCAACATGAAGTAACCAGTCACATGAAGAAACGTGGTCCAACAAAAAGAACAAAACAAATCTTTAGAAACTTATTCTTAAAAAATGGAGATATGTGAATTACCTGACAAATTTTAAAACCATCATGAAGATGCTCAGTGAACTCAGGAAAATGGTACATGAGATGATACGAATGAAAATGTGAAAATATCAACAAAGAGGAAATATTATATTTTATTTATTTTTATCCTCACCAAAGGGCATGCTTATTTATTTTAGAGGGGAAGGGGAGGGGAGACAGATGGAGAGAGACCTCGATTGGTTGCCCCTCCCATGCGCCCTGTCTGGGACTGAACCTGCAACCTGGGTGTGTGCCCTCACCAGGAATTGAACCTGCCACCTTTCAGTTCATGGGCTGATGCTCCAACCAACTGAGCCTTTTAAAAGAACCAAACACAATTTGGAGCTGAAAAATACAATAAATGATTGAAAATTTCACTAGAAGGGTTTAACAGCTTGCTTGATCAAGCCTAAGAAAGAAGCAGCAAACTCCAAGACAGGTCGTTTGAAGTTAATCAGAAGCACGAAGAGAAGGAATGAAGAGTAGGGAACGCTTAAGGGACGTATGGGACCCTGTCAGGCAGACCAGTGTGTGCGCTTTGGAGATCCCAGGAGACGGGGGAGGGAAAGAGGCAGAAAGCTTATTTGAAAAACTAATGACCAAACTTCCAGAATCTGGGGAAGTGGACATCCAGATTTAAGAAGCCAAACGCACCTCAGTTAGGATGGACTGAGGTTTTTTATAATCAAGTTGTCAACAGAGAGAACTTTTAAAACAATAAGAGAAAAGCAACTGGTCATATTCACTGGAGCTCCCATAAGATTCTCAGTGAATTTTTCAGCAGACACCTGACTGGACAGAAGAGAGTTAATGCTATATTCAAAGTGCTAAAAGAAGGAAAGAAAAAACTGCCGATCAAGAATACTGCACCCAGCATAATTTTTCCTCACACAGATTAACAAGCTGAGGGGGCTTATCACCATTAATCCTGCCTTACAAGAAATGCTAAAGGGACTCCCAAGTTGAAATGAAAGGACACTGGGTAGCAGCACAAAAGCCCATAAAGGTATGAAGCTCATTGGTAAAGGTGAATACAGGCAGACAGTACTGTCACGTGTGTATATGAAATCACTTTTAATTCTGGTATAGAATTTTAAAAACAAAGTATTTATAAAAATATATTAATGGACACAAATAGATGTGATTTGTGACATTAAGAACATAAAGAGGGTAAGAGAGTAGTTTTTGTATGTGGTAGATGTTATCAGTTTAACATCGAATGTTATAACTGTACCTAAGAGAAAGTAAGGAAGGAATCAAAGCATATCGCTACAAAAAATCAGGGAAACTTGAAGATACCAAGGACAGAAAAAACGGCAATAGCAAGCTCTTCCCTATCAGTAATTACCTGAGCTGTAAAAGGATTAAACTCCCCACTCAAATACTTAGGGTGGCTGAATGGGTTTTTTAAAAGGGAAGTAACAAGATCCAGTTGTGTACTGTCTGCAGAAGACCGGACCTAGGGACACACGGACTGAAAAGACGGGAAAATAATTCCACACAAACGGGGATCAAAGGGGGCCGGTGTGGCCATGCTTCATGTCATACAAAATAGCATTTAAGTCAAAAACCATCATAAGAGACAAGGACATTACATGATGATAAAAGGGTCAGTTTGAAACCAGAAAAGCCGGTGTCCATACTGCCTGTAACCTACCAGACCCAATAAGCAGAGGCAGGGACTGAATTTTTACTACGGGCGCTTTATTCAGATGGTCGGTGATATGGGAAGACAGCGGGTTTGTTCCCTAACAGACTGTCTTCAATTCTGGTATAAGCAGTAGGTAAGGGGTTTGGAATTCAGGGAAGAGGTTAATCAGATAAAAGCTGCAGCATTCTTTCTTCTGTGTCCTGGGCGGTGGTCACCCCGGAACACAATGGCTCAGATACCGTCTTGATTGCCTGCAGCCCTCCTGAGGCCCAAAGGTGGGACCGCTTCTAGTCTTCAGGAATCAGGGTGGGTCCTACCTCCAGTTCCTGAGACAATAGCTTTTTACATACATTGATTACTAAGTTTATTAGCTGTCACCTGAAACTGAAATTTTCCACCCTTTGAATCCCCCCATCAAATTCACCAGGAATATATAACAAGGATAAAAAGATATATATGCACCCAACACGAGAATCTCCAAACATACGAAGCAAACAGGAACTGATGGAACAGGAGAATTAGCAATACCACAGTAGTAGATTTCAGAGAAGTACATCAGAGAAGGAAAACTCTGACTCCAAGAAACCTCCGCTGCCTTGCGGCATACCTCTTCAGGGGAAAGGCTAAGGGAGTAAACCCCGACAGAAAATCCGGAGCCGGAGTCCCTAAGGCGGTTTGACGTTGTAGTCAACACCGGCAACTCCTGTGGCGCACCTGAAGCCAAGCTGTATTGACTCCGTCTTTCCCTTGCACCCTTCAGCTGCGAAGAGAGGGGGGGGTCTGCTGCATGGGCAACAGCAGACCCTCCATATCACCCTGCCCAGGCTCTGTAGCTTCAGCGTCATCACAAGATGTCGATTCAACACGGGAGGAGACAGATACCATGTCACTCTCGAGACGGACGGCTGCCGACGACGATGACGAGATTTCAGTACTCCGCTTTCAGTACTAGAACAAGCAGGCGGGATCAATAAGGAAATAGGATTTGAGCAACAGTATAGACCAAATGGACACCACAGGAAAAGTACAAACAACATTCCTGACGGACGTAACTGCAAAACTCCCAATAAAATACTGGGGAGCTGAATTCAGCAGCACATTAGAAGGGTCATGTACCACAACCAAATGGGATTTACCTGTGGGATGCAAGGGTGGTTCAACAAAATTAGTCAGTCATTACACCACATTAATAGAAGGAAGGATGATCCCTGGCCGGTGTGGCTCAGCGGATAGAGCGCCAGCCTGCAAACCAAAAGGTTGCAGGTTCAATTCCCAGTCAGGGCGCATGCCTGGCTTGTGGGCCAGACCCCCAGTTGGGGGTGTGCGAGAGGCAACCACACATTGATGTCTCTCTCCCTCTTTCTCCCTCCCTTCCCATCTCTAAAAGTAAATAAAATCATCTTTTTTTAAAAAAAGAATGAAAATTATATTCAATAGACGCAGAAAAAAACACTTGACAAAGTTCAACATCCTTTTATAATAAAAACACAAAGCAAACCCCAACATAATAAAGGCCATATATGAAAAGGCTACAGCCAACATCACATACGGTGGTGACAAACTGGTAACTTCTCTGCTACAATCAGGAAAAAGGCAAGATGCCCACTCTTGCCACTTCTGTCCAGCATATTACTGGGAGTTCTGCTGGAGCAATAAGCCAGACAAAAAGTAAACAAAAGGCGTCCGGGTCGGGAAGGCAGAGGGAGAAGTGCCCGCGCGTGCAGTCGCGTTCCACGACCTGAGCTGTCTGGTGCAGTGCACTGCAGACCTTGACCCTCGGTTCTTGGCGTGTTTTCTGCTGTCAGGGCAAGGGCTTCCTGGTGTTGGCCACTGGGAGATCCAGTGAAAACCGTGTCTCCTGGGACCCTGAGGCCCTGACGGCGGGTCCTGAGAACTTCCCACCCTGCGCGTGGAACGGGGAGGCTCGCAGTTACACACCGTGTCCGTCCTTATTCTGAGCTATGGGAAGAGTTGCCACTGGGTGGCACTGCAGCTCTGTGAGGAAAGGTTTCCCTCGTGGGCACGTGTCAGCAAGACATTGCCTTGTGAGCAGACGTGACAGGGCCCTCTTAGGCCGAGTGCCGGAGCAAACCGCTGCGTGCCCCTGCCACTCGGGCTCGGGCTTGTGCCCCTCTCCTTTGCGCCGGTCCTCCGTGTGGCCCCCTTTCTCTGTGCTCGGTGCCCAGGCCCGCCGCTCACCCTGGAGGAGTCCTGAGGCCCAAGGAAGCAGCCGCACACTCCCTCTGGCCCATGTGAGCCTCGGGGCCGCGCCGCCCCCTGTAGTGGCTTTGCCAGCCTGGAGACGCCAGTGTGATTTCCAGGCACTTGTCTCTCCGAGACGGGGCCTTGGTGATAACGCGGTATCCGCAGGAGGTCGCCAGGGCCTGCATCTTCCCTCTGAGACCCCCGAGGGACGGAGGAGGGGAGAGTGTTTCCTTGCGGGTCTGGAATGCGTAGTCTGGGCCCTCGGCGCCCGCCCAGCCTGGGCTCTCGGGTAGAGGGTTTCCCGGTTGGTTTCCTGCGCGTTTTCCGCCCTGGGTGCGTCGGGTGTGGGGCTGCAGGGTTGGGGCAAAGGAGATCTGAAAGTGATGCTTTGGGAATGTTTATTCTTAGGGTCAGAAATTGCCCTTTTGAGGCTTTTCTGTCATTCCAGAACCACAGCTGCGCCATAAAGTAGAGCTCTCTGGAGAGGCAGCCAGGGCCCCGGCTGGAGGCTGGCGTACTCGAGAAGCAGGTGCTAAGGAAGGGCGGCCGTCAGGCGGCGAGGCTCGGGCGAGAGGGGCTGGAGGCCCGAGGCGGCCGTCTCTGCCGGAGCCGGAGGGTGTAGCCGCTCGTCTCTCCCGGCCGCGTTCGGTTTTTAATGTGCCTTCCTCGCCCGCCAGCTCTCTTCTCTGCTCATCCCCCCCGACGTTTCCAGGCCCGTCCCAGCCGCAGTGGCGTGCAGTGCTCCTGACGCCCCAGCAGTGAAGCAGAACCGAAATCCACATCCGCAGTGGACCCGTTGTGTTGCTTTAAAAACCCAGGCATCTGCGGCCGCCTCCAGGAGCCGGTTGGCTGTGTGCAGAGAATGTCAATGCGTCTGGGCCAGCTGTCAGGGCCGGGGCGGCGCCAGCTGTGACAGGGGGCGGTTGGCACTGAGTAGCAGCGCTGTACTTTGGGGCCCAGCGAGTCAGCTGACTGCTGTGCCGAGCACAGGCCTTTACATTCATCTAGATGTGAATGAAGCTTGATCCTCTTGTCCCCACTGTCAGGGAGGACCTTTACTCAGGAAGTAACATGGACAAGAACCTAACGTCTAGGTAACAAAAGGAGTCTAAGGCCCCAAACGAGGGCTCGTTTACTGGCGTGGAAGTTCGTGCTGTGTAGTGCCAGTCCCCAGAAAGGGGAGGGAGGTGTTCCTTCTCCGAGAGGCAGCCTGCACGTTGCTCCCAAGCCGGGTGCTTCCGTCAGAGCCTGAGGGTTCAGGCTGCAGTGATGTGCAGGGGTGCCTTGCGGAGCCCGTGCTCTGGCTTGTCCCCGCAGCCACCCTGTGAAGTGGACACTGAAGTGTGAAGCCGGGGGGTGGTAAACCCGCAGGGAGGCCTCCCTGCCCCAACACCCTCCCAGAGTGCGTCCCAACACCACCCCTGTGAGCCCTTCCCATCAGGCGCTGAGCAGAGCTGGCATCGTGGCAGTGAGGTTCCAGGACTTCACTCTGTTTTTGTTAGTTTCCACTCTTTAAAAATTCCCCATAGTAAACAGCATAGTTTACTAGGCCTTCTCGGTCCTTGAGAGGTTTGGGCTGTCAGTCACACACACTTCTTCTGTCTTCACATCTCAAGCACTGTGATTAGAGAGCCTGGTTCTTTCAGAGAGAGAGAGAGCAAGAGTGTGTGTGTGTGTGTGTGTGTGTGTGTGTGTGTGTCCATGAAGACTAAAAACAACAGAGAAGACAAGTACTGCTTACCTTTCTTCCCACCCTGCCTTCCCAGTAAAAGTCAAATACCCCATACGCTGCTGTTTGCGGTGCTTATTTAAACAAAGAGGCCCTGGCTGAGGTGACTCGAGTGGATTGAGCACCAGTCTGCAGACCGAAAGGCGAAGGTTAGATTCCCAGCCAGGGCACAGGCCTGGGTTGTGGGCCCGGTCCCCAGTTGGGGGTGCACGAGAGGCTATTGCATATCAACATTTTCTCCCTCTTTCTCCTCTCTCTAAAAATAAATAAAGTCTTTTTAAAAAATAAGGAGATAAACATCTACCCAAAATAGGGAAAGGTAAAAATGCATGTGTTAAACTAAAATGCCGATCTGGGTAAAACATTTATTTTTGCTTCCGTCCAGCCCCACAGGAACAGTTTTTCTGTGTATGTCGCACCCTCTGTGTCCTTTGGTTCAGGCACTGAGTGGTGGGAACAACGGCATCTCCCTCCTGGCTGTCTTCATAGAGGCTGGGGCGCGGGCGCAGTGGCACTGCCGGGCTGTCCCCTCGCGAGGGCGGGCGCAGCCCTCGGCTCCTCCCCTTGAAACCCCCAGCAGTCAGTGCTGACTTCTCCCCAGGCTGGGCTGTCTGTGTGGCCTCGACTTCCCTGACCCCCAGGCAGTGGGCACTGTTCTGCCTTGCCCCAGAGAACATCCCAGCGCCGCTTTCCTCACCTGGTGAAGAAAAGATGGCTGAACTGTTGCCACCTTCCCAGAGACCAGTCCCAGAATTCCCTGTTCAGCTCAGAGTGCGGAGGCTTCGAGCCTCCCCTCGGTCCGCATTGCTCGGGAAAAGCCCTTGTGCTGGGCTCCGTTACTGAGGTCTCTGTTTTCAAGTCCTTTTGAAGACTTGGGGGGGGGGGGGTGTTTCCTGATGTGCTGCTCAGGGCCCAGTCCCGGGCTGGGATGTGAGAGAAGTCCGGGCGCGCTCACGCCGCAGCTAAGGAGACAGGCTCCCCCAGTGGGTAAGACGGGGGTTCTGGCGGTAAACCTGCTCGTGCTCCGTTCCGGCTCTCCCGCCTCTTGGCCTCGTGACCTCGGGTAGGTGTGTCATCTCCCGGAGCCCCTGAGCCAAGTTTTATTTTCTGTCTGTAAGATGAGAGCAGTGGTGTTTCCCCCAGAACATGTCGGTTGTATGTCGGTAAAGCTGGGGGGCGGAGGAGTGCGGGCATGAGGGGGTAAAGCGCTTCCCCCCGGCCGGCCGGTCCGCAGTCGGGAAACAGGAAGGCAGAGGCTGGTGCCGGTCTCCACGGAAACGCGCTGTGTGTGACATGTGCAGACAGCGGGCTGGCGTGGGCCCTCTGGCAGCGTGGGCCTGACCCTGCTCCGCAGTGTGTGTGGCTGCCCTTATCAGTCTCATCCCAGCCGCGCCCCATTCACAGACCGTGACGTGTCCCAAGCTCTGAGTGCCTCTGCTTCTGGGAACCACGCGTTACTTGTTTAGCGCCTCACGTGTTTTGCTAAAATAACTTAATGGCACGTTTCTGTGCCCGTGGCCTCGGCAAAGGAGAGCTGCATTTTGATTCAACTTGGTCTTTAGAACTCTCACATTAAAATCCCTCAAGAATTGGTATCTACAAGATGCCTTTTTATAGTCACTCGCCTCCTTTCTGTCTTTACGCTAACGGTGTGTTGCCAGGTGTCCGCGCCTGCGTCCGTCTCGGCGGCTCTCACTGCGGCGTCCTTGAGGACAGAGTGTGCGCGCGGCCGCTCCCCTCTGCATTCTGGGCACAGAGCGCTGCAGGGCTTCCAGCCTTCCAGGTAGAGGAGAAACTGTTGCTATGGTGATAACACAAGCACGAAAACACCCTGTGTCCCTGTGGGTGCCTGTGTGCAGGAGCAACGTGGGCGAGGGAGGCTGTAGCCGAGAGGAGTGTTCCAAGGACATCGAGCAGGATCAGAGCGAAGCCCAGGCGACCGCCACCGCTGTGGGGAATTCCTTGTGTTTACTGTTGGATTCAAGGTCATTTTCTGATTGCTGTGGTAGCTGAGAAGTGCAAACAGCCTTCTCCTCCTCGTGTCCTCCCCACAAGTGTGCAGAGAAAGAGAAGGGCCTTTGTCCCCTTTCTAGTCCCCCAAAGTCCCATAACCTCCTCCCAGACCACAGTTAGAAAAGCCTGTCTCTCTTTGTGGCCCGTGCACCCTTCTGAGTGGGATCAGCCACCCCACCCCACGGTCCTTCGTGTAACTGGCAAACGAGCCAGCCCTGCCAATTCTCGTGAACCTAAATGGCAGTGTGTGCTCTCTGTCTGCATCATGTGCTAATGTCCTTGAGAAGACAGACTCGGGGTCACCTTGGTAACTCAGGAGATCCGTTCTGAGAAGCTCAAGGCCAGCCCTCCGGGGTGGGGGGAGGAGCACGGCCCAAAGCTAGTGCACGGGCCGTGTAGCCCGGGTCCTCGAGGCGGGCACCTCACGTCATAGTTAGAACAGATGGGAGGTCAGGGTACCTGCCAGTAGAACTCTTAGCTGGTTTTAGGGGCTTTCTGCCCCTTCTCTGCTCAAAGGCACACAGCTAGCAGGGGACATCAGGAGTCAGATCCAGGCCTTCTTTACTTACTGTTATTCGTGTGTGTGTTCAGGTGTGACTTTGGTATGATGGGTTGATTTTTAAAGCCCTTGTTTTGTGGAGATACAATCTGAAATACTTTACAAATGAAATGATGTGTGATCCACGATTTGCTTCAAAATTATACTGGAGGAAAGAAGATAGGAGGATAGATAGAGTCTGGGTAAGCTAAGATGGGCCATGAGTGAATAATTATTAAACATGAGCGATGGGTACATGGTGTCCATTATATTATCTAATTTTGTACATATTTACGTTTTTCATAATAAAGAGTTAGTTTTAAAAAACATCAAGGAAATTAGACCTGTTTGACCTTCTCTGTCTGTGCTCTTACCTATGTTGCATTGCTGCTTTGAGGCAACTGGAATGAGCCTTACTCAAATGTTTTACGTATTTGGTGGCATGGTGACTTTTTTTATGCTATGTAACACAACAGGAAAATGTTAACAGCTATTTGTGGAAAGAATAAAGGGCTAGTCATCCTGGATGGCTTCGTGGGTAGTTTCTCTGTTTGTACAAGGTTCTTCCGTAGAAGTGGGGGATGACCAGGTGTTTCCCAGCTTCTCTGAGAAAACAGAATTCAGCTGCCTGTAAGGAATCCAGGGTGGAACCTAGACCAGGGAACGGGCTCCAGGAGCCTGGGGCCCTGCTCGGGGCTTTCTCCAAAGGTTCCTGGACAGCCTGCCGCAGGCTCCTTCTCTAGCATGACTCCCCGCATGCGGTCCAGCCTCGAGACCAGAAGAGACCAGGTGACCTTTCCAGTGTCCTCCCAGTCCAGAGCCTGCGACTTCTAGAATACTGCGGGCTTTCAAACTGGCATTGACATTTGGTTTTCAAAGGGAAATAAGCTAAGGGAATTTCTCAGATCACATCCCCATAGCGTCATGAAAGCACTTTCAGTTTTATTTCCCATCAGAAGTTCATATGAAAAGCATTTAAATTTCAAAGTTTCCTGCGTCTGAGAGGCTGACCTAGACTCCGCCCCAAGCGGGAAGAGGGGTGACAGTTTTTCTTCTCTTGCCTTTAACTGCAGCTTGTCCTGTGCCATTCTGTCCTCTCTTCTGCCAGGTTTTGTAGCTAAAACCACGTCCTGAAGCTGCTGCTTGTGTTACCACAATCGTCTTAGCCACCCGACCCTCTCGCTTCCCATAAAAACCTCCTCTTCTCCCCTGAGGCCAGTGCCCCCTTGGGCCTGAACCCATCTGCCCCAGCTTGGACCTTGCCTCCCGGCGGGCCCCGACCCTGGCCGCTGTGGCGCTGGCCCTGCCTGCTGTGCAGGTGCCTCTGGACTTTCTCTCCCCTAAAGCCTCTGCTGGCCGTCGTGCAGAGGAAGCTGGTGAGGCCTTGCCGCTCAGCCCTGCCAGCACCCCTCCCTCTTTGAACACGTTCATGCCTGTCCCCGGCGTGGGCTCGTGCCAGGGCAGGCGGGTGTCCCTGCTGCGGTTGGGGTTGGTCCTTCCCGCCGCAGCTGTTTACTGAGCGCTGTGCTTGAAGAGCCGCAGAAGGGGCGGCTGTGGCCCTGACGCGGGGACTGGGCAGGGGGCGGCGATGGGGGCGATGGGGCGGGCAGGGGGCACAGTTGGGAGACACTTCGTGGGAGAGCTGGGGCTTGGCCTCACTGGGCCCTGGTGGGCCCTAAGGTGGGCGGGGCGGGAGAGGAAGCGCCCCTGGGCCAGGGGAGAGCGTGCGCCGGGCAGGTGGGAAGAGCACTCCGGAGACAATAGACCCCGGGCGGAAGCAGACTTTGCAGAGCAGGGTAAGGGGGTGAATTGGGGCCTGGACACCCCAGGGAGCCAGCCCAGCCCTCACGCAGGGACGATGAGGTCAGTGTGGTCTGGGGAGGGTGGACCTTGTGCAGCCGTGAGCGACGGAGCAGGGGCTGGGAGAGACGAGACGGAGCGTCAGGGGAGCTGCCCCCCCTGTCAGTTACGGGTCGTGTCTAGTCACCGGGGACTCAGCAGTCCGTAATCCTTGGTTAGCAGCCCCCGCCGAGTCCCGGGCTCATTGGTGTGGTGGCGCAGGTCTGCGGAGGTTCTGTCCCTTCCCCAGGAGGCCCCCATGGGGCTGGGTTGGCCTGAAGAGACATGGGTCTCCTGAGGGCCGTGGGGGCTGCAGGGCAGTGTCAGCAGCCGTCCTGCGCAGTGGTGGCTGCCTGCCCACGCTGGCGGCAGACGCAGGGCCGCACCTGTCCAGGAGGCTGCCATGCGTGGCTCCTCCTTCCCGTGGTGGCTGTCCCTGTGGGTTAAGTGAAGGGCGGGTTGCAGGGAGCCGTGTTGCTGCTGCAGACAGACAGGAGACTTGTCCCTCTTTTCCCAGCTGCTGCTTTGCTGCAGCTCTGGGGCTTCAGCCCTCGGTGCTTTAAATGTGGAAGAAACCGTGCCGCCATCCCACGGTTCTCTCCCCCACGCGATGAAAAGACTTGTTTTCCAGCGGAAAGCACGTTGGATAAGCTTAATTTCTCTCACTCAGATCAGCTGAACCTCACTAACTCTGATGTGCGTGCAGATAATTGCCTCATTCTCCTCCTGCAGCGTGTTTTCCCAGCTGCTGCGAGGCCTGCTTTTTTTCCGTGGGCCTCCTGACAGAAATGCAAACAGTGAAGGCACCATGGTTTCAGCTGCTGTCTGTTACATACGGGCTTGAATGTGGGTGTGTTTTCCTGAGGAATGTATTTGGCTAGAGTTCGGGGCCGCTTCCTGTGCCTGGGAGCCAGACGGGAGACGGGGATCGGGCTGGGCTGGGCCGCTGCACAAGCCACAGCCCGCCTCGGAGCGAGCTCCGCCTATGCCCGGCTCCAGTCCTGTGACCTCGTGCCGGGGAGTGAGTTCCGTTCCCTGGGATGCAGTCCGGCTAGAACCTTGTTTTCTGGGGTGCCTCTGCTTAGATCTTGCAGCAGAACACAGACGGCCTTTTCATACCTTGTTTTGTAAAACATGCACTTCCACCAAAGCCCGGCTCGGCGTTGCTCATACACAGACAGCTCCCTTCGCAGGCAGGGCTGTGGGGGGCCGCGTTTGGGAGCGGTTTGGCGGGGTTTTGCGTTCCCTCACTGAGTGCCTGGCATGCACTGTCCACCAGGGGTGGCTGAGGGGAGCGCACTGTTCTCTCGCTGCCAAAACCACAGCAGATGACAACTTTCCGTTCTGTCATCTCACTCAACTCCACTGCTGGGCATGCAATTCATTTTTCTACCATAAAAGGGCAACGGAGCTTGTGCAGAGCTGTGGCGCCTCCCCTGCGGGGAGGGGGCGGGAGAGGGCCGAGGGGCGCGCGCAGCGGGGCAGCAGCTCGCCCCCAGCTGTGGCACTGAGTGTGTCGCTCAGACCCGGTTGGGAGTCTCTGCGCGGAACTGCCGGGCGGTTCTGGATCGCGGGCCTTTGGGTCTCTCCGTTTGTAACTGAAGGGGTGGACTTGACGGGTTCCTGGAGGTCAGACGGCCCAGACGCCTTCACTGGGCAGATGGAAGTGGTTCCGCGCCAGGCTCAGACAGCTTAAGGAAACCCTCAGACTTCCGTCTCCCAGCCGTACGCGAACTTTGGGTTCAGGTGTAGGTCTCCACCTGTCTCTTTCCTCAGTCGTGTAGTTTGACTCAGTTAATAATGGTGAGTCACAGAAACTTTGGCAGCAGAAATACAGTTTTTAATTGGTGGGTTTGTGTGTCAGTCAGCCAGGGTCTTTCAGAAAGTGTCTACAGGGGTGGGCAAAAGCAGGTTAATAATGATAACACAGTGGTTAATACGAGAATAAACTGTTCCGCGTACTCACAACGGCAAACCTACTTTTGCCCGCCTACTTGGGCCCAGTCCTGTGTGCTTTGTAGTGTTACATGTGGAATTCGTGGGCCCTTCAGGGGACTGTAAACAGATGTTCAAAATCCACACGCGAGCAAGTCGAAAGCAAACACTTAGCTGTTTTGACAACACTCAGAGAGCTTTGGGGACAGCGGCTGCGGAGCTCCTGCCCCACGCGACCTGGTGAAGGAGCCAGTGTCTCAGCTCCGCAGCACAGGGAACGATTCAGCGCTGAACGACGCCCACGCAGATCCCCGCTCCGGACCGCTGCCCGCACCCCCAGGGCCCGTGGCTGCCCGCAGAGGGCGGCGCCTCGGAAGCAGCCGGCAGCGGTGCCCGCCTCCTTCTGCCTGACTCCTTTGAAGCTTTTCCTGTAAACGAGAACCGAGGTTTGCTGTTTAAACTCACCTTGATTCTATCTGCACGTCTGATCTCGTGGTGGGTGCTGGAACGCAACCAGGTGCATTCCTGAGGGAATGAAAGCCATGTCCAAGAATCTTGCTGATCTGGAAATCTGGGAGGAAAGCAAGGATTTTCGAGGTTAAATTTTATTGCCCAGATAGTGTTCGTGGTCAGAATAGATTCTGAGCTCATTGGCTCAGAATCAGAAGTTAACTCAGAAGTCATTCCTGAAACAGAATATCGCTTGAGTAGCAGTGGCGGAAACCCCCTCAGTGTGAGTGATTCAGGGTCGCATTCCTAGACCTTGTTGGGAGCTGTAAGACTAGTTTAAAACCTTACTCTTCCAGCAATAAAGCAGTTGATTGGGCAGTCATCAGACGGTAGGATGCAGACTTCTGTTTTAGCACGACCTTTCTAAATTCTTCTTTTCCTCAGTAGTGTAAAACCGAATAGCTTATTGATCTTTCAAAGAGCTAATCGGTATATTTTCCCTGGTACTTTTCAAGACCTTCACTGCCCCTGGAATAAACAGAACGATGCCCAAAAGAGTCTGTCTCCACTCTGCACCCACACACTCTTTCCTTGTGAAAACCTTGGACACTGTTTTTTATCAGCAGCAACAAGTTAATTTTGTTTTACAGAACAATTATTAATTCTTATGTAATTTTCCTAAGGCTAATTTCTCAAGCAAGCAGCATTTCCTTCTAGGATTGAATCTCTCCTTCCTCGTCCGTCACTGTCTGCGCCTGCCTGGGTGTTGCAGCCGCGTGGTGACCGGCTGAGAGACAGCAGCCTGCTTGCTTCCTAATTTGGTCACAATGGCTTCGGGCAGCCTTGCCTAACCCCAGAACAACACGAACACAAGGAGTAACCTTGATACAGCAAAAGGGAGTTTCCTCTTATCAAAGGACCTACCGTCTGCCTCTTACTTCCTCTACAAAGAGGAAGTGACACTTTGGGAGGGTAGAGCCCAGTCACCCTGAGTTCCCTCTTGGTGCTGGTTCTTCCCAGTGGCCTCTTCCCAGCTGGTTCCTGATCTCCCCTTCCCAGTCCTCCTGAATGCCTCTCAGCATGCGGAGTTTATTCTGAAGGAACTGTAAGGAACGGATGTTCATCAGCAGGGAACAGATTAAATACATTTTGGTGCATCCATACGCTGGCTGCTCCCAGGGTCAGCAAACCTTTTCTATAATGGGCAAAATAGAGGAAGCATTTGGGGCTTTTCAGACCGTAGAGCCTCTGCCACCACTCCTCGGCTCCGTCTCTGCGGCTCTCAAGTAGCTGCAGGCAGTGCGAGAACCCGTGAGCATGGCAGGGACCCATTCAGATGGTATTTACAGATTTGGGCCACAGAGCTTGCCAACCCCTGGCACACACCGTGGCATTAAAAAGAATGGCGTGCGTCCAGTCGTGTCAGCATGGAGCCGTTTCCAGAGTGTGCTGGGTAGAAGAAGCACGCTGCAGAGTGGTGGGCGCCGTGCGCTTCTCTTTGGGTCTCAGACGGGAGGAGAGCTGGGTGCTGACCGTGCATAACGTCTGTGTGGGAGGGCAGACGGGGAACTGGCCTCAGGGAGTTGCTGCGGGGAGGGCGGCTCACTTGGTAGGGGCACTACTTTTTTAATTGGAAAAAATGCACCCATTTTCATCAGCCCAGTCAGCTCTGAGTTTTAATGCAAAAGGACTTTATTTTGTATTATTTAAGAGAACTTGAAAAGAAAGAAATGTGACTTTTAAAATATGCTAGTATATTTTCTGCCTGTAGCCATTTCTCCTGGACCTCTGCGGGGGCGGCGTGGCCAGCAGGGAGAGCTGGGGCGCCCCGCCCACAGCACGCATGCTGAGCGGTGTGTGGGGTACAGCCAGGGAGGAACCTTGTCCCAGAAGTCGGGGCCTCGTGGGAATGAACACGGCTTTCAGTCTCTGTGATTCAGGACTGCTTCCAGCTGCTTCCTTCTCCCACCGGGACCATTTCTGACTAGCGAGTAAGGGTGGGCACTGATTCACCCAGCGTTGCAGTGACCAGTTTTAAAAACGTCTGCCTCGGGTTGTGAAACCAGCAGGTAGAGTTGTGCCTGCTGTGCCAAACAGGTCGTGTTTGGTATATGAGGGGCAAGCGAGAGGCTTAGAAGCAAACGCTGGTGTCTGCTCGGGTGCTGATAGGGCTGGGAACAGCTCAGGAGCCCCGCACGGAGGCCGCCGGCCGTGCCTCAGCGCCTGCGCCCCCGTCTCCCGAGTGGCGCTTCTCAGGGAGCCACGCCGACACCCTTCTGGCCACGGTGCGCAGGCCTGTTCGCTGTCGTTGCGCAAAGCTCTGCGCAGGAGCATCAGGTAGCGTGTCTTTTGGGCCAGCCCCTTGGGAGCACGCTGGTGTGGGGATCTGCAGAGAAGTCTCCTCCACTGAAGGAGTGCCTGGTTGCCCGCCCGGGGCTTGTTCTGCATCACTCATCTTGACTTTCCTGTAAAGGAGTTAAGTGGGAAGGTGCCCGTTCTGCTGAACAAGCAGGCATTGGCTTTTATAAGTCAGATCATTTAAACATCAAAAATATGGCCTGGCCGGTATGGCTCGGTTGGGCGTCATCCTGTAAACCGAAAGGTCGTGAGTTCTGTTCCTGGTCAGGGCACGTGCCTGGGTTGCTGGTTCGGCCCCAAGGCAGCCTATTGATTTTTCTCTTGCACATCAATGTTTCTCTTTGTTCTTCCTTCCCGTCTATCAAATCAAAAATGATAATAATAATAATAAAAGTTGGAAGTGTGTTTGAAAGATATTGGTGTAGTTCCCTCTGACCTCAGTTTTATACACTAGTAACTCTCCAGTGCCAGAGCCTTAGTTAGCACTGACGCATTCGAGGTGTGCGTCTGCTCCAGAAGCGAGAGGAAGCTGCCCTTAGCTTGATCAGGGACCCCTAGGAAGTTGTACTTTACCATGCATATTGCCCCCAAGGGAAGCTGGGCGCTTTAAAAAGTAGATTTAAATCTCTCTCTCTCTCTCTCACACACACACACACACACACACACACGCGCACACACACACACCCGCCATAGCTCCTCCGTGACTGCTTTTAACCTTGAAACCTCAGTTGCACACTTAGGCATTCATCCTGTTCCTTCTCTTGAATTATTAATGGGCCTGCAGCAGCCCAGCGGCACAGTGACATTACTAATTACTGCCCAACACTGAGAAGTAAGGAGCGGGGAGTAAGTGGGTCATGAAGACAGCGTCATAACAGTAAAATGCTGCTGTCAGGCAAACTCACTTGGTGTCTGTGCTCTTTTTGTTCAGTGTGGAAGTGGGCCTTCACCGGAGACCCACCGGCAGAGCCCTGGCCGGCAGGAGGGGAGTCCCGCTTCCCATCAGTCCCCCCACATTCAAGTCTGTGCACATGGTTAGAGAAGGGAATTCATTTCTATCAGAACTAAGAAGCATCCAGAATTCCTACTCTGGCAGAACGGGCCCGTTGAAAACACATTCTCCCCACTGGTCCCGTGCGCGGCCGTGTGCTTGGATCGGCCCTCCACCCCCGGGCCTGTTCCTCTTCAGCTAAATCTCCTGACACCCTCCAGTCTCCGCTGCATGGCAAGTGCGTACATACGTGAAAGACACGGGCTGACATGCCAGTGGGAGCTGGTGTGATGGTTCCTTTGAGAGGTGAGGGCAGGGCCTTCTTTCACAGCCTGAGTAAGGTGTGCTTCGGGGAGAGAATTTCACTCTGCCGTAGTCATGGATAAACTTTGGGCCTTTAGCGTCACCTGGGGGACCTTACAGAGACCCGCCCGGCTTCTGAGGAGCACTGACTACATCTTCCAGAAGAACAGGAAGGACAGAGGGACTTGAAAGGTTTGAGTAAAATAAAATACAGCTGAACTCTGCACACATGGGTTGCCTGTCCGCTTGTGAATATCCAAATTATCTTATTCCTGTTCACCATCCTGGAACTGCAGCCCTGCACCTAGATTTCTTAGGCTTTCGAGCTTTGCTTGTGGAAGGTCCAGAAGAAAAAAACTACTTTGAAACAGCATTTTAATTGTTGAAAAGTAGGAAAGACCATTTTGAGAGCACACAGAGCTTAGACTTCTCTTGAAAACGGCTTTGTGAAAGTGATGAGTTATTGATTGCTTGACAGCAGAACCCAGAGGATGTGGGTTTCTAGCTGCTGTGCCTCCTGGTCTTGAGAGGTTCTGCTTTTCTCTTGCTTTCTTTTTTTTCTTTTTTAATATTACAAATGTGGCCACAGTAGAGAGAGTATTGGGGTGAGTCATGGTTCTCAAAACTGAAAGTAAATCCTGTCAGTTTTCCCTTGTCTCAGACACGAGCAAGATGCTGAAGGTGGCCGTGTGGGAAGGGGGGGCGCTTGGTGGGGGGGCGCCGAGCTGTGCTGGCCCAAGGCCCCCTCCTCACGGGGCCGTCGGCCCTCCAAGTGTGCACGCATGCGCTGGCGGGGGAGCCACGCACAGGGGCGCGCTGTCCTGTGCTTCTGCAGCAGAGTGCTACTGTCCCCGCAGTCCTCAGATCCACTTGAGGAAAAAAGGGGTATTTCCCTATTTGTTTCTGTGGACTTCTTTCTTCTGTTCCGTCACTGTTACTATATCAGAGTCTCTTAAATTTTACTTTAAAAAGCACAGGGATCTACATAACGTTAGCTGTTATCATCATTTAAGAGCTTATCATTTTTATCAAAAGCAATGCTTTTATTGATAAGACAGCAAAATACATAAATTGAGAATTGCCCAGTGCTTAAAAAAGTCACCAACACAACATTCCACATAACCCATTCCAAGAAAATAAGACCTGTAGGTAGTGGTCAGGAACTGTGTCCAAGACAGGCACTGTCAAGCGAAAGCAGGGTACAGTGGGCGTGGTGTGAGCTTCTGGCACCTCGAACGTAAATGTGGGAGATTGCTCTGTTAGCTCCGGCCGGTGTGGCTCCGTTTGTTGCAGCGTCGTCCGGTAACTGAAGGGCTGCAGGTTCAGTCCCTGGTCAGGGCAGACGCCGAGGCTGCAGGTGCGGGCCCCAGTCCGCGCATCAGTGCTTCTCTCTCACGTCACCGTTTCTCTCTCTCCAGACACACCCTGAGCGGGGATTGAACCTGCAACCTAGACATTTGCCCTGACCAGAAATCAAATCCACGGCCTTTCAGTTTATGGCACGATGCTCCTGCCCGCAGGCCACACCAGCCAGGGCCTAGGAGCGTGCCAGAGATGGAAGGTCGGGGCCTGCCCTCCGAGACTCGTGTGTGGGGGCCTCAGTCACTAATGGTCGGTCATTAAAGAGAGAGTATCCCCAGAAGATGACGCGAAGCTGTCCCAGGACAGTTAGAAACAAGACTTCCCAAGATGCCAGGGGGGCCCTGCAGGGGCAGGGACCAGAGTTCAGACTAAGGGAGACTCTTGTTGGGTAAATAATGGGGAGTCTTTGCAAAGTGAAGATGTTTATCAAGGCACGTTTTTCTGAAGCTCAGTATGGACTGAGATTGTATCTGCATTCTTTCTGCCATGTTTTTACAGTGTGTGCTTCACTGAATTTTTTACATAGTTTTCTACCAGAGCAGTACTTAGAATACATTATACTGCTATAAATGTAAAGAATTCACGTTTTGAAAATGTTTTCCTTCTGTCCGAGCCTTCTTAACATACATATTTAATTACAAGGCATGAGGATTAATGGCTGTTTGAATATTTAAAGCTCTTTTCCCAAGATTACTCTGATTTAATTACTCCTGAGGTTGATGTTTGCAGTCTTGGTGACTTGGCATTTGGATGTGACTGTGAGGGGAGAGGGGCTAAACTGGGGCTTCCGTGGGGTTCAGCCTTGGCCTTTTCACTTCCCTCCCCTCCGCACCCCTCCCCCCCCCGTTTGCAGCCCCTCGCTTTGTCCTTTGGGTTTGGGGAGGAAAGGGGAAAGGTGATAGGATCTGTCCTGTGTAGCAGTTAGTGTGCGTCCCTTGGCGCCCAGGAAAGGAAGGCGGCGACGGTTTCTAAAGGCCCGCTCGCCAGGGACTGGAAAACCTTTTCTCGCACCCTGAGCCCTTCCACCCTGGTGCCCTGTGTGGGGCGGAGGAAAAGGCCCAGGCCTGCAGCAGAGCGCGGACCCGAGGGGCCAGTGGGAGTCTGCCTCTCCTGGCGTTCATCCTGCTCATCCACCTAGTTCTGCAGGTGGAGGTCGGGGAAGGGGGGCAAAGAGAAGGAGGCGGCAAGTGTCCCTTCCTTCTGGGCTGCCGCCGCCCCCAGAGCCGTCCCTGTGTCCGCACGTCAGCAGCGTGTGCCGGTCACGGGGAGCTTCCCTGATCGCTGCAGCCCAAGCCCACTGGCTGAGGGCCCACCCCTCTGTCTGCAGGGTCTGGCTCCTCCTGAGAGTCCCAGTGGCCACAGTGGGGGATCGGGGGGGGGGGGGGAGCAGAGGCGTGGCCAGCAGAACTGGCTTCGTGCATGCAGCCGCCACCAGTGGCCCCGGCACCCTCGTCCCCACCCGGCCTGTGGTCGGGGGGCAGCAGCAGGCCGCCCCAGCGGGTCTCACTTCTCCTTCGTGAGGAGATACATCGGGGCTTTTGCTGACTCCCCCTTTAGCTATCGCCAAAAAAAGTGAGGCCTGTTACTTGATTTACTGGAAGAGAATACCCCACAGAAGGGGAGGCTTTCACTCCTGCTTGTGAGGACCCGCTGGGAAAGCCGTTGCTGTGTGAGTTCCCTCCTTGCCCTTCTGCTCCGCAGCCGGGGCACAGGCCCTGGGCCTGCGTGGGGCTGGGGACACGCGTGGGGCGGTCTGCACTGCTGCTGGCGCAGCCGGGGTTGCCGTCCCAGCAGTCGGTCCCCGGGAGCGGGAGTGGTGGCCGGCGCTTCCTGGAGCAGGTCAGAGATAACAAAGCCCGGCAGCAGTTGGGACCTCGGGGTTTTTGTTTGCTTTTTTAGGGGGGTTAGCTTAGAAAGCCCAGCTAATGGAGACGTGTTCAGCCATCACAGATCAGGGCCGGCGGCTGGCCTGGTGGCGTTGCTTTTCTGCCCCTTGTTCCTCACACATCGCCGTCTCCCTTCACCCGGGCCTCAGTCAGCCGAGGCCGCCCTCTCCCCGTGTGCCTTGTCACGTCCCGATGCTGCCGTGTTTCCTTAAACCAAAGCTGCGCCCATCGCCTCCCAGAACGGAGCTGGAAAACCTTGTCTCTCGTTTGCCCCTGATAATGACCAGAGGAACCGGGCTGTAAACTCTGCTCAGCTCACTGTGCGCATTTATGATTTTATCCCAGGACACTGGTCCAACTGCCACCCACCCCGCTCCCCCCAGTAGGAATTACACGACTCACTGATGGCCTGCTGCCGTGCCAAGCACTTTAAAAGCTATTCCCTGCCCCCAAAGTAACCGCGAAAGCGCAGGGGCGTTCTCCCCATTTTCCCGGACAGGCCGCTGGGGCTCGGCTGCACACACCTGCGACCTGCAGGGCCAGAATTGAGGCCAGAGCATCTGTTCGGAAAGTTCCAGTGAAGCGGCTAAGGTCACGATGCCCTGTGCCTCTGGCTGTCTCTCTGTCACTGCTGTTATTTATTGAGCACACGCCTTTTCCTCATTGATCTTCACAGAAATCCTGCCAGGTGCTTGTTGTCCGCATTTCTGTTGACGAGGAGGCAGAGGGCAGGGCTTGCTCAGGGTCACACTGATGCTCTGGTCCCCCGACCTCTGCTCCTTCTACCATGTGATGCTGCGGCTTCAGCTTGTGGTCCGGCGTTTGGTTCTTGCCATGTGACTGTAATCACTCCGTGTAGACATCGTTGTGCCTTGTTTTTTTGGTTCATTTTTTGCTTAGCATGACATAAGTGCCTTCTGCATTCTTCAACAGTGTGTAAATCTGTGTCACATGTGGCTGTCATTCCACCAAACATGTGCTTCGATGGACATACGCGCACCCCGAGTATGAAATGTAGGGTGTTTTTCATCTTGCTGCTCCAGATAACGTAGTGCACGGCCTTGTACATAAGCCTTTTCTTTTGTAGAATTATTCCTGAAGACAGATCCCTAAGGTAGGACTCCAGGGTCCAAGATAATTAGTTTTTTAAAGAATATCCTGACAGTTCCAAATTTCTTTCTAAAGGTTTCACATGATTATCTTTTTTCCAGTACATGCTGGTATTTTAAAAGGAAAAATGTTGTCTGTTCTTTAGTCCCAAGCTAAATGGTAATGATACATACCCTAGCTGGTGTGGCTCAGTGGGTTGGGCATAGTCCCACGAACCAAAGGGTCACTGGTTCAAATCCCAGTCAGGGCACATGCCTGGGTTGTGGGCTGGGTCCCTGGTATGGGGTGTTGAGAGGGGTAACGGATTGTTGTTTCTCTCTCATATGAGTGTTTCTCTCCCTCCTTTCCCCTCTCTAAAAATAAAAGTTTTTTGTTTTTTGAAGCTGACCAATAACACATGCTGCATGGCCAGCTGCCCTTCCAGAGGGACACTGGCACCTGTGAAAAGCTAATTTGCAGTGATTCCAAAGGAATCAAAACAAAACAGGAATGTTTACAGTTCAGATTTGAGCAAAAACCAATGTGAGCCAGGAGACAGGCGCAGACTCCGACAGCTTTGCAGCGCAGAAAAGGGGACAAGCACAGTTCGTCCTGGCAGCACGGCCCCCACCGCAGCTCAGCGGAGTGGGACAGCTGTGCTGCCTTCCACGTGCAGACATTTTTTAAAATATGTATTTTATTTACTTATTTTTAGAGAGAGGGGAAGGGAGGAGAAAGAGAGGCAGAGAAACATCCATGTGTGGTTGCCTTCAGTGCACCTCCAAGTGGGGACCCGGCCCGCAGCCCAGGCACGTGCCCTGACTGGGAACCGAACCGGCGACCCCCTGACTTGCAGGCTGGCCCCCAATCCACTGAGCCACACCAGCCAGGGCCAGACATTGCTTGACCACCCGGAGCAGCTGCCGGGTGCAGAAGTGGCGTGAGAAGAGCCAACACAGATGACGTGCCTGTGAAGCCATCTGCGTGCGCGTGTGCACGTGTTCCCTCCAGGCTGTTGGTGGTGTGGAGTTTGTCACCTTTGGTCACTTCAGTACCATTCTTTAGAACATCCATGGGGCCGCCATTCCTTGAGGCTACACAAATCCCATCTCAGCTCTGAATTTGCCTTTTTTTTTTTTTTTAATTGATTTTAGAGAGAGGAAAGGGGAGAGAGGGGCACTGATTTGTTGTTCCACGTAGTGATGCACCATTGGCTGCTTCTCATAGGTGCCCTGACCGGGGATTGAACCCTCAGCCTTGGTGCATCAGGGCCATGCTCTAACCAGCTGAGCTACCAGGCCATGGCTCTGAACTTGCTTTTGAGCTTGGCCATTTTCTTTCCTGTTCTGGGTCTGTTTCCTGTTTGTAAAATCAGGACTGAGGTGTGGCATTTGGACACTTGGATCTGAGAGTTGACGCTGGCCAGTGCTGTCTGTGTGTCACAGGGGAGCTCCGACCGGGACGGCCTGGGCCAGCACACCAAACACAGCTGTCCCACGCGCAGGTGCGGGGCCCGTTGACGCTTGTGAGACGCGTGGAGAAAGGTTGTTGGCGTGTTCAGGCAGTGGGCTCAGGAGGGAGGAGGACACGTGTCCTTAGTGTCGAGGGTCCTGCCTGACCCTTGAGGCTTTGAGAAAACCTTGAAATAAACTAGAGAGACGTGTACCAGAACAGGACTTGTGGTTTTCCTCCCAGAAGCTTCGTGGCTGGTGGAGACACGGCAGTCCCGAGTCATTTCTCTGTGGCCATGCACTGTAACCCTATTTGAAGCCAAGGACGGCGTTTTTTCCCTAAAATACACTAGATCAATTATGGAAGATAAAAAACAGAATTAGAATTAGATTCTGGCCCAAGATAATAATAATAGTAATAGATTTTCTGACAGGAAAGGTAGGTTTCTGCATTAGGCATGGTAACAGGAAACACTTGACTGCTGATAATGGTCGACCTGGCTTTTCAGTGCCTCTGAATAACAGCACACAACTCAGGTACAGTGCCGACTTCTCCGCTAGAAACTGCGGCTTTCTTGTTGGTCTAGTGGGGAGCTACCAGGAGGCAGCCAGCAGAGGGCCCTGGAGCCTCACCAATGAGCCCAGGATCTGGCTCCGCTGGGAGCCTGCCCGTTCTCCAGCCAGCTCACTGGAGTGCTCGTGTCTGCACGGGCAGGAAACGCCAGCCCCTGAGATCCAGATGAGGATTCAAGCAGAAGTGACAGTTATTCACAGAAGAGCAGTTGCAGAATCTGGCGACTGCTGGTCACGTGGGGTATTGCGTTGCGAGCGGGGCATGGGGCTGTGTGCCGTTGCTGTCACCGAGGAACCCACCGGCCTCGACAGGGACCGGGAGAGGAACGAGAAACTACCCAACTCCTTCACGTTTCAGTATCCCCTTGGCCTGGTTTTTGCGGGGTCCTGCACATATCACGCTCCCTCCGGGCACACACTTTCCAGGGAGATCCTGAGCAGCACTCCCAGGACTGTGGACAGAAAGCGCCAGGCAGGGCTAAGCTGTTTGGCTCTGAACACCCAGAGTTCCAACTAAGTGGTTAGATTCCAGACTGGTTCTTAGTGAACTCTTTCTAAACTGAGGATCCCTAGTATAGATATGATTGATTGAGTGATTGATAGCTTAGGACAATCAATGCCTTTGTAAGTGCTTTGCTATTATTACAATCTACCAAAAACTGGACTTTGAATCATGGAGTAGAACTTATATTTTGTTCCCTTTTTCTATATATAGAGAGAGATTTCCTTTCTTTTACCTCCACTATAGTAGCAACCTTGGAGGAATCTCAAGAACACGAAAGAACGCAGATACGTCCTTAGCAATCACGTCCTACGCGGGTAGACCCCCTCCCGTGCTGGCCGTGGGGTAGGATGCACTGCCTGCGCCGTGGCGTTCAGGGGCAAGGAAGACAGAGTGACTGGTGGCCGCCTGGCCGGCACAGCAGCCGTGTGTGTGCAGCAGTCCCTGCGTGACATGCGTTGGTCCCAAAGCGCACACCTCCACGTTCAGAAGTAATGCCGGCACCGCGCAAAGTCGCAAAGTCATCTCCGTGCTGTGTAAGCTGCGTCAGAGCGCCCTGAAAGTGGGTGGGAAGCCCACACACACCGCCCGTGCGTGGTTTCTGTAGTGGTCTTTCACTTAAATTAGGCCGCCAGTTTGATTTCTTAAAGAAGGTCATTTAATACAGTTCAGTTTGGTTTGGCTTGGTTCGTGCTTTCTCGTTTATTTGTATTGTGTACTTCTCCGTTCCCGTTTATCGCTGCTGTATCCCTTCCCCTCCCCTGGTTTTGTTTTTAAGAAACAATAACCCCCACCCAGTGGGAATGTGGGCCTTGGATGAGATTACACCTGGCATTGACAGGTCCCACTTGGGAGCACCCCAGCTGGACACACACCTGTCACAGGCCCAGGGTCAGCCTTGAAACAGTATCACAGGGACAGTTTTGAGTCCTTCATTTCTTTCCCGGTTCTTAGGCCTGAGGTGCCATTCTTCTAGAAAAATAAGGACTTAGATTAGACCAGCCTTTTCTGGCTCCAAGCCACTCTTCCCAGTTGTACACCTGCTCACGTCCCGTGCCTTTCAGGGTGTCCAGGGCGCCTTTTGTGCTCCGAGAGGACCGCTGAAGCTGCGGTGGCCTCGCAGCCGGGCAGCCGGGACTGAGGCGGGGGGACTGGAGCGCCGCACCGGCGTGCGCGTGACCTGGGGCTGCGGGAAGGGCGCCCTGGCGCTGCTGCAGGTGCCACTTACCTCCGTTCAAAGCGGCGCGTGCTGCGTGCGCCCGCTCTGCTGTCGGCGCTCTTGCCGTCAGCTCTGTTTTCTGTTGGAAGTTTGAGTAAATTTCTAGGCTATGGAACTGGGGAGGAGTGAATTTATTTGGGAGAAGAACTTGGATGGAAGTGGTTCTGTGATCTGTGTGGTTTTGCCTCTCTCCCTGACCCACTGAGATTAATTACAAGCCCAGGAGAGTCCCCTTCTGCTTCCCCTTTGATTGACTGATTTGATTGGTTGATCCTAACCCTTCAGCCTTCTGAACCCAGAGCCTCAGATTCTGGTCTGACTGACCTGGTGGATATGCAGCAATTGGCATATAACAGACAGGTAGTGAACGGGGCCTCGTTAAAGTGTCCCAGAGCCACTGCTTTCTGTGCCGTCATTTTAAAATCAAAAATTAACCTTTCAGTTAAACTCTGTTGGGTTCCATAGAAAGCTAGCTTTCTGTTGTTGTTGGTAACTGGCGGGGGCGGGCCTGGCCGGTACCCGCCAGGGCGAGCGTCGGCGCTCTGGGCAGGCTTCCGGGGGGCTCCATGGCGAGCAGGCTTTTCCAACAGGCAGTGGTGGCTTGGAGCTGTTTGGGGATTTGGGGTTGGTTGGTTGGTTGGTTTCCAGAATGGAGCCAAATGGAAGAATTTCGTCAGAATGTCCCCTCCTTCTGTTTCACCGGGTTCACGCTCACTCTGGATTGAACCCTTGGCTTTCCTGTGCTACCAGTATATAAAATCAGATTTTTACATAGAATCCCAGATTTCTGGCTTCTCTTTGACTTAAATCCTTAGGCAAACTGAATTCTCACTTTTGCTTAGCAACTGCCAGTCACCGCCCTTGGATGTTATATTTCTAGCAGTTGAATTCCCTGCTGCCATGTGGGCATTTTGGGTCTGCAGCTCCTGGTCTTCTGTAATCACCCAAGAGTCAGGGACACAGTCTTGTTCATCACAGATTTATTTCTACTTCTTAACAGTGCCTGGCTTGCTTAGCAAATATTTGTTGAAATGTTCAGTTATTCATCCCCAAGCATCCTGTTTGTCGTTGGGCACCAGCAAGAGGATGCAGAGAGAGATGCACGTTTGGGTCAAGGTGCTTCTGTGAGTTCTGGAAACTGCTCATCTGGGTGGGGAGTACGTTGGTGGCACCCTTGGTTTTCTGGGACTGAGTCACAGTCCCTACAGCCTACGTCCCGCGCCTCCTCCCAGGAACCATGATGTAGAGTCTCCAACACCAGTGAAGGTCGGAGGGCGGCAGTCTGTGCACGCAGGGGTCAGGACCTCCCTGGACCCACCGCCACCCCGTGCGTGGTGGTCACGGAAGGGACACTCAGTGTGCTAGGATCGCCATAACGAAATACCACAGACCGGGTGTCTCAAACAACGGACATTTACTTTTTACAGTTCCGGAGGCTGGAGGTCTGGGGTCTAAGAACAAGGTGTCAGCGAGTTTGATGTTTTCTAAGACCAGTCTTCTTGGCTTGTAGATGGCCACCTTCTCCCTGTGTCCTCATGTGGCTTTTCTACTGGGACGCCCGTCTCTGGGGTCTCTCTCTCTGTGTCCAGGTCTCCTGCTTCCTAAGGACACCAGTGAGATTAAATTAGGGTCAATTCCAGGAGCCCCATTTTAACCCCATCCCCTCTTTGAAGGACCTGTCTCCAGATAGATTCACGTTCTGAGGTTTGCGGTGGGGGTTGGACTTTAATCCCTAACAGCCACAGATAAATGATGTGTCTCCCCCACCCCGCCACAGGATGATGGAGGATGTTAGGATAAATATTTATTTTTAAGTGTTTTGGACGTCATTTGTATCTCCAGCCATTTCTTAGGCTCTCCATTCAAATGAAGTGTTTGACTTTTTCTTTCTTCAGATTACACGTTTCAAAAAAAACTTTTAATTATCCATATATAATCTAAACTACACTGTGTTGTAATCGCAAACAAAATGACAAGCGGAATTTTTTTTTTAATCAAAAATTCATGGAGCCCTGCATGTGAACCAAAGTGTCACTGGTTTGATTCCTCGTCAGGGCATGTGCCTGGGTTGAGGTTGAGGTCTCCAGTTGGGAGCACGTGAGAGGCAGTTGATCGATGTTTCTCTCCATCTCTTTCTCCCTCTCTTCCGTCTCTCTAAAAATAAATAACATCTTTAAAAAAAAAAGATTCATGGAATCTTATAGAATTGAGAAAACAATAAAATACATGTTTAAGTGCTGGGACTCTGGAATCAGACTGCCTGCATTCAAGTAACAGCTCACAGACTCGCAGATGCTAACACTGGGCAAGTCACTCAACTCCTTTCCCCCTCACGTATAAGATCGGGGCAGTGATGGATATCACCTACCTGATTAAGTGGCTGGAGTATTAAACGTGATAAATTATGTACCTCGCCGGGACCTGGGCCTGGCACACGGTAAGAGGAGCAGCACATGTTAAATGCTTTAGATAACTAAACGCTTGTGCGGACACCTTTGCCTCTGCCAAGCCTTTTCTATTAGTATACATTTTACCTACAAATTTCAGTCCCTAATATAAAAGATTCCTTTCTTGTGATGAGGCACCTTTATTATTATTTTTTTTTTTTTGATTGAAGAGAAAGAAACATCAGTTTGTTACTCCACTTATTTATGCATTTGTTGGTTGCTTTTTGCATGTGCTCTGATCCGGGATCGAACCTGCAGCCTCGGTGTATCGGGACGAAGCTCTCCCCGGCTGAGCTTCCTGGCCGGGGCCAAGGCACATTCCTTTTTCTCACTTGGCTTTTTTATCAAACCATCAACTCAGACCAAACCAGCAATGCAAAAGTAATACAAAGAACACAAAGAATAAAGAACAAGGACCCGTGATGCCTGTGAAGATATGATTCCCTGATGTTGCCCCTTCCCTGGTTGAGGCATAAGGCCCACCGTCAGTGGGATTCAGAAACTTGTTCAGTGAAAACTGTGCAGGCTAGTGACGTGTCTGTTTTAGCGTGTCTTTAGCATGTCTTACAGTTGGGAAAGTAGTGTAAAGCAGAGACAGTTGTCTTGGGACTCGCAGCTGAGCCAGAGACCAGTCTTTTATAGAGTGTTAGCAGCTGTGTCCCCTGCGCGTTCCCAGGTCGTCCTGGCGCACGGAGCCTGAGCAGGTCAGGCCTTCGGCAGCCTGGCAGAGGCAAATGGCTTCCTGTGAAGTTTCAGCCTGTCGTCCGTCTGCTGTTACTCTGAGCAGTCGCTATAAGGAAATAATAAAGAATGAAAAGAAAGATACTAGCAACATTCTGGAGCAGGTTTCCGCCCCAGCAGCTTTCTGAGAGGCCGACTGACTACCCTGCAGGCCCCGAAGGACAAGGGGCATGGGAAGGGGGCCCGAGGGCTGTGGCTCCCAGACCGCACTCCTGCCCTCGGGGAAAGCTGTAGGCCGCCCCTCGTGTGGCCAGTACTGCACTCCCTCTGGGGGCCACGCAGCCGGGGCTGAGCACTGGAGCTGTGGGTTCCGGCTGAGAGCCGGCGTGAAAAGGCTGAGCGGACAGTGACGTTTGGGGCCCTCTGTGCTGTGAGGGCCGCGTACAGCACCATGGCTGCCCTATTGCTGCCACGGTCCCCTTCGGGGGTTTGAACGTGAAGGTGCTGATGAAAAGGTCAGTGGGGAGTAAGCATGTTTCGGGGGCGCCGTGGTGGGTGCTGTATAGCAGTGTGCTGCTCTGGTTAATTTCTTTGTGATCAGACATTTCTGACAGTGTTAGAGATAGTGGAATCCTAAAGTTTGTTTTGTCCTTGCTTGACAGTTTGTTTTTTGGTTTTTTACTTTTTAGTTTGATTTGAGAGACATCAGTCCCGCTGTTCCACTTATTTATGTGTTCTTTGCTTGGTTGTTGTCGGTGCCCTGACCAAAGGTTGAGCCCACAAACCTTGGTGTATCAGGATAATGCTCTGACCGCCTGAGCTCCCTGGCCAGGGCTGAAGCTGGTTTGTCACAGATGCAGCTATCACATAGAGACTCCGGTCAGCCTTCCAGCACATGCTCTCTGCTCCCAGAGGCACATCTGTGGCAGGGGGGGGGGGGGGGCGGGCACAAGGCAGGGAGAGAGGTCCAGTCATCTCATGGCCAGTTGTCAGCACTGCAGGATGGCAGCTGTGCCAACGCCAGAGACACTGAGCTGGCCGGCACAGTTCCCACTCCTTTAGAATGTGTGGGATCAGACTGACAAACTCCTGGTTTCCCCTTTCTCTGACCCCGGCCAACTGGGTGACATCTCAGTGTTCCTCTGACCTGTTGGAACTTGCATGGACGTGATGCTCTCCTGTGTGGTTTGCATCGCCTTTTCCGTCCACCACTTGTCTGTCCATCCGTCCATCCCTCCCTCCCGTCCCCGCCGCCCCCCCACCCAAGAATTCTGTGGCCTTTCTCGTGTTAACACTGAGGAAGCGGGTACCTCTCTGCAGGCTCTGTGCTGTGAGGGGCCCCTGTTGCCTGCCGCCCCCGCACCCCTGCCCCATTAGCTAACACCCTGAGAATGCAGATGCCGTCCTGAGTGGCAGGTGCAGTGCTCGGGTTTCCTGAAATCGGAGCCTCTCTTCCGGGGAGTGAAGTCAGGCAGGGAGAGCTGACTCTGCCGGCCGCTCTGGCCAGGCCCCGATTCCAAGAAGTCCTGGAGCAGCGTGGCAGTGACCAGGTCTGCTCGGGCTTGTTCTCCTGCCCCGGCTCTGCGGTGTTTCTTTTTGACAGTTTAAAACAGTCTGGCCCTGGCTGGTGTGGCTCAGTGGACTGAGCGCTGGCCTGCAAACCAAAGGGTCGCCGGTTCAATTCCCAGGCAGGGCACATGCGTGGGTTGCGGGCCAGGTCCCCAGTTGGGAGTATGTGAGGGGGCAGCCACACACTGATGTTTCTCTCCCTCTCTTCCTCCATTCCCTTCTCTAAAAATAAGTAAAATCTTTTTTAAAAAATCAGAGCTCTAAGTAACTTTGCTTCCACAAACTTGTGTTGAGAGTCTGCTGCCAGCAAACCCTTGGGCACAGCTTAGTTACAGCCTCTGCCCTCCCGCGCTTTCAGGCCTGTGAGTGAATTTCAGGGGCATGAGAGCTTCCCATGAAAAAGGGGGGTCAGCAGAGAGGGGTCTGTGGACTAGCTTTAGTCACGTCCTTGAAGAGAGCCTCCTGTTCAGTCTGTGTTTACTCTGGGCACATGCCAGAGTCCTCATCATCGCCTCCCAGGCCCCACGCACCGCCTTCCTTACTCAGCCTGGGGTGCTCTGCCCCCAGACACCTCAAGGCTCAATTCTCACCTTCCTTAAGTCTTTGCTAAACACACCTCCTTGGAGAGGCCTTCCCAGCCACCAACTTTATAACTTCTGGACGATTTCCCTCTCTGTGCTGCACACTACCACTCTTCCTTACTGTGTGTTTCTCCTTAGCACGTAAGGGCACCTCCTGGCATTGCTCTGGGTGTGGCCAATCTCGTCCAGTGGTTCTGTTATAGAAATGGACATTTGAGAGAAAGTCACCAGTATTTGAATAACTGCTCTAAAGGAATTGGTATTTTGTATTATTCTGATAAAGGCAAAATAGAACTTGTAGGTATTCCAGGAAGCATTGACCACCCACTTTATCTTAAAAGCAGGCTGCTGCGGCTTTGCCGGCCAGTGCTTACCAAGCATCGCCCTCTCCCAGGCAGCGTGAACCTTGGCGGGTCTGGGTGCCGTTCTAACGTTCTGTCCCTAGGGGGCAGCATTGGCACAGAAACCAAAGTCAAGGCCACCTGCTTTTGTTACCTACTTCCAAGTGGATCCAAAGGAAGGAGTGTTTGGCTTCTCCCTTATACGCAGGCGTGAGACTTGGAGGTTTCTTCTTCATGGTCTCCTTCTGTGCATGGAAGCAATAGAGTGCACACCCAGTGCACACATGTTTCTAAATCCCCCTAATTTAGTGTATGTCCAAGAAATCTTTGCCTCAGGAATGTTGCCCAGAGCTGTCACCTGCCCGTGCCCAGATTTGAATTCCTGCACTTAGAAATCTAGGTTCTCCTGCTTCTGAGAGAGTATTTGCTTTGAGGAAAGAAATTCCCCACAAAGAGAGCTCAGCTTCTTAGAGACGTGTGATGCAATCAGATAATTACAAGATGGTGTTGAAAGAATTGATATTTGAATCTTGTTTGCCCTGTAAGAACAGTGGACCCAGGCAGGCTGGATCTCATTCTGGTTGTATAGGGTGGGAGGAACCTGTGATCTGACCTTGTGGGGTAACTGACCTCTAGAGCCCCTGGTGGGGGAGGTGGAGCTCAACTGACTGGAGCACGACTGACTGATTTTTCAGTCCTGAGCTCTCTAAACTAGAGGTTCCAGGCACGGTGTGCGTACGCTACCATTTGTGAAGCTCCTTTCACGGAAATGAAGAGATCGATTTCCACATGCCAAAGCTATAGGAGAAAATCAACAAGGAACATCTTAACTGAAATATATTCAGTACTTTCTCAAGCACCGTCTGCAAGCATTTGGTCATTTGCTTCTTGGTAATAACAGATCTTTCCAGTTTTGTGTTAGATTGGGAAGGAACGTTAGGAAGCAAGGAAAGGAACTGCAGTAAAAAACACGTACAAGAGGGGGTCAAAGAACAAACCAACCCAGAACCATCTTCTGGAGGGCAGGTCCCTTGTGATATGGGCTTCCTTCACTGGATGGTTATTCTAGGAACCGACCTGCATCAGTGTACCAGCTGACGTTGTAGTGAGAGGCTGCATTTGGCATCAGTAAATTTTATTTTATTTTTTTGAAGACTCAATGTGCTTGCCCATCTTGTGATGGTTGATTCACGAGTGCACCTGCCCACACCGCACTGAGTGTTCAGCAGTTTTCGATCAAAAACAGCATGACCCCTGAGCCCTAACCTCCTATTCTCGCTCCAAATGATTTTTTTGTTTGTTTCCCGGATGAAAACGTCTTCAAAGGGAAACGCTTTGCCAGTGTGGCAGAGTTGAAACAAAAAACGTCCGAAGGGACTTCCAGCCAAGATGGAGGCCTAGACAGACACACTGCGTTTCCTTCAACAACTAAGAAGGAACACAACTACCTCACAACTGGAGACAACCAGAAGTTCCAGAAAATCGAGCTGCATGGAAGTCCAACAACAAAGATATAAAGAAGAAATACTCATCCAGACGGGTAGGAGGGGCGGAGCCGGGGCAGAGAGGATGCGGTGTGGAGGCAACAGTGGGAACAGCTGGCTGTGGCCAGCCAGCAGAACGTGTAGTCACATTTTTAAAAGTCGAGAGGGATACCTGGGGAATGCGCCCAGCACCAGACCAGACCACGCAGCTCACAGTCCCAGCACCAGGGAAAATCAAGCCTCATTGCTTCTGACTGTGCAGACCAGTGGGGATTGGGGCGGAGGCAGAAACTGCCAGTCTCTGAGCAGAGTCCGCTTGTTTAAAGGGCCCCCACGGTCCTATATTGTCCGCAGACCCACCCACTCTGGGAACCACAGTCAGGGCAACAGCTAGAGAGGCGCCAGTCCCATAGAAAGTGGGAAAAGTGTCTGGAAAGGGAGCGAGTGCTAAGCAAGCGGCATTGTTCCCTCTCAGACCCCTCCTCCACATACAGTGCCACAACATGGTGAAATGGGTCACCTGTACTGATGAATCCCTAAGACTCCGCCCCCTTACAATGTAACAGGTGCAACAGCCTTACCTAAGACACAGAAGCAAACACAGGAGCCTGTCAGAATGAGGAGACAGAGAAGTGTGGCCCAAAAGAGGTTGAATGGATCAAGGTTCCAGTGGGAGAACTAAGCGACGAGGAGATAGCTAACATAACAGATGCAGAGTTCAAAACACTGGTGATAAAGATGCTGACAGGCTTGACAGATATGCTTGAGTATGGCAAACACAGATGGGAAGAAGTGAAGGCTATGCTAAATGAAAAGAAGGAAAACCCACACAAAACCAATGGTGAAGGGAAGGAAACGGGTTCAAATCAATGATTTGGAACATAAGGAAGAAAAAAACAGTCAACCAGTACAGATTGAGGAAACAATAATCGAAAAAAAAGAGGAGAGGCTTATGAACCTCTGGGACAACTTGAAACGTGCCAACACCTGAACCACAGGGGCACCAGAAGGAGAGGGGAAAGAGCAAGAAATTGAAAACTTATGTGAAAAAATAATGAAGGAAAACTTCCCAAATTTGGCAAAGGAAATAGACATACAAGTCTAGGAAGCACAGAGCATCCCAAGCAAGCTAGACTGAAAGAGGACCACACCAAGACACATCATCATTAAAATGCCAAAGGTGAAAGATAAAGAGAATCTTAAAAGCAGCAAGAGAGAAGCAGAGAATTACCTACCAAGGGGTGCCTATAAGACTATCAGCTGATTTCTCAAAAGAAACTTTGCAGGCAAGAAGGGACAGGCAAGAAGTATTCAAGGTGATGAAAAGCAAGGACCTACAACCAAGATTACTCTCTCCAGCAAAGCCGTCATTTGGAATAGAAGGGCAGGTGAAGCGCTTCCCAGACAAGGTAAAGCTAAAGGAGTTCATCCTCACCAAGCCATTATTATATGCAATGTTAGAGGAAATTATTTAAGAAAAAGAAGATCAAAACTATGAACATTAAAATGGTAAACTCACAACTATCAACAACAGAACCTAAAAAAATAAAACTAAGCAAACAAACAGAATAGGAACAGAATCATAGGAATGGGGAAATGGTGCAGGGACTAAGAAGCATAATTGGTTGGTACAAAACAGACAGGGGGAAGTTAAGAATAATATAGGAAAAGGTGAAGCCAAAGAACTTATATGCACGACCCATGGACATGAACTAAGGGGGGTGGGACTGCTGGAGGGAAGGGGGTACTAGGTGGAGGGGAGCAAAGGGAAAAGAAATTGGGACAATGGTAACAGCATAACCAATAAAATATACCTTAAACAGCAGAAGCACTAAAAGGCATCAAAATCAACAAGTTCAAAAACTCTTGAGGAATGGGAAAAAGTCTCAATAGGCGTATTGCCTCAAATGGAGAGTACTTTGAAGGTGATTGAAGTTTAAACATGTAAGAATAAATACATAATTTTTTGTAAATCCCAAGTTTTTTTAGGTCCCTCCTTGTATATAACCAGTATCCTCAAGACAAACCCTAATGCATTAACCTGAGAGTGCCTCATATTTAACTTGATTTTCTCATAAAATTGTCGTCGTACTTTGCATAATTATAAATGTGAAGATTGTATAGGAAGGAAATAACATTCTTGTGGGCAAGGGTCAGTTTACCAAGAAGTCTCTCTTCACCTCCTGTAGGTGCGAAGTGCCTGAAGTGGTGGTGGGGCCTCTGCCTGGGGGGGTTGCGCTTTGTCTTGCCACCTTCCTCCCTGTGATTTTTCATACATTCAGCCCCTTGTGTCTGTCAGACCCAGTGTGAGTCCCCAGAAGCGCAGCGATAACAGGCACAGTGTGCTGGACCGTAAGTCAGCTCGCAGTCAGGAATTCGTGGCCCGTTCACCAGTGCGTCCCCATGTGGCACAAAACGGGCACGCAGAGATAACTTGGTTTTAGCCTGGATGGATGGAGGCCTCCATTCCAGCCCGTCTGCAGCGATCACCAGGGCATAGTCTTCGCCTGCGAGGAGTGCTAGGCTCCTTGGAGATGTGATGTGGTCGGATAATTACAAGGCGTTATAAAAAGCGCTGTAAAAGAGTTTGAGCCATGTGCGCCGGGAGGCCAGGGGGAGAGCGCCGGCGTATGCCCAGGTCATTTGGGTTTCCCAGAGCCCCTGGTACTTGAAATGAGAACATGACCAGAACACGCTGCCAGCGGAGGAAGGACATCTAGGCAGGGCATTGCATGGTGGAGGGTGTCGGGCGTGTGGCGCGTGCTGTGTGGCGCGTGCCGGCCGGGACAAGCATCGAGGGCTGCTGGGGGTGCTGCCTCTGAGCCCCTCCCGCCGCTCGACCAGAGGCCCTTCAGGTTTGAGCCGAAACACCAGCTGGGAAGCAGGCGTCCTCACTCTGTGTAAGATGCATACAGCCAGTCAGTCGTTCCCCGCGCCCCGTCCCAGAATGTAGGCTCTGGGAGGGCAGAGGCTGCTTGTCCACTGATTCTCTGCTGAGGACAGAGCCTGGTCACTGTGGGCAGCTTTCAGGATGGGTGAGAGTGCTGTCGTCCTTCTGGTGCAGAAATCATCCCTGTCCCTGTCGCCACTCGGAGCAGGACTTTGACCCAGGGCACCGTTGGTGATGGTAACGATCTCAAGCATTGTCACGACCAGGTCTTCATGGGTCGTAGTCCTGGCTTCCTTTAGAGACGTGAGTGCCGGTATTTACAAGTGTGGGCCCAGGGGCTGGTTCAGGGAGGACCAGGTAACTGACCCCCGGGTCTGCTGTGGACAGTCGTGTTGAGCCTGTCTGTCTGTGCATCTGATGGGAACCTAAAACCACGCTTCCTCCTGTGCCTGCCCGACATGCAGCTGGCTGAGGGAGGAACAGCTGCTTCCCACGTGCCCCGTCGGAGGCTGCTCAGTGATGAGCAGGTTCCTGTCATCATCGTTAAAAAGCCCTGGTCCGTCCCGTGCCTCCCTGGGCCATTCCCAGCGCTGCAGGAAGCAGGCACCGCACAGCTGCGGCGGCGGCCGCGCCTCGGAGAGCCTGACACTCATTGCTCCGCAGCCTGGCTGATCCTGCATCTGCGGCCTCCTTACACAAGGTGCCCATTGTAGCCTTGGGGCTTGTCTCATGCCCTGCGGACCTGGGCTTGCAGCAAACAATGCCCTGCTCCTGCCCACGGCCGCTGCGCTGGCGAGCACGAGAGTCGCAGGGAGAGAGCAAGTGGCTGTGGAACCGTGCGAACTGCAGTCCGTAGCTGTGTGGCCTCGGACAAGTGAATGTGCCTCTGAGCCTCCCTTTCCTCGTTTCCTTTTTTTTTTTTTTTTTTAATGGGGCTAACGTTCCAGTGCTTCCTTTGTGGCGTTGCTGTGAAGAGTGGGTGAGATGCACATGTAAAGCGCCTGGTACCCGAAGACGTCTGGGTGTGGAACCAGGAGCCAGTCCCGTCGGGCAGCGGGAGGGACGCGAATGCTCGAGGTGCTTGTCAAAGGTGCGCCCCCTTACGGACGGCGTTCCAGTGGGGAACCCATCAGAAGAGCCAAAGCTGAGAAAGCCTTTTTAAAATAATTACGTCCCTTTCTGAAACCGTATAGGAAAAGGGGTTCTGTTATTCCTGACGAGGAAAGATTGGCGTGCTGCTATCTCGCCGGTCCCAGGCCCGTCTCAGCCCTGCCGGGCTCAGTGTTGGCCCAGCGTGATTCAGGAAGGAGTTTGTGGAGGGCTGTAGAGGAAGTCTGGCCAAGAACAGAATCTGGACTCTCGGGCTTGTTTCCCTAGAGGTTATCTGCTTGGCCCTAGCTTAGTGAGGGGGCTGCTGCAGGGCCCTGCAGCGTAGCTAGACGGCCCTCCGCCATCAGGAGCCAGAGGGATCCTTTGAAAATGTGAGGATGCCCTGGCCGGTGAGGCTCGGTGCACTGAGTGCCAGCCTGCGAACTGAAAGGTGGTCAGTTCAGTTCCCACTCAGGACACAGGCCTGGGTTGCGGGCCACGTCCCTAGTTGGGCACGTGCAAGAAGCAACAGATTGATGTTTCTGTCACCCGTCGGTGTTTCTCTTCCTCTCTTTCTCCCTCTCTTCCTCTCCCTCTTTAAAAATAAATAACAATTTAAAAAATAAATAAATAAAAATAACCCCTTTCTTATAAAGAAAATGTAAGGACAACTTCACCCACTCAGCCTGTCTTCCCAAGTTCGTCCGTCCAGCCCCAGTGCCTGCACGCAGGACTGACCACCGTCCACACTAAACTACTCCCCCACCCCTCCGCCCCCACCCCTCCGCCCCCACCCCAGACTCCATCCACACCAACTCCCTCTGCGCCCCTGGATGAGACGGGCCCCCTTCCTTGCAGAGCCTGGCACGCATCCTCTCTGTCCTCTGCCCAGAACACCCTCCCCCATACCTGCTCACCCTCGGGCTCCCGTGTCAGTGCCGTGTCCTCAGAAAGGCTGTTCTCATCCCTGATGTAACTGCTGTCCTGCCCTGAGCGCGCCCGATGCCTTCCCTCGGAAGTGTCCCTCTCACAGCTGTGGTTAGATACATTGGTGGTGTGACGCCTGTTCTGTTCGCTAGCCCGTGAGCTCCCGGGAGGTAGAGACTGAGGCCCCCGTGCTTACTGCCACATCCCCAGCATCCCACCCAGCCCACGACGAATGACAGCTCAGCAGATACTGAGGCTGAATCCAGACACTGGTCTAAAATTAGCCCTACGCTCGCGCCGGTCCTCCCGCCCTCGCTCAGTCTGCTGCCGCTCCTGCATCACTCGCTCCAAGTTCTTGTTTCCACCAGCCCAGCAGGGGTCCCAGGTTAGAAGTTCCTCTAGACTTCTCCCTCGTCGCTTTCAGAACTCGCCCCGTTGTGCTCGGCTGTCTTCCTGCCTCTGACCTCAGCCCCGTCAGTCCCTGGGGCATTTGCAGACCCTGCCGGGAACCCCACATCTAGAGCAGCAGGTGCGTGGCTCTCTGCCAGGAGGGCTGTGTGGGGCAGGACACCGCCCAGTGACAACACTGCTGCTGTCACATGCGTTGCAAAATGTAACAAAAATACAAGAAACTTGAAAGGGTGGTGTTAAGTAAATCATGCTTTTAAATCACTTTATGTAATGGCATGAAACCCTTTTATGCTCGTTCAAATATTAACCTGTTGAGAATGTTTCACTAGCAGTGTTTGACGGTTCGGTCCTACATTTTAGACACTTGGCTTTGGTGGCCATCACAGCTGGGAAAGGTCCTTCACAGAGGGCTGTCCGCCCGGGCGGGAAGGGGACCCCACTGGTTGGGTGTGCTCAGCCCCACCTCTCTGCTTTGCTGTCTCTCCTGACTTGGGTGAGATCAGCCGTTTCCTCCTGATGCAGAAATGCGCCCGGGCCTCGGAGAGCACAGTCTCCGATGAGATTTGATGGCCAGGATGTGTGGCCTTCGGGTCCTGAAGTGACTCGTTCAAGTGTACTCTGCCTTCCAATGGTCCTTGGGACTTTCTCACTCACCTCACTCTGAGGAATGTGATTTCTTCACGTTGGAAATGTCCAAGAGCATTTCTGCTGCCTAATGTCGTTGAAGTGTGTGTTGGGCCCAGGGACCAAGCCTCGCTGCACTTGAGAGGAGAGAATTGCAGTTAGTAAAGCAGATGCTGAGTTTAGAAGGGGGGTCCGTCTTTTAAAGAGAAAGCAAGAACGCTCCAAATGTTACATTTACCCAGCTGTCAGCTGCTTGCCTTGTTTTAATTGTGGGTTTCAGTGCTTAGCTAGCTAGACTTCTCGAAGACATTTCGGTTTTATTCTCTGGGACCGCTGCGAGGTACCATGGCCGAGAACCCACACGCGGACCTGCAGGAGGACCTCTGTGGTGGGGGGAACGAGCAGCAGCTTCCCACCGCTGGCTCAGCGGGGACGGGTCGTGTTGCTGTGGTGGACCTGAGCCTCCCCTGGAACACGGGCTCTTCCCTTGTGAGAAGGCCCCGTGGATTAGTAACTGGACTGCCAGGAACGCTGCAAACATTACCTAAATGCCAGGCGTTGTTACCAGGCCCGTTCTGGCCGGAGGCTCGGTTGGTGTTGTTTTGAAGGTTAGGATCCAGATACCAGCTCATCTATTCTCCAGCTGTTGTTTATGCTCCGGTTTCGTGGAATAGTCAGGCACGAGGCCTTTTAAAAAGAGGGTTTACGCTGCTTTAAATTTTGGTGTGTGGTGATGAAGCCACTACTGATGTTGCCTCTGTGCACTGACAGGGGTGTAATTAGGGAGCCGGAGAACACCGTCTGCCTTGGAAGCAGCAGCATGTAACATAGACCCTCCGATCCCCTCGTCTCTGTCCCCACCCCCGCCTCATTCCATTGACTGCAGCCTTTCTACAGTGCCCACCAGAGGGCGGGGCAGGGTCTCCGCTTCCCAAGGAGTCCGTTTCATTTTTTTCTTGCTTTACGTTTTACGTACCTTTTAGTTAAATAGTGCTTTAGTGCAGTACAAGACTCAGGGCCGTCACCACGAGGGCTCAGCCCTGCCTCCTAGCCACTCGGGACAACCAGTACTGACAGCTGCTGGGCCATCCTTTCAGGTCGGTTTTATACACGACTGTCTTCTGCCCCCACCACCATAGAAGGGGTGGCATCGGTGCTGTACACCCCGTTCTGTGCATGTTAGCCAGCCTGCCGCTACACGTTAGAGTGCTCAGTAACGCGGAGATGCAGCGATACGTGGTTTCAGAAGTCGTGGGGAAGGACCGTCTAGTGAGTCTTCTGGTGACCTCTAGCCCAGCGACTCCCCGGTGCTGAACTGCCACACCCCCCTGCCTCTCCGACACCTCTGCTCGGCGTCCCACAGGCAAATCCTGATCGTAAAGCCTGTCCTCCCCCCGCCCACGCCAGGCCTCGCCCCACTGTCCCCAAGCTCCACTTGTGTTGCTATCACCTTGTGTTGCACGCACCAGAAATCAGGGTGTCACCGCTGACACCGCCCTCTCCTCACTCCCAGAGCTGGGCCACCGCCTGCCAGCCAGTTTCGCTTCCCAAGCTTCTCTCAGATCGGTCACCTTCCCATCGTGCTCCCCTGCCCCGCAGCCTGGGCCTCCGTGACCTCTCCTGGGTGACGTCCCCAGCTTCCGCACTGTCCTTTACGCTGCCACTCTTTCCTCCTGCCAGCCTGTCCGCCATGAAGAACAGTCTTGTAAAATCACAAAGCTGATCATGTCACTCCACGCTTGACACCTTTGGACGCCTTCCTAGTGCTCTTAGGGTAGAAGTCGCCCCGCTAGGCCCCTGTGGGCTTCCCCGCCCCGTGGCCGCGTCTGCACCGGCTGTTCCTCAGCCTTCACTGTCCCCCCAGTTAAAGCCGACAGTGTCTTCTCCTTAACTGGAGTTATTAGGGTTCTAGTTTCCATTTATGGACATTAAACTTGACAAACATTTTTAAATTTCTATTATTGATGTGAGGTAGTTTATAAATAAACTACGAGTGATCCTAGAATAAAAAGTAGTATTTTTTAAAATTCACGTTTATAAAGGAAGTGAAGCTGTGGAGAGGGAGTCCGTGTTTATGAGGGAGGATGCCTGAGGGGGTGCCTCCCCCAAGGGCCCCCAGTCACCCTAATCTACACCATTCCTGTGAGACACTGGGTGCAGGGATGGCAGAAATCAGTAAGACCCTGCCCTCAGGCAGCTCACAGTATTTTATTTTTAAAATTCCCAAATCCCATAAATAGGTCTTTTGGGTTTTTGGCGGGGAGGGGGTGTCCTGGCATTTCAGAAAGCCTTATACAATTTGCATGATGGAAACAATTAGTCCTTTTTTTTTTTTTATCCTCAACTGAAGACGTTTTCGGTTTTTTTCCATTGCTTTTTGAGAGGAGAAGGGGAACAGGGAGGATATTGATGTGAGAAGCATCACCTGGCGGCCTCCCGTGCGTGCCCGACCGGGGACTGAACCCGCAGCCCTTCGGTGGACGGGACGGCGCTCAGCTAACTGAGCCCCACTGGCCAGGGCCAGCCACGCGTCGTCCTGCTCCCCAGAGAGAGAATGTCCTCGGGCTTTCGTCTCATGCCTCTGCCTGTGGGGGCGTCTGTGGCAGTACTCCTGCGGAAGGGAGGGCGGGCCCCCGCAGGAATCCAGGTGAGAGAAGCTCATTTCACGTTCCCTGTACTCACCAGGTGTCTGTGTGTCTCTGCTTTGTCCCCAGGAAACCTGCAGGAAGTGTCAGGGACTCTGGAAAGAGCACAACGGCCTCACCTGCGAAGAGCTGGCTGAAAAAGACGACATCAAGTACCGCACATCCATGTGAGTGCCGTGAGCCCCGGCGCCCCCGCACACACGCAGGGAGGGGCTGCGAGTCACGTGGGGAGAGCGCATTCCCGAGCTCCCTCAGCCTGGAGTGGCCTCCGACGGTGACCCAGCCCCCAACCCTCCGTGTCCTTGTCTCTGTGCCTCCTAGAGCTATTCTTAGGGTCAGATGCAGCACAGCACGTGCCTGGCGTGTATGACTTCAGTGTATGTTGGTTCCTCTTTTCTTACTATGGAAATGCTGGAAATAAGCAGCACCCTGTCATTAGGTTGGGTGTGTTGGTTCTTCTTTTCTTAGTATTGAAATGTTGGAAATAAGCAGCACCCTGTCATTAGGTTGGGTGGCACCGGTGTGCTCTGTGTGCACTTGCTGTAGGACACTGGTGACACTGAGTGGGCCCACAGCCTCTAGGACGCAGATGGGTGCAGTCAGGAGCAAGAGCCGTTCCTGTGTGGTGCTCCCTGTGTGGCTGAGTGCTTAACAAATAGTCGTTTATTAAACACATGGAGGCACTACCGAAGCATTTCTCTCTCGTGTAATAGTCCAGCCTTGCCAGGTGGGCGGGGCAGATCTGTCCCACGAGGTCATTGAGAGACACAGGTTCCTTTATCTCATTGCTTCACCATTACCCCGGGTGGCGTCCTCGCCCGTCGGACTGGGACAGCCACACTCCAGCCCATGGGTGAGGAGAAAGACAAGTTGCCAGGCAGGCAGTTGTCCTTTGGTTTGTAATGATGCCGCAAGTGTACATGTTACTTCTGCTTATGCCCTGTCGGTCTAGACTGAGTCACGTGGCCACAGCGTGCTCTGAGGCAGATACCACATGTAGTCTCCAGCTGAGTGATTTTATGTGCAGCTTACATGTGAAGGTTACGGAGCAGGTTTTGTTACTAAAAAAATGAAGAGAGAAATGCCTATTTGGGGTAGTTAACAGCCTCCAAGTCTGCACCACAGGTAGGTACTGTCACCCTCGTTTCATAAATGACACAGCTGAGACACAGAACCCAGGTGACTTACCCGTGGTCACACAGCAAATGGCACGTCAGGCGGCTTCCTGGCTGTGCTCTTCGCCGCAGGTCCGTAGGCAGCACAGCGGCCCCCGAAACGTCCGTGCCCTGATCTCCGGAACCCGGGAACGGTGACTGTGTCACCCGACATGTCAGAAGGGACTTCCCAGAGCTGATTAAGGTGATGGACTTTGACAAGGGGAGCTTATTCTGGATTATCCAGGTGAACACAGTCTGATCCCATGACTCCTTAAAAGCAGAGAGTGAGCCTTTCTCTGGTCCGATGGACAGTCAGAGAGACATGACAAGGACCCTGCCTCTCCTTGCTGGGTTGGGAGGCAGAGGAGGAAGGCCGAGAGCCGAGGCACAGGACGGCCTCCAGAAGCAGGCACGACCCGCAGCTCCTAGGAAGCGGGACCTCGGCCCTGCGGAGTCAGAGCAGTGAGTCCTGCCGGCAGCCCGAACGAGCCGCGCCCTCCCCTGGAGCCGCCAGCGGGTGACACCCGGAGTTTGGACTGCCGAGGCCTGCGCTGCGCTTCTGGCCTGCAGAGCTGCACGGTGACGGACCTGCGGCGGTTTGTCCCGGCACCAGCGGTGGGGCACTGCTGTCACAGGCCCCTGAAGACGAGGAGGGGGGTTTGCGCTTGGACAAGGTGGAACGGGAAGTACTCCGAACAGCATGATGGGAGAAGATTAGACGGCCTTGGACAGACCGTTAGAAATATGGACGTCAGAAACTCCACAATTGAGGGCTCAGAAGTAAGTGGGGAGCATTCCAGACAGAACCTAAATTTCCTTGGAGAATACATAAATCACCATCAGCGGACTGGTGTTAGGAGAAATAAGGACATTAAAGGTGCCGCTGGTGAGGACTCGGAAACGGACATATTGAAAACTAGGAGGAGTGGGAACCCTTGTGTAATGGCAGAAAGCTCAGCTAATTTGTGTCCTGCAAAGTATTAAAAAGTGAAAAATCCAAGTGGAAGATAAATTGAGGGAAGAGCTATTAACAGAAAGGAATGGGATGTGATTGTTTCTGAAATTGTCACCCTATCCAGATGATAAAAGACCCTGCAGTCGATGACTTCACTCACAGGAGAAGAGTGCCCTAGAGAAAAAGCAAGGATGTGTTCAGCATGCCGAGAGCCTTCCGTCACACAAAGGCTCTTGGAAGAGATTAAGGGAGTGACTCACAGGTCCTCCCAATCTAACCAGGCGGCCTCTGGGAAACGCAGGCATTGTTACTCAGCCATCTGCGCAGGAGCCAAAGAGAGAGCTGTGGTTATCTGGGAGGTGTCTGTGAATGAGCTCTGTGTCTAATGGGGTGCACCCCTGTGACGTAAACGGAGGACCCACGAGGTCTGTGAGAACTTCCTATCAGCAGGAACACCGCCAGCGTGGACTGGAAGAGCAAAGGAGTATGAAATGAAAGAAGCCTGTCAGACCCCAAAACTCTGCAAGCAAGACACAGGCTGATGAAGAGCTGCTCCGTGCAAGTACCCACAGCCTTTCTTGGAAAAAGGGGGGTTACGCAGAAAGTAGAGCCGTGAGCCGAGAGGGCAGGGCCTCCAAACCACAGAGGATTGTTCTCGGGTCGGAGGTGTACGAGAGGCTGCCTGGCTGGGTGTCCAAGGGGACTGGGAGTGTGACTCCTCCTTCCCTCCCTTTCGCTCCCCTTTGGAACCAGAATATCTGTAACTGTTATGCCTGTCCCATCATTGTATTTTAGGAGCAGATTACGCGTTCGTTTAGTTTCTCAGGCCCACAGATGGAGAGCAGGTGTGTCCAAGGGGGTCCTCTCCGGAGTCTGTTTAGATGATGCGCTCTGGGACCACTGGGCTGAGGAGGTGTAAGATGAGATTCGGGGTTTGAACCTGGTGCTGTAACGGGCGAGACCTTTGGGGTCTTTGGGATGAGGTGACTAGTTCGCATGTGGGATGGGTGCGAATCTCCGGGGGCCAGAGGACAGTGTGGTAAGCAGGACAGAGGCCCCCAGAGCCGCCTGTGCCCTGGCCTCCCCACCTGAGCACTTTACCTTACATGGCCGAGGGCTTGGCAGGTGGAATTAGGTTTCCAGCCCAGCAGAAAGCCAGCACAGCGACACGCAGAATCACACGTGCCACTGCGATGGGAAGAGCCTGGTGTCGCTCCCCCCACCTGTCAGCCAGCCTCTGCAAGTCAGCGTGGCCGCCAGCCCGACCGGCGACGTGGCCTCATCGTGATTGCCACGTCAGAAGGGACTGTTTCTTCAGAACAGTCCCCTTGCTAGGCAGGGCGCTGGTTTCGGCAGCTGGGCGGAGACGCTGCAGGGCCTTGCTCGGACTTGCCTTCCAGCCGACTTCGGAGGCAGCTCCCCGCCAAGCTGCTCCCGTCGCTGTGCGCTGTCGGTTCTGGAGGGAGGCGGGAGGCGGGAGGCGGGAGGGTGTCTGCTGCTTCTGCTGTTGCCCTTCGGGCCTTCGTTTTGCCCCTGGAGGGGAGTCTTACTCAGTGGTCAGTACGGGTTTCCGGGGTGCTCGCTATAGATAGCTACAGTTAAGAACCTTGAGCAAAGTTTTTAATTTCCTGTGCCTCAGTTTCCTCATCTGTAAAGCACAGAGCACCCTCTTACCAATTTGTAGGGTTATGATGAAGACTAAAGTGCCAGGATGGCATTTTCCACGTGGGATATCTAATGGAATGAATCCCTGGGACATAAGCAGAAGTCCCTGGTTCACAGACGTGATGCAGGCATGTAAACAGGTAACTTCCTGCATGCAGGGCCTGCTGCGCCTGGTCACATGTGTTCTGCTGGGAGGTCTTAGAGTTGGGGACAGAGTGATGCCCAGCCCAATACTGGTTCTTGAGGCCCAAGGGTCAGGCACCTGGACTACTCCAGGGCTCAGTCACGGGCCAGGAGATGCTGATTGGAAGGAGAAGAGCTGGGGGCTTTCTGAAGAGGAGCCCCACTGGGTGCAGTAGTAGCCAGAAGGTCGCTCTTGAACCTGGCAGCCTTTATATCAGCAGTGACTGATCAGAGCAGCACATGCAAATGTGCGTGTGTTCGTTCCAGACTCCGGAGAGGCGTCCCGAGTGTCCGTGACTGCCTTCTTTGGCGTTAGGAATACGAGATACAGCAACGTGTGCTCGGCTTTGGGAGCAATAGCTTAACTAATAATTCACGTCTGGTCTCCAGATCACCAGCGCCTCCTGACGGTTACAGATCTCTTATTCCCAGGAGACTTGCCGCCCCTGGCCGGCGCGCACGCGTCGTGTTAGCGTGTCCCGGCGCACCTGCTGCTCCCGGTTCTCTGTCTGCGTGTCATTTGAATATTGACCTCCGTGTTGTCCTATCGGCCAGCAGATGTTCCCGGTCTTTGCCAACTGCTCCTGGTGTTCTCTGCTTATTGGACAGAGAATAAAAGTATTTTCCAGCTCAATAGCTGCATCCCAATCGCCAGAGGCTCTGTTTACTCACTGTGGTGAGAAATGACATCTGGAACAGCAGCAGCAATTAGAGTCAGCACCTAATTAGGCTTCCAGAGACGCACCAGGCCCAGCGCCCGTTCTCTGCACAGGCCAGAGGAGGGAAGGGGGATGCCGTGGCAGTCAGCAGCCCTGCCCCTTTGGCGTCTCGGTGGTGGCATCGATCTCAGAGGTGCCACAGGAACCTGGTAGTACTTTTTGTAGGGCAGGGGTGTTCTGTGGGCTTCCACTTCCTCTCCCCGCCACACAGTGCTTATTCCATGGATCAGAGAGCCGAGGAGGCCTGCCAGTTCCCAAGTGTCCAAAGTAGGAAGCAGCAGTGTCTGCAGGGGAAATTGTAAGCAGTTTATTGTTGCCAAATCATAAAGTGCAGCGAAATAAGCGGTACGAGATGGGTCAGGCGTTCAACAAAAACCCGTCTCACAACAATGGTCACAGCAGCGTTACTTAAGACACTCAAAAGGTAGAAACAGCCCAAGTGGTCGTCAGCTGGTGAATTGTAAGCAAAGTGCCGTATGTGCACAGAAGGAACTGTCACCTGGCTGGAAATGAACATACGTGCTGCGGTGTGGGTGGATCTTGAAAATGCATCAAGTGAAAGACGCCAGTCACGAAAGGCCACATCTTCAATGACTCCATTTATATGAAACGTCCATAGGCATATGGATATTTACCTACGTACAGAATAGACAAACCCATCAGAAACAGAAAGCAGATCACCTATTGCAGGGAAAGGGGGGTGGGGAGTTACTGCTTAATAGGGACGGAGTTTACTTTTCAGGTGATGAAAATGTTCTGGAGCTAAATGATGCTGACGGTTACATAGCTTTGGCAATATACTAAACGCTCCTGAATTGTGCACTTTAAAATTGTTGAAACAGTAAATTTTATGTTCATTTTACCACAATAAGAAATATGTGCACATGCTCACAAAGGAAAGCCATTTAGACCCTGGCTGGTGTGGCTCAGTGGATTGAGTGCCGGCCTGCGAACCAAAAGGAAAGCCATTTAAGGGTTTGAATAGTATATGCCACAGCAAATGAAAACAGCTCCCAACGTACTGAAATAGCGGTGAGAAAAATAATCGTGGGATCATGGGATCGCTCTTGGTTATGTAGGGGAGGGTAGTGAGTCTTCCTGTTTGAACACGAGTTCGCCAGACAGCTGCAGCGCTGTCTGCTCTTCCTGTTCTAACGGGAACGCATCCTGTGGGGCTGCTGGTTTCCTGCCTAACTCAGAACCCAGTTGCCAAATCACTCTTCTCCCTAAAGAATCAACTGGTTTCTCCTCGGTACCAGTTGGCATTTTTATGTTACTGGATAGGTAGTCACTACATCCCATAAGAGCAATCCTTTTTGGATACAAGGCCATTCCGGCCCCGCCTGGAACTGTTCTGCAAAAGCAAAGGACTTGCAAGGGTGTTCATGTGGTGCTGAATAGCTATTCGGGCAGAATAGCAAGGTGGGGTTAATGCGGTCTTTGTATCGTCCCCCTCCGTTTCGGGGTGCCTGTCCTCCCTCACCGCACCCAGTGTTGTTTCCCATTGGCGACTGGCGTGCGGTGGGGCAGAACAAGCCAGCGCACCCTCTCCCTAAACCTTCGGGAGGGGCTGTATGGCCTCGGCTCTTTCGGCCACTCCTCTCCCCCACTACAGCCTACAAGCCGGCCAGGGAATAAGTCAGCCAGCCCCGGGGAGCCAGAGTGCAGTGACCAAGAGCCACACCTCAGTCTCGAGGGTGCCCGTACAGGAAGGTCTGTGCTGCGGAAAGTGGCCGCTGTGCCCTGGCCGCCGGGTAGCTCGGTTGGTGAGAGCATTGCCAAGGTGTGGGTTCTGGCCCCGGTCAGGGCGCAGATGAGAATCAACCAGCGAATGCATGAACGAGTGGAGCAACAAACTGATGTCTGTCTTTTTCTCTCACCTCTCTCAAATTTAAAAAAAAAATTAAAATTACAGTTGTGTTAGGTCGCAGCTTTTCAAATTGGAAACTTTTCCATCAGAACTTTGTGAGTCTTAACATGGAGCTTGGACAGGTGTCTTCACAGCTGCCCAGTGACTGAAATCAGGAACACGTGTGTTCCCTAATTAGCAATAATAGGTTCACTTTATTTACACTTTGTCTGCCTGACAGTGTTTCCTATTCAGCAAAGCTTAGACCTCGTTTGTTCTTCAGTGACCTGCACTGGGTTCAAATTCTCTTCAAGCCAGATCTCTGCCTGCCTTCATTCTGAGTCACTCGGAAATCAGACCTAAACGAAAGCAGCCAATTTCCTCCTGCGTTTTTCTATTTCTGAGGAATGGCCTGGCTTCTAAGGAGCGTGCTGCCACAGTACTCTTCTAAATATGAGCACTCACCCTGCGCCCGACCCTGGGCCACTCCCGCCCAGCAGGGAGGCTTGCAGCAGCAGGAGGGGGGGCTGTGTTTCCTCAGTCAGCCCGAGGCGGGGGCCTGCAGGTCAGCGGTCAGCGCCCCCCGCCCCCGTCCCCCCCCCCCCCCCCCCCCGCATTGGGTCCATCGTGACTGCTTGGAGCAGTGGGATGGGCCCCAACTTCAGGGCTGTCACCTTGGGTTCTCTGTACCCTTCCCTAGTCTCGGCAGGCACACCTTTTGACACCTTGCCATCAAGCCCATCCTTGGGGCCAGCTGGGTACGCCAGCACAGCCTCGCTTTCTACCTTCAAGGACTCGATTCTAAGCGGAGGACAGGCGCAAACATGGCAAGGCCAGGGCACAAGCGTTGTGTAGAGCGTACTGCGGCCATAACTTAGCTCACCGGTGCTGGCTCTTGACAGAGAGCCAAGGCCTGCCATCGTGACCCTGGTCGTCTGCCCTTCCACAGCAGTTAAAGTGCTGCTGGAAAGCAGTAGCTTCCCATTGAGCCGTGTGAGGCCACCCCCTCGCTGCAAGGAAGTCTGGGAGTGAGGGGTTCCGTTGGCTGGGGGCATGCCCCCAGCTGTGTGTGTCCCAGCCCCACGCCAAGCACTGAAGAATCCAAGGGGCTGATACGGCTAAGATGCAGGCTTACTGGCTCTCCATTGTCCAGATTTGTATACATCAAACACATTATTTTGGAAGACCCTGACCTGAGTTCTTTCTCTCCATTTTAAACCGACCCAGACCCCTATAACAAACAGAATAATCATTTTCTAAGTGCTGTGTGCCAGGGCGCTTTTTATTTTACCTGTAATCCTCAAAAATTGAGTTTTCCCAATTTAAAAATAAGGAAACCGAGTCTCCAGTCAGTGAGGAATTTCCCCCAGGTTAACTGATAAATTGAACCCAGTTCTCAGACTCCAAAACGTAGACTCCTTTCCCTCTTCGAATGTCACCAGAAGGGCTGGGCAGTCCCATGTGGAAAGAGAGAAGTACTTAATGGCCGGATTGTTCGTTGTTCTTCATCTCCCCTGCTGTCTCCGACCATGTGTTCTTTTCTGCAGTGAAGAGAAGATGACTGCTGCCCGCATTAGAAAATGCCACAAGTGTGGGACCGGCCTCATCAAATCCGAAGGCTGTAACCGCATGTCCTGCCGCTGCGGGGCCCAGATGTGCTACCTCTGCCGAGTGTCCATTAATGGCTACGACCACTTCTGCCAGCACCCTCGCTCTCCGGGGGCCCCCTGCCAGGAGTGTGCGCGATGTTCTCTCTGGACTGACCCCACCGTAAGTGAGCGCGTGGCTGCCTGTTGCTTTGTCGGGCTGTCAGTAAGGTGGCACAGTGAGGCGGGGGGTTATGCAGAAGTAACACATCGTAGCCCATGAAAAGATTGGAAATATATCTGCCAAGTAACCCAAAAGCACCTGCCAAAAAGCAGCATGCCCGAACGGTGCGTGAGCCGATTCCGGGGGTCCTTCAGGGCGGTGGTCCCCAGCCTTTGTGGCACCAGGGCCCGATTTCGTGGAAGACAGTTGCCCCTGAGGGTGGGGGGCGGGTTCAGGCAGTGACGCGAGCAACGCCTCTCCTGCCGCTCACCCTCTGCTGCGCGGCCCGGTTCCTAACAGGCCATGGACAGGACAGGCTTTCCGGACCCCAGCTTTAGGGTATAAAATATTTTTATGCCATCTGAAATATTTCGGAGTATAGAAAAGTAAGGAAATTACATATATTTGCATAGTGCTAATAACCAAAATGTGACAGAGATCACCCCAAAAAAGAAAACTTAGATTTATCCTACTTATTATTTTAGGTTCTGAATTCTCTAAATAAAATACCAGCAAATACACCAAGTGAGATTGTTCCAGAAATGCAAGGATGGTTCAATATTGAGACCTCTTAACATTATTACTTCAGCTTATGATAGCTCTAGATTGTAAAAAGACATTGGATAGCCCTGACTGGTGTAGCTCAGTGGGTTGGGCATTGTCACTGGTTTGATTCCTGGTCAGGGCACACGCCGGGGTGGTAGGCCAAGTCCCCAGTTGGCGGCAAGTTGGTGCAAGAGGCAAGTGACCCATGTGTCTCTCCCTTCCCCTCTCTAAAAATAAATAATTTTTTTAAAAAGACAATAAAAACCAGATACCCATTCTTGATTTGAGCTTTAAAAAGTAATATTATGAGGGTGCTCTACTTAATATCATGTCTTTAAAGCCTGTATTTGAAAACTGTATTAGCATTTTTAAAAGATTTGATTTATTTTTAGAGAGAAGGGACGAGAGGGAGAAAGAAAGGAAGAGAAACATCAGTTGGTTGCCTCTTGTGCACACCTCAACTGGGGACCAGGCCTGCCACCAAAGCATGTACCCTGGCTGGGAATCGAACCTGCAACCTTTTGCTTTGCGGGATGATGCCCACCCAACTGAGCCACACCAGCCAGGGCATTGCTAGCATATATTTAATAGTGAAATACATAGAAGCATTCCTAAAAAGGCCATTGTAAGATTGCTACTACTACTTTGTTCTGGGACTGCCAGTCAGTACAGTTAGCTAAGAGGGTAAAATAAAAGGTACAGGTATTGGAGAAGACATCTGCTGGTGTGTACTGGGGCCCACCTGTGCAAGGTGCTGTTCTCGGTACTTGGATGTGTGAGGAAGAAGAGCAGACCCCCGTGTTAGCCCCGAGGAAAGACAGAATAACCAGCAGACGGCTCCTGGGAGCAGTCGGTAGCTAGAAACAGCACAGACTGCCGTTCTCAGCAGCGTATGAATCACACAATACCCTAGAAGTGAACTTCAGTAGGAAATATGAAGAAAACTGTAGAACTGTATCAAAGGACATGAAGAGGCTCGAACAGACGGAGAAGTGTACTTTGTTCTTAAATAGTTTTATATTTAAAATGTATCAGTTCTTCTTAAAAACAGTTTTAAATTTGGAACTATCACAGTCAGTTGTAAGTTACTCCGTAAGGACAGCGGTGTGACATGGGAGAAGACTTGATCTCCCAAAGCGTGACTCAGCCTAACTGAGCACGCCGCTACCTGGGCGCACATGAAAGGCCTTGAAGGAGTGCCCCCAAGCCCACTGGGGACCCAGTGACAGACAGCTCAGCCTCCACACGAGACGAGTGAAGTGACCTGGATTGTGGAGAAGCTCCTTGTCCCTCTCAGGGAGGCTTGGTGTTAAAGAGAGATCACTTCTCTCCGGAGTAATCTAGATGTTTACTTGCAATTCCCTTTTAATTTCACAGGATTTTCTTCCTTGAAAAATTACCTGTAGTTTTGAAAGTGAGACTAATTTTTACTCTGAAGCTACAGGGATCGAAACCATGTAGACTAAAACAAAATAGGCAGTAGACCAAAGGGACCAACTAGAGACCAGAAACAGACCCGTAAGAACGTAACGTGTGGGAAAAATTCCATTTCAATCCACTGGAGAAATGATAGGTTTGTTCTTTCATTCTCAACTGTTTGGGGTGCCAGGCCTAGTCCGACAGAAAAGCCCGTCCTCGTGAGGGTTACAGGCCACAGCAAGGCCCTTCGTGCGGCTGGTGCCGTGGAAGGGCCAGGAGAGCCGCGCGGCAGGGGACGGCGGGAGCCGGCGGGGGAGGCCGGCCTGGGCGCGGTCCGGGGGCGGCAGGGCAGGGCAAGGACATAAAGCAGATTCAGCCTGCCCGGGGGCCGGAGGGCAGGAAAGTGTGAGGCGGGCACAGAACCGGCCTGCGGGGCCCACCAGGTGCGGTGGGCACTGTTGCGGGGCTGACGTAGGGGGGCGACCGGGGCTGACGTAGAGGGGCGACCGGGGCTGACGTAGGGGGGCGACCGGGGCTGACGTAGGGGGGCGACCGGGGCTGACGTAGGGGGGCGACCGGGGCTGACGTAGGGGGGCGACCGGGGCTGACGTAGAGGGGCGACCGGGGCTGACGTAGGGGGGCGACCGGGGCTGACGTAGGGGGGCGACCGGGGCTGACGTAGGGGGGCGACCGGGGCTGACGTAGAGGGGCGACCGGGGCTGACGTAGGGGGGCGACCGGGGCTGACGTAGGGGGGCGACCGGGGCTGACGTAGGGGGGCGACCGGGGCTGACGTAGGGGGGCGACCGGGGCTGACGTAAGGGGGCGACCGGGCCTGGTCTAAGTTTTCAAGGTCACACTGGCTACCATGTGGACTGAGAAACGAGAGAAAATTGTTGTAACTTATACATAAGTATAGTTAATACGTATAGAGTAATGTGACATAATAAGGAACCAGTAAACATCCCTATATTAATAAGGATCATTTTATTCTTGAATATCAGAAAGCCCAAAACTAGCCGTGGCTTCCACGCGACAGAGGTTTATGTGTCCTTCATGCGTAACAGCAGCGGACAGCCCAGGGCAGGATGCTCACAGGAGGAGAGTATACAGCTATGAAAAAAGCAGCGCAGTGAAGCTGAGTTTCACAACATGGGGGCGGGCAGAGAACATGGGAAGGTTTACACATAAAATACCAACAGCATGCAGCCGGGGTCACAGACCGAAGTTACTCCAGGGGCAAGTAGACATGAGTGAGTGATGAAAGGGACGTAGGCCAGGTCCAGGAGGCAGCAGGGCGCGGTGGGGACTGCGGCAGCAGGAAGACTGTGAGCCCATCTCAGGGGCTGCTACTCAGAAGTTGCCAGATGAGGCTGGGCTCAGTTACTGTGGCTTCAGATTGTCCAGAGAGGTTGGAGATCTGTATTATAATGTGAAGTCTCCCCATTTTTATTCGTCGTCGATCCAAGAATCTCTAAAACATGGTTGTAGCCCCAGAAAAAGGCTGGTCAGCCACTGATCTTCACACTGGTATGGGACGTCCCCAGTGAGCCTGACGAGGGAGGCTGTCGGGTCACACGCAGACCGTCCTGGTGGCCAGACCCGAGCCCTCAGGGCCCCAGTGTGAAACGCGGTGGGCCCTGGAAACCAGGCGTCTGCGTGTCAGGAACAGCCTCCTCACCGGCTAGAAAATCGGGCTGAGCCCTGGGAATTGCTTTTATTCCTCGGCGCTGTGGTTACGTAAGGCCCTGAGTTAGCCTCCCCCGTGCCCCGCGCTCAGCCCCCACGTCACTGGGGAAGGCTGGGGAAGGAAAGGGGGGCTCGGTGAACGGAGGGGCCGTCCTTCTGTTGTGGGCTGAGGGGGCGCGCTGGCAGCGGAACCCCGCTGCCCCCCGTGACGGAGTTCCAGCACGCACGGGCGGTTGTGCCCACCCCTCCGACGGCCTGGCCCGCAGAGGGGCCTGCGCATCCCCGGGACCGTCAGCAGGGGACGGGTCCTTTCTCTTCAGCCGCAGCCTCTGAGACGGAGAAACAGAGCAGTGGGAGCTGGCACCTGAGGGAGGGCGCTCGGCAGCCTGGCGTGCCCGCAGCTGCTTGTCTGTCTTCTCCCTGCTCCCCGCTCTCGCTCCCTCTCGCCCCCTCTTCTTCCCACGCGTGGACTTGATGACGAAGGTTTCTCGGGTTCTGTTACCGTGTTTGGGTGCCGTCGCATGAGCTTGCACCCTTGTTTTCGTGGTGAAGTGTCCCCTGCCCTGAGAAAGGTTCTGGCTTTGCTCAAAATAAAGCTGGAAAGGAAGATCAGGCCAATACAAACCCCTTCCATTTCCTCTGGTGGCCGCAGCCAGAGGCTTTGTTCCATGTGTCCTGTTCCCATCAAAACTGGGATCAGCCCCGTTTCCTTGATTCTCACCAGGAGGCCGATTGAATTCCACCCCAGCATCTGCTGGGGCTTCTGAGAACACAAAGCCATTCAGCAGCCCAGGGAAACAAAGCCGGCCCTGTCGGCAGGGCCTGGTTCCGCTCGGCGGACCAGCGGGGCCGGGAAGCAGCGCTCATTTGTCAGCGAGGGAGCGGTCCCTCCGCGGTCTGGAGAGAAGTTGCCATTTCGTCCCTAATGACCAGGGATTGCTGGGAACCCAAATAACTGTGTTAGAGAACTGAGCTGGTGAATAGTAACTCTTTCTGTTAGCAAAAATGAACCAAAACATGTAACCAGGAGCCTTGTAAAAACAAGATGTTTTAGAAAGACAATATCAGAGAAGCAAACACAGTCCTAGCAAACCACAGTTTTCTGATTTAGGGGTCAGAACACAAAGCCAAGTCTCGACACACAAGCGAGCAAACATCCTTTGGCGGCGGGGAAGGGCTCTCCTGGGACTTGGCTGGATCCAAGTGCTGACTCTCCTCTGGTCCGTGGGGCTGGCGCTTCCTGCCTCGCTGTCACAGACTGTGTTCAGAAGGACAGTCACCTGGCAGCCTGGGCTCTAAAGGTGGGGCCCAGTTCCTTAAGTACAAACAGTTGGTGTGGGTCTTGGGTTTCGGCTACCAGAGACTGCACAGAGTTGCTTCCTACAACTCTGTTTCTTAGTAGGAGTTGAGGCATGTTCGTTCTACATAAAACGCGAGGCTTTCACGGCCAGTGTACAGTTGGGCCCCGTTCTCTCCCAGCTGTTGGTGGGGGGACCTCGTTGTTCTTCCCACGCCCGCAGTGGGCAGGGCGGGGCACAGCCACCCCGGCCGTGTGTTTGATTCTGGAGTGGTTCTCCAAGGCCGGTGTGTCGTCCCACATTGCAGGTGAGGGCACTTGCTGAGGACCTGGCGCAGTGACCGGGAGCGCGGGTCCCCAGCTCAGGTCACTTGTTCCCGGGATCCTGAGCAGGCCGCCCCTCAGCGGCTGCCGGTCCCCCTGGTGGCAGGCGTGCGGGGGGCGCAGGGCAGCGCGGAGACCCTTGTCTCGGTGACCAGTGAAGGGGGACTGCTGCAGTGAGGAAGGGGGAGGAAGATGTTTCTGGGAGGGCTGGCAAGGAAAAGCTGGAAACGCCCCCGGGAGGGGCGCTGTTGCAGACGTTAGGTCGGTAACTCTTTTGTGGCTTCCCCGCTTGTTTTCTTAACTTTTTAAACGCACCTTCTACAAAAAAATAACAGCGAAGTGAGCCCCCATGTTGCCCCGCCCCCAGCTGCCACCGTTGGCCAGGGCGTTTTATTTCTAGTCGCTGTTTAAAACACCATTGTGTCCTTTACAACATGGGGGCCCGACGGCTTTCCTGTTGTGCAGATGAGGGAGGAAAGCGACTTTCAGGTCCCTTGATAAAAGCCGGATGCACCCAGGTCTTGGACCAGATGGCAGCTGCTTCCACTCCGAACGTCTCCACGCCCTGGAGTGAGCGGCCCCAAGCACAGGTGTTCTCCTGTGGGTGCCCACTGGGTCCCTGAGCCCGGTGAACCCAGCGAGCCTCCTTGGGTGGGACCCTCACGGGACTCTTCCCTACTGAGCAGGTCGCAGACGGTAGAAAGGCGGCCTGGCAGCCCCCAGCGGACAGTGTCCCTGAGCAGCAGCGCGGCTCGGTCCGGAGCACGTGGCGTGTGGGTGTGTGTTGTCTTCAGCAGAGGCCCCAGGCTGAGCGCTGGCCCCGGGGGAGTCAGCATGGCCCTGCTCCAGCCGCCTCCCCGGCCCTGGGGAGTGCCACGTGGAGGGGTGTCGGGGTGCGGGGCCTCTGTGTCCCGAGGAGGTGGCGCGGAAGCCAGCCAAGAGCCATCAGCCTTCGCTCCTCCCAGCACGTTGTCCTGACCCCAGCTGCACAGCATGTGCCCCCTAGGCTGTGCTTCACCCCCCTCCCCGCAATTTCCTGTTTCAGGGGGACAGCTGGAGCGGGGGGTTAGGGTCTGGTGTTGCTCCGCCGATCTGGGAATAATTTGAAACTAAATCCTCAGCTCTTTGGAAGCCTTTTATGAAATCATTGCAAGTTTATTAACAACAGCTGTGGCCACACATGACCTGGGCCCCACCCCCACCCCCACCCCCAGTATTGCAGGAGGGAAGCAGCCATGGACTTGTATTTCCCAGTCACCTTTTTAAGGGGAGAAATTGAATGAAGAGGAAAAGTCACGCATCCCTCCTCCCTGGTCACAGGGGTCTGGACAGCAGGCAGGCGGCCAGCCCTGGTGGCAGAGATGGTGACGAAAACAGACTCAGAAGGGCTGTTCAAAGCTTCGGCGGGGCTGCCTCTGCCGGGTGCTGGACGTGTGTCTCAGGCACCGTCAGCCCGTGGCTGGCAGTCGTCAGCGCCCGACGGGGGACGCGTCCTCTCTCCCCCTGGGGGGCCGCTTGCATTCTGCCTGCCTCCCTGTCTGTCCTCCTGCGCAGACCTTGCTGCCCGGGCAGCGCTGCCGGCCTCCTTCCCTGCTGGGAGGCAGGTTAAGCAGCCAGGTTTGTGGTGGGTGGTTTTTTATTAGGACCTCACTTCCTGCCGGCGCCTGCTTGCTGAGTCTGTGCTGTGGAGGCCAGGCCCTGCCATCCACCTCCTGCTCCCACCAGGCCGGCGCGTTCTGCATCCTGCTGAGCTCAGGAATTCAGGGAAGGAAGGAAGGAAGGAAGGAAAGCCTTCTCCCTGTTCCGATGCAGCCTGCTCCGCTCTTTATTTGAAGTGTCATCCAGACCTGCTGGGCCACCCTGAGACGCCCCGCTCCGCGTTGGCCCTTTGTCCTATGCATGGGCTCACGGTGGGCGCTGCACGTGTTCCTGTCGAGGTCCTCCTTGCCTTCTCAGAGGAGCGTGGCTGGCTCACTTCTGCTGCGCCTGGCGTTTTGTTACACTCAGCCTCTTGAGACCCACCCATCTTGGGACATCCTGATCACCCACCGATGTCCACCCCACCCCCATCTCAGCCTAGCCTCCCTTAGATGCACATTCTGCAGCTCTGTTGGGAAGTTTTCTCTGAGATTAGGGGGTGCAGAAAGAGGCCAGAGGACTCATTGAGACCTCCTGGATCTGTCTTAAAGCCCACCCAAAGGCCAGGGAGAGTCGGTCTGGGGGGCAGGGGTAACCCGCACGGCCTCCACTAGGGCTGTTGGGGTGTCCAGCACATGCGAACGGGCAGAGCCGTCTGTTCCTACCCCAGCTCCCCCTGACTGGCAGGCAGGATGTGAGGTGGTTTCCCCTCCAGCAGTGTGGAGGGCAGAGCAGTCGGAAGGGCCCGAGCAGCTCACTCCCGGGGTGGCGGCCTCTGCCCGCCTGCCTGTCGCGTCCAGAACTGAGCAGGCGCTCCGGGGGCTGTGAGCCCGGCAGGAGCACCACGCGCCTCCCGCTCAGTGTCCTCGGCACAAAGCCGCCTCCTCCGAGCCCGAGCCCGTTGCTCCTGGGTCGGGTCACCGCCCACCTGCGTGCCCGGAGAGGCACCCAGAGGGCAGGCGTGCGGGAGCAGCACACACGGGGAGGGAGCGGGAGCAGAGGCAGCCTTCTAGGGGGGACGCCCGGCCAGCGTGTCCCCAGGAGTTCTCTGGCGGGGTCACGTGTGTGAACCGAGACCCTGGGTTTTTCGTGGCAGAAGGAGAAGGTTCCATGGGGTGTCATGGTAGCGCACAAGGGCCTCGGCCTCGTGAGAAACCATGTCAGGCAGGACGATCGGAAGTGGGCTTCCACCCTCAAGGGGGGCTGAGAACAGCACCGTCGGGGACGAAGGGAGACTCAGTGGCCGTGAGCCAGGCAGCCCTTCAGCCTCAGGGCTGGAGCGCGGCCGGCACCTGAGCCTCCTGGGCGCCCAGCGCGTGGCTCCCCCTGGGTCAGAGGGTCTGCGGCTTCGTCCCGGAGGCCGAGCGCCAGGGAGGCCAGAAGGCTCCTCATGGGCCATTTTAGGGGGTGGCTCATGTGCTTCTGGGTGAGTTGACCCAAGAGCATGAGAATCCCCTGAAACTTCCCAGGGACGTAGCTCCCTCTCTGCTGTACTGGCCCCTTAGTTGGAGGCGTTCTGCTTTGCCTTGTTCTGTGTGCTGTGGGGAAAGGAGGTTTCAGAGTCCCACCCATCCCAGAGAGACGGAACCTTCTTCTGTTTCAAGAAGGATGAGATGCACTTTCTAGAACAAAGCGGGGCCTAAAAATAGTCACCTCTGACAGTGATGAGGGTGGGGCAGGGCTGGCAGGGCTCCCGGGCCTCCAGAAGCCGCAGTTCAGAGCCTGCGGCCCGCGCGGTGAGGAGCTCAGGCTTTGAGGCCAGCGTCCTGGGTACGAGCCTCACGGTGACTTAGTCCCCCTCGTCCGTGACGGAATAGGCAACAGTGCCCGGCTCGCAGGGTGGTTACAGGGATGGCTCCTCTGTGAGGTGCTTATGGCGGGCGCGGGGCCCCCAGCGCACCCCAGTTTCCTGTGCGTGACTCAGCCCTGCGGGGGGGCCGGAGGCCAGTTAGCTGTGTGAGCCACCCAGCACCTGGCCCTCACATCATCTTTCCTCCCATTGTTCCCCATTTGCAGCAGCCGAGGTGTGTCCTAGATCTGCAGAATGGCTGGTCTTTTCCACAGGTGTCCTTATTCTCTGTGAATGGTGACAGTCGGGGCTCCTAGAACATGTCCCGACGGAACTCTCCTCCAGAGGGGCTCCCGTAGCCCCCCCGTCTGTCTCTCAGCCCCCAACCCAGGAAGTGTTCTGATGATGGGCCCAGTGTTCATATTTTATCTCAAAATAACTGTATACATGCCTTCACTTTTTTTAAAAAAAGATACTTATTTTTTTTGAGAGAGAAGGGAAGGGAGGGAGGAGAGGTAGAGAAACATCAGTGTGTAAGACAAACATCAATTGGTTGCCTCTCTCACACCCCAAACCAGGAACCTGGCCTGCAACCCAGGCCTGTGCCCTGACTGGGAATGGAACCGGCGATCCCATGGTTCACAGGCCGGTGCTCAATCCACTGAACCACACCAGCCAGGGCTTCACACTTTTTTTTTTTAACATTAATTTTTTAAATTGTGATAAAATATATATAAAATAAAACTTGCCATTTTTTAAGTGTACAGTTCAGTCTGCATGTTCTTTACTTGGGGAATTTAAAATGCTTAAGGGAAATTGCTTGTGGAAGGAACTTACACCCCACCCCAGATGAAGTAGGAAATCTTCCCTTTTGCCCGGGCTGGTGTGGCTCAGTGGATTGAACGCAGACCTGTGAACCGAAAGGTCGCCCATTCAATTCCCAGTCAGGGCACAGACCTGCGTTGTGGGCCAGGTCCCCGGTTGGGGGCGTGTGAGAGGCAGCCAATCAGTGTATCTCACATGTGGATGTTCCCCCCCCCCCTTTCTCTCTCCCTTCCCCTCTCTATAAAAATAAAGTCTTTTTTTTTTTTTTTTTAATTTTCCCTTTAGAGTCTTAACATATTTGGATAAAAATTAATTAAAAATATATATATATTAGGCAGTGTTTTAGATCTTAGTTTGTAAACACAGTGGGTGTCCCGTGGCTCCAACCGGTTGGAGAAGCTGAAACTGAAACTCCTGACCCATATCCTGGGTGTAACTGACCATTTTCTCATTATTTACGGTAACAATCACTGCTCAAAATCGGTGAGCGCTGACCTTTCCTGGTGCGATAGACTGAATTCCGCCTCTAGGGGCACTGCCTCTGCGGGGGAAGGGCAGCGCCGAAGGACAAAGGGTCCTGAGTCCGCTCGCCAGATCAGGAGTGATCAGAGCAAAGAGGGGAAGGAAGGAAGGAAGGAAGGAAGAGGCTCCAGGTGGCTCTCTCCAGAAGGAGAAGGACTTGGGGCTCCAGGAAGTCTCGATGGCAGCCTCGGTGTCTCTGCCAGTGGGCGCACCCGGCCACTCTGTCCTCCAGAAGCTGGCAGATCCGTATCCGGAAGCTCAACTCATGCGCACCTCTGCAAGGGCCTCGGACCCACCGACGGGAGCTGAGCTCCTAGCAGGAGCCGGGGCTTTGTTCCAGCAGACTTAGATTGGGGAACGGCAGACAGGCGCCCTGCCCGCCATAGACGACCTGGACTCTTCCACCCAAAAGAGAAACCTCTTAGCCGTCAGCCTCTGTCCGCCCAGATAGAACCGCGTGGACGGCCACTGAAACTGACCCAGCACAGCACTGGAGGCTCGGGGGGCGGGGGGCTAGACTGCCTTTCTCTGCTGTGCATCCAGCCCTGCAGGGCCTGGTGTGTACCGGATGCTCAGTGCTGACACTTTTTTTTTTTTTGAAGATTTTTATTTTTAGAGGGGACGGGAAGGAGAAAGAGGGAGAGAAACCTCAATCAGTTGCCTCTCACACGTCCCCAAGAGGGGACCCAGGCCACAGCCCAGGTGTGTGCCCTGACCAGGAGTTGAACCTGTGGCCTCCAGGCTTGCAGGACAACGCCCAGCCTGCTGAGCCACGCCAGTCAGGGCCAGCGACGACCCCCGAATGGAAGGGTTGCGTTGCACACAGCCTTCGGGTTTTCCAGCCCACCTGGCCACGGGACAGGAGAGCCGCTGGGGTGGCACCAGAGCGGCCCAAGTGTCTGCTCGTCCCCCACCAGCTGGCCGTCACTTTGAGCAGCTTGCTCTCTCTGGGACCTCAGTGGTCTGTGCCGGAGGGAAGTTGGGGTGGCTGATTTCCAGGTACCTTCGGTGCCATCAGAGGCCTTGAAGCCTCCCTCGGGGGGGGCTGCTGGGCGGAAGCACACTTAGGGGAGGTGGTGAAGTAGGGGCGAGGCGGTGGTGATGGTGAAGGTGATAGACTGACAGCTATAACTAAAACATAACCAGGGTCAGGAAACCTGTCACGTGTACCGTCAAAAAGCCACTGAGCCCTGGCCAGTGTCGCTCAGTCGGTTGGAGCGTCATCGTGTGAACTGGAAGGTCGCAGGCTCAATTCCCAGTCGGCACATGCCTGGGTTGCGGGTTCAGTTCCTGGACAGGGCGCATGTGAGAGGCCACTGATTATAGTCTTCCTCTGTCCCATCAATGTTCCCCACACACACACACAAAATCAGTAAGTGTGCCCTCGGGTGAGGATTGTTTTTAAAAAGGAAGCCACTGAGAAAAGTACTGGGGCCATCTCCCAGTCTGTACCCCTTTTTCTTCACTAGATCGAAGCCGAGGCGCCGAGGAGTGATGGGTACCACTTTCTTGAGACCTCCCCATCCAAGCTCTGCCCCGCCCCCCGTCAGACTGTCCTCCCTGCCTAACGAGCGCCGGCTGCCTGCCGAGTCCGCTGCGCGCCTGCGCTCCCGCAGCCCTTCCCATGGTGCGCGGAGGGGTGCTGAGGCCCAGGTGCGGGCGACGTGCCCCGGGGTCCTCGCTGAGGGGCACAGGTCACTGTGCTCCCACCTCCTTTCATGTTGATCGCTTCCCTTCTTGTTCTCGTGCTGTTTTCTCTCTTTTCTAGGCCTGCCACTGGCACCCAGCTAAAGCGGGCTGCCGCCCCAATCTAGATACTTGGTAGGCTTGCTCTTGACATTCACATGGAGACAGAGCCCCTGACTGTCCACCAAACCTTCGGTTGCTGGAACCCCTTGTGTTGATGGGCTGAGGGAGTACTTTGTAGAGCAGTAAGCTCCTCATGTGGAGTGTTGGCAGAGAGGCTGGGTGACCGTGTCTTGGAATTTTTTTTTTTTTTTTTTTTTTTTTTTGGTAGCATTTTTGTGTGTTATCTGGGGGCTGGACATGGCACCCACCAAGAGTCCTCTTGGACATGTGATTCTCTGATGTGCACAAGCACTGGGCAGCTCCTGAAGTGCATGATGGGATGTGAACCTTTGTCACCTCTCCTGTTCCCCTTGCCTTGCTCACCACACCTGCCAGGTGGGACTGGAAAAGGACTTGGGTGTATGGTAACAATTCCCAAATGTCAGAGTTGGGAAGGGTCCTCAAGACCATTGAGTCCAGACCATCGTTTGGCATCTGAGGCCTGGAGAATGGAAGCGACGTTCACGGGGTCTCCCGCTGTTGCCCGCGTCACAGGGCATATACGTAACGTGTGCGCTTTGTTTGGCGGCTGATTCCTCAATCCCATCAGCTCCATTGTTGATCAGAAGCTTAACCAGTGCCCAGCACAGGGGGTGTCTGACGCACGCTGGTGGACTGGAATCGTGACTCCAGAATCCCTGAGGGTTCACGACCCTTTGGTGAAATCACAGGTGGTTGTCTTGGCTGTCACATTAATAATATGCTAATAAGTAAGTAGGCAAACTGTCCATTACTCAGCTTCACAATGGGACTGCCACACTCTCCTCTGGTCCAAGGGTTTTCAGGGCTCCTTTCCGGCTCCTGTGCTTCCCTCTGTGGCCTTCCATTCCCATCCAAGAATTTCCATGGGTGTCATCAGCCAATGAGAGCCTCGGATCAGCAGGAAAACCCACCCAGCACTGATGCTCTTCTGCCCTGAGCACACCCGGTCGCGAGCAGGCCCTCACGCCTGGCTCCCGGGAAACACGGCTTCCAGAAGGCTCTTGAAGCACTTGCTTGTGCCCTCCTGCCCTCGCGTTGGGCACCGCTGCCCCTCCCCATGCTTCCGGCTCGGCTGAGCTGCTGGGAGACCCCAAGCAGCAGACCAGGCCTGCCTGTCCCTCAGAATCAGTGCTGAGGACGTGTTCACGTTTCAGCTGCAGCTCCCTCTGCTCCTCCCTGAGCCTCACCCCAGGGGGAGGCCTTGTTCCCACAGCCTCCGTGTCCCCGCTGGTGCGGCAGGAGCCCTGCCATCGGCCCCCAGAGATGTGCGCCTTGGGGGTTTTCAGTCCGTTGTGTGTCCTTTCAAGACGCCAGATGAGGCCACTGCGCAGTGGGCGAACTTAGCACTTCGCACGGGACAGGCAGGGTGGGGGTGGTCTGTCCCGGCCAGCAGCCCAGCGTGGCCCCCAGAGCACCACTTTCGCTGGTGTCCCCAGGCTGGGCTAGTCCAGTTAGCTTAGCAGGCCCATCAGGTGTCGAGTTGGAAAAGAGGAAGTGGCCAGGCCTGTCCTTACACAGCTCTGCCCTCCTCCTGTACCCCACCCAGCCTGGTGCAGGCCACTGTCCTGCCTGTGGGGGACTGCTGCGTCTGTAGCCCACCGCCATCGGGGAGCCAAAGGCTGGCTTTGGGGCTCAGCGGGCCTCAGTGGACATCTGCCCGGCCCTCGTCAGCGAGTCGGCAGGACTGCTGGGTTCAGCGTTAATCAGGCCCTGCCCAGCCCGGGACGGACCCGCTTCCCAGGTCCTCGGGGTCCCAGTCTGCCCCTCGGAGCTGCGTGCGAGAGATTCTCCCGCTGCTCACCCTACAGCTGAGTGAACACAGCGGGCTCTCGGCCCAGTGCTCGGAAGGCCACCTGTCATGCACAGACCCTGCTCCTCCGTCCCAGCCTTTCAGGGGGGCTTTCTCCTGGAATCCCTCCAGCGAGGAAGGAAGAAGCTTCTCAGGGAACTGGAAATGAATGGCATGCAGGCCCAAGACCCCACTGGTCAGCACTGGGTTTTTGGCTTCTCCCCATTGCTGGCCAATGGCAAACCAGCATCCCCAGTATCCCAGTGGGGCCTCCACACGGCATGCAGCTGGTTGAGAGCCAGCTTGTTTATCATCCTGTTGTTGTTCTAGGAAGATGATGAGAAGCTAATTGAGGAAATCCAGAAGGAGGCCGAAGAGGAACAGAAAAGAAAAAACGGAGGCAAGTGCTCCTCCCCTCCCCCGCATAGACCCCGCACCCAGCACACTCCCCAGCTTACCCTTCCTGGGGATCCTGGCACTCACCCAGCCAGGGATGGCCCAGAGGATGCAGTCCCTCCGGTGGCTCTAGATACGCTCCAGCCCATGTCCTGCTCCCTGTGGGAAAGGCCATGAAGGCTTAGATACAGTTTCAGCATCTCCTTGATGGCAAGAAGGTCCCAAGGGGTAGGTGTCAGCTTAGGAAGCCAGTAGCAGCCAAACCCAACTGAAAAGACCGCAGGCCCACCCTGCAGCAGCGAGGGATGAAATGGCTTTTCGGCACGTGGCCGTCCGGGCCCTGGGTCTAAAGGAGAGACTCAGAGGCTCAGCCTGTTCTGAACTGGATCAGTCCCCACCGTCCAGGGGCACTGCCGTGGGGTGTCACACTCAGATGGAAGTGTGGTTTTGTCCAAGTGGCAGCTGGGGGTGGGGGGTGTCTATTTCCATGGGCCTCCTTGTGGCCTGGCCAGCGCTCCCGTGTGCTGATGGCCCCAGGTTCCTGCCGTCGCTGCATCCCGGCTCCCGGCGCCCAGCTCAGGGTGGGCGCACCCGGCGTCAGGATGTGCGCCCCAGGCCCACGTCCAGTCGGCCGTAACTGTTCTAACAGACCCTCTCTCCTTCCCAGAGAACACCTTCAAACGCATCGGGCCCCCCTTGGAGAAGCCCCCAGAGAAGGTCCAGAGGACGGACGCCCTGCCGAGACCCGTGCCGCAGAACCTGCCCCAGCCGCAGATCCCGCCCTACGCCTTCGTGCACCCGCCCTTCCCCCTGCCGCCGGTGCGGCCCGTGTTCAACAACTTCCCCCTCAACATGGGCCCCATCCCGGCGCCCTACGTGCCCCCCCTGCCCAACATGCGGGTCAACTACGAGTTCGCGCCGGTCCACCTGCCTCTGGAGCACAACCTGCCCATGCACTTTGGCCCCCAGCCACGCCATCATCACTTCTGACGCCTGAGCCGCGGGTGGGGGTGGGGTGGGCACCCAAGGCCAGCGGCCCTGCCCAGGCTTCCTCGGCAGGGGCGGTGGGCTGGGCTCCCAGCTCCTCCTGGGAAGGAAGGGCTGCTTCCCTTATGCGTGGCTGGTAGGCTGTGGCCACGCAGCAGTCCTCTGCTCTGACCCAGGTCCCTGCAGGAAGAGGCAAGGGACATGTTGGCCTGCACCCCCTGCCCCACTAGATAACAAGTCTCAGTTAAAAACCACATAGGCCTTGCTTATCACAGCGCCGTCTGGTTTGTAATAAAGCTGAAGGACCAGACGGTGTCGCCGAGGGCCGGGCCTGCAGCCGCCCCTCCCCCCCAGGGAGGCGCCCTGCTGCTCCGAGCCCCCTGGTCCCAGTGACGACGGCAGAGCCATGGCCAGGGGCCCGAGAGCAAGCTCGGTGGGAAGGCTGCTGACCATATCCCCAGGTGCGGGACGCCCCCCTTGGTAACAGTTCAGGGTCTGTCCTCCCCCTTCTGGGCCCACTCAGATGAGACTGCCTCACGCTCTGGGTTCCCTTGTGGTTTAAGCTGTCCGCCGTTGGCTTGCTTTGAATTTACTGGCTTCCCACGGCCCACTGGGCCGTCCCTCAGTCTGGACAGCCAAGTGTGATCCCAGATCGGGCCTGGGCATTCGGGATGGCCCTAAAGCTTTTGCCAAATAAAAGGCCCTTTGAGGCAGTTGGGATGGGCCTGGTGGCTCTGCCGGGCAGCCCAGGTATGAGGACCCTTCTCTATTGGCAACCTGGCAGTGAGCAGCTTCCCTAAAGCTGGGGGGGGGGGGGCGCGGTGGGTGTCCCCTCTCCAAGGAGCTGCCCTCTCAGGAGCTCTGCAGGCCTGGCATCTGCCCTTTCTCGAGGTTAAGGTACTTGTGGATCTGTGGGGTCCCTGCCATGTGCTCACTGCCTTTTCCCGTGCAGCGCCCGCCCCCAGCCCCCCTGGGTTGCCGAGCAGAGGCCTCTGCCGGGACAGCCTGCCTGGTCCCCTGTGTTCGCCTCTGTTTCTGCTGCTGTGCCTGAGGTCCGTGGGGTCCCCAGAAGCTCAGCCGCCCACAGACCTCAGAGGACGGTGAGCTGAGGCCCACCCCGGCCACAGCTTGCTTTGCTGCTGCCAGAGGCCTGCGCCACCCAACCCGCTCCCTGCTGTTGGCACCAAGCGTCGCTGTGCTTGGGCACCCACTGCCGTCACTGCTCAGATGTATTTCAAGAATTAAAGCCTGAGTCTGCTAAGTTGCGCCTTGCTGCCTTTCCTCCATCGGAGCCCTTCGCTGGCAGACGAGCCGCCCGGGCGTGGGGTGCGCCCCTGAGGACAGGCCTGCACTGTCTCCACTGCTGGGAGCTGCTCCCTGGGGGCCTGCCTGCCCCTCGGTGGCAGCGACCAGTACCTTGGAAGCATGTTCCCCGTGTTTCCCCATGGGAGGGTCTCAGGGCCATCGGCCAACAGCAGACAGCACCAGATGGGGAGGGTGACCCAGGCATGTCCTGCCTCACTAGTGACCGCTCGCTCTGGCCACCTAGACCTGAACAGGTCGTCCCACCTCGGCCCGCAGTCCGGAGTTTGTAGCTCCATGGAGGGCTTTGGGGAGGAGGCAGGCCCCTGTCACTGCCATCCAGCAAGTCCCCTAGGACCTGATACGCAAAGGACCAGAATAATGGTGTCCCCCAAGGCCGACCTGAGGACCTGTCCTTTGTGAGGGACTCTGGCTGGCTGTCGGCCGCAGGGCTGCTCAGGAGGTGTTTCTGCCAGTGCCTGGTCCCTGACTTTCTCATCACCAGCTGTTGGGTGGTTAGTGCCATGAGTTCTGCCCCTGCGTGAGCCACTAGGCACCTCAGTGTCCCGGAGGCAGGCCCAGGACCAGGGCTCCTCAGGAAGCGGTCATACTAGTAATGGGGTTTGGGAACAAGACGGGGCCGTAATCACGTGACAAGCCAGCACTTGCTTGCAACTTGCAGGCGGCAGGAATCCCGCAGAGGTCAGCCCCTTCCTGGGGCAAAGCCGCGGTCCCAGAGGCCCCTGGCACCTTCCCCACTTCGGGCCGCGTGCTCGCTCCCCAGAGCAAGATGCTGCCCAGTGACAGTCCCATTCCACTTGCCTTAAAACTGGAGAGGAATCTAGTATTTGCACTTAGCAAATAATTCTAAAACCTTTTTTTAAATGCATGGCCTGACACTTTGTATAAAAATAGCAAAAAATGATGAAGTTTTTCCTTTCTCGTAGAAAATACATAAAGTCTGTTTTAACTACTGTGTGTAAAAAGCCTGTATCATATGTACCTTGGACTTTTTGTAAATAAACATTTGTGCACTCTGCTCCCTCTGGTTTCCTTTCTCCACCTGGCAGGCAGGCTCTGTTGCCCCCACGAAATCACGGGCTGCACAGAGTGGGTCCCCAGGTTCCCAGAATGATTGGATCCAAACACCCCTCATTGGAGAGGGCACAGCAGGATTTCATGCCAGTGTAGCCGCCTGCTCGGGAAGGAAGGTTGTCCCACCTCCCTCCCTGCCAGGTTGGAAAACGGGTGACCCACTATGCCAGCCCTGGTTGCATGCCGACCAGGGGCCAGGGCACAAGTGGCTTGGGGGGGGGGGCTTTTTGGCACAGAATACTCCTCAAGAAATTGTGGTCAGGCCCCTGCAGCACATTTGCCTTGGAGAGCAATTTGTAGAAGCTCAGCCCTGACCTCTCTGAAGGTTTGGTTCAAATGGGAGAAACCTCACCCTCTGAGACCAGGAAACAAAGGCCAGGGAACAGCAGTGCCTGGACACAGGAGCGTGGGGGCACCACAGCGCCGGGGCGCAAACCGAGCTCGAAGTTGTAACGTTAACACAGAGCGATCCTCTCCTGCCGTTTGCAGCTTTTTCTTGGTGTGGGTGTGGGTGTAAGAAGTTCAGCTGCCCTGGCTGGTGTATCTCAGTGCGTTGAGCGCCGGCCTGCAAGCGGAAGCATCGCTGGTTCGATTCCCAGTTGGGGCACAGTCCAGGTCCCCAGTTCGGGGTGTGCGAGAGGCACCAGTCGATGTCTCTCTCACACATCGTTTCTCCCTCACTACCGCCCTTCCCATCTCTTTAAAAATAAAATCTTTAAATGAAAAAGTACAGCTGACCCTTGAGCAGCGCGGGAAGGGGCACCAGCTGCCCACACAGCCGGCAATCCAAGTGCATGCGGAGCCCCGGTCACCCGTCCGTGGACCTGGGCGCCCGGCCACCGGCTGGCCCTGGGACAGCGCAGTTTCGAACTGAGAGGGTCCATTGAAAGCTGTCCACGTGCAGGTGGACCCACACAGTTCAAACCAGCGTTGTGCGACGGTCACCATAGCCTGAAGTAAGTCCAGGACACGAGTGACCTCACTACTCCCCCCTCTGACCGGGTCACGGTGTGTTTAAATGGACCCGGGCCATCCAGTCATCGCTCCTGTACAGGGTGCGGGGTGCGCATATTTGCAGCAATAGCACAGACTCCCTACGGTTTCAGTCACGTAAACAATAACACAGACGGAGCCACTTTAAACTGGAGCTGGAGCAGCGGTCCCAGAGGAGCTGCCCTGCCTGGCTTCGGCCTCAAATTTTTGGGATTTTAAAAAGAGCAAAATAACCTTTGGACTGGGCCCAGGGCAACACGGTGTCTGTCCCAAAGAACTGTTTGCAAAGATAACCGGAAAGCCGATATGACTACTTGACCAATGATTGGAATTCTCAGATATCTCTGATGAACACCACTACGGGGCATCATCCCACCTGCCCCGTGGAAACGCCTGAGTGTTCCTGGCTTCTGTCTCCCCTTCGGAATGCTATTTGGGCTTCTGCCTGAATTATTAATTCTTGAATAGCTATTCCCATTGTATTCAAATAAAGGCTTGTTGCCTCTCACTTTAAAAGGCCTTGTTCTTCTTAGGTTAACAACAGGCAGATGAGTCATGGCTATTTTCCTCATGGGCTACAATCTTCCTTTCCGCCCAAGTAACCGGAGTCTCCCATACCTGCCGGCACCTGCTGGCACACGGGCTCATGCCTTTGCTCTTGCAAAGGTGGCTCTGTACCTTTCACTGCAAACTGCTTTCTTCCTGTCCCCTCTGGGGTGCTCTCCAGGTCTGTGGTCTGTAGTAGCTCTACTCCGGCCCTTCTGAGAGAAATGTCTTTGATAGACTTGCCCCAGGTTATTCAGGGATCCCCTGTTAAGGGAAACTCAGATGCTACCCAAGGGTTGCCACCACGCACGCCACAGTGGACGCCCCTCTGAGTGTCTATGCAGGTATCTCCAGTAGTGGGGTTGGGAATCAGAGGGTGGAGGGGAGCGGGTATGGGTGACCTTAACCAGATTCCTCTCCTGCAAAGCCGTGTGAGTCCCACTCCGCAGCTGAGACCCCTGAGCTGCGCCCTGTGCCCCTCGCAGGCATGCACCGTGCCCAGGTCTGTGTGCCGGCCTAGGGCTCTTCCTCTGGACTCTGACCTCACGGAAGTCTCCCCTGTATCGACACCCCTTTCTTTAGAGAGAGCTGCTTCCGAAGCTGAACTTGTTTTCCATCCTTAGAAGTATCTCTTTACATATAGACATGTGCCCATTTGAAACGTTTTAAAATAGAAAAAACTTGAAAACACTAAAGTATAAAGAAAAAGAATTGCTTTGTTACACAAAGGTAACCACTGATGTGTTTTTTTTCTTATTTTAAAGAGAAAGGAAGGAGGGGGGGACACTGACTGCTGTTTCACTTATGTAGGCATTTTTTGGTTGCTTCTAGTAAGTGCCCTGACTGGGGATTGAACCCACCATTTTGGCGTATCAGAATGACGCTCTAACTACTGACCTACTGAGCCAGGCCAGTACTGGGAATGTTTTTATGCATTTCCCTCCAGTGTCGTTTTTTTCCTATGGTTATACAATATGTTTCACAAAACTGGGCAACCAGGGGAGCAGGTTTTCCTCCTGCTGGAGCCTCAGCGAGGCACCGGCAGCAGCGCTTCTGAACCACGGTGGCTGGCGCCGCCTGTTAGCCTTCTCTGGACTTCTCCAAGTCCCTTTTCCCAAGGCTCGTGCAAAGCTCCCCCTGCCCAGCCTACTGGCCCTTTGTTCTCATGACCCCTGCAGAGAGTGCTCCCTCGAATCCCCACCTGTGTCTTCCCTCTGGCTCAGGCTTTGCTTCCTCTCCTTTCCTCTGCACAGTGTGGCAAGGACAGCCCAGAGGACTGGTCGCTGGCTCTGCTTTGCTTTGCAGCAGCAGGTGCCAGTTAAAGCCCCCAAGAGAGGGCGTAGAGCCGGCCCGCGCCGTCCTGGGGGTCACGCCTTCCCTTAGCCGGACGGGGAGATTCCGCCGGGGCTGTCGCGGGTTGTGGTGTTTAGGAAGGTCCTCGTGGGCCCTGCAGGTGTGTCCCTCCCGGCACGCGTTGCGCTTCCGCCCACACGCCTGCGCACGTGCCCTGAGGGTACAAGCCTGGGGCGGACCCTGGGCAGTCGGGCTGTTAGCCCTTGGCTCGCCAGGTCGCCCTTCCCGTCCCTTGTACTCTGGTCACGAGCTTCTCACCCATCAGCCTGAGTTGCGCCTCATTCCCCCGCAGGAACCCACAGCCTCGGGGTAGCGCAGCCACGCGGCAGGCGCCCATGTTGTTCAGGATCAGTGCCTGGCTGGGGGATGCAGAAGGGGACCCTGGGGGCGTCCCAGGACAGGTCGTTCCTGCCCCGTGGCGGGGCTGGGCAGCCTGGTCGCGTGGCAACGCAGGGAACTACCTCACCACGCAGGTTGTGCCGCTGCCCGACTGAGGACCCCCTCCCCGAATGAACCCCTTCCAGCGCGTCCCCCGCCCCCAGCTCTGGAAGAGCTGGACTCCGGGACATTCAGCTGTTCCTTCCACGTCACCGGGCCTTTTCTGGCTTCCCCCCCGGCCGCGAGGGTTGGTGCGTCGGCCGCCAGGACGCCGCCAGCTGCCCGGCATCCCTTTGTGGCCCCCATCTGCCCGTGCCAATCTCGAGACTACCCCTGGGGCCGCCAATCCCAGCGCAGGCATCTCGGTTTCGTCATCAGCAGCCAATCAGCGCTGCCGCTGACCCTCCCGCAGCGAGGCCGGAGCAGGCGGCCCCAGGCCCCGGCGGAGCCCCCGCTGCCCGACCCCAAACCGCGCCTCCCGGCCCGTTCTCAGTCGCCGCCCTGCTCTGACCCTCTATAAAACGGGCCCCCAGCTCCCCCACCCAGGGACGCCCTGGGCGAAGTGTGGGACCGCAGAAAGGCCAGCCCAGAGCCTGCCTGGCGTCCCCGCTGTGCCCACGCGGCGGCCCACGTGGCTCAGGACCCAGGCGCCCCCTCCTAGCTGCAAACTCCTTCAGCCTTTTCTAGGCTGCAGGTGGAAAATGCCCCCCTCCCTGCCTCCCTCGCACCCAGAGCCGCACCAGCGGCCCCGCTTCGGTGAGGATCCACCCCGAACTGCCAGCTTGGCCACATGGCCCAGCCCTCCCAGGCCCTGCACTCACTGGACACCCCAGCTGGAGGGGGACCAGAGGCCCCTGATCCCAGCCCCCCCGCACTCCCCTTGCCCGGGCGGCAGGAGCGTGCGCTCTCCGGGGTCGCGGCTGCCCGGACCTCTGCCCCCAAGCCTGCCAGCGCACACCCACCCCAGACACCTCCTGCGCCAGACCCCACCAACACTGGAGGCGGAACGCTGAGGATCCACGGAGGCCGCCACCTCCCCTCCTCGGAGCCCAGTGTCCCGCGCGTGGGACTCCAGTGCCCAGGGGAGACCTCTGGGGTGAACCAGAGCCCACACCGCTGCAAGGCCCTCCTCCGCGCCGAGGGGTCCGGGCTCCTGGGCCGCCCCTCCCCGCTGCCTTCACCCCCGAGACACACGCAGGCCGAGCCGGGCGCTGGACTTGTGTTATTTTATTTTGCTCTTTCCAGTCTGAAGCTACTATCACGGGCATTTGGAGTTATACAAATGACACATACAAAAAATAAAAGACCAGGACACCCAGAGCGAGATGCATGGCGGTGGTGAACCACGGTGGGGGGGGGGGGGCTCCTCACGGGATCCCAGTTGAGGGTGGCCCCGGCTTTGCCCCACCCCGAGACCCAGAGTCCCGCCAGGCAAGGAGCACCGATCATGCCGGCTGGAGGGTCTGGCTGGGGCGGTGAGGGGCGCAGCACCACCGGGTAGGGACATAGGCCAGGAGGTGGGCAGGTGGCAGGGCCAGTGAGAGCCACGGGGTGAGTGAGGGGAGGGGGTGATTCTGGATTCAGGGAGGCGCCCTACCTGCCCCCCCCCCCCAGCAGGCCGAGGGCACCAAGGCCTGGAGATGCTGTCCCAAGGTGCCCCCCCAACACCCCGGGAGGACCACTCATGACCATACCCAGGCTTGCCTGAGCCGCCTCCACACCATTTCATTAAAAAAACAAAACAGAACACTGATTTGGTCATTTTCTGCTTCCAGTCAGGCCAGGGTGAATGAGAGAGACAGGAGCAGGGCCCCAGACCACGGGGGACGCGCAGTGAGCAGACCTGCTCCGGGGAAAGGGGACAGGTGTCGGCACTCTAGTTTCAGCCCTTACGGGGGCACCACCGAAGGGCTTACGGGGGCACCACCGAAGGGCTTACGGGGGCACCACCGAAGGGCTCGGGGCAAGTGCCCGGCTCCCGCGGAGCTGGGGGATCCCGGCTGGCGGGGGCAGGAAATTCCAGTTACACTCCCCACACCCAGGCCCCCAGCCCCCACTGCTCATCGGCCACTTTGGGAAATGAGGCTCAGAGTCATCTGAGGTCAGAAGAAAGAGGTGCCAGCCTCGCCCACAGCAGAGAAGAGAGGGCTGACGGTCACAATACCCACAAGGGCCAGGCCACAGCCACTGACCCGCCCGGGGAGAGGCCACGCAGGCAACAGGTGGGGACACAGTTTTCTCTGGGTTTCCAGTTTGAAAGGCAAGGGGCTGGCCGCCGTCGGCAGCGCCCACCTGGAGAAGAATTAGCGGGAGGGGTCAGGGCGGGTTGGGGACAGGGACGCGGGGGGCAGGGCCTAGTACTCCCACAGCGTGGCAGGGTCGATGGTCTCGGCGCAGGCCTTCAGGACCCCTGCGTGGTCCCCCTTCAGGTAGCGCCCGCCCGCCTTGATGGCCACCTTGTTGTAGTCGCAGAACTCGAAGAAGAAGTCGACAGGGGTGTCACTGCTGCTGGTGACCAAGGAGTCACTGCCCACCGTCCAGTACTTGCCTGTGGAGTCTGGGGGGAGGGGCCAGACTGTCAGGCCCTGATCCCCACCCCGCAGTCCCAGCTTCCAGAATGGGGGAGAGGGCAGTTAGGCCCACCCAAACCTCCCAGCCACCCGTGCGGATGGGAGCCCATCGCCCTGCCCCCAGGGTTTCCGTCCCACCCTTTCTGGAACCCTGACTCCCTGTCCGCTCTAGCTCGGTCTGGGCTGGGGTCTGGAGTAGGCCGGGAGGTCTCCCTCCTATACAGAGAAAGATGGGGAGGGACTGCTCCCAGTCCAGAGCCCCTGGTGGCCTCAGGACATCTGTCGCCCTGGGGCTTGGAATGGCAGAAGCCAAGTCAGAGGGAGGCCCGGCTGAGCCCCAAAGCCAGGGCCATGCCAGGCAGGGGGTGCCCAGGGGCCCCACCCAGCACCCACGCTCGGGAGGACCTGCCTTTGATGTTGTAGGCGCCGTCGCTGAACTCAAGCTGGAAGACGTCGTAGTTGGAGCGGTTGGCGTCCAGGGTGCCCGTGACCTTGCGGCAGCCGATGAAGCCGTGCTCCCCACGGAACACGATGATGGGGCGGTTGATCAGCTTCATCAGGAAGAGCTCCGTGTCCCCTGTCCCGGAAAGGGGAGGGGCCATGAGCCTCACGCGGTGTGGCTGGGACGCCCAGGCCATGGCTCGGAGAGAGCGAGCAGGAGCCTGGGGTCACACAGCACAGGGCGGGCCTCAGGGGGCGTTGGGGAGCGACCTCAGCGTGGTTAGACCGTGCAGGAGGGAGGGTCTTGAGGGGGCGCCCCCAGTTGGCTACCTGCTGTCTCCACGGACGCAGCCAGCTGCCCGTTCTTCTTGGCCGTCACAAACTTGCCGTTGGACGCGCGCAGTGTGATCCGCCGGTCACGCCACTCGATGTCAAAGTAGCAGCTGGCATTCCTGGGCACGACAGGACAGAGTCAGGCGGAGTCCCGCCGGCCCTGGGCCCCCCGGAGGGCCGGCCTGGCGGGCGGGGCACTTACTTGGTGGAGGCGGTGGACTGCACACCCCCCGTGGCCGTCAGCGTCCAGTACTTGCCCGTGTGGGTGCGGAAGGCGCACTTCTTGGTGTCACGGTCGATCTCCAGCTGGAAAGTTTCCTGGTCAGTCTCTTCGTCCTGATTGGCCGACAGGTCCATACCTGCGGGGACAGCCTCCAGCTGGTACCCATGGCCCTGCCCCCAGACGCACACCCACAAGCCTTGGCAGCCCCAGGCCTGCAGAGCAGAGGACAGACCCCAGGACAGGCGGGGCCACCCCACGAGCAGAACTGCTCATCTGGCTCTGTGTCACTTTCTTTGTTGACAGAATTAACAACTTTCAACAAACCAGCTGCAGGAAGACATTGTAGAGCCGGTTGGGAAATTGTCCTCTGGCCAGGGAGGATTGATGTTAAGGATTAATTATTGTTAATCATGTTGTGGTTAGGTCAGAAAATGGCCTCGTTTTATCAGAGAGAGAGGGAGAAACATCTCGAGATGAAATGTCCTGATGTTGGGGGTTTGCTTTAAATACAACCAAAAGCAGTGACCGCGGTGACCGGTGGAAGGCACAGCAGAACACCGCTTCAGTGCAAGTGTAAGACTTACAGACAAACCGGGGAGCCCGGGCTCTCTCAGGAAACCTAGGAAACGCACAGAAGCAAAAACACGAAGCCACATATCTGCCCACACCATGGCGCGCCCCGGACAGCCAGCACTGGGCCTGGGGGTCGCCTCTGCAGACACACCTTCATTTGCATATGACCTGCACCGTTTTGTGTACCATGGTGACCTCCTCCAGCGAAGACCTGGACCTGGCACCTTTGTCCCCACAGGACCAGTTCGCAGCCCCAAGCGCCCTGGGTTCTAAGAACCACACCTCCAGGGCAGCTGCGCAGAGTGCCAGCCGCGCGGGCCCACCAGCGTGTCACCGTTTGGGCCTTGATGCCACGCTGGTGGTGACAAGCGTCCCTTCAGACGAGGAGCTGAGGACTGGCAGGTGGCACCAGAGCCAGGTCTGAGCGCACCCGCCCCAGAACCCACCCTCAGTTCTCCAGCCACTACTTAGGGCCTGAAAGGTGTCAGCCCCTTCTTAACCCAATGACATGTCCCTACATCAGTACCAAGGGGTGGGGACCTTCACCCCCACTTCACAGAGACTGAGGCAGGGAGGTGATGTCCTTGGCCAAGGTGACCCAGAGGGAAAGCAAGGGGCCCTGGTGGCTCTCAGGAGGGCAAGGTGGGCACACTCAGGCCCTCTCTCCCCCAGCCCTCCCACCACTCCATGGACCAGTGGGCATGGCTTCCGTGGGTCCCCCAGGGTCCTGACCCGGGCCCTCGCGGAGCCCCTGGGCTCAGCCCTCCAGGCCGCGGGCCCCCGGTGTCAGGGACCTCCTGACAAGCTGGGACCCAGGCAGTGAGTGGGACTGACCACCACACTCCAGGGAAGCCCTGAGCCAGGATGGGGTCAGCAAGGGCCGGGTCTGCTAAGCCCAGAGCCAGCACCCAGCACGGACCTTCCTGACGCCACGCCGGAGAGCGGAGCAGGGCTGCGGTCCCCTCCATCCGTCTGCAGAGGCGCCACACCCTGCTCTGCAGAAAGCCACCCTGCGGCCACCAGTCCGCCGGGAGGCACAACCTGCCCAGTGCGCGGTGGGCTGGCCAAGGGAAAGGGAGGGAACAGACGAGAGGGAAGGCCCTCTGCGTACACCCCAGTAGCAGAACAGCCAGAGAGGACTCCCCAGAAAGAGAAAAGGGGCAGGGAGGGGACCTGGAACAGAGGTCAGATCTGATAGCCTCCCCAGCCTGGCAGGGAAACGGGGCTCGCCAGCCTGCCTGCCGGGGCTCCCAGCCTCCCCGGGGGCCTGCTCACTGAGCCAGACGGGTCCCCTCGGGCCGCTGAGCTGTCTGCAGGCGGGTGCACCCTGGGCTTGAGCCAGGGAGCATCCCGCCTTCTCAGAGGAACAAAGGGAGGTTCCACAGTGCCCAGGGCCATAACCACCTCCACCAGCTCTCCTCCTCCGAGCCCATCAGCCTGCGGAGCCCAGGCCTGGACGGGTTTGATGAAAACACCCAGGCCAGCGAGTGACCCACAGCAGAAGCCAGGCGGGCACCCTTGGGACAGTACTTCCCACTCACTCAGCCTCAGCTTCTCTCCCTGCCTGTCAAAAGGGCCCCCAGTCTCTCCGTTCTTCCAGGAAGCTGAGGATTTTGGGGCCTGGTGCCGCTTAGGTGCCAGGTCTTTCAACCCCAACAGGAAGGGAAGGGGTGGGGTAAGAGCCCCCCCCCACTACCATCCAGCAAGGCCCCTCCTGGCTCCAAGGCCAGGCCCAGACAGGAAAGGCCCCTCTTGGCCTTGGAGTCTCTAATTAGAGCTGGGTTACTATGGAAACAGGGTTTTCTTCAGGATTTTTCATCAACAGCAGCACAGAAAACCTGAGTCACGGACCCACAGGAGCCCTTGGGGGCAGGAGGTGTGGGGGCTCGACGGGAGCCCACAGGCACTCGCCCCCTTCCCCAGAGCGCCCCAGAGAGGCACCCGGAACCCCCGCCTGTGCCCCCCATCATGGCTTGCTCTGCCTGGTCGCCCCCTCCCTGTCTGACACCCTCTGGTCCCCGTCCCCGTAGCCTCAACACTTCCCCAGCTCCCCCACCCCCATTCAGCTTAGGAGAGGGGCCTGGAAGCACCGGTGGTCTCCTGCCCCTCCCCTCTTCCCAGTCTCTCTCGCCGCTCCCTGGCCCCTTCAAACGCCTCCTCTGCCTCACAGAAGCCGTTGGCTAGGCCTGCAATGCCCGGCCTCACGAGGATTCTTACACACCCTGCAATGCCCAGCAGGACCTGCCCTTCCTCCACCAGCCAGCCTGGCCTTCGGGCGGCTGGGGCAAGCCACTTCCTGAGCGTGGAGTCCCCGGTCAACTGGCCAGGTGCAAGGCCAGGTGCCAGAGCAGCTGGAAAATGGGGTGAGGCGCTGCCCAAGGTCTGGCTGGAGCCCAGGGCCGGTGAGGCTCCCAAGGAGCAGGAGGTGCTGCCCTCAGCGCCCCTGCCACCCTCCACCCTGCCCAAGCCATGCCCTCACTGTGGTCACAGCCACACCACTTCCCAGGTCCTGGTGGCCAGCCCTGCCTCTAATGGTGGCTCTGATGGCCACCTCCCAGAAATACAGCCTGGCTGAAAACGTGCCCAGGGCAGCCAGGGGGCAGGGGCCAGCCCTGTACAGATGGGGAACTGAGGCAGGATGAGCAGGCTGCAGCTTCAGCAAGGAACACGCCACGCCCACCAGGCAGCCAGTGCAGGCCTGCGTACATGAGTCACGTCCCCCAGCCACTAAGCCCAGGATGCTCCTCCTTCCTGGCTGGAGTTTCCCAGCGTGTGTCGGAAGCTGCCTCCTTGCCACGCAGGCCCCTCCAAGATGGCCTCTGCAGAGACACACACACACTCACACACACACCCTGATGCCAACTCAGAGTCCTTTGGTCATTCGCCATCCCACCAGGAAGATCCACGGTCAGCTAACATGCAAATGAGATGAAGACCCCAAGACCTGAAGCCGATGGAGCCCCAATATCAACTCTGAAAGCCCCCTCCCCCCAGTTCCTCATCTCCCTAAACTCATAGATGAGCCAACACCCCTCTGTTGACCCAATTTCCAGCTCTTCCTGCCCCATCAGCCTGAATCACATCCTGACACCCCCTGAGAGCTTTACTACAGAGGAGCGGCGTCTGTCCAGGCTCGCCAGGGGCTGCCAAACACACCCTTAAGCTTACTCTGGGCTTTCTGCTCCTTCCTGCCTCAGGGCCTTTGCACAAGCCGTACTGTTCCCCACACTGTGCTCCCTGCGAGTCATCCTTCAGGTCAGCCCAAGCATCTTCCCCAGAAAGGGACCACCCCCATCTCCTCTGGAACCCTCATGTGCTTCCTGGACCCCAGACCTTTGCTTGACAGCTCTGCGCTTTCGATCACGCTCCCCCGAGAACAACCCCACCAGGAAAGGGCCCAAGACATGACCACTTGTTCAGCACTCAGGCCTCAGCACTTCTCACTCAGCAGGAGCTCAATGTCTGCTGAACAGGTGGGGAGGCCTGCCCCACTGAGGGCTGGGTGAGAACAGATGGGGAGGCCCACGTGGGCCCCAGAGGCTGGGAGGCATCAGGGGGCTCAGGTAAGAGCCCACTCTGGAGTCAAGAAGGCCTGGTTCTGCATGCGGCTTCCCAGTTGTGACCTTGGGCACATGGCTTCACCTTTCCGGGCCTTAACCCACCCACCTGTGGGATGGAAGCCCTACTGCCCACGCCCATCAGCAAACTCAAGCACAAAACTGCCTGCACCCCCGCTGTGACAGGAGCCCCTCACTAGAGGGGCCACCAGGAGAGGGCCACTGTCTGGGCGCCATCCAGCCACCTCCAGAGGCTGGAGTCCAACTTCCCATCCAGGGGACCAGACCCCACAGCTCTCTCCCTCCGGTGGGGCCTCCGGCTGCCAGGAGTCAACTGCCTTCTCCGCCAAAGGAGAGGCGGGCCGCCGGGCGCCAGAAGGAAGAGAAGCGCCAGGGGGGATCGGGGGAGGGAGGAGAGGGGCTCACTCTGGCTCGGAAATGGCGAGGCCGGCGGCAGGCCCCAGGAGAGGACACCGCGAACTGCGGCCAATTGTTCTGGGCCTCGGGGTGGGTTCACTCGAGGGTAAGGGGCTTCCCTAGGGATCCGGGCTCACGCTGAGGCCGCCCGACGCCTGCAGGCCAGAGCGCACCGGCCCGGGGACGCGCGGCCGGCGCAGGGCGGGGTGCCTGGCAGGCCGCCATCCGCGCCAAGCCAAGCCGTCCCGGGTCTGGGGTGCGAGGAGGGAGGCTGCCTCCCGGGGAGGCTCCGGACCCGAGAACTAGGTCCGGGGGGCGGCGTGAATGGGGGTCCTCAGCAGGGGGGCTCCGCAGAAATATGACTCCTCTCCCCCGCCCCGCCGCATCTGGTTTTCCCATCTGCAGAGACCGAGCAGGACAAAGGGGGCGAGGGAGGGCCCAGTCGAGGAACCCGCCCCCCTGTTCACAAAGGCCGCGGCCTCGAACGAGGGCAGAGACGGGAGGAGGGGTCGGGCGGGGGGAAGGGCAGACACTGGGGGCCCCCTCCCCAGCGGAGGCTAACCACGCCTGACACCACGCGGTGGAGAAAGGCCCCGAGGGCGGGGTGGTGGGGGGCGCCCCGCAGGGATCAAAGCCTTCCCTCCCGCCCTCAAAAGGCCGCTCTTGGGGGTTGGGAGCGCGTCCGGGACGGGTTACGACCCTCGCCTCCGCCCCGGAGCAAAAGGCCCGCTGACAGGGGGAGGGGCCCGCCGATCCCAGGGACCGGCGCGCGCGGAGAGAACCCAGATTGGGCAGGGGGGCCGGAGAGTGGCAGCCAGGGCGGCGGAGCCTGGACACCCCGAGCCCAACGCGGGGTGGGGGTCACGCAGCGGCGCCCAGAGCTGGGCAAAGCCCCACCCCTCGCTCCCTCCTCGGGGCTGGAGTGCACGTCCCGCGGCGGGACGGGGCGGCCTGCACGTCTCGCGGGGGCACCGCTGGGAAGCGCAGCGGCGCCGCGGGCGAGAAAGGGCGGGAGGCTGGGGGTGGGGTGCGCTTTGTGCACCGACCGGGGAGGCGGGGGCGGCGTCCCCACTCACCCTGGCGCGTGGACACGTTCCTCTCGTTGGCGGCCTGCAGCACGACCTGGGCGCAGCTCTGCTCCAGGGCGAAGAGCTCGTCCTTGCCCACCTTGGTGGCCTTGCCCGCCTTGAGCGTGCCGCTGGGCCCCGACGGCGCCAGGTAGCGGCCTTCGCAGTCGCGGAAGGCCACCTTGCCGGAGCGGAACTCGAGCGTGTAGCCGGTGGCGGGCTCGGGCCGCGCCACCAGGCGCCCGTCGTGGCGCAGGAAGCGGTGGTCGGCGGTCTGCACGCTGTAGCGCTGGTCCTGGAAGGCCAGCGTGATGAGCGAGTCGACGCCCCAGGGCACGTCGCGGTCCACCGCGATCTCGTCCGCCGGCCTGGCGCTCAGGTGCGCGTAGCGCTTGCGGGTCAGGCTGTAGATGTTGACCTGCGGGTGCATAGCGATGTGCACGCTCCACTTCTCGGCCGGCGACACCGTCTGCGCGAAGCACGACAGGCGGTCCTCGGTGCCGCCGAAGTAGCGCCGGTGCGCCTCGGACTGCAGCGACCAGCGGCCGTCGTCGTGGGCCACGATCAGGAAGCGGCAGTCGGCGCCCGGCACCTCGCGCTCGCAGGTCACGTTGCCGTCCTTGTCGGCCGCCAGGTAGCGGCCCAGGTGGCTACGGAGGCACACGGCCGCGCTGCCCGCTTCGTCGGGCGGCTGCTCCAGCGTCCAGATCTGCTTCTTCTTCAGGCTGCTGGCCGACGCGTTCACCTTGAACCCGAACGCCTCGGCCGTCAGGTACTTGTTGCCGCAGTTGATGAGGCCGAACTGGATCTGCACCGCCTCGGTCGTGCCGTTGGCAGTCATGGTGGCGGCGGGCGGCGGGCCCGGCACGGCCCGGGCGGTCGGTGGCGGGTCCCCGCGGCAGCTCCCGAGTCCTTTGTTCGGCGACCACCGGCCGGCGCGCACCCTCCGCAGCGCTCCACAGCGCCGGCTGGGGCGCCCCAGCCCTTTATAGGCGGGTGACGTCAGCGCCACGAGGCCCCGCCCCCGCTTCGCGGCGCCCTCGGCTTGGGAGGGGGCGCGGAGCCCGAGGGGGCCCTCTCCGCAGCGCTGGGGCCCCAAGGCGCGCGGGTGGCGGCTCGGCCCCCGGTGTCCCCTCCTTCGGCACGGCGGGCCTCTGTAGCCCCTCACCTCGGCGTCCACCCCTACCCTCCACGCCACGGCCCAACCCCCGCAGCGCCGCAGCCCGAGGACTCACCCGGGGCCCCGGACCGACCCCTCGGAGGGCCCCCTCCCCAAGCCCAGCAAGGAGGTAGGACGAGCCAGGTTCGCGGTTGCGACAGAGGCGTTGTGACGGGGTGGAGGCGGTCCGGAGGGCGCTCGGAGGGGTGGGCTAGGAGCAGAGCCTTGAAGGAGCCGAGAGAAGCCACTGCGAAGGCCTGTGGGTCGGTGGGGTGGGGGTGAGGGGCGGGCGGGCCAGGAGCTGGGGAGGGGTCTGCAGACCCCAGCTCACCCCACCCAGGCCTTGCAGTGAGGCCCTCTCGAGGGGGCTGTGGTTCCCTGAGGCCTCGCTCCCAGGACACCGCTCGCAAGGCCACCCAGCCCCCTCCCAGGGGCCCAGGCGCCCAAATAGCCTTGGGAGGGGCCTCAACAAGTGACCAGCGTTCCCATTGTGGGGACCCAGAAGCCGCAGGATTGTGGCCTACTGGGCAGCGGGGTGAGCAGTGTGTCCTTTGACCGGGCACTTCAAAGAGATGCTACAGCGCTGCCAGGCAACACAGCCCTGAGGTCCCAGCCCAGGTCCCACGTCTAGGGCCAGGGTGCCTCCCGCTTTACACCCAAGACTCCAGCGTCACAGGGTGCTGAGCCCGCACACAGAAGGGGTGACACGTCATCCTTCAGGACCCCAACTCTCCATCCTGCAGCAAAGGGGACATTCCTGCTCTGGCTGGGGAGCTCAGCTGGTTAGAACATCGCCACAGTATGCCAAGGTTGTGGGTTCAATCCCCAGTCAGAGCACATACAAGAGTCAACCAATGAGGCATGAATAAGTGGAACAACACATCCATGTTTCTCTCTCTGTCTCTGTCTCTCTCCGTTCCTCTTCTCTCCAAATCAATAAATGAAAAACGGGGGGGGGGGGGAGGGGGGCATTCCCTACAGACACCCACCTCACCCCTGTCTAGGAACACTTCCCTTTCTGAGCCTCTCTGAAGGCCATGTGTGCTGGGACATTCCCAACATGCCGGGCAGGCCCCTGGAATGCCGCCGGCCACAGGCTGCCCACGAGGTCTCCAGGCCAAGGCGGGGGCCACTGCCTGACTCCCCCTCCAGTCGGTCTGAGCCTGGGCCTCCCCCTGGAAACCCCCGTGAGGGAGTTTTGTCTTCCAGGGGAACATGGTGTGACCTTCTTGCCTTCGTGCCACCGATGGCTTTATTGGCAGGGCCTTGCTCCCCAGGCTGGCACTCCTGCAGTGTTGCCTCCTGCAAAGCACCCCCACTAGAGAGCTAGGAAATCGCGTTGCTCATTTTGAGGTCATCTAATAGGCTTGGAATTCAGGGTCTCCCTGGCTGTGCGACTTGGGCAAGTTACTTAACCTCTCTGAGCCTCCACTCCGGGTGATCAGAGAGTCCCTGGGGGCACTCTCAGACACTGTTTATGAACGCCCTCTGGACCCAGGAAGACCTGTGTCTAGTTAGGAAGAACCCCCAACCTCTGGCCAACTACCTAGACTCAGAGGCGAGGGGGCGGAATAACAGCAGGCATTTCTGTGGGGTGCCAGGCTGGGTGTTGGCGGCATGGCTGGAGTATGCTGAGAGCCAGATTGTTTTCCAAATAGACAATACATTCACACAGTTCAAAACTCCAAGAATGTATAATAAAATGGCCTCCGTCTCCCCTCCCCATTCCGCTCCTCCACCTTAGTAACTGTTGTTACATTTGTTTATTTCCCTTTCTTTACACAAAGACAAGCAAGCATGGGTGGGTTTCCTGTTCTTCTCTCGGGGAATAGTATTTTCAGCCCAGCTTTTATTACCTGACATATCTTAGCACAGTTTCTGCTTCACGTGCCTTCCTTGTTCTTTTTCACAGCTGCATAATATTCCACGGGCCGATCGTGCCAGGTTTATTTAACAGGCACCGTGCAAACAGACATCAGCTGTTGCTGTTGATGCCCTGCTTTGACCAGAAGCCCTTCCCGACTGTGAAGCCCTCAACCACCCACCAGCACTGTGTTTTTCCCTCTCTTTGCTCATCATGGCCCATGTGCCACGCAAAAAACGAAGGCTTGAATGCCTTTGGTGATGGGGAGCCCACTATTCTTTGTCCGTGGCAAGTATGTGTCAAGGCCACCTGACTCTGGTGTCTGATCCTTGACGTTTGTGCTGGGTGCACCCTGAGATTTCATTTCAGGCAGGCCCCTGCTCATCAGTGGTGAGCACAGGGAATTCTCCCAGGCTGCTTGGCTGGGGAGAAAGTCTCAGTCTCCAAGGCTTGGGAAACTGGATTCAGAACAGGCTGAGCAGCCCTTCCTGGTGGCCTCGTTTCTGTCCCCAGATCAGGCAGCAGGGCGCCCAGTGGCCAGCCTGGGAGTGGGTCGGGCCTCATCCAAGCCATGCCCTCCTTCCAAGGCAGCTCAGGTGGCACCTGGGTTCCCGTGGGGCCCAGGGACATAGTGTACATGTCCCAGTCCTTCCCCAGAGGGACCCAAGGCAGGGCCTGCAAACAGGACCGTGTGACCTCACTGCACACAGAGGTGCCCAGTGTAACGGAGACTCGGGGAAGGCCAGAGGAGGGAACCCAGCATGGTGCAAAGATGGAGTGATTTTTGATTGACTGATAGCTACATGGGCAATGTTGATAGATATTTAGATATAGAAGTCCATAGCTCTATTTCTGAGGATTTTTGTTTTGTTTATATTGTTTTGCATGGTTTTTTGTTTTTTGTTTTTTTTTTCTCTGCGTCTTGCTTCCATGCCTTGGCGACTTGTCCCAGGGAGCCCCCGGTCTCCACAGCTACTTGCAATCCGTTCTCTCGGCACACAGGTGGTCATTGCTTCCGGCTGTGCTTCCGGCTTAATCCTGGAGTGAGCCCTGCCGGGACCAGGGGCCCCTGCCTCTACCTGCAGCTGGGCCCTCTCGCCTGGGCAGGGCCGCCCATGCCTTGGGTCCTCCTTGCAGGAATCTCCTCAGCCCCAGGGAACTGGATCCCAAGAACTGGGCCCACCAGCCTCTGGGACCCCTCCCACTGGACTCTGCCCTCGGGGATCACAGAGTCTGGTGGGGGCGGGGGAGGCGGGAAAGGCCGCTCTGAAATCACTAAGGATCAGAACTCCAGGCATTGTGCCGAGGGCCTTATCTGCCTAAACTTCCCACAGGCCTTTGTCCTGCCATCACACAGACAAGGAGCCTGAGACTGAAGAAACAGGACCCCATGGAGAGCAGATTGGTGCCCCCTGGGGCCAGGGGAGGGGCTGGGGAGCAGCTGCTTAATGGGAAGGGTTCCTTTGGGGGATGAAGCGTCTTAGAACTGGGGAGATGTGATTACAGAACATTGTGAATGGACTGAAGGCTACAGAATTGTACACTTTAAATAGGCAATTTTATGTGAATTTTTGAATTTCTTAGTGTGTTTATTGATTTGAGAGAGAGAGGAAGGGAGAGAGAGAGAGAAACATTATTGATGTGAGGGAGACACATCAGTCAGCTGCCTTCCATGTGAGCCCTGACCAGGGATTGAACCTGAAACCTAGGTGTGTGCCCTGACCGGGAATCGAACTCCCAACCCTTTGGCATATGGACGACACTCCACCCAACTGAGCCACACTAGCCAGGGCTATGTTATGTGAATATTATCGCAATAAAAAAATCCGTCCATCTTATAGATAAAAAAGGAATATGACTAAATTACGCAGCTGGGAGGTGGGAGAAGCAGCGCTTGAACTCAGGCCTTCTGCCGGCAGCCGTGTGCTCACGACCCGACCAGAAGTGGTGCGCTCACGGTGGCGCCCCTGGCCGTGCACCCCCTCCCTAAGGGTGGCCCCCACACTTCCTGCTCCCTCCTGGGCTCCCCTCACCTCCCACCCGCTCTGCAGCCTCGCCGCACCCTCTGCCGCTCAGCCTCCCAGGGCGGTGCTGGCGATCTGCCCTGCCCCTGCCCGGGGCTTTGCCCGGTTCTCTCGGTGCGTCCTCGAGACACAGGGTTTGGGGGCCCCTGGGCGGCCCTGGGCAAATCGCAGCCCCTGTCTATAAGGGACAGGAGTGTGGTGTCCTCCTGGGAACTTCCTGGCAGCACCACTTGGAGCCATGTGATGATGGGGAGTGAGTCCTCGTCCTCTCCCAGCCTTGGCTTCCCTTTTCTCGAGAGAAGACAGTGTGGCCCAGGTGTGTGTCAGGGGCCAGACAGCGGGCCACCACTCGGTCCTCTGTAAGTGGCTGGCCTCGCGGCCCAGAGCCTGCGAGTGGCGTCTGGCCTGGTGGTCTTGCCGCCTCTGCGGTCCCCTCGGTGCTGCCTGGCACAGCCTGCACCCCTCGCGGGTACCTCCCAAGTAAGAAAAAACAGTTCCAGGGCTGGACTCCTGGCAGGCCTGGCTGCCCTGCTGACTGTGGGGACCAGGACAGCTGTGCCACCCAGGGCCACAGGCCGCACCTCAGTGCCATCAGCTCAGAGCCAAAGAGGGCAGGACAAGGCCAACACCCCAACGCCCCATCTCTGCAAACACCCCTGCCGGTCTCTGCACCTTCAGGTCACAAGTAGGGAAACTGAGGGATGGACAGAACAGAGGTTCTGGCTGAGCTTTTGAAGAGGGATGAGCAGTTTTCAGAGGCCCACGCTCATGGCTCTCATCAGATTTGCCAAGAGATTTGTGACCCCCAACTCCTGCCCCTAAACTGTGACCCCCTCCAAAGCAGGAACCGAACTCATGTGTGCCCAGGGTGTTGCCCGCATGATGAGCTGTTGCCTTGGGTAGGGGGACTCCAGAGTTAGCCATGAGCTCCAGGAGGGCCTCCAGGAGGAGGTGATGCCTTTGCTGGGTGAATACTTCAACAGGGTGGAGTCAGGCGCCAGAGCAAAAGTATGATGTTTGGCTTTCCCTGTGTCTGTTACTGAAACTGTGTCCCCAGAAATTGTCTTTCTGTCACCCTCCTGGATGATGATGCCCCGAGGGGAGGCCTGAACTGGCCTCTGGAGGCAGCTCAGAGGCCCCACCTGGCCACCCATCAGACTCCCAGTGTGGCGAATGCTGGCCGGTCCCGCTCCGAGGCCCGAGCACAGTTTGCAAAGTGAAGCCATGGTGGCGGGTGCCTGGCAAGCGCCCGGCTAATTAAGAGGACATTAGCGCCCTGGGCAGAGCTCTGCTCCTGCCAAGATGTCCTTGCCAGGAGCAGGGCCCAATCCCCTGGCCAAGGAGGGCCACTGGCTGGTGCCAGGCCTCAGCCTCCCCGCACCTGGCCGCTACCCCACTCCTGCCCCAGACGCCTGCAGCTGCCCTCGGGGCACCCCCGCCTTCATCAGTGGCCGTGAAACCCCAGCAGGACAGGCCTGTCTCTGGCCTCTGTTCCGTCTGTCGAGTGGCATGGTCACCCATTGCTCTGCAAGCCTGCAGAGCCCAGTCTACCGCACACACCGTAGGTCCAGGGACGCCTGGGCCAGCTGCAAGGACGGGGCCTTCTTGCCCCAGTTCAGCAAGTGCTGACTGTTCTGATAAACTGCAGATGCTCAGGGGCAAGAGTAACAAGCCGCAGCTCTCACGGGTACATTGTCTCATCCCCTACCCACGTGGTCTCCAATCCAGCCGCGTGGGAGCCAGTTGGCTTCCTCAATAGCAAACCTGATCCTGCCCCTTTCAGCTTAAACCCCCGGTGGTCTGGCCTCTGCTCATTTCTCCTGGCTCCCCTCCCCCACCTTCCCCACTCACACCCCATCCACATGGGGCTGTTGCTCCCGACCTCAGTGCCTTTGCACATGCTGTTCCCATAACCTGCTATGCCCTTCCCTGTATTCTCCAGCTGTCAACGCTCTACTCATCCTAAAGGCTCAGTTCAAACCTCATCTGCCTCCTTCCCTTGGTGCCCACAGAGCGGAGCTTTGGCACTTTTGACCCAGGTGTAGGCGTCCCAAGGGTCAGGGCAGGCATCTGGCTCGGTGCCGTACAGTAGGACATTTTACAATGATGGAATGTTCTAGAATCTGCTGTGTTCAATACAAGAGCCACCAGTTATGTGTGTGTCTGCTGAGGATTTGAAATGTGGCTCGTGTGACAGGAGCTGAACTTTCCATTCTACTTCACTGGAATTAATTTAATTTTTTAAAATTTATTGACTTGAGAGAGAGAAAGGGAGAGAGAAACATGGATTTGCTGTTCCACTTATTCATGCATCATTGGTTGATTCTTGTGTGTGCCCTGACTGGGGATCGAACTCATAACCTTGGCATATTGGGATGATGCTCTAACCCAGAGCTACCCAGCCTGGGCCTTCACTAGAAGTAATTTAAATGGAAAAAGCCACAGGCAGGTAGAGTGGCTGTATTGAGCAGCTCAGGTCTGGGCACACCTGGGGCCCCTCCGCAACCTGGGCAGCCCCCAGGAGGCTGGAGCAGAATTTGGGGACTGGAGGGATGTCCCATGAGTTACAGATGTGACGGCAAGTGTCGGGACCCCAGGACCTTTCAGGATTTTGTTCTTTTGCCCTCTTGCTGCTGCACCAGTGGCAAGGCTGTGTCCCTGTGCCAGGCTGCGACAGCCATGTCCGGCCGGCGGGGACAGACAGGCACACAGAGAGGCAGGAAGGGGCCACGAGGCCAAAGCTTCCCTCCCCTGCCTGCCTCCTGCGCCTCTCGGCTCAGTCCTCCCCGGCCCCAGACCTCCCGGAGTCCAGACCCCGCTGGTTCCCTAAGCAGGCATGTGACCCCGGACCCACACTCGGTGCTTCCCCGAGAGGGCCTGCGGCTGGGGTCTGCCCACAGGCCTGGCATTTCAGACGTGCCAGCTGACCGAGGACACGGGCCAGGATACTTGAAATGCTCACACAGGGGACAGGGAACCCTCTAGTATCTGTCTGGCCCAAGAGCCCTCAGCAGCCAGGCAGCCCTCCCTGCCCCTGCCCAATGCACGTCCCGGACACTGCGAGGGTCTGGGACACTGATGGGGTCCTCCTGTGGGGATGAGGGCGGTTTGGGGGCACAGACAAGAGGCCCTCCTGCAGGGCAGTCCCTGGCTGCGGAAGCCAAGTCCCCACCAGCAGGGGGACAGGAGTGGTGGGCGGCCCCCAGGCCGGTACGTGAGCACCACCTCCTGCAGGCCCTGCCCGCACCCACGGGCCCCCCCACAAGCCCACCTGCTCGCCTCCGCCTGGGGGTGGCACGGGTTGTATCCTAACCAAAGGTTGGGGGGAGCGTAGCCAGCTCAAGCCGGCCCTAGAGAAGCCGTGCACCCTAGTTTGGGGGCTGTGGAAGCCTGGAGGAACGGGGGCTTTTATTTTTGCCTAAAGTCACAGCCAGGGCACATTTATGCACCCAGAAAAGGCCTGCAGCCCGAGGCCATTCCCAGACCCCTTTGGGAAAAACTCCTTTCGGTCACAATGCCTTCAACGCCAAAACCAGAAAACTCGGACTCGGCTGCTTCAGCTGGGCCCCAGTGACGGCGGAAGTGAGCAGTCCCGAGGAGGGGAGTTTCCGGGGTGGGTAATCCTGACAGCAGCTGGGGAAGGACCCTGGAACTTCCCCTGCCCCTCACTCTGCCATCCTTGTCGTAAGCAGCTTTGCCCTCAGGCTTAGCCCCTCCGAGGCGCGAGGTGGCTGCCAGGGCGCCAGACATCAAGTCGTCCCAACGTTTTCTAAACGCGCGGCTTTTGACAGCTTATGAACCCCCTTCTCAGTATCACGTTTTCCGGTGCATAAGACAAAACACGTACAACGCAAAGGAAATCAGTCCCACTGACGTCACCGTGCCGCTTCACTGTGACATGCTAACATGTGTGCTTCCTATTAACACGTGACATGACAGTGTCCAGCGGCCATGTAAGAGCGGCTGTGACTGGACCTAATCGCTGCAGTAAATGCAATGCGCTCTGTTGGTGACAAAGCCACCGGCCCTGCTGGGGTTTGGTGCTCGCATTCCTAAAGGAGGGAAATGCTGACGTCAGTGTGACAGGATGTGTTTCCTCATCCAAGTTCACGGCTCCAGCTGGATTCACACAGCTCCTGGTGGAAGACTGGCTTTGTAAGTCACAGGAACCTTTCCTAAAGCCACCCGGCCCGCCGGCCCTCGCTTCTCTCTCTGAAGCTGCGGCCCCCAGAATTACCACGGGATCCAGCAATTCCACCCCCAGACGTGCGCCCAGAAGAGCTGGAAAGCAGGGACTTAGACAGACACTGCGCCCGGGGCCCGTGGGCGGAGCTGCCCAGGTGTCCTCGGGGGATGAAGGGACAAGCCAGTGTGACAGGCACCCAGCCTGAGGAAGGAAGGCCCACACGGATGGGCCTTGAGGGCATGACGCTAAGTGAGTGACTTACACGAGGCCCTTAGAGGAGTCGCATTCGCAGAGACAGAAAGTGGAAGGGGGGAGGCAAGGGCGGGGGGAGGGGAGGGGAAATGGAACAACGTGGGTGAGCTGGTGTGGCCTGACCCCATGACATACTGAGACGCAGCAGCAGTGAGGACAGTGAAAGTCCCACACCCACATCACTAGAACGGATTGCTCGGAGGGACCTATCCAGCCAATTCTCAAGAAGGTGCCAAACAAACCCAGGTCCGCACAGGGACGAGAAAACAGCCACCAGGAAGGGCGTAGGGGCAGCACACGGCCCGGGGGCCCAGGCCCGGCCCACCCTCAGACTTCCTTTCTCTGTCACCCCAATTCTACCGTCTGTGGAATGGGCCCAGTACTGCCTCCCTCCCGCGGCTGTGGGGAGGCATTCGGTGCTCTGGAGCCGGCGGTGAGGAGGAGTCCGGGCCGGCTGGGGTTGAGCCGGGTGCAGGGGAGGGGAGATGGGGCTGGGGAGGCCAGACCCTGCAGGTCCCAGCTCAGGGGCTTATCCCGAGGGCATGGGTGCGCAGAGTGACACCCATGGGCAGAGGTGGCCTGGGGCTGAGACAGAGGAGGGGAGGAGGGGAGCCATGAGCAACAGGAAGGTGAGTCAGCGTGGTGGCGGGGAGCCCCACGTTCTGAGGGTCACAAGGGCAGAGCGGGGCCCAGAGGATGTGCCTGGAAAGCAGCTCACGTGTGGGGCGAAGAACTGTGACTCGGGATGAGGGACATCAAGGCCACACAGGGCTGGACCCTCCCCCACCATGCTTCTGCCGGCCACTGTCCTACTCCTCCCTCCCCCTCCCCCCACCCATGAGGTCACGATGGAGAGGAAGGCAGCTGATGGGGGGATGGGGGTGCAAAGCCGATCATGTCCCCAGTGGCCACTTCCCCCAGCAGCTGCGCCAGCCCCGCAGGGGCCGGAGGGTGGCAGATGCCCAGCCTGGTCTGTGGCCCAGTTACGGGGTTTTCTGGTCAAACCAGTGCAAAGTGAAATCCTAAAGGAGGGGCCCCTTAAAGCTGCTTCCCGTCCCCTCCACGCACACGGAAGTTCAAGGGCAGTCAGACTAGTCTGGGGTGACAGCAGCCAGGGGAGGTCCTGGCCAAGTGGGGTTCAAGAGGGCTTTGGGGGGCTAGAAATATCCTATGCCAGCCCCAGATATAATAACTTTAAACGTGCAGGAGCCACATCAAAAGAGTGAAAATAAACAAGCAAACTCAAGTTTAATATTATATTTTATCTAACCCATTAATATGTCTAAAATATAATCATTTCAACATGTAGCCAACATAAAAATTATTCAGAAATTTTAGGTTCTTTCCCCCCTACCCCCGAACTAGACGGTGCCCCGCCTGGAGGGGTCCCCACCCCACAGGATGACATCTTGGCCAGGACACACATCTCAACACACACACAGTTGTACTGGAGCTCTGTGCACTTGGGTGTGTTAAGCCTCAATTAATTTAAAAAAAAAAAAAAAAACTGAAAGAAAAGCCTTTTCCTTGTGAGTGACTGAGTCCTGGAGCCTGGGCAGAGCCTCCGGTGACCCAGGGGCAAGACTCAAGGTGCAGAGTGACAGGGACCAGAGCCCGCCTGCAGCGGGGTGAGCTCTTTTGCATGGGGCGGGGGTGGGGGTGGGGGTGTGGCTGTCCTCCCAGGCAGCAGCCCAGAGGCTGTGATTCCCCCCAGACGGGGCCCCTTACCTCCAAGCAGAGCTGGCCGCCCATTGTCTCTGGAAGGAAGGGAAGTGGAGAGGACCAGAATGGGAGGCCTGTATGCAAAGGCCGCCCTGCCCTGTCCTGCCCCGGCATCTGTCCCCTCCCCGCCGTCTCCTGCCTTGTGTATTTCTCTGTCTAGAGACCCAGACACTTGGGCCCTAGAAACACCCGGCACTGCTCCTGGGCGCGATTCTACCGGGAGACGGGTGGCAGAGACGCTGGGGCATGTAAGACTGAAAGGAAATGCACTAGTCAGAGGAAAACGCGCGCTCGGCGTGACTTTCCAAAATAAAGCAAGAAACAGACAAGACCTCTTCCTGTCTCTTCCCCCTGCCGTTCTTTCCTTCCCCTTCTGTAACAATTCCGGGGGCGGGGAGTGGGGGCGGCAGGGTGCCTGAGATGGGATGTGCAGGAGGGCGGGGATGGGGGGTCGGCCAGGGAGGCGGGAGAAGGTGGGAGCGTGCGCATCTGGGCGGCAGAGTGAGGGCCCATGCCCAGGCGGGGTGAGGAGCGCCGTGGCTGGTGAGCCTGGGGCCCCCGGGACCCATACAGTGAGCAGGTACATTAGGATAACAGCAGCCAGGTTGCCGGCAGCAGAGAAGGGAGCTAGTTATACACGTGGAAAGGGAGGGGCTGGAGTGAGGGGAAGGGAGGGAGTCACTATGGGAGAGGAACGTCAATGTGTGGTTGCCTCTCCGAGGCCACCAACTGGGACCCGACCTGCAAGCCAGGCTTGTGCCCTGACTGGGAATTGAACCAGTGACCTTTCAGTTCACAGGCCGGCGCTAAATTCACTGAGCCTCACCAGACAGGGCTATTTAGATTTTTAGGTTCCACATATGAGTGAAATTTTAAGGTATTTGTCTTTCTCTGATTGATTTCACTCAGCCTCTAGGTCCATACATGCTGTTACAAATGGTAAGATTTCACTCCTTGTTCTTGCTGAGTAATATTCCATTGTACAATATGTGTGTATCACATCTCCTTTACCCACTCATCTACCCACGGGCACCTAGGCTGTTTCCGTATCTCAGCTATTATAAATAATGCTGCAGTGACCATAGGGATTCATATATCTTTTTGAATCAGTGTTTCTATTTTCTTCAGATGAATCCCCCAGAAGTGAAATTGCTGTGTCTGGGTCCTAAGATAGCTCTATTTTTACTTTTTTGAGGACCCTCCACAGCGGCTGCCTTAATTTGCTTTCCCACCAACAGTGCAAAGTGTTCCCTTTTCTCCAAAGCCTCACCAACCCTTCTTATTTCTTATCTTTTTGATAATAGCCATTCTGACTAGTGGGAGGTGGGATCTCATGGTGGTTTTGATTTGCATTTCCCCGCTGATGAGGGATGTTGATCATCTTCTCGTGTGTTTGGTGGCCACCTGTGTGTCCTCTTGGGAGAAACATCTATTCAGGCCCTCTTTAGGAAACTTCCGTTTGCCTTGCTATTTACTTTTAATTAAGGGTTCAGATTTCGTGAAGTTATAGATTAACTTCTAATTAAGGGCTCAGATTTGGTGAAGTTATAGGTTAACTTCTATCTGATACAGAAGACAACACCAAATGTTACTACTCTGGATTGTCCCATGGGACGTTAGTCAGATTGTTAGAAAATTGAATTTAAGAATCTTATCCTAGCATTTAAAATTCTTTAACGTATTGAGAGAGAAACATTGACTTGTCCCACTTACGTGTGCACCCATTGGTTGCGTTCTGTACGTGTCCTAACCTGGAATCGAACCCGCAACCTTGGCTTATGAGGCTGGTTAAAGGGTGGCGAAGCTCTAATCGACTGAGCTCAGCGGGCAGGACCGCCCAGCCTTCGTCAACGACTTTATAAATCCCGTTCCACAAATGCTCTTCGCGGCGGTGACCATCTTACTGTTCCCTCCTTAATGAATGCGCCGAATTGTCTAATTTGTCCAATAAGCTTCTAAACGGGTCTGGGGACTCTGCCGGCGCGGACCCTAGGCGGGGAGAGTCCGGCTGCACCCGCGTGGCGCGGACGACGCGTCTCTGGCGCCCCCTGGTGGCCCCAGGTGCCCGCGCAGCCTCGCCCGGAGGCGGGAGGAGGCGCGGGGTTGTCCCGGGACTGCAGGACCCGGGCGGTGTCGCCTCCGCCCCCGCGCTTAGGAGGAAACGGGCCGCCTCTTCGGTCTCGGTCGTCGTGGGTGGCTTCCCTACGGAGGGCAAGTTGGAGGCGGGCCACGCAGGACACATTCATTCGCCTCTTCAGTCCAGCCACCTCGGGGTGCAGGAGCCTGAGCGTGGGCTCGCCCTGGAGTGAGTGGGCAGCGCCGCTAACGCCAGCAGGCCTCGTTCTTGGGGTCGTCGTACCCATTCTGTGCGTTGGGAAACTGAGGCTCAGTTCTCAGCGTATTGGCGCCGCTGCCCTGGTCCAGTGCTCAGACCTTCACGCAAGCCTGTCCCGGCCACGTCCCCAGCACCCCTTCCACAATGCCCAGGCTGCCACTGGGAGTTTATTATCATCTTTGAAACCCTGCCTGTTGAAAGATCCCCTTTATTTAGAGGAAGGGAAGTAGTCCCGGAGAGGGCCTGGCCCACCAGCTGAGTCACGCAGGAAGCCCAGACGGGGCCAACTCTGCTCGCCCAGCCTCCTGCCGAACGGCTGGGGCCCGGGATTGGAAACAGAACCGGCCTCCACCCCACCCCGGATCCTTCCAGTCCGCCTCACCCTCTCCCAAGGCCAGGCTCAGAGACGGACGTTCCAGTAAGCGGGGAAAGCCCCGCCACCCAGCTCCAGCCCGCCATGTTCCCGGCTCCCTCCCGCCCTCCTTCCCCGAATCCTTAGGCCGCACTCCCGGCGTCAGCAACCCTGCGCCCCCGAGCCCAGACTGGGGCCTGCAGAAGCCTGGAGGGGGTGGGGAACACCCGAGGGTGGCCGTGCCTCGCAGTCCGCGAGAACTTGGGGGTGGAGCTCTGCAAGGGCGACGCCCCCTCCCCAGCCCATTTGGAGCATTTTTCCTCGTCAGCCCCAGTTCCCAGGAATTCCGCTGAGTCACTTCCGAAGCTGCAGCTGCAACCAAAGTGAGAACAGTAAGTGTCATTCAATTCTCTGAGCAATGGCCCAGCGCTGACCTGGGAGACCCGACCACTGTCCTGTCTGAACGCCCACCGCATTCCCAGCTGTTCTCCCCCAGCCACCCTGACGGTTACGTAGGCTCCCGCCTCAGGGCTTGTCACTAGCCGTGTCTTCTGCCGGGCATTCCCCGCCCCCCAGCACCTGTAGCCTGCGCGTCCTCCCCACGGTCACTGCCGAGGCCTCTGCTCCAGCGGGGATGTGTCAGGGGGTATCTGCGAGCCTGACCCGGAGACGCTCGGATGGGGCACTTAGATTGGCAACGGTGTCCAGGTGCAAACAGCAACCCAGGGGTCCCACGTGCTTCTTGGTAAAGTGGGCAGGTGCGTGCGTCCCGTCCGTGTAACCGTGTGCGAGGTTGCCGTGCGTAGCGTGGAGACGGGTGGGGACAGGCGCGCCAAGCTCGCATCCTGCGAATTCCCGGCCGGCGCGGATGTCGGTCTTGGATGATCTACGTCTTGTCTCGTCTCCAAGCCCACCCTTCGTGGCAAGTCTCCGGCGCGAGGCTGCAAACAACCATTCCCGGAATCCCTGGTCGCGCGGGAATTCCTGCCGGGCTCGGCCAGTAGAGGGCGCCGTGCTCTTAACTTGTCGTTTGCCGTGGACCCGTGCGGACGTTTAGCAACTGATGCTCCTTAGGGACCCTGGCTAAGAATCATGGTTTTTAAAAAATATGTTAAACTATAAAGTTGCGTTTTCATTGCACCCTTCATTTTTTTAATTCTGGTAAAATACACAACATAAAAGTTGTCACCATAAGCACTGTTACCTGTAGGATTTCGGAGCATTCGCCCATGTTGCAAATGTGAAACTCCATATCCCCTTTAAATTCCCCTGTCCCCGCCCCCCCACGCCCCCACCCCGCGTAACTACCCTTCTGCTTTCTGTTTCTAAGAGCTGGACAACTTTAGCTAGCTCATATAAATGGATCCTGGCTTATTCACTTAGCAACTGTCCTCGAGGTTCATCGGTGGTGTAGCTCTAGTGGGAATTTCTTTCCCTTCGAAGTGGGATTAGCCCGGGTTGGTGTGGCTCAGTGGATGGAGCACTGGCCTGCAAGCCAAACGGTCGCCGGTTCGATTCCAGTCAGGGCACAGGCCTGGGTTGTGGGCCAGGTCCCAGGTTGGGGGCGCACGGGAGGCAACCACACATTGGTGTTTCTCTCCCCCTCTTTCTCCCTCCCTTCCCCTCTAAAGGTAAATAAATAAAATCTTTTTTTTTTTAAGTGGAATTCTATTCTATTGTATGTATAGAGCATGTTTTGTTTATCCATTCATGGATTAGTCAGAATTGCGCCTTTATTTTTATTTTTTTTTTTTATGAGGGAAATTTATTTAGAAAGTCACAGAGGCAAAAGAAGGATGTTTGGAGCTTAGGGGACAGACAGGCAAGGAAAACCGCTCCTGGGAGCAGAGTGTGGAGAACCGTGCCAGGCAAACCTGTGCTCCCCAGAGAGAGCCACACCCAGAATCATGCTTTTCTTTTTTTTTTTTTTTCTTTATAAGTTATTTTATTTTAAGATTTTATTTATTTACTTTTAGAGAGGGGAAGGGAGGGAGGAAGAGAGGGAAACATCAATGTGTGGTTGCCTCTTACATGCCCCCAACTGGGGACCTGGCCTGCAACCCAGGCCTGTGCCCTGACTGGGAATAGAACTGGTGACCTTTTGGTTCACAGGCCAGCACTCAATCCACTGAGCCACACCAGCCAGGGCCAGAACCATGCTTTTAAATGCATAAAATAAAATGCACAGAATTACAAAGGAAACTTTATAACTTGATTAGGGCTGTCAACAAGTTGAAGAACACATGGCGGGACAGTGACAGACACATTTCTCTAGGAATGTGTTCAATTACACATCTCCAGCCTAGGAACTGGGGCCCGTTTCAGACCACTTTCTGTCCACAAGACCTCGAGTTTCCCTGTCACATAGTTCAAGTGACGCTTTAGTAAGTGGCCCAACTACTTCATTCCTATGACCTGTCTAGGTGGCTCAGTTGATTGGAGCGTCATCCCTAGGATGGGGGACTCAAAGGGTGGAAAATTTCAGTTTCAGGTGACAGCTAATAAACTTAGTAATCAACGTATGTAAAAAGCTATTGTCTCAGGAACTGGAGGCCTGACCCACCCTGATTCCTGGAGACTAGAAGTGGTCCCACCTTTGGGCCTCAGGAGGGCTGCAGGCAATCAAGACGGTATCTGAGCCACTGTACCTCAGGGTGAGGTGACCAAGCCCATGACACAAAGACCACAACCCAGGGCACAGATGAAGAAATGCTGCAGCTTTTATCCGATTAGCCTTTTCCCTGAATTCCAAACCCTTACCTACACTTTTCTTCTTATGAAAAGGGCCCGTTTATAATGGAATTGAAGACAGTCTGTTAGGGCACAAACCCGCTGTCTTCTCATATCACCGACCATCTGAATAAAGTGCTGGTAAAGATTCAGTCCCTGTCTCTGCTTATTGGGTCTGGTAGGTGACAGGCAGTATGGACACCAGCTTTTCTGGTTTCACCTATATGTCAAAGCTGTGGATTCACTCTCTGGTCAGGAGGTAAGCAATGAATGCATAAATAAGTAGAACAACAAATCAGTGTTTTTATTTCTATCCCTTCCTCTCTAAAACCAATAAATAACATTTTTTAAAATTCCTACAAGTCAGAACTTTCTGGAAACAGCCCCATCTCTGCATCATTTGCCCACCTTGTCTCTAGTGCTTAAGGACCACCATCAGCTCTCTGGGACCAGGAGCCCACCCCAGTGGAACATCTCCCCTCACATCCGCCACCAAGCCCAGGGACCACAGTGCTGCCTGACTGATCTATTCCTCAAAGGCGTGGAGGTCACCCGTGACAGATGACAGCCTTTGGAGTCTTCCTCCCAGTTGTGCCGGAAAGCTCTGGCCTGTGTGCCTCCCTGAATGTAGGCCACTGATGGGCTGAAAGCTCAGCCTACAGGCCAGGCCAACCGGTGGAGGTGCGGCAGCGGCACAGCCGACTCCCTGGGAGGTGGCCCATACCTGTAAATCCGGCCCAGGGCAGTGGGATAATCCACCCGGCTTCCTATCGCTGGACATTTGCAACATTGGTCTTTGTTCTGGAGTATAAGCTGTTTCCTCCGGGGTCAACCTCTCCCTAGGAGCCCTGGGGCACCCTGGAATCTGACCCTAGTTCTGGAGCAGGGCCCCAAGGGGTGGAGTCTGCAAGAGGGTCCCTCAGGCAAGGGTGTTACAGGCAAAGGCAGATACTGGAGGAGGGGGTTGGTCCTGCCAGCCTCGGGGACGCAACACCGGATTCTCAGGGAGAGAAATGTCCCCCGCCAACAGGGTACTGGGAGGCTGCAGCTGGTGGGTGGGTGACAGCTGGGCCTGGGCCCCCTGAGGATGCCCTGCTTGGCCTGATGTTTTCCCACAACCATTTCTTGTCCAGTAAGGCCTGGGGAAGTGAGGGTGGGTGGGAAAGGGGGGCTGGGGGTGGGCTGGCCCGTGGTCGGCTGGGCTGCGCCGGGAGCGTCCAGCCGGTCCCTCCTGGGTTGAGCAGAGACATCGCAGCCCACCTTGCGGGGGATGAGAACGGCCCCCCTGGAGCACCCCCGAGAGTGAGCAGCAGGTTCTGCCCCCCACCCCAGCCCCAGCCCCTGTCCTTTCCTTCTCTTTGCCCCCCCTTCTTGGGGCCTCCACCCCCCCTTCCTCACAGGGCAGCGTCACACCCCCACCAAAGGCTCTGTTGGCCCCACCCCACCCCCACAGGTCTGCTCACACCTCTGCCTGACCTTGCCCTTCTCAGCCGGGTCACCTTGGCCTAGTCACTTAGTCTTGCTGCATTTGGGGATCTTCATTCCCGGCAGGGTCATGGGGGACTTCACCAGAGAGCCTGGGTGCAGTGCCTACCTACAGGTGTTCAGAAAATAACGAGATGAAGCCAGCCCACCCCGCTTTTGCTGCCTCTCTTTCCTCTTCCCTTTCTCTTCCCAGACGCCCTTCTTAGTTAGCCTCACGCCCCTCCCTTCCCACTGGGTTGCAGACAGCCCTCTGGGGCTCTCTGGGATCTGCACCCCCCCACCCCAGCGGCTGGCACCCACCGCCCCAGCATGTCCTCACCACCCGCACAGGATCCGGCCACTTGGAATCAGAGGCCAAGTGACCTGCCGGCTTATGTCCCACTGAGTGTGCTGGCCGTGAGCCTCACCTGGAGTGACCCGGGCTCCGGGGACAGGACGGTCAGGACAGGACAGGACAGGACGGGCAGGGCATAGGGCTGGCTGGCCCCATTTGTCAGAAACACAAGCCTCCCCGGCCAGGCCAGGCCAGGCCATTGGCCTAAGTGAGCTGTGGGCAAAGACCTTCCCACCCTGGTCCCTTCCCCCAGAGGCGCTGAGGGGAAGGGGAACTCCACACCAGACCCCTCGTTGAGCACCCACGGAGTGCCAGGGGTTGATGTGCCCCAAACAAACTATTGATTGCTGCACTGTGCAGAAGAAACGGTCAAAGAGGGTGACCCCGGGGCAAGCTCCCAGCCTTTGTCTCCCCCTCCCCCACCCTACTTCTTTTTGAAAAGTTAAATATACAGAAAAATGCAGAGAGGAGTATAATGCACCTCCAGTGGTAGTTATTTCACACGTCCCCTTTGGGTTTCTTTTGCAAATCTAGGCTCTCAAGATCAGGGGAGGCCCACCCTCCTCGCTTGTCCTGTGTCCCTGCCCCCCCCCCCCTTCAGCTGCCTGGCCCCTTCCCCCTGTTTCTGCTGCCTCTGTGCACCCACGCGGACATCCCTGGACAATATGAGTGTCCTGGGTGTGTGCTCACTTTTACAGGTCGGGCTGGTTATAATTCCCCTAGGGTAGAGGCCACCAACCTTGACTGTCCAGCCATGCAGCCACCCCCTAATCTGCAGAGACTCCCTGTGCTCCCTCCCCCGAGGTCCCCACCACCCTGGCTGCTGGCACCAGAAGTGAGCTGTGCTTGTAAGTGGGACCTGCACCCGACAGCGGAAGGTGTTTGCCTTGGGGGCTCCTGAGGGTCACCTGCGGACTAGCGACTGTCCACTCCCGTTCCTCACCCTGCTCTGAATGCCACCCGACATTCCTTTGACCTGCCCCTGCGGGCGGGTATCTGGTGTTTTCATCCGGGGTGTTCTTACATTTCGAAGCGCGCACGTGGCTCCCTTGCACTTTTCCCCCAGGGGACCTCGCTGAGATTTCTCTGAGCAGCAACCTCAGCCTCCTGGGCTGGTCTCCCTTTGGGGGCCAGGAGCCCACTCTCAGCTCAGTGCCGCCTCGCCCCTTCCGCGCTGCCGCCGCCGTCTGGCAGCTTCAGGGTTAAAGCGCCACAGGCCGGCGGGGGAAGGGTGGAAGGCCATCCACCGTGCGCCCCCAACTCGGGGACCCCCCCAAGGCCAGGCACCCCAGCCTCTCCGAGGGCGCCCCCGGCCCGGCACCCACATCCAGGCCAGGCTCCACACCCCGCCCCAGGGCCCAGCTGCCTTCGGAGAAGCCAGAGCATTTCGAAAGGCCCAGCCACCCCTGGGACCCCTCCCGCGGCCCCTCTGCAAACGGGAAGCTGAAGGAGGAAACAGTGCGCTGCGCGCAGGGGAGCCTGCGGGCCGGATGACTAAGTTCGGCTCCGCGACCTGCCACCGTTTGCCTTTTAAGGCGGCCTCGTGGGCAGCGGACGTGGTTCCGAGGGGCGGCAGTGCCTGCGGGCTGGGGGCTGGGAAGCGGCGCCTGGCCCCGCCTCGCCCCGGGGTTTGCGGCGCTCGCCCTCCTCCCACCCCCGCCCCCAACCCCGGCTGGCCTGGTCCAGCCTCCCCTGAATTTACAGAGATGGAAACTGAGGCCCGGATATGGACGGAGACTGCTAAGGTCACATGTCCCGGGGTGGAGCCAGATGACACCCAAAGGCCCTGCTTCCCAGCCCAGGGCCAAGACACAGATGAGTCACACTCTCTGGGCTGGGGAGGGCTGGGCAGCCGCATTTATTGAGCACCTACTGTTTGTCTTCGGGTACCCACTTCTGTTCCTCACAGCAGCCCTGGAAGGAGGGTGGGGTGGGGTCCGGAGCACTGCACCCCAGATGTGGGCTCTCCTGGGAGGGGTGCCCCAGGGGGGCGGTGCCAGGCAGGAAGCACCTGTGCCCCCTCACTCTAACCTGCGCCAGGCTCGGCTGGGTGTTCCTACTTTATATTTGCACAAACTCGGAGTGAAAATCATCTCCCCTGTTGAGCAGGCAGGGAAGCTGAGGTTGTAAGCAAAGGTGACTGAACCGAAGGTCACAGGCAAACCAGGTGGCATTGCTAGGGGCCTGACTGATTTATGCCTGGGAGGGGCTGCTGGACCCCAGGCCGCACAGAAGCAGAACGGGTACGCGTCTCCCAGGAGCTGGGCGGCAGTGTGGCGCTCTGGGCACCTTGGCAGATGGTCTTCAGCGCCCACCCAGCACTCTGCCCCGGCTCTGCTCTGCTGTGGGCCTCAGTTTGCTCACGTACAAACCAGGGACAGAGTGATGGCTCACTGGGACGCTGTGCAGAGCAGGGGCTTTGGGGAAGTCCCCAGGAAGGAGCCTGGTCAGGGTCCCGGTCTGGGACACAGGGGGAGGGGGAAGGTTGAAATTTAGAAAAACAGGAGGCTGGGCCCCCTGGCGGTCGATGACCTTCTCAGGGGAGGGGGCAAGGCCCCGGCAGCCCAGGCAAGCCCCCACTGCCTGCCCGACGCCCCCTCCAGGGGCGCTCCGAAATCTCGCCTTTTATGGAGAGGAAGTTGGGCCAAGTGGGCAGGGCTGCCTGCGGGGCGGGGTGCGGGCGGCTGGGGCTGCAGGGAGCTCTGGCCGGGAGCAGCCTGTGCTGGACCCGACCTGGAGGTGGCCCGCTTATCTCCGTGATGGGCCACGTGAGCCCTGCGGGCCTGGGAGCACCAGATAATAACCACCGCGCCCCACCCCGCCCGGCAGCGGCCCAGGCCCCGGGGCAGAGGGGCGCTGGACCCCGGCCCTAAGCCAGCCTCTGGCCCTGGGCTCCACGAGCCAGGCTGGAAGGCCTGACTGCAGATGGGTCTGACCAGGTTCGCCTCGGCGCCACCCCCAGCGCCCCCAGTTACCTGTCTGCGGTGTCCAGGTGGGCCTTCCACCCTCTGGTTTGCTCAGACCGAGACCCCTCCCTCCTCCCACCTGGGAGAGTCTTCCCGTGCCTCTGTCCTGGAACCTGGCGTCTGGGCCCAGACCCGAGGCAGAGAAGGTCCCCTGACTGCCTCAGCTGCCACCCCCACAGCCCGGGCCGTGCAGCAGGAGGACGGCTGTGAGTGGCTGTGGGGTTCTGAGAACCTAGTATCTTGCCCCTTCATGGGATCCACGGTCCACCTGGGACCCTGGGAGTCCAGTGTGAGGTCACTGGGCCCCTTGTGCAGATGGACACACTGAGGACAGTCCCCAGGGTGGTGCAGAGGTCCTGCTCTTGGTTCTGGCAATTGAGCCCCGGCCAGAGGGCTCTGGACACTACCGGAATGCTGTCCCAGGCATTCCCACGGAGGGCCCCAAAGAGGCCAGTGACAAGCTGTGTGAGGCTCTGGAGTCCCCCAGGAATTCCCAGGTCTCAAAGGGAAGCTGCGGAGGCCCGAAGAGCTGGAAGTCAGCGGGCGCAGCAGGAAGGCTCTCCTGGGCCACCCCCGCGCAAACGCACGTGCTCCGGCTGCGGCTCCGACTCCGGCGGCACTGCCGTCGCCTTCCTCCCTGGGGGTCCGGGAGCCCAGCCTGGCCTTCCCAAGGGTGATGCTCTGAAAGGTCTCTGGGCCTCTTCTCTCTGACTGTGCTCCTACCTGCCTCCTGCCCCATCCCTGCTGCCAGGCCTTGGGCCCCGTTAGGGCCCTGGTTACGGTGCTGGAGAAGCGGGGAGGCGGGGGCAGCGCGCATACATCCGCTGAGCTGGGCTGGAATGCTGGCGCCACCCCCAGGGCACCCTCCGGTCAAGGTGGCTGTCCCAGTGAAGTTGAGATAGTGCCTGCAGGTGGCTCCTGATGACAGGGAGAGGCCAGGCTACAGCCCTGGCTCTTTGCCCTTTGCCCTTTGTCCTCTGTTCTCTGCTCAGGCGGTTCCAGGGTCAGGAAGTTCAGCTCCACACTGGTGCATGGACATCCTTCTCTTCTTCCTTACACCCCCCACCCCGCAAAGCCCCCCATGGGTGGGACCTCAGAGAGGCCACTGGCCCTCCATTCTCCCCTGGGGGCAAGAGCAATGGTCACCACCGGCCTGGGAGCAACGCGGGGCGCTTTTCTGACTGTGACCCCGGTTTCCTGCTCCCTGCAGGTGAGAGAACAGAGGCCCTTCCAGGTAAAGTGACTTCCCTAGAGTTACAGAGATGGCAGGCCTGCCCCATCTCGCCACCTTCCCATAGGGTGTGTGTATGTGACCCCGGGCATGTCCCCTCACTCCTCTGAGCCTGACCTGTGATTTGGGGAACTGTCATGGGGCAATTGACGGGCATGCGCGAGACAGGGCCTGGCTGCTGGAAGCCTGTGCGGGCATCTGGCCACGAAGGGATAGCCAGTCAGGCCTCACTGGGGTCCTCGCCGCCTCCCCTCCCATAGGTGGAGCACCTCTCCCAGGGGAGCACAGCCCTGCACATACCCCAGGCAGGTCCTTGGTCCCCACTGTCAGCCTCGGTCCCCGCAACTTTCAAGCTGAGCAATGGAATCTGCCCTGCCTGCCCCTTGGGGGGCCGGGAGACAAAACCAAATTCTTGCGCATCAGGCACTGAGAGCCTCCCAGCCACTTGGGTGACGGTTCTCACGACTCTCACTTCATTATTCTCACACCTCTGGCACTTCTAATACAAACCCGTACTTGGCTGGAGGCAGCAAGAAATATGAAATCCGAGGCCACAGAATTTGTCTGGGGCACGCCCAGCCCTTTCATAATGTGGAGCCATCTGCTGTAACCGCAGACTTTGCCCCCACGGCTCTCCTGCTCCTAGAGTCTCTATAGTTCCCTATGACCCCTGCCGGACAAAGTCCCCGCTCCTGTCACTGCCAGTCCTATGAGACATGCCTACCCCAGCTACCGGCAGGCTCAGGAAGCACTGTCCCCTCCTGGCTGAACTCCAATGCCACATGCTTGCTGTGTGGCCCTGCAGTTCACAGCCCTCCCTGGTCCAGGGCTGGGGCTGATGAGGACAGGAAAGGGCACCTGGCCAGCTTTGGGGGAAGGAAGCAAGATGTCCTACAGCTGTCACCCCGGAGGCCTGGTTCAAAGGTCCAGATCCCAGTTCCCAGCAAAGTCCCCTGTGGGTCTCCTGGTACTGCCATGCTGGGTCCCAGAGGCTGGCCCAGTAAACTTGTATCTGTGGGGTGCCCCCCCCCACCCCGGGAGGGCCTGTCTCTTGTACTTCAGGCTCTGGAATCCAAGCTTAACCCAGGCATGAGAGTCCAGGTTCTCTCCATGTTCACCACAGTGTCCCCATCATAGAATGGGACCTGAATTCAAGGCCCAGTACATTCCTCCTAAGGGGTAAGGACTCACAGCCCCCTCTGACCTCCTTCCGTCCAGCAGGCTATGTCGGGGGCTAAGAGGGCTCCCCAACCATGTGCCCATCCCACCCAGCTCAGTCAGGGTCTTTCTCAGTCGGGACCTCCATATGCCTTACCAGGTATGGGACAGACCGGAAATGCTGCTGAGCCAGATCTTCCCACTGA